>NW_027325355.1:26447527-27647527 GCF_036924035.1 Leuresthes tenuis | reverse complement strand
CCGTGAAACAGAAACAACATTATCGTGGACCAGAGACGGAACATTACCGTGGACCAGAGACGGAACGTTACCGTGAAACCGAAACAGAACATTATCGTGGACCAGAAACGGAACATTACCCTGAAACCGAAACAGAACATTATCGTGGACCAGACACAGAACATTACCGTGAAACCGAACATTATCGTGGACCAGAGATCGAACATTACCGTGGACCAGAGACAGAACATTACCGTGGACCAGAGACAGAACATTACCGTGGACCAGAGACAGAACTTTACCTTGAAACCGAACATTACCCTGGACCAGAGAAAGAACATTACCGTGAAACAGAACATTATCATGGACCAGAAACGGAACATTACCATGAAACAGAAACAGAACATTATCGTGGACCAGAAACGGAACATTACCGTGAAACCGAAACAGAAGATTATTGTGGACCAGAAACGGAACATTACCGTGAAACAGAAACACAACATTACCGTGGACCAGAGACAGAACATTACCTTGAAACCTAAACAGAACATTATCGTGGACCAGAAACGGAACATTACCATGGACCAGAGACAGAATATTACCGTGAAACAGAACATTGTCATGGACCAGAAACGGAACATTACCGTGAAACAGAAACACAACATTATCGTGGACCAGAGACGGAACATTACCGTGGACCAGAGACGGAACGTTACCGTGAAACCGAAACAGAACATTATCGTGGACCAGAAACGGAACATTACCCTGAAACCGAAACAGAACATTATCGTGGACCAGACACAGAACATTACCGTGAAACCGAACATTATCATGGACCAGAGATCGAACATTACCGTGGACCAGAGACAGAACATTACCGTGGACCAGAGACAGAACATTACCGTGGACCAGAGACCGAACTTTACCTTGAAACCGAACATTACCCTGGACCAGAGACAGAACATTACCGTGAAACAGAACATTATCATGGACCAGAAACGGAACATTACCGTGAAACAGAAACAGAACATTATCGTGGACCAGAAACGGAACATTACCGTGAAACCGAAACAGAACATTTTCGTGGACCAGAAACGGAACATTACCGTGAAACAGAAACACAACATTACCGTGGACCAGAGACAGAACATTACCTTGAAACCAAAACAGAACATTATCGTGGACCAGAAACGGAACATTATCGTGGACCAGAGACAGAACATTACCGTGAAACCGAAACAGAACATTATCGTGGACCAGAAACGGAACATTATCGAGGACCAGAGACAGAACATTATCGTGGATCAGAGACAGAACATTATGGTGGACCAGAGACGGAACATTATCATAGACCAGAGACAGAACATTACCGTGAAACCTAAACAGAACATTATCCTTGACCAGAAACGGAACATTATCGTGAAACCGAACATTATCGTGGACCAGAAACACAAAATTATCGTGGACCAGAGACAGAACATTACCATGAAACCGAAACAGAACATTATCGTGGACCAGAAACGGAACATTAGCGTGAAACAGAAACACAAAATTATCGTGGACCAGAAATGGAACATTACCGTGAAACAGAAACACAACATTATCGTGGACCAGAGACGGAACATTACCGTGAAACCGAACATTATCGTGGACCAGAGATCGAACATTACCGTGGACCAGAGACAGAACATTACCGTGGACCAGAGACAGAACATTACCGTGAAAAAGAAACAGAACATTACCGTGGACCAGAAACGGAACATTATCGTGGACCAGAGAAAGAACATTACCGTGGACCAGAGACAGAACATTATCGTGGACCAGAAACGGAACATTACCATGAAACAGAACATTATCGTGGACCAAAGACGGAACATTATCGTGGACCAGAGACGGAACATTACCGTGAAACCGAACATTATCGTGGACCAGACACAGAACATTACCGTGGACCAGAGACAGAACATTACCATGAAACCGAACCTTATCGTGGACCAGAAACGGAACATTACCGTGAAACAGAAACAAAAAATTATCGTGGACCAGAAACGGAACATTACCGTGATACAGAAACAGAACATTATCGTGGACCAGAGACGGAACATTACCGTGAAACCGAACATTATCGTGGACCAGAGATCGAACATTATCGTGGACCAGAGACAGAATATTACCGTGGACCAGAGACAGAACATTACCGTGGACCAGAGACAGAACATTACCGTGGACCAGAGACCGAACATTACCTTGAAACCGAACATTACCGTGGACCAGATACAGAAAATTACCATGGACCAGAGACAGAACATTACCGTGAAACAGAACATTGTCATGGACCAGAAACGGAACATTACCGTGAAACAGAAACACAACATTATCGTGGACCAGAGACGGAACATTACCGTGGACCAGAGACAGAACATTACCTTGAAACCAAAACAGAACATTATCGTGGACCAGAAACGGAACATTATCGTGGACCAGAGACAGAACATTACCGTGAAACCGAAACAGAACATTATCGTGGACCAGAAACGGAACATTACCGTGAAACCAAACATTATCGTGGACTAGACACAGAACATTACCGTGTACCAGAGACAGAACATTACCGTGAAACCGAAACAGAACATTATCGTGGACCAGAAACGGAACATTACCGTGAAACAGAAACACAAAATTATCGTGGACCAGAGACGGAACATTATCGTGGACCAGAAACGGAACATTATCGTGAAACCGAACATTATCGTGGACCAGAGACGGAACATTACCGTGAAACAGAAACACAACATTACCGTGGACCAGAGACAGAACATTACCGTGAAACGGAAACAGAACATTACCGTGAAACAAAAACAGAACATTATCGTGGACCAGAAATGGAACATTACCGTGAAACAGAAACACAAAATTATCGTGGACCAGAAACGGAACATTACTATGAAACAGAACATTATCGTGGACCAAAGACGGAACATTATCGTGGACCAGAGACGGAACATTACCGTGAAACCGAACATTATCGTGGACCAGACACAGAACATTACCGTGGACCAGAGACAGAACATTACGATGAAACCGAAACAGAACATTATCGTGGACCAGAAACGGAACATTACCGTGAAACAGAAACAAAAAATTATCGTGGACCAGAAACGGAACATTACCGTGATACAGAAACAGAACATTATCGTGGACCAGAGACGGAACATTACCGTGAAACCGAACATTATCGTGGACCAGAGATCGAACATTATCGTGGACCAGAGACAGAATATTACCGTGGACCAGAGACAGAACATTACCGTGAACCAGAGACAGAATATTACCGTGGACCAGAGACCGAACATTACCTTGAAACAGAATATTATCGTGGACCAGAAACGGAACATTACCGTGAAACAGAAACACAAAATTATCGTGGACCAGAAACGGAACATTACCGTGAAACAGAAACACAACATTATCGTGGACCAGAGACGGAACATTACCGTGAAACCGAACATTATCGTGGACCAGAGATCGAACATTACCGTGGACCAGAGACAGAACATTACCGTGGACCAGAGACAGAACATTACCGTGAAAAAGAAACAGAACATTACCGTGGACCAGAAACGGAACATTATCTTGGACCAGAGAAAGAACATTACCGTGGACCAGAGACAGAACATTATCGTGGACCAGAGATCGAACATTACCGTGGACCAGAGACAGAACATTATCGTGGACCAGAAACGGAACATTACCGTGAAAAAGAAATAGAACATTACCGTGGACCAGAAACAGATCATTATCGTGGACCAAAGACGCAACATTATCGTGGACCAGAGACGGAACATTACCGTGAAACCGAACATTATCGTGGACCAGACATAGAACATTACCGTGGACCAGAGACAGAACATTACCATGAAACCGAACATTATCGTGGACCAGAAACGGAACATTACCGTGAAACAGAAACAAAAAATTATCGTGGACCAAAAACGGAACATTACCGTGATACAGAAACAGAACATTATTGTGGACCAGAGACGGAACATTACCGTGAAACCGAACATTATCGTGGACCAGAGATCGAACATTATCGTGGACCAGAGACAGAATATTACCGTGGACAGGAGACAGAACATTACCGTGGACCAGAGACAGAACATTACCGTGGACCAGAGACCGAACATTACCTTGAAACCGAACATTACCGTGGACCAGAAACAGAAAATTACCATGGACCAGAGACAGAACATTACCGTGAAACAGAACATTGTCATGGACCAGAAACGGAACATTACCGTGAAACAGAAACACAACATTATCGTGGACCAGAGACGGAACATTACCGTGGACCAGAGACGGAACGTTACCGTGAAACCGAAACAGAACATTATCGTGGACCAGAAACGGAACATTACCGTGAAACCGAAAAAGAACATTATCGTGGACCAGAGACAGAACATTACCGTGGACCAGAGACAGAACATTACCGTGGACCAGAGACAGAACATTTCCGTGGACCAGAGACAGAACATTTCCGTGGACCAGAGACAGAACATTACCGTGGACCAGAGACAGAACATTACTGTGGACCAGAGACAGAACTTTACCTTGAAACAGAACATTACCGTGGACCAGAGACAGAATATTACCATGGACCAGAGACAGAACATTACTGTGGACCAGAGACCGAACTTTACCTTGAAACCGAACATTACCGTGGACCAGAGACAGAACATTACTGTGGACCAGAGACAGAACTTTACCTTGAAACAGAACATTACCGTGGACCAGAGACAGAATATTACCATGGACCAGAGACAGAACATTACCATGAAACAGAACATTATCATGGACCAGAAACGGAACATTACCTTGAAACAGAAAAACAACATTATCGTGGACCAGAGACGGAACATTATCGTGGACCAGAAACGGAACATTATCGTGAAACCGAACATTATCGTGGACCAGAGACGGAACATTACCGTGAAACAGAAACACAACATTACCGTGGACCAGAGACAGAACATTACCGTGAAACGGAAACAGAACATTACCGTGAAACAAAAACAGAACATTATCGTGGACCAGAAATGGAACATTACCGTGAAACAGAAACACAAAATTATCGTGGACCAGAAACGGAACATTACTATGAAACAGAACATTATCGTGGACCAAAGACGGAACATTATCGTGGACCAGAGACGGAACATTACCGTGAAACCGAACATTATCGTGGACCAGACACAGAACATTACCGTGGACCAGAGACAGAACATTACGATGAAACCGAACATTATCGTGGACCAGAAACGGAACATTACCGTGAAACAGAAACAAAAAATTATCGTGGACCAGAAACGGAACATTACCGTGATACAGAAACAGAACATTATCGTGGACCAGAGACGGAACATTACCGTGAAACCGAACATTATCGTGGACCAGAGATCGAACATTATCGTGGACCAGAGACAGAATATTACCGTGGACCAGAGACAGAACATTACCGTGAACCAGAGACAGAACATTACTGTGGACCAGAGACCGAACATTACCTTGAAACAGAATATTATCGTGGACCAGAAACGGAACATTACCGTGAAACAGAAACACAAAATTATCGTGGACCAGAACGTTAACATTACCGTGAAACAGAAACACAACATTATCGTGGACCAGAGACGGAACATTACCGTGAAACCGAACATTATCGTGGACCAGAGATCGAACATTACCTTGGACCAGAGACAGAACATTACCGTGGACCAGAGACAGAACATTACCGTGAAAAAGAAACAGAACATTACCGTGGACCAGAAACGGAACATTATCTTGGACCAGAGAAAGAACATTACCGTGGACCAGAGACAGAACATTATCGTGGACCAGAGATCGAACATTACCGTGGACCAGAGACAGAACATTATCGTGGACCAGAAACGGAACATTACCGTGAAACCGAACATTATCGTGGACCAGACATAGAACATTACCGTGGACCAGAGACAGAACATTACCATGAAACCGAACATTATCGTGGACCAGAAACGGAACATTACCGTGAAACAGAAACAAAAAATTATCGTGGACCAAAAACGGAACATTACCGTGATACAGAAACAGAACATTATTGTGGACCAGAGACGGAACATTACCGTGAAACCGAACATTATCGTGGACCAGAGATCGAACATTATCGTGGACCAGAGACAGAATATTACCGTGGACAGGAGACAGAACATTACCGTGGACCAGAGACAGAACATTACCGTGGACCAGAGACCGAACATTACCTTGAAACCGAACATTACCGTGGACCAGAAACAGAAAATTACCATGGACCAGAGACAGAACATTACCGTGAAACAGAACATTGTCATGGACCAGAAACGGAACATTACCGTGAAACAGAAACACAACATTATCGTGGACCAGAGACGGAACATTACCGTGGACCAGAGACGGAACGTTACCCTTGAAACCGAAACAGAACATTATCGTGGACCAGAAACGGATCATTACCGTGAAACCGAAAAAGAACATTATCGTGGACCAGACACAGAACATTATCGTGGACCAGAAACGGAACATTACCGTGAAACCGAAAAAGAACATTATCGTGGACCAGACACAGAACATTACCGTGAAACCCAACATTATCGTGGACCAGAGATCGAACATTACCGTGGACCAGAGACAGAACATTACCGTGGACCAGAGACAGAACATTACCGTGGACCAGAGACCGAACTTTACCTTGAGACCGAACATTACCATGGACCAGAGACAGAACATTACCGTGAAACAGAACATTATCATGGACCAGAAACGGAACATTACCGTGAAACAGAAACAGAACATTATCGTGGACCAGAAACGGAACTTTACCGTGAAACCGAAACAGAAGATTATCGTGGACCAGAAACGGAACATTACCGTGAAACAGAAACACAACATTACCGTGGACCAGAGACAGAACATTACCTTGAAACCAAAACAGAACATTATCGTGGACCAGAAACGGAACATTATCGTGGTACAGAGACAGAACATTACCGTGAAACCGAAACAGAACATTATCGTGGACCAGAAACGGAACATTATCGTGGACCAGAGACAGAACATTATCGTGGATCAGAGACAGAACATTATGGTGGACCAGAGACGGAACATTATCATGGACCAGAGACAGAACATTACCGTGATACCTAAACAGAACATTATCGTTGACCAGAAACGGAACATTATCGTGAAACCGAACATTATCGTGGACCAGAAACACAAAATTATCGTGGACCAGAGACAGAACATTACCATGAAACCCAAACAGAACATTATCGTGGACCAGAAACGGAACATTAGCGTGAAACAGAAACACAAAATTATCGTGGACCAGAAATGGAACATTACCGTGAAACAGAAACACAACATTATCGTGGACCAGAGACGGAACATTACCGTGAAACCGAACATTATTGTGGACCAGAGATCGAACATTACCGTGGACCAGAGACAGAACATTACCGTGGACCAGAGACAGAACATTACCGTGAAAAAGAAACAGAACATTACCGTGGACCAGAAACGGAACATTATCGTGGACCAGAGAAAGAACATTACCGTGGACCAGAGACAGAACATTATCGTGGACCAGAAACGGAACATTACCATGAAACAGAACATTATCGTGGACCAAAGATGGAACATTATCGTGGACCAGAGACGGAACATTACCGTGAAACCGAACATTATCGTGGACCAGACACAGAACATTACCGTGGACCAGAGACAGAACATTACCATGAAACCGAACTTTATCGTGGACCAGAAACGGAACATTACCGTGAAACAGAAACAAAAAATTATCCTGGACCAGAAACGGAACATTACCGTGATACAGAAACAGAACATTATCGTGTACCAGAGATGGAACATTACCGTGAAACCGAACATTATCGTGGACCAGAGATCGAACATTATCGTTGACCAGAGACAGAATATTACCGTGGACCAGAGACAGAACATTACCGTGGACCAGAGACAGAACATTGCCGTGGACCAGAGACAGAACATTACCGTGGACCAGAGACAGAACATTACTGTGGACCAGAGACCGAACTTTACCTTGAAACCGAACATTACCGTGGACCAGAGACAGAATATTACCATGGACCAGAGATGGAACATTACCATGAAACAGAACATTATCATGGACCAGAAACGGAACATTACCGTGAAACAGAAAAACAACATTATCGTGGACCAGAGACGGAACATTATCGTGGACCAGAAACGGAACATTATCGTGAAACCGAACATTATCGTGGACCAGAGACGGAACATTACCGTGAAACAGAAACACAACATTACCGTGGACCAGAGACAGAACATTACCGTGAAACGGAAACAGAACATTACCGTGAAACAAAAACAGAACATTATCGTGGACCAGAAACGGAACATTACCGTGAAACAGAAACACAAAATTATCGTGGACCAGAGACAGAACATTACTGTGGACCAGAGACCGAACTTTACCTTGAAACCGAACATTACCGTGGACCAGAGACAGAATATTACCATGGACCAGAGACAGAACATTACCATGAAACAGAACATTATCATGGACCAGAAACCGAACATTACCGTGAAACAGAAAAACAACATTATCGTGGACCAGAGACGGAACATTATCGTGAACCAGAAACAGAACATTATCGTGAAACCGAACATTATCGTGTACCAGAGACGGAACATTACCGTGAAACAGAAACACAATGTTACCGTGGACCAGAGACAGAATATTACCGTGAAACGGAAACAGAACATTACCGTGAAACAAAAACAGAACATTATCGTGGACTAAAAACGGAACATTACCGTGAAACAGAAACACAAAATTATCGTGGACCAGAGACAGAACATTACTATGGACCAGAGACCGAACTTTACCTTGAAACCGAACATTACCGTGGACCAGAGACAGAATATTACCATGGACCAGAGACAGAACATTACCATGAAACAGAACATTATCATGGACCAGAAACCGAACATTACCGTGAAACAGAAAAACAACATTATCGTGGACCAGAGACGGAACATTATCGTGAACCAGAAACAGAACATTATCGTGAAACCGAACATTATCGTGTACCAGAGACGGAACATTACCGTGAAACAGAAACACAATGTTACCGTGGACCAGAGACAGAACATTACCGTGAAACGGAAACAGAACATTACCGTGAAACCGAAACAGAACATTATCTTGGACCAGAAACGGAACATTACCGTGAAACAGAAACACAAAATTATCGTGGACCAGAAACGGAACATTACCATGAAACAGATCATTATCGTGGACCAAAGACGCAACATTATCGTGGACCAGAGACGGAACATTACCGTGAAACCGAACATTATCGTGGACCAGACACAGAACATTACCGTGGACCAGAGACAGAACATTACCATGAAACCGAACATTATCTTGGACCAGAAACGGAACATTACCGTGAAACAGAAACAAAAAATTATCGTGGACCAAAAACGGAACATTACCGTGATACAGAAACAGAACATTATCGTGGACCAGAGACGGAACATTACCGTGAAACCGAACATTATCGTGGACCAGAGATTGAACATTATCGTGGACCAGAGACAGAATATTACCGTGGACCAGAGACAGAATATTACCATGGACCAGAGACAGAACATTACCATGAAACAGAACATTATCATGGACCAGAAACGGAACATTACCTTGAAACAGAAAAACAACATTATCGTGGACCAGAGACGGAACATTATCGTGGACCAGAAACGGAACATTATCGTGAAACCGAACATTATCGTGGACCAGAGACGGAACATTACCGTGAAACAGAAACACAACATTACCGTGGACCAGAGACAGAACATTACCGTGAAACGGAAACAGAACATTACCGTGAAACAAAAACAGAACATTATCGTGGACCAGAAACGGAACATTACCGTGAAACAGAAACACAAAATTATCGTGGACCAGAAACGGAACATTACTATGAAACAGAACATTATCGTGGACCAAAGACGGAACATTATCGTGGACCAGAGACGGAACATTACCGTGAAACCGAACATTATCGTGGACCAGACACAGAACATTACCGTGGACCAGAGACAGAACATTACGATGAAACCGAACATTATCATGGACCAGAAACGGAACATTACCGTGAAACAGAAACAAAAAATTATCGTGGACCAGAAACGGAACATTACCGTGATACAGAAACAGAACATTATCGTGGACCAGAGACGGAACATTACCGTGAAACCGAACATTATCGTGGACCAGAGATCGAACATTATCGTGGACCAGAGACAGAATATTACCGTGGACCAGAGACAGAACATTACCGTGGACCAGAGACAGAACATTACCGTGGACCAGAGACCGAACATTACCTTGAAACAGAATATTATCGTGGACCAGAAACGGAACATTACCGTGAAACAGAAACACAAAATTATCGTGGACCAGAAACGGAACATTACCGTGAAACAGAAACACAACATTATCGTGGACCAGAGACGGAACATTACCGTGAAACCGAACATTATCGTGGACCAGAGATCGAACATTACCGTGGACCAGAGACAGAACATTACCGTGGACCAGAGACAGAACATTACCGTGAAAAAGAAACAGAACATTACCGTGGACCAGAAACGGAACATTATCTTGGACCAGAGAAAGAACATTACCGTGGACCAGAGACAGAACATTATCGTGGACAAGAGATCGAACATTACCGTGGACCAGAGACAGAACATTATCGTGGACCAGAAACGGAACATTACCGTGAAAAAGAAATAGAACATTACCGTGGACCAGAAACAGATCATTATCGTGGACCAAAGACGCAACATTATCGTGGACCAGAGACGGAACATTACCGTGAAACCGAACATTATCGTGGACCAGACACAGAACATTACCGTGGACCAGAGACAGAACATTACCATGAAACCGAACATTATCGTGGACCAGAAACGGAACATTACCGTGAAACAGAAACAAAAAATTATCGTGGACCAAAAACGGAACATTACCGTGATACAGAAACAGAACATTATCGTGGACCAGAGACGGAACATTACCGTGAAACCGAACATTATCGTGGACCAGAGATCGAACATTATCGTGGACCAGAGACAGAATATTACCGTGTACAGGAGACAGAACATTACCGTGGACCAGAGACCGAACATTACCTTGAAACCGAACATTACCGTGGACCAGAAACAGAAAATTACCATGGACCAGAGACAGAACATTACCGTGAAACCGAACATTATCTTGGACCAGAAACGGAACATTACCGTGAAACAGAAACAAAAAATTATCGTGGACCAAAAACGGAACATTACCGTGATACAGAAACAGAACATTATCGTGGACCAGAGACGGAACATTACCGTGAAACCGAACATTATCGTGGACCAGAGATCGAACATTATCGTGGACCAGAGACAGAATATTACCGTGGACCAGAGACAGAATATTACCATGGACCAGAGACAGAACATTACCATGAAACAGAACATTATCATGGACCAGAAACGGAACATTACCTTGAAACAGAAAAACAACATTATCGTGGACCAGAGACGGAACATTATCGTGGACCAGAAACGGAACATTATCGTGAAACCGAACATTATCGTGGACCAGAGACGGAACATTACCTTGAAACAGAAACACAACATTACCGTGGACCAGAGACAGAACATTACCGTGAAACGGTAACAGAACATTACCGTGAAACAAAAACAGAACATTATCGTGGACCAGAAACGGAACATTACCGTGAAACAGAAACACAAAATTATCGTGGACCAGAAACGGAACATTACTATGAAACAGAACATTATCGTGGACCAAAGACGGAACATTATCGTGGACCAGAGACGGAACATTACCGTGAAACCGAACATTATCGTGGACCAGACACAGAACATTACCGTGGACCAGAGACAGAACATTACGATGAAACCGAACATTATCATGGACCAGAAACGGAACATTACCGTGAAACAGAAACAAAAAATTATCGTGGACCAGAAACGGAACATTACCGTGATACAGAAACAGAACATTATCGTGGACCAGAGACGGAACATTACCGTGAAACCGAACATTATCGTGGACCAGAGATCGAACATTATCGTGGACCAGAGACAGAATATTACCGTGGACCAGAGACAGAACATTACCGTGGACCAGAGACAGAACATTACCGTGGACCAGAGACCGAACATTACCTTGAAACAGAATATTATCGTGGACCAGAAACGGAACATTACCGTGAAACAGAAACACAAAATTATCGTGGACCAGAAACGGAACATTACCGTGAAACAGAAACACAACATTATCGTGGACCAGAGACGGAACATTACCGTGAAACCGAACATTATCGTGGACCAGAGATCGAACATTACCGTGGACCAGAGACAGAACATTACCGTGGACCAGAGAAAGAACATTACCGTGGACCAGAGACAGAACATTATCGTGGACCAGAGATCGAACATTACCGTGGACCAGAGACAGAACATTATCGTGGACCAGAAACGGAACATTACCGTGAAAAAGAAATAGAACATTACCGTGGACCAGAAACAGATCATTATCGTGGACCAAAGACGCAACATTATCGTGGACCAGAGACGGAACATTACCGTGAAACCGAACATTATCGTGGACCAGACACAGAACATTACCGTGGACCAGAGACAGAACATTACCATGAAACCGAACATTATCGTGGACCAGAAACGGAACATTACCGTGAAACAGAAACAAAAAATTATCGTGGACCAAAAACGGAACATTACCGTGATACAGAAACAGAACATTATCGTGGACCAGAGACGGAACATTACCGTGAAACCGAACATTATCGTGGACCAGAGATCGAACATTATCGTGGACCAGAGACAGAATATTACCGTGTACAGGAGACAGAACATTACCGTGGACCAGAGACCGAACATTACCTTGAAACCGAACATTACCGTGGACCAGAAACAGAAAATTACCATGGACCAGAGACAGAACATTACCGTGAAACAGAACATTGTCATGGACCAGAAACGGAACATTACCATGAAACAGAAACACAACATTATCGTGGACCAGAGACGGAACATTACCGTGGACCAGAGACGGAACGTTACCGTGAAACCGAAACAGAACATTATCGTGGACCAGAAACGGAACATTACCGTGAAACCGAAAAAGAACATTATCGTGGACCAGACACAGAACATTACCGTGAAACCGAACATTATCGTGGACCAGAGATCGAACATTACCGTGGACCAGAGACAGAACATTACCATGGACCAGAGACAGAACATTACCGTGGACCAGAGACCGAACTTTACCTTGAGACCGAACATTACCATGGACCAGAGACAGAACATTACCGTGAAACAGAACATTATCATGGACCAGAAACGGAACATTACCGTGAAACAGAAACAGAACATTATCGTGGACCAGAAACGGAACATTACCGTGAAACCGAAACAGAAGATTATCGTGGACCAGAAACGGAACATTACCGTGAAACAGAAACACAACATTACCGTGGACCAGAGACAGAACATTACCTTGAAACCAAAACAGAACATTATCGTGGACCAGAAACGGAACATTATCGTGGACCAGAGACAGAACATTACCGTGAAACCGAAACAGAACATTATCGTGGACCAGAAACGGAACATTATCGTGGACCAGAGACAGAACATTATCGTGGATCAGAGACAGAACATTATGGTGGACCAGAGACGGAACATTATCATGGACCAGAGACAGAACATTACCGTGATACCTAAACAGAACATTATCGTTGACCAGAAACGGAACATTATCGTGAAACCGAACATTATCGTGGACCAGAAACACAAAATTATCGTGGACCAGAGACAGAACATTACCATGAAACCGAAACAGAACATTATCGTGGACCAGAAACGGAACATTAGCGTGAAACAGAAACACAAAATTATCGTGGACCAGAAATGGAACATTACCATGAAACAGAAACACAACATTATCGTGGACCAGAGACGGAACATTACCGTGAAACCGAACATTATCGTGGACCAGAGATCGAACATTACCGTGGACCAGAGACAGAACATTACCGTGGACCAGAGACAGAACATTACCGTGAAAAAGAAACAGAACATTACCGTGGACCAGAAACGGAACATTACCGTGAAACAGAAACAAAAAATTATCGTGGACCAAAAACGGAACATTACCGTGATACAGAAACAGAACATTATCGTGGACCAGAGACGGAACATTACCGTGAAACCGAACATTATCGTGGACCAGAGATCGAACATTATCGTGGACCAGAGACAGAATATTACCGTGTACAGGAGACAGAACATTACCGTGGACCAGAGACAGAACATTACCGTGGACCAGAGACCGAACATTACCTTGAAACCGAACATTACCGTGGACCAGAAACAGAAAATTACCATGGACCAGAGACAGAACATTACCGTGAAACAGAACATTGTCATGGACCAGAAACGGAACATTACCGTGAAACAGAAACACAACATTATCGTGGACCAGAGACGGAACATTACCGTGGACCAGAGATGGAACGTTACCGTGAAACCGAAACAGAACATTATCGTGGACCAGAAACGGAACATTACCGTGAAACCGAAACAGAACATTATCGTGGACCAGAAACGGAACATTATCGTGGACCAGAGACAGAACATTATCGTGGATCAGAGACAGAACATTATGGTGGACCAGAGACGGAACATTATCATGGACCAGAGACAGAACATTACCGTGATACCTAAACAGAACATTATCGTTGACCAGAAACGGAACATTATCGTGGACCAGAGACAGAACATTATCGTGGATCAGAGACAGAACATTATGGTGGACCAGAGACGGAACATTATCATGGACCAGAGACAGAACATTACCGTGATACCTAAACAGAACATTATCGTTGACCAGAAACGGAACATTATCGTGAAACCGAACATTATCGTGGACCAGAAACACAAAATTATCGTGGACCAGAGACAGAACATTACCATGAAACCGAAACAGAACATTATCGTGGACCAGAAACGGAACATTAGCGTGAAACAGAAACACAAAATTATCGTGGACCAGAAATGGAACATTACCATGAAACAGAAACACAACATTATCGTGGACCAGAGACGGAACATTACCGTGAAACCGAACATTATCGTGGACCAGAGATCGAACATTACCGTGGACCAGAGACAGAACATTACCGTGGACCAGAGACAGAACATTACCGTGAAAAAGAAACAGAACATTACCGTGGACCAGAAACGGAACATTACCGTGAAACAGAAACAAAAAATTATCGTGGACCAAAAACGGAACATTACCGTGATACAGAAACAGAACATTATCGTGGACCAGAGACGGAACATTACCGTGAAACCGAACATTATCGTGGACCAGAGATCGAACATTATCGTGGACCAGAGACAGAATATTACCGTGTACAGGAGACAGAACATTACCGTGGACCAGAGACAGAACATTACCGTGGACCAGAGACCGAACATTACCTTGAAACCGAACATTACCGTGGACCAGAAACAGAAAATTACCATGGACCAGAGACAGAACATTACCGTGAAACAGAACATTGTCATGGACCAGAAACGGAACATTACCGTGAAACAGAAACACAACATTATCGTGGACCAGAGACGGAACATTACCGTGGACCAGAGATGGAACGTTACCGTGAAACCGAAACAGAACATTATCGTGGACCAGAAACGGAACATTACCGTGAAACCGAAAAAGAACATTATCGTGGACCAGACACAGAACATTACCGTGAAACCGAACATTATCGTGGACCAGAGATCGAACATTACCGTGGACCAGAGACAGAACATTACCGTGGACCAGAGACAGAACATTACCGTGGACCAGAGACCGAACTTTACCTTGAGACCGAACATTACCATGGACCAGAGACAGAACATTACCGTGAAACAGAACATTATCATGGACCAGAAACGGAACATTACCGTGAAACAGAAACAGAACATTATCGTGGACCAGAAACGGAACATTACCGTGAAACCGAAACAGAAGATTATCGTGGACCAGAAACGGAACATTACCGTGAAACAGAAACACAACATTACCGTGGACCAGAGACAGAACATTACCTTGAAACCAAAACAGAACATTATCGTGGACCAGAAACGGAACATTATCGTGGACCAGAGACAGAACATTACCGTGAAACCGAAACAGAACATTATCGTGGACCAGAAACGGAACATTATCGTGGACCAGAGACAGAACATTATCGTGGATCAGAGACAGAACATTATGGTGGACCAGAGACGGAACATTATCATGGACCAGAGACAGAACATTACCGTGATACCTAAACAGAACATTATCGTTGACCAGAAACGGAACATTATCGTGAAACCGAACATTATCGTGGACCAGAAACACAAAATTATCGTGGACCAGAGACAGAACATTACCATGAAACCGAAACAGAACATTATCGTGGACCAGAAACGGAACATTAGCGTGAAACAGAAACACAAAATTATCGTGGACCAAAAATGGAACATTACCGTGAAACAGAAACACAACATTATCGTGGACCAGAGACGGAACATTACCGTGAAACCGAACATTATCGTGGACCAGAGATCGAACATTACCGTGGACCAGAGACAGAACATTACCGTGGACCAGAGACAGAACATTACCGTGAAAAAGAACATTATCGTGGACCAAAGACGGAACATTATAGTGGACCAGAGACGGAACATTACCGTGAAACCGAACATTATCGTGGACCAGACACAGAACATTACCGTGGACCAGAGACAGAACATTACCATGAAACCGAACTTTATCGTGGACCAGAAACGGAACATTACCGTGAAACAGAAACAAAAAATTATCCTGGACCAGAAACGGAACATTACCGTGATACAGAAACAGAACATTATCGTGTACCAGAGATGGAACATTACCGTGAAACCGAACATTATCGTGGACCAGAGATCGAACATTATCGTGGACCAGAGACAGAATATTACCGTGGACCAGAGACAGAACATTACCGTGGACCAGAGACAGAACATTGCCGTGGACCAGAGACCGAACATTACCTTGAAACCGAACATTACCGTGGACCAGAAACAGAAAATTACCATGGACCAGAGACAGAACATTACCGTGAAACAGAAACACAAAATTATCGTGGACCAGAAACGGAACATTACCGTGAAACAGAAACACAACATTATCGTGGACCAGAGACGGAACATTACCGTGAAACCGAACATTATCGTGGACCAGAGATCGAACATTACCGTGGACCAGAGACAGAACATTACCGTGGACCAGAGACAGAACATTACCGTGAAAAAGAAACAGAACATTACCGTGGACCAGAAACGGAACATTATCTTGGACCAGAGAAAGAACATTACCGTGGACCAGAGACAGAACATTATCGTGGACAAGAGATCGAACATTACCGTGGACCAGAGACAGAACATTATCGTGGACCAGAAACGGAACATTACCGTGAAAAAGAAATAGAACATTACCGTGGACCAGAAACAGATCATTATCGTGGACCAAAGACGCAACATTATCGTGGACCAGAGACGGAACATTACCGTGAAACCGAACATTATCGTGGACCAGACACAGAACATTACCGTGGACCAGAGACAGAACATTACCATGAAACGGAACATTATCGTGGACCAGAAACGGAACATTACCGTGAAACAGAAACAAAAAATTATCGTGGACCAAAAACGGAACATTACCGTGATACAGAAACAGAACATTATCGTGGACCAGAGACGGAACATTACCGTGAAACCGAACATTATCGTGGACCAGAGATCGAACATTATCGTGGACCAGAGACAGAATATTACCGTGTACAGGAGACAGAACATTACCGTGGACCAGAGACCGAACATTACCTTGAAACCGAACATTACCGTGGACCAGAAACAGAAAATTACCATGGACCAGAGACAGAACATTACCGTGAAACCGAACATTATCTTGGACCAGAAACGGAACATTACCGTGAAACAGAAACAAAAAATTATCGTGGACCAAAAACGGAACATTACCGTGATACAGAAACAGAACATTATCGTGGACCAGAGACGGAACATTACCGTGAAACCGAACATTATCGTGGACCAGAGATCGAACATTATCGTGGACCAGAGACAGAATATTACCGTGGACCAGAGACAGAATATTACCATGGACCAGAGACAGAACATTACCATGAAACAGAACATTATCATTGACCAGAAACGGAACATTACCTTGAAACAGAAAAACAACATTATCGTGGACCAGAGACGGAACATTATCGTGGACCAGAAACGGAACATTATCGTGAAACCGAACATTATCGTGGACCAGAGACGGAACATTACCGTGAAACAGAAACACAACATTACCGTGGACCAGAGACAGAACATTACCGTGAAACGGAAACAGAACATTATCGTGGACCAGAAACGGAACATTACCGTGAAACAGAAACACAAAATTATCGTGGACCAGAAACGGAACATTACTATGAAACAGAACATTATCGTGGACCAAAGACGGAACATTATCGTGGACCAGAGACGGAACATTACCGTGAAACCGAACATTATCGTGGACCAGACACAGAACATTACCGTGGACCAGAGACAGAACATTACGATGAAACCGAACATTATCATGGACCAGAAACGGAACATTACCGTGAAACAGAAACAAAAAATTATCGTGGACCAGAAACGGAACATTACCGTGATACAGAAACAGAACATTATCGTGGACCAGAGACGGAACATTACCGTGAAACCGAACATTATCGTGGACCAGAGATCGAACATTATCGTGGACCAGAGACAGAATATTACCGTGGACCAGAGACAGAACATTACCGTGGACCAGAGACAGAATATTACCGTGGACCAGAGACCGAACATTACCTTGAAACAGAATATTATCGTGGACCAGAAACGGAACATTACCGTGAAACAGAAACACAAAATTATCGTGGACCAGAAACGGAACATTACCGTGAAACAGAAACACAACATTATCGTGGACCAGAGACGGAACATTACCGTGAAACCGAACATTATCGTGGACCAGAGATCGAACATTACCGTGGACCAGAGACAGAACATTACCGTGGACCAGAGACAGAACATTACCGTGAAAAAGAAACAGAACATTACCGTGGACCAGAAACGGAACATTATCTTGGACCAGAGAAAGAACATTACCGTGGACCAGAGACAGAACATTATCGTGGACCAGAGATCGAACATTACCGTGGACCAGAGACAGAACATTATCGTGGACCAGAAACGGAACATTACCGTGAAAAAGAAATAGAACATTACCGTGGACCAGAAACAGATCATTATCGTGGACCAAAGACGCAACATTATCGTGGACCAGAGACGGAACATTACCGTGAAACCGAACATTATCGTGGACCAGACACAGAACATTACCGTGGACCAGAGACAGAACATTACCATGAAACCGAACATTATCGTGGACCAGAAACGGAACATTACCGTGAAACAGAAACAAAAAATTATCGTGGACCAAAAACGGAACATTACCGTGATACAGAAACAGAACATTATCGTGGACCAGAGACGGAACATTACCGTGAAACCGAACATTATCGTGGACCAGAGATCGAACATTATCGTGGACCAGAGACAGAATATTACCGTGTACAGGAGACAGAACATTACCGTGGACCAGAGACCGAACATTACCTTGAAACCGAACATTACCGTGGACCAGAAACAGAAAATTACCATGGACCAGAGACAGAACATTACCGTGAAACAGAACATTGTCATGGACCAGAAACGGAACATTACCATGAAACAGAAACACAACATTATCGTGGACCAGAGACGGAACATTACCGTGGACCAGAGACGGAACGTTACCGTGAAACCGAAACAGAACATTATCGTGGACCAGAAACGGAACATTACCGTGAAACCGAAAAAGAACATTATCGTGGACCAGACACAGAACATTACCGTGAAACCGAACATTATCGTGGACCAGAGATCGAACATTACCGTGGACCAGAGACAGAACATTACCATGGACCAGAGACAGAACATTACCGTGGACCAGAGACCGAACTTTACCTTGAGACCGAACATTACCATGGACCAGAGACAGAACATTACCGTGAAACAGAACATTATCATGGACCAGAAACGGAACATTACCGTGAAACAGAAACAGAACATTATCGTGGACCAGAAACGGAACATTACCGTGAAACCGAAACAGAAGATTATCGTGGACCAGAAACGGAACATTACCGTGAAACAGAAACACAACATTACCGTGGACCAGAGACAGAACATTACCTTGAAACCAAAACAGAACATTATCGTGGACCAGAAACGGAACATTATCGTGGACCAGAGACAGAACATTACCGTGAAACCGAAACAGAACATTATCGTGGACCAGAAACGGAACATTATCGTGGACCAGAGACAGAACATTATCGTGGATCAGAGACAGAACATTATGGTGGACCAGAGACGGAACATTATCATGGACCAGAGACAGAACATTACCGTGATACCTAAACAGAACATTATCGTTGACCAGAAACGGAACATTATCGTGAAACCGAACATTATCGTGGACCAGAAACACAAAATTATCGTGGACCAGAGACAGAACATTACCATGAAACCGAAACAGAACATTATCGTGGACCAGAAACGGAACATTAGCGTGAAACAGAAACACAAAATTATCGTGGACCAGAAATGGAACATTACCATGAAACAGAAACACAACATTATCGTGGACCAGAGACGGAACATTACCGTGAAACCGAACATTATCGTGGACCAGAGATCGAACATTACCGTGGACCAGAGACAGAACATTACCGTGGACCAGAGACAGAACATTACCGTGAAAAAGAAACAGAACATTACCGTGGACCAGAAACGGAACATTACCGTGAAACAGAAACAAAAAATTATCGTGGACCAAAAACGGAACATTACCGTGATACAGAAACAGAACATTATCGTGGACCAGAGACGGAACATTACCGTGAAACCGAACATTATCGTGGACCAGAGATCGAACATTATCGTGGACCAGAGACAGAATATTACCGTGTACAGGAGACAGAACATTACCGTGGACCAGAGACAGAACATTACCGTGGACCAGAGACCGAACATTACCTTGAAACCGAACATTACCGTGGACCAGAAACAGAAAATTACCATGGACCAGAGACAGAACATTACCGTGAAACAGAACATTGTCATAGACCAGAAACGGAACATTACCGTGAAACAGAAACACAACATTATCGTGGACCAGAGACGGAACATTACCGTGGACCAGAGATGGAACGTTACCGTGAAACCGAAACAGAACATTATCGTGGACCAGAAACGGAACATTACCGTGAAACCGAAAAAGAACATTATCGTGGACCAGACACAGAACATTACCGTGAAACCGAACATTATCGTGGACCAGAGATCGAACATTACCGTGGACCAGAGACAGAACATTACCGTGGACCAGAGACAGAACATTACCGTGGACCAGAGACCGAACTTTACCTTGAGACCGAACATTACCATGGACCAGAGACAGAACATTACCGTGAAACAGAACATTATCATGGACCAGAAACGGAACATTACCGTGAAACAGAAACAGAACATTATCGTGGACCAGAAACGGAACATTACCGTGAAACCGAAACAGAAGATTATCGTGGACCAGAAACGGAACATTACCGTGAAACAGAAACACAACATTACCGTGGACCAGAGACAGAACATTACCTTGAAACCAAAACAGAACATTATCGTGGACCAGAAACGGAACATTATCGTGGACCAGAGACAGAACATTACCGTGAAACCGAAACAGAACATTATCGTGGACCAGAAACGGAACATTATCGTGGACCAGAGACAGAACATTATCGTGGATCAGAGACAGAACATTATGGTGGACCAGAGACGGAACATTATCATGGACCAGAGACAGAACATTACCGTGATACCTAAACAGAACATTATCGTTGACCAGAAACGGAACATTATCGTGAAACCGAACATTATCGTGGACCAGAAACACAAAATTATCGTGGACCAGAGACAGAACATTACCATGAAACCGAAACAGAACATTATCGTGGACCAGAAACGGAACATTAGCGTGAAACAGAAACACAAAATTATCGTGGACCAGAAATGGAACATTACCGTGAAACAGAAACACAACATTATCGTGGACCAGAGACGGAACATTACCGTGAAACCGAACATTATCGTGGACCAGAGATCGAACATTACCGTGGACCAGAGACAGAACATTACCGTGGACCAGAGACAGAACATTACCGTGAAAAAGAACATTATCGTGGACCAAAGACGGAACATTATAGTGGACCAGAGACGGAACATTACCGTGAAACCGAACATTATCGTGGACCAGACACAGAACATTACCGTGGACCAGAGACAGAACATTACCATGAAACCGAACTTTATCGTGGACCAGAAACGGAACATTACCGTGAAACAGAAACAAAAAATTATCCTGGACCAGAAACGGAACATTACCGTGATACAGAAACAGAACATTATCGTGTACCAGAGATGGAACATTACCGTGAAACCGAACATTATCGTGGACCAGAGATCGAACATTATCGTGGACCAGAGACAGAATATTACCGTGGACCAGAGACAGAACATTACCGTGGACCAGAGACAGAACATTGCCGTGGACCAGAGACCGAACATTACCTTGAAACCGAACATTACCGTGGACCAGAAACAGAAAATTACCATGGACCAGAGACAGAACATTACCGTGAAACAGAACATTGTCATGGACCAGAAACGGAACATTACCGTGAAACAGAAACACAACATTATCGTGGACTAGAGACGGAACATTACCGTGGACCAGAGACGGAACATTACCGTGAAACCGAAACAGAACATTATCGTGGACCAGAGACCGAACATTACCGTGAAACAGAACATTATGGTGGACCAGAGACAGAACATTACCGTGAAACCGAACATTATCGTCGACCAGAAATCGAACATTATCGTGGACCAGAGACAGAACATTATCGTGGACCAGAAATGGAACATTACCGTGAAACCGAACATTTCCATGGACCAGATACGGAACATTACTGTGGACCAGAGACGGAACATTACCGTGGACCAGAACATTACCGTGGACCAGAACATTACCGTGAAACCGAACATTATCGTCAAACCGAGCATTATCGTGGACCAGAGACCGAACATTACCGTGAAACTGAACATTACCGTGGACCAGAGACCAAACATTACCATGAAACCGAAACAGAACATTATCGTGGACCAGAAACGGAACATTACCGTGAAACAGAAACACAACATTATCGTGGACCAGAAACGGAACATTACCGTGAAACAGAAACAGAACATTAGCGTGGACCAGAGACAGAACATTACCGTGAAACAGAAAAACAACATTATCGTGGACCAGAAACGGAACATTACCGTGAAACAGAAACAGAACATTAGCGTGGACCAGAGACAGAACATTACCGTGAACCAGAGACAGAACATTACCGTGAAACAGAAACACAACATTACCGTGGACCAGAGACAGAACATTACCGTGAAACGGAAACAGAACATTACCGTGGACCAGAAACGGAACATTATCATGGACCAGAGACAGAACATTATCGTGGACCAAAGACGGAACATTATCATAGACCAGAGACGGAACATTACCGTGAAACCGAACATTATCGTGGACCAGACACAGAACATTACCGTGGACCAGAGACAGAACATTACCATGAAACCGAAACAGAACATTATCGTGGACCAGAAACAGAACATTACCATGAAACCGAAACAGAACATTATCGTGGACCAGAAACGGAACATTACCGTGAAACAGAAACACAAAATAATCGTGGACCAGAAACGGAACATTACCGTGAAACAGAAACACAACATTATCGTGGACCAGAGACGGAACATTACCGTGAAACCGAACATTATCGTGGACCAGAGACAGAACATTACCGTGAAAAGGAAACAGAACATTACCGTGGACCAGAAACGGAACATTATCATGGACCAGAGACAGAACATTATCGTGGACCAAAGACGGAACATTATCATAGACCAGAGACGGAACATTACCGTGAAACCAAACATTATCGTGGACCAGACACAGAACATTACCGTGGACCAGAGACAGAACATTACCATGAAACCGAAACAGAACATTATCGTGGACCAGAAACGGAACATTACCGTGAAACAGAAACACAAAATTATCGTGGACCAGAAACGGAACATTACCGTGAAACAGAAACACAACATTATCGTGGACCAGAAACGAAACATTACCGTGAAACAGAAACACAACATTATCGTGGACCAGAGACGGAACATTACCGTGAAACCGAACATTATCGTGGACCAGAGATCGAACATTACCGTGGACCAGAGACAGAACATTACCGTGGACCAGAGACAGAACATTACCGTGAAAAAGAAACAGAACATTACCGTGGACCAGAAACGGAACATTATCTTGGACCAGAGAAAGAACATTACCGTGGACCAGAGACAGAACATTATCGTGGACCAGAGATCGAACATTACCGTGGACCAGAGACAGAACATTATCGTGGACCAGAAACGGAACATTACCGTGAAAAAGAAATAGAACATTACCGTGGACCAGAAACAGATCATTATCGTGGACCAAATACGCAACATTATCGTGGACCAGAGACGGAACATTACCGTGAAACCGAACATTATCGTGGACCAGACACAGAACATTACCGTGGACCAGAGACAGAACATTACCATGAAACCGAACATTATCGTGGACCAGAAACGGAACATTGCCGTGAAACAGAAACAAAAAATTATCGTGGACCAAAAACGGAACATTACCGTGATACAGAAACAGAACATTATCGTGGACCAGAGACGGAACATTACCGTGAAACCGAACATTATCGTGGACCAGAGATCGAACATTATCGTGGACCAGAGACAGAATATTACCGTGTACAGGAGACAGAACATTACCGTGGACCAGAGACCGAACATTACCTTGAAACCGAACATTACCGTGGACCAGAAACAGAAAATTACCATGGACCAGAGACAGAACATTACCGTGAAACAGAAACACAACATTATCGTGGACCAGACACAGAACATTACCGTGGACCAGAGACTGAACGTTACCGTGAAACTGAAACAGAACATTATCGTGGACCAGAAACGGAACATTACCGTGAAACCGAAAAAGAACATTATCGTGGACCAGACACAGAACATTACCGTGAAACCGAACATTATCGTGGACCAGAGATCGAACATTACCGTGGACCAGAGACAGAACATTACCATGGACCAGAGACAGAACATTACCGTGGACCAGAGACCGAACTTTACCTTGAGACCGAACATTACCATGGACCAGAGACAGAACATTACCGTGAAACAGAACATTATCATGGACCAGAAACGGAACATTACCGTGAAACAGAAACAGAACATTATCGTGGACCAGAAACGGAACATTACCGTGAAACCGAAACAGAAGATTATCGTGGACCAGAAACGGAACATTACCGTGAAACAGAAACACAACATTACCGTAGACCAGAGACAGAACATTACCTTGAAACCAAAACAGAACATTATCGTGGACCAGAAACGGAACATTATCGTGGACCAGAGACAGAACATTACCGTGAAACCGAAACAGAACATTATCGTGGACCAGAAACGGAACATTATCGTGGACCAGAGACAGAACATTATCGTGGATCAGAGACAGAACATTATGGTGGACCAGAGACGGAACATTATCATGGACCAGAGACAGAACATTACCGTGATACCTAAACAGAACATTATCGTTGACCAGAAACGGAACATTATCGTGAAACCGAACATTATCGTGGACCAGAAACACAAAATTATCGTGGACCAGAGACAGAACATTACCATGAAACCGAAACAGAACATTATCGTGGACCAGAAACGGAACATTAGCGTGAAACAGAAACACAAAATTATCGTGGACCAGAAATGGAACATTACCATGAAACAGAAACACAACATTATCGTGGACCAGAGACGGAACATTACCGTGAAACCGAACATTATCGTGGACCAGAGATCGAACATTACCGTGGACCAGAGACAGAACATTACCGTGGACCAGAGACAGAACATTACCGTGAAAAAGAAACAGAACATTACCGTGGACCAGAAACGGAACATTACCGTGAAACAGAAACAAAAAATTATCGTGGACCAAAAACGGAACATTACCGTGATACAGAAACAGAACATTATCGTGGACCAGAGACGGAACATTACCGTGAAACCGAACATTATCGTGGACCAGAGATCGAACATTATCGTGGACCAGAGACAGAATATTACCGTGTACAGGAGACAGAACATTACCGTGGACCAGAGACAGAACATTACCGTGGACCAGAGACCGAACATTACCTTGAAACCGAACATTACCGTGGACCAGAAACAGAAAATTACCATGGACCAGAGACAGAACATTACCGTGAAACAGAACATTGTCATGGACCAGAAACGGAACATTACCGTGAAACAGAAACACAACATTATCGTGGACCAGAGATGGAACATTACCGTGGACCAGAGATGGAACGTTACCGTGAAACCGAAACAGAACATTATCGTGGACCAGAAACGGAACATTACCGTGAAACCGAAAAAGAACATTATCGTGGACCAGACACAGAACATTACCGTGAAACCGAACATTATCGTGGACCAGAGATCGAACATTACCGTGGACCAGAGACAGAACATTACCGTGGACCAGAGACAGAACATTACCGTGGACCAGAGACCGAACTTTACCGTGGACCAGAGACCGAACTTTACCTTGAGACCGAACATTACCATGGACCAGAGAAAGAACATTACCGTGAAACAGAACATTATCATGGACCAGAAACGGAACATTACCGTGAAACAGAAACAGAACATTATCGTGGACCAGAAACGGAACATTACCGTGAAACCGAAACAGAAGATTATCGTGGACCAGAAACGGAACATTACCGTGAAACAGAAACACAACATTACCGTGGACCAGAGACAGAACATTACCTTGACACCAAAACAGAACATTATCGTGGACCAGAAACGGAACATTATCGTGGACGAGAGACAGAACATTACCGTGAAACCGAAACAGAACATTATCGTGGACCAGAAACGGAACATTATCGTGGACCAGAGACAGAACATTATCGTGGATCAGAGACAGAACATTATGGTGGACCAGAGACGGAACATTATCATGGACCAGAGACAGAACATTACCGTGATACCTAAACAGAACATTATCGTTGACCAGAAACGGAACATTATCGTGAAACCGAACATTATCGTGGACCAGAAACACAAAATTATCGTGGACCAGAGACAGAACATTACCATGAAACCGAAACAGAACATTATCGTGGACCAGAAACGGAACATTAGCGTGAAACAGAAACACAAAATTATCGTGGACCAGAAATGGAACATTACCGTGAAACAGAAACACAACATTATCGTGGACCAGAGACGGAACATTACCGTGAAACCGAACATTATCGTGGACCAGAGATCGAACATTACCGTGGACCAGAGACAGAACATTACCGTGGACCAGAGACAGAACATTACCGTGAAAAAGAAACAGAACATTACCGTGGACCAGAAACGGAACATTATCGTGGACCAGAGAAAGAACATTACCGTGGACCAGAGACAGAACATTATCGTGGACCAGAAACGGAACATTACCATGAAACAGAACATTATCGTGGACCAAAGACGGAACATTATAGTGGACCAGACACGGAACATTACCGTGAAACCGAACATTATCGTGGACCAGACACAGAACATTACCGTGGACCAGAGACAGAACATTACCATGAAACCGAACTTTATCGTGGACCAGAAACGGAACATTACCGTGAAACAGAAACAAAAAATTATCCTGGACCAGAAACGGAACATTACTGTGATACAGAAACAGAACATTATCGTGTACCAGAGATGGAACATTACCGTGAAACCGAACATTATCGTGGACCAGAGATCGAACATTATCGTGGACCAGAGACAGAATATTACCGTGGACCAGAGACAGAACATTACCGTGGACCAGAGACAGAACATTGCCGTGGACCAGAGACCGAACATTACCTTGAAACCGAACATTACCGTGGACCAGAAACAGAAAATTACCATGGACCAGAGACAGAACATTACCGTGAAACAGAACATTGTCATGGACCAGAAACGGAACATTACCGTGAAACAGAAACACAACATTATCGTGGACTAGAGACGGAACATTACCGTGGACCAGAGACGGAACATTACCGTGAAACCGAAACAGAACATTATCGTGGACCAGAGACCGAACATTACCGTGAAACAGAACATTATGGTGGACCAGAGACAGAACATTACCGTGAAACAGAACATTATGGTGGACCAGAGACAGAACATTACCGTGAAACCGAAAATTATCGTCGACCAGAAATCGAACATTATCGTGGACCAGAGACAGAACATTACCGTGGACCAGAAATGGAACATTACCGTGAAACCGAACATTTCCATGGACCAGATACGGAACATTACTGTGGACCAGAGACGGAACATTACCGTGGACCAGAACATTACCGTGGACCAGAACATTACCGTGAAACCGAACATTATCGTCAAACCGAGCATTATCGTGGACCAGAGACCGAACATTACCATGAAACTGAACATTACCGTGGACCAGAGACCAAACATTACCATGAAACCGAAACAGAACATTATCGTGGACCAGAAACGGAACATTACCGTGAAACAGAAACACAACATTATCGTGGACCAGAAACGGAACATTACCGTGAAACAGAAACAGAACATTAGCGTGGACCAGAGACAGAACATTACCGTGAAACAGAAAAACAACATTATCGTGGACCAGAAACGGAACATTACCGTGAAACAGAAACAGAACATTAGCGTGGACCAGAGAAAGAACATTACCGTGGACCAGAGACAGAACATTACCATGAAACCGAAACAGAACATTATCGTGGACCAGAAACAGAACATTACCATGAAACCGAAACAGAACATTATCGTGGACCAGAAACGGAACATTACCGTGAAACAGAAACACAAAATAATCGTGGACCAGAGACGGAACATTACCGTGAAACCGAACATTATCGTGGACCAGAGACAGAACATTACCGTGAAAAGGAAACAGAACATTACCGTGGACCAGAAACGGAACATTATCATGGACCAGAGACAGAACATTATCGTGGACCAAAGACGGAACATTATCATAGACCAGAGACGGAACATTACCGTGAAACCAAACATTATCGTGGACCAGACGCAGAACATTACCGTGGACCAGAGACAGAACATTACCATGAAACCGAAACAGAACATTATCGTGGACCAGAAACGGAACATTACCGTGAAACAGAAACACAAAATTATCGTGGACCAGAAACGGAACATTACCGTGAAACAGAAACACAACATTATCGTGGACCAGAGACGGAACATTACCGTGAAACCGAACATTATCGTGGACCAGAGATCGAACATTACCGTGGACCAGAGACAGAACATTACCGTGGACCAGAGACAGAACATTACCGTGAAAAAGAAACAGAACATTACCGTGGACCAGAAACGGAACATTATCTTGGACCAGAGAAAGAACATTACCGTGGACCAGAGACAGAACATTATCGTGGACCAGAGATCGAACATTACCGTGGACCAGAGACAGAACATTATCGTGGACCAGAAACGGAACATTACCGTGAAAAAGAAACAGAACATTACCGTGGACCAGAACCGGAACATTATCGTGGACCAGAGAAAGAACATTACCGTGAAACCGAAACAGAACATTATCGTGGACCAGAAACGGAACATTACCGTGAAACAGAAACACAAAATTATCGTGGACCAGAGACAGAACATTACCGTGGACCAGAGACAGAACATTACCGTGGACCAGAGACAGAACATTTCCGTGGACCAGAGACAGAACATTTCCGTGGACCAGAGACAGAACATTACCGTGAACCAGAGACAGAACATTACTGTGGACCAGAGACCGAACTTTACCTTTAAACCGAACATTACCGTGGACCAGAGACAGAATATTACCATGGACCAGAGACAGAACATTACCATGAAACAGAACATTATCATGGACCAGAAACGGAACATTACCGTGAAACAGAAAAACAACATTATCGTGGACCAGAGTTGGAACATTATCGTGGACCAGAAACGGAACGTTATCGTGAAACCGAACATTACCGTGAAACAGAAACACAAAATTATCGTGGACCAGAAATGGAACATTACCATGAAACAGAACATTATCGTGGACCAAAGACGGAACATTATCGTGGACCAGAGACGGAACATTACCTTGAAACCGAACATTATCGTGGACCAGACACAGAACATTACCGTGGACCAGAGACAGAACATTACCATGAAACCGAACATTATCGTGGACCAGAAACGGAACATTACCGTGAAACAGAAACAAAAAATTATCGTGGACCAGAAACGGAACATTACCGTGATACAGAAAGAGAACATTATCGTGGACCAGAGACGGAACATTACCGTGAAACCGAACATTATCGTGGACCAGAGATCGAACATTATCGTGGACCAGAGACAGAATATTACCGTGGACCAGAGACAGAACATTACCGTGGACCAGAGACAGAACATTACCGTGGACCAGAGACCGAACATTATCTTGGACCAGAGAAAGAACATTACCGTGGACCAGAGACAGATTATTATCGTGGACCAGAGATCGAACATTACCGTGGACCAGAGACAGAACATTATCGTGGACCAGAAACGGAACAATACCGTGAAAAAGAAACAGAACATTACCGTGGACCAGAAACGGAACATTATCGTGGACCAGAAAAAGAACATTACCGTGAAACCGAAACAGAACATTATCGTGGACCAGAAACGGAACATTACCGTGAAACCGAACATTATCGTGGACCAGACACAGAACATTACCGTGGACCAGAGACAGAACATTACCGTTAAACCGAAACAGAACATTATCGTGGACCAGAAACGGAACATTACCGTGAAACAGAAACACAAAATTATCGTGGACCAGAGACAGAACATTACCGTGGACCAGAGACAGAACATTACCGTGGACCAGAGACAGAACATTTCCGTGGACCAGAGACAGAACATTTCTGTGGACCAGAGACAGAACATTACCATGGACCAGAGACAGAACATTACTGTGGACCAGAGACCGAACTTTACCTTGAAACCGAACATTACCGTGGACCAGAGACAGAATATTACCATGGACCAGAGACAGAATATTACCATGAAACAGAACATTATCATGGACCAGAAACGGAACATTACCGTGAAACAGAAAAACAACATTATCGTGGACCAGAGACGGAACATTATCGTGGACCAGAAACGGAACATTATCGTGAAACCGAACATTATCGTGGACCAGAGACGGAACTTACCGTGAAACAGAAACACAACATTACCGTGGACCAGAGACAGAACATTACCGTGAAACGGAAACAGAACATTACCATGAAACAAAAACAGAACATTATCGTGGACCAGAAACACAAAATTATCGTGGACCAGAAACGGAACATTACCATGAAACAGAACATTATCGTGGACCAAAGACGGAACATTATCGTGGACCAGAGACGGAACATTACCGTGAAACCGAACATTATCGTGGACCAGACACAGAACATTACCGTGGACCAGAGACAGAACATTACCATGAAACCGAACATTATCGTGGACCAGAAACGGAACATTACCGTGAAACAGAAACAAAAAATTATCGTGGACCAGAAACGGAACATTACCGTGATACAGAAACAGAACATTATCGTGGACCAGAGACGGAACATTACCGTGAAACCGAACATTATCGTGGACCAGAGATCGAACATTATCTTGGACCAGAGACAGAATATTACCGTGGACCAGAGACAGAACATTACCATGGACCAGAGACAGAACATTACCGTGGACCAGAGACCGAACATTACCTTGAAACAGAACATTATCGTGGACCAGAAACGGAACATTACCGTGAAACAGAAACACAAAATTATCGTGGACCAGAAACGGAACATTACCGTGAAACAGAAACACAAAATTATCGTGGACCAGAAACGGAACATTACCGTGAAACAGAAACACAACATTATCGTGGACCAGAGACAGAACATTACCGTGAAACCGAACATTATCGTGGACCAGAGATCGAACATTACCGTGGACCAGAGACAGAACATTACCGTGGACCAGAGACAGAACATTACCGTGAAAAAGAAACAAAACATTACCGTGGACCAGAAACGGAACATTATCTTGGACCAGAGAAAGAACATTACCGTGGACCAGAGACAGAACATTATCGTGGACCAGAGATCGAACATTACCGTGGACCAGAGACAGAACATTATCGTGGACCAGAAACGGAACTTTACCATGAAACCGAACATTATCGTGGACCAGACACAGAACATTACCGTGGACCAGAGACAGAACATTACCGTGAAACCAAAACAGAACATTATCGTGGACCAGAAACGGAACATTACCGTGAAACAGAAACACAAAATTATCGTGGACCAGAGACAGAATATTACCGTGGACCAGAGACAGAACATTACCGTGGACCAGACACAGAACATTTCCGTGGACCAGAGACAGAACATTTCCGTGGACCAGAGACAGAACATTACCGTGGACCAGAGACCGAACTTTACCTTGAAACCGAACATTACCGTGGACCAGAGACAGAATATTACCATGGACCAGAGACAGAACATTACCATGAAACAGAACATTATCATGGACCAGAAACGGAACATTACCGTGAAACAGAAAAACAACATTATCGTGGACCAGAGACGGAACATTATCGTGAACCAGAAACAGAACATTATCGTGAAACCGAACATTATCGTGTACCAGAGACGGAACATTACCGTGAAACAGAAACACAATGTTACCGTGGACCAGAGACAGAACATTACCGTGAAACGGAAACAGAACATTACCGTGAAACAAAAACAGAACATTATCGTGGACCAGAAACGGAACAATACCGTGAAACAGAAACACAAAATTATCGTGGACCAGAGATAGAACATTACCGTGGACCAGAGACAGAACATTACCGTGGACCAGAGACAGAACATTTCCGTGGACCAGAAATGGAACATTACCATGAAACAGAACATTATCGTGGACCAAAGACGTCACATTATCGTGGACCAGAGACAGAACATTATCGTGGATCAGAGACAGAACATTATGGTGGACCAGAGACGGAACATTACCATGGACCAGAGACAGAACATTACCGTGAAACCTAAACAGAACATTACCGTGGACCAGAGACAGAACATTACCGTGAAAAAGAAACAGAACATTACCGTGGACCAGAAACGGAACATTATCGTGGACCAGAGAAAGAACATTACCGTGGACCAGAGACAGAACATTATCGTGGACCAGAAACGGAACATTACCATGAAACAGAACATTATCGTGGACCAAAGACGTCACATTATCGTGGACCAGAGGCGGAACATTACCGTGAAACCGAACATTATCGTGGACCAGACACAGAACATTACCGTGGACCAGAGACAGAACATTACCATGAAACCGAACCTTATCGTGGACCAGAAACGGAACATTACCGTGAAACAGAAACAAAAAATTATCGTGGACCAGAAACGGAACATTACCGTGATACAGAAACAGAACATTATCGTGGACCAGAAACGGAACATTACCGTGATACAGAAACAGAACATTATCGTGGACCAGAGACGGAACATTACCGTGAACCAGAGACAGAACATTACCGTGAAACCGAAACAGAACATTATCGTGGACCAGAAACAGAACATTACCATGAAACCGAAACAGAACATTATCGTGGACCAGAAACGGAACATTACCGTGAAACAGAAACACAAAATAATCGTGGACCAGAAACGGAACATTACCGTGAAACAGAAACACAACATTATCGTGGACCAGAGACGGAACATTACCGTGAAACCGAACATTATCGTGGACCAGAGACAGAACATTACCGTGAAAAGGAAACAGAACATTACCGTGGACCAGAAACGGAACATTATCATGGACCAGAGACAGAACATTATCGTGGACCAAAGACGGAACATTATCATAGACCAGAGACGGAACATTACCGTGAAACCAAACATTATCGTGGACCAGACACAGAACATTACCGTGGACCAGAGACAGAACATTACCATGAAACAGAAACACAACATTATCGTGGACCAGAAACGGAATATTACCGTGAAACAGAAACACAACATTATCGTGGACCAGAGACGGAACATTACCGTGAAACCGAACATTATCGTGGACCAGAGATCGAACATTACCGTGGACCAGAGACAGAACATTACCGTGGACCAGAGACAGAACATTACCGTGAAAAAGAAACAGAACATTACCGTGGACCAGAAACGGAACATTATCGTGGACCAGAGAAAGAACATTACCGTGAAACCGAAACAGAACATTATCGTGGACCAGAAACGGAACATTACCGTGAAACCGAACATTATCGTGGACCAGACACAGAACATTACCGTGGACCAGAGACAGAACATTACCGTGAAACCGAAACAGAACATTATCGTGGACCAGAAACGGAACATTACCGTGAAACAGAAACACAAAATTATCGTGGACCAGAGACAGAACATTACCGTGGACCAGAGACAGAACATTACCGTGGACCAGAGACAGAACATTTCCGTGGACCAGAGACAGAACATTTCCGTGGACCAGAGACAGAACATTACCGTGAAACAGAGACAGAACATTACTGTGGACCAGAGACCGAACTTTACCTTTAAACCGAACATTACCGTGGACCAGAGACAGAATATTACCATGGACCAGAGACAGAACATTACCATGAAACAGATCATTATCATGGACCAGAAACGGAACATTACCGTGAAACAGAAAAACAACATTATCGTGGACCAGAGACAGAACGTTATCTTGGACCAGAAACGGAACGTTATCGTGAAACCGACCATTACCGTGAAACAGAAACACATAATTATCGTGGACCAGAAATGGAACATTACCATGAAACAGAACATTATCGTGGACCAGACACAGAACATTACCGTGGACCAGAGACAGAACATTACCATGAAACCGAACATTATCGTGGACCAGAAACGGAACATTACCGTGAAACAGAAACAAAAAATTATCGTGGACCAGAAACGGAACATTACCGTGATACAGAAACAGAACATTATCGTGGACCAGAGACGGAACATTACCGTGAAACCGAACATTATCGTGGACCAGAGATCGAACATTATCGTGGACCAGAGACAGAATATTACCATGGACCAGAGACAGAACATTACCGTGGACCAGAGACAGAACATTACCGTGGACCAGAGACCGAACATTATCTTGGACCAGAGAAAGAACATTACCGTGGACCAGAGACAGAGCATTATCGTGGACCAGAGATCGAACATTACCGTGGACCAGAGACAGAACATTATCGTGGACCAGAAACGGAACAATACCGTGAAAAAGAAACAGAACATTACCGTGGACCAGAAACGGAACATTATCGTGGACCAGAGAAAGAACATTACCGTGAAACCGAAACAGAACATTATCGTGGACCAGAAACGGAACATTACCGTGAAACCGAACATTATCGTGGACCAGACACAGAACATTACCGTGGACCAGAGACAGAACATTATCGTGGACCAGAAACGGAACAATACCGTGAAACAGAAACACAAAATTATCGTGGACCAGAAACGGAACACTACCATGAAACAGAACATTATCGTGGACCAAAGACGGAACATTATCGTGGACCAGAGACGGAATATTACCGTGAAACCGAACATTATCGTGGACCAGACACAGAACATTACCGTGGACCAGAGACAGAACATTACCATGAAACCGAACATTATCGTGGACCAGAAACGGAACATTACCGTGAAACAGAAACAAAAAATTATCGTGGACCAGAAACGGAACATTACCGTGATACAGAAACAGAACATTATCGTGGACCAGAGACGGAACATTACCGTGAAACCGAACATTATCGTGGACCAGAGATCGAACATTATCTTGGACCAGAGACAGAATATTACCGTGGACCAGAGACAGAACATTACCATGGACCAGAGACAGAACATTACCGTGGACCAGAGACCGAACATTACCTTGAAACAGAACATTATCGTGGACCAGAAACGGAACATTACCGTGAAACAGAAACACAAAATTATCGTGGACCAGAAACGGAACATTACCGTGAAACAGAAACACAACATTATCGTGGACCAGAGACGGAACATTACCGTGAAACCGAACATTATCGTGGACCAGAGATCGAACATTACCGTGGACCAGAGACAGAACATTACCGTGGACCAGAGACAGAACATTACCGTGAAAAAGAAACAAAACATTACCGTGGACCAGAAACGGAACATTATCTTGGACCAGAGAAAGAACATTACCGTGGACCAGAGACAGAACATTATCGTGGACCAGAGATCGAACATTACCGTGGACCAGAGACAGAACATTATCGTGGACCAGAAACGGAACTTTACCATGAAACCGAACATTATCTTGGACCAGACACAGAACATTACCGTGGACCAGAGACAGAACATTACCGTGAAACCGAAACAAAACATTATCGTGGACCAGAAACGGAACATTACCGTGAAACAGAAACACAAAATTATTGTGGACCAGAGACAGAATATTACCGTGGACCAGAGACAGAACATTACCGTGGACCAGACACAGAACATTTCCGTGGACCAGAGACAGAACATTTCCGTGGACCAGAGACAGAACATTACCGTGGACCAGAGACCGAACTTTACCTTGAAACCGAACATTACCGTGGACCAGAGACAGAATATTACCATGGACCAGAGACAGAACATTACCATGAAACAGAACATTATCATGGACCAGAAACGGAACATTACCGTGAAACAGAAAAACAACATTATCGTGGACCAGAGACGGAACATTATCGTGAACCAGAAACAGAACATTATCGTGAAACAGAACATTACCGTGGACCAGAGACAGAACATTTCCGTGGACCAGAGACAGAATATTTCTGTGGACCAGAGACAGAACATTACCGTGGACCAGAGACAGAACATTACTGTGGACCAGAGACCGAACTTTACCTTGAAACCGAACATTACCGTGGACCAGAGACAGAATATTACCATGGACCAGAGACAGAACATTACCATGAAACAGAACATTATCATGGACCAGAAACGGAACATTACCGTGAAACAGAAAAACAAAATTATCGTGGACCAGAGACGGAACATTATCGTGGACCAGAAACGGAACATTATCGTGAAACCGAACATTATCGTGGACCAGAGACGGAACATTACCGTGAAACAGAAACACAACATTACCGTGGACCAGAGACAGAACATTACCGTGAAACGGAAATAGAACATTACCGTGAAACAAAAACAGAACATTATCGTGGACCAGAAACGGAACAATACCGTGAAACAGAAACAGAAAATTATCGTGGACCAAAGACGGAACATTATCGTGGACCAGAGACGGAACATTACCGTGAAACCGAACATTATCGTGGACCAGACACAGAACATTACCGTGGACCAGAGACAGAACATTACCATGAAACCGAACATTATCGTGGACCAGAAACGGAACATTACCGTGAAACAGAAACAAAAAATTATCGTGGACCAGAAACGGAACATTACCGTGATACAGAAACAGAACATTATCGTGGACCAGAGACGGAACATTACCGTGAAACCGAACATTATCGTGGACCAGAGATCGAACATTATCTTGGACCAGAGAAAGAATATTACCGTGGACCAGAGACAGAACATTACCATGGACCAGAGACAGAACATTACCGTGGACCAGAGACCGAACATTACCTTGAAACAGAACATTATCGTGGACCAGAAACGGAACATTACCGTGAAACAGAAACACAAAATTATCGTGGACCAGAAACGGAACATTACCGTGAAACAGAAACACAACATTATCGTGGACCAGAGACGGAACATTACCGTGAAACCGAACATTATCGTGGACCAGAGATCGAACATTACCGTGGACCAGAGACAGAACATTACCGTGGACCAGAGACAGAACATTACCGTGAAAAAGAAACAAAACATTACCGTGGACCAGAAACGGAACATTATCTTGGACCAGAGAAAGAACATTACCGTGGACCAGAGACAGAACATTATCGTGGACCAGAGATCGAACATTACCGTGGACCAGAGACAGAACATTATCGTGGACCAGAAACGGAACTTTACCATGAAACCGAACATTATCCTGGACCAGACACAGAACATTACCGTGGACCAGAGACAGAACATTACCATGAAACCGAACATTGTCGTGGACCAGAAACGGAACATTACCGTGAAACAGAAACAAAAAATTATCGTGGACCAGAAACGGAACATTACCGTGATACAGAAACAGAACATTATCGTGGACCAGAGACGGAACATTACCGTGAAACAGAACATTATCGTGGACCAGAGATCGAACATTATCTTGGACCAGAGACAGAATATTACCGTGGACCAGAGACAGAACATTACCATGGACCAGAGACAGAACATTACCGTGGACCAGAGACCGAACATTACCTTGAAACAGAACATTATCGTGGACCAGAGATCGAACATTACCGTGGACCAGAGACAGAACATTACCGTGGACCAGAGACAGAACATTACCGTGAAAAAGAAACAAAACATTACCGTGGACCAGAAACGGAACATTATTTTGGACCAGAGAAAGAACATTACCGTGGACCAGAGACAGAACATTATCGTGGACCAGAGATCGAACATTACCGTGGACCAGAGACAGAACATTATCGTGGACCAGAAACGGAACTTTACCATGAAACCGAACATTATCGTGGACGAGACACAGAACATTACCGTGGACCAGAGACAGAACATTACCGTGAAACCGAAACAGAACATTATCGTGGACCAGAAACGGAACATTACCGTGAAACAGAAACACAAAATTATCGTGGACCAGAGACAGAATATTACCGTGGACCAGAGACAGAACATTACCGTGGACCAGACACAGAACATTTCCGTGTACCAGAGACAGAACATTTCCGTGGACCAGAGACAGAACATTACCGTGGACCAGAGACCGAACTTTACCTTGAAACCGAACATTACCGTGGACCAGAGACAGAACATTACCGTGGACCAGAGACAGAACATTACCGTGGACCAGAGACAGAACATTACCGTGGACCAGAGACCGAACTTTACCTTGAAACCGAACATTACCCTGGACCAGAGACAGAACATTACCGTGAAACAGAACATTATCATGGACCAGAAACGGAACATTACCGTGAAACAGAAACAGAACATTATCGTGGACCAGAAACGGAACATTACCGTGAAACCGGAACAGAAGATTATCGTGGACCAGAAACGGAACATTACTGTGAAACAGAAACACAACATTACCGTGGACCAGAGACAGAACATTACCTTGAAACCAAAACAGAACATTATCTTGGACCAGAAACGGAACATTACCATGGACCAGAGACAGAACATTACCGTGAAACAGAACATTGTCATGGACCAGAAACGGAACATTACCGTGAAACAGAAACACAACATTATCGTGGACCAGAGACGGAACATTACCGTGGACCAGAGACGGAACGTTACCGTGAAACCGAAACAGAACATTATCGTGGACCAGAAACGGAACATTGCCCTGAAACCGAAACAGAACATTATCGTGGACCAGACACAGAACATTACCGTGAAACCGAACATTATCGTGGACCAGAGATCGAACATTACCGTGGACCAGAGACAGAACATTACCGTGGACCAGAGACAGAACATTACCGTGGACCAGAGACCGAACTTTACCTTGAAACCGAACATTACCCTGGACCAGAGACAGAACATTACCGTGAAACAGAACATTATCATGGACCAGAAACGGAATATTACCGTGAAACAGAAACAGAACATTATCGTGGACCAGAAACGGAACATTACCGTGAAACCGAAAAAGAAGATTATCGTGGACCAGAAACGGAACATTACCGTGAAACAGAAACACAACATTACCGTGGACCAGAGACAGAACATTACCTTGAAACCAAAACAGAACATTATCGTGGACCAGAAACGGAACATTACCATGGACCAGAGACAGAACATTACCGTGAAACAGAACATTGTCATGGACCAGAAACGGAACATTACCGTGAAACAGAAACACAACATTATCGTGGACCAGAGACGGAACATTACCGTGGACCAGAGACGGAACATTACCGTGAAACAGAACATTATCATGGACCAGAAACGGAACATTACCGTGAAACAGAAACAGAACATTATCGTGGACCAGAAACGGAACATTACCCTGAAACCGAAACAGAACATTATCGTGGACCAGACACAGAACATTACCGTGAAACCGAACATTATCGTGGACCAGAGATCAAACATTACCGTGGACCAGAGACAGAACATTACCGTGGACCAGAGACAGAACATTACCGTGGACCAGAGACCGAACTTTACCTTGAAACCGAACATTACCCTGGACCAGAGACAGAACATTACCGTGAAACAGAACATTATCATGAACCAGAAACGGAACATTACCGTGAAACAGAAACAGAACATTATCGTGGACCAGAAACGGAACATTACCGTGAAACCGAAACAGAAGATTATCGTGGACCAGAAACGGAACATTACCGTGAAACAGAAACACAACATTACCGTGGACCAGAGACAGAACATTACCTTGAAACCAAAACAGAACATTATCGTGGACCAGAAACGGAACATTATCGTGGACCAGAGACAGAACATTACCGTGAAACCGAAACAGAACATTATCGTGGACCAGAAACGGAACATTATCGTGGACCAGAGACAGAACATTATCGTGGATCAGAGACAGAACATTATGGTGGACCAGAGACGGAACATCATCATGGACCAGAGACAGAACATTACCGTGAAACCTAAACAGAACATTATCCTTGACCAGAAACGGAACATTATCGTGAAACCGAACATTATCGTGGACCAGAAACACAAAATTATCGTGGACCAGAGACAGAACATTACCATGAAACCGAAACAGAACATTACCGTGGACCAGAGACAGAACATTTCCGTGGACCAGAGACAGAACATTTCTGTGGACCAGAGACAGAACATTACCGTGGACCAGAGACAGAACATTACTGTGGACCAGAGACCGAACTTTACCTTGAAACCGAACATTACCGTGGACCAGAGACAGAATATTACCATGGACCAGAGACAGAACATTACCATGAAACAGAACATTATCATGGACCAGAAACGGAACATTACCGTGAAACAGAAAAACAACATTATCGTGGACCAGAGACGGAACATTATCGTGGACCAGAAACGGAACATTACCATGAAACCGAACATTATCGTGGACCAGAGACAGAACATTACCGTGAAACAGAAACACAACATTACCGTGGACCAGAGACAGAACATTACCGTGAAACGGAAATAGAACATTACCGTGAAACAAAAACAGAACATTATCGTGGACCAGAAACGGAACATTACCGTGAAACAGAAACACAAAATTATCGTGGACCAGAGACAGAATATTACCGTGGACCAGAGACAGAACATTACCGTGGACCAGACACAGAACATTTCCGTGTACCAGAGACAGAACATTTCCGTGGACCAGAGACAGAACATTACCGTGGACCAGAGACCGAACTTTACCTTGAAACCGAACATTACCGTGGACCAGAGACAGAACATTACCATGGACCAGAGACAGAACATTACCGTGGACCAGAGACCGAACATTACCTTGAAACAGAACATTATCGTGGACCAGAGATCGAACATTACCGTGGACCAGAGACAGAACATTACCGTGGACCAGAGACAGAACATTACCGTGAAAAAGAAACAAAACATTACCGTGGACCAGAAACGGAACATTATTTTGGACCAGAGAAAGAACATTACCGTGGACCAGAGACAGAACATTATCGTGGACCAGAGATCGAACATTACCGTGGACCAGAGACAGAACATTATCGTGGACCAGAAACGGAACTTTACCATGAAACCGAACATTATCGTGGACCAGACACAGAACATTACCGTGGACCAGAGACAGAACATTACCGTGAAACCGAAACAGAACATTATCGTGGACCAGAAACGGAACATTACCGTGAAACAGAAACACAAAATTATCGTGGACCAGAGACAGAATATTACCGTGGACCAGAGACAGAACATTACCGTGGACCAGACACAGAACATTTCCGTGTACCAGAGACAGAACATTTCCGTGGACCAGAGACAGAACATTACCGTGGACCAGAGACCGAACTTTACCTTGAAACCAAACATTACCGTGGACCAGAGACAGAATATTACCATGGACCAGAGACAGAACATTACCATGAAACAGAACATTATCATGGACCAGAAACGGAACATTACCGTGAAACAGAAAAACAACATTATCGTGGACCAGAGACGGAACATTATCGTGAACCAGAAACAGAACATTATCGTGAAACCGAACATTATCGTGTACCAGAGACGGAACATTACCGTGAAACAGAAACACAATGTTACCGTGGACCAGAGACAGAACATTACCGTGAAACGGAAACAGAACATTACCGTGAAACAAAAACAGAACATTATCGTGGACCAGAGACGGAACATTACCGTGAAACCGAACATTATCGTGGACCAGAGATCGAACATTATCGTGGACCAGAGACAGAATATTACCGTGGACCAGAGACAGAACATTACCGTGGACCAGAGACAGAACATTACCGTGGACCAGAGACCGAACATTACCTTGAAACCGAACATTACCGTGGACCAGAAAAAGAAAATTACCATGGACCAGAGACAGAACATTACCGTGAAACAGAACATTGTCATGGACCAGAAACGGAACATTACCGTGAAACAGAAACACAACATTATCGTGGACCAGAGACGGAACATTACCGTGGACCAGAGACGGAACGTTACCGTGAAACCGAAACAGAACATTATCGTGGACCAGAAACGGAACATTACCCTGAAACCGAAACAGAACATTATCGTGGACCAGACACAGAACATTACCGTGAAACCGAACATTATCGTGGACCAGAGATCGAACATTACCGTGGACCAGAGACAGAACATTACCGTGGACCAGAGACAGAACATTACCGTGGACCAGAGACCGAACTTTACCTTGAAACCGAACATTACCCTGGACCAGAGACAGAACATTACCGTGAAACAGAAACAGAACATTATCGTGGACCAGAAACGGAACATTACCGTGAAACCGGAACAGAAGATTATCGTGGACCAGAAACGGAACATTACTGTGAAACAGAAACACAACATTACCGTGGACCAGAGACAGAACATTACCTTGAAACCAAAACAGAACATTATCTTGGACCAGAAACGGAACATTACCATGGACCAGAGACAGAACATTACCGTGAAACAGAACATTGTCATGGACCAGAAACGGAACATTACCGTGAAACAGAAACACAACATTATCGTGGACCAGAGACGGAACATTACTGTGGACCAGAGACGGAACGTTACCGTGAAACCGAAACAGAACATTATCGTGGACCAGAAACAGAACATTGCCCTGAAACCGAAACAGAACATTATCGTGGACCAGACACAGAACATTACCGTGAAACCGAACATTATCGTGGACCAGAGATCGAACATTACCGTGGACCAGAGACAGAACATTACCGTGGACCAGAGACAGAACATTACCGTGGACCAGAGACCGAACTTTACCTTGAAACCGAACATTACCCTGGACCAGAGACAGAACATTACCGTGAAACAGAACATTATCATGGACCAGAAACGGAATATTACCGTGAAACAGAAACAGAACATTATCGTGGACCAGAAACGGAACATTACCGTGAAACCGAAAAAGAAGATTATCGTGGACCAGAAACGGAACATTACCGTGAAACAGAAACACAACATTACCGTGGACCAGAGACAGAACATTACCTTGAAACCAAAACAGAACATTATCGTGGACCAGAAACGGAACATTACCATGGACCAGAGACAGAACATTACCGTGAAACAGAACATTGTCATGGACCAGAAACGGAACATTACCGTGAAACAGAAACACAACATTATCGTGGACCAGAGACGGAACATTACCGTGGACCAGAGACGGAACATTACCGTGAAACAGAAACACAACATTATCGTGGACCAGAGACGGAACATTACCGTGGACCAGAGACGGAACGTTACCGTGAAACCGAAACAGAACATTATCGTGGACCAGAAACAGAACATTGCCCTGAAACCGAAACAGAACATTACCGTGAAACCGAACATTATCGTGGACCAGAGATCAAACATTACCGTGGACCAGAGACAGAACATTACCGTGGACCAGAGACAGAACATTACCGTGGACCAGAGACCGAACTTTACCTTGAAACCGAACATTACCCTGGACCAGAGACAGAACATTACCGTGAAACAGAACATTATCATGAACCAGAAACGGAACATTACCGTGAAACAGAAACAGAACATTATCGTGGACCAGAAACGGAACATTACCGTGAAACCGAAACAGAAGATTATCGTGGACCAGAAACGGAACATTACCGTGAAACAGAAACACAACATTACCGTGGACCAGAGACAGAACATTACCTTGAAACCAAAACAGAACATTATCGTGGACCAGAAACGGAACATTATCGTGGACCAGAGACAGAACATTACCGTGAAACCGAAACAGAACATTATCGTGGACCAGAAACGGAACATTATCGTGGACCAGAGACAGAACATTATCGTGGATCAGAGACAGAACATTATGGTGGACCAGAGACGGAACATCATCATGGACCAGAGACAGAACATTACCGTGAAACCTAAACAGAACATTATCCTTGACCAGAAACGGAACATTATCGTGAAACCGAACATTATCGTGGACCAGAAACACAAAATTATCGTGGACCAGAGACAGAACATTACCATGAAACCGAAACAGAACATTACCGTGGACCAGAGACAGAACATTTCCGTGGACCAGAGACAGAACATTTCTGTGGACCAGAGACAGAACATTACCGTGGACCAGAGACAGAACATTACTGTGGACCAGAGACCGAACTTTACCTTGAAACCGAACATTACCGTGGACCAGAGACAGAATATTACCATGGACCAGAGACAGAACATTACCATGAAACAGAACATTATCATGGACCAGAAACGGAACATTACCGTGAAACAGAAAAACAACATTATCGTGGACCAGAGACGGAACATTATCGTGGACCAGAAACGGAACATTACCATGAAACCGAACATTATCGTGGACCAGAGACAGAACATTACCGTGAAACAGAAACACAACATTACCGTGGACCAGAGACAGAACATTACCGTGAAACGGAAATAGAACATTACCGTGAAACAAAAACAGAACATTATCGTGGACCAGAAACGGAACAATACCGTGAAACAGAAACACAAAATTATCGTGGACCAGAAACGGAACATTACCATGAAACAGAACATTATCGTGGACCAGACACAAAACATTACCGTGGACCAGAGACAGAACATTACCATGAAACCGAACATTATCGTGGACCAGAAACGGAACATTACCGTGAAACAGAAACAAAAAATTATCGTGGACCAGAAACGGAACATTACCGTGATACAGAAACAGAACATTATCGTGGACCAGAGACGGAACATTACCGTGAAACCGAACATTATCGTGGACCAGAGATCGAACATTATCTTGGACCAGAGACAGAATATTACCGTGGACCAGAGACAGAACATTACCATGGACCAGAGACAGAACATTACCGTGGAACAGAGACCGAACATTACCTTGAAACAGAACATTATCGTGGACCAGAAACGGAACATTACCGTGAAACAGAAACACAAAATTATCGTGGACCAGAAACGGAATATTACCGTGAAACAGAAACACAACATTATCGTGGACCAGAGACGGAACATTACCGTGAAACCGAACATTATCGTGGACCAGAGATCGAACATTACCGTGGACCAGAGACAGAACATTACCGTGGACCAGAGACAGAACATTACCGTGAAAAAGAAACAAAACATTACCGTGGACCAGAAACGGAACATTATCTTGGACCAGAGAAAGAACATTACCGTGGACCAGAGACAGAACATTATCGTGGACCAGAGATCGAACATTACCGTGGACCAGAGACAGAACATTATCGTGGACCAGAAACGGAACTTTACCTTGAAACCGAACATTACCGTGGACCAGAGACAGAATATTACCATGGACCAGAGACAGAACATTACCATGAAACAGAACATTATCATGGACCAGAAACGGAACATTACCGTGAAACAGAAAAACAACATTATCGTGGACCAGAGACGGAACATTATCGTGGACCAGAAACGGAACATTATCGTGAAACCGAACATTATCGTGGACCAGAGACGGAACATTACCGTGAAACAGAAACACAACATTACCGTGGACCAGAGACAGAACATTACCGTGAAACGGAAATAGAACATTACGTGAAACAAAAACAGAACATTATCGTGGACATGAAACGGAACAATACCGTGAAACAGAAACACAAAATTATCGTGGACCAGAAACGGAACATTACCATGAAACCGAACATTATCGTGGACCAGACACAGAACATTACCGTGGACCAGAGACAGAACATTACCATGAAACCGAACATTATCGTGGACCAGAAACGGAACATTACCGTGAAACAGAAACAAAAAATTATCGTGGACCAAAGACGGAACATTATCGTGGACCAGAGACGGAACATTACCGTGAAACCGAACATTATCGTGGACCAGACACAGAACATTACCGTGGACCAGAGACAGAACATTACCATGAAACCGAACATTATCGTGGACCAGAAACGGAACATTACCGTGAAACAGAAACAAAAAATTATCGTGGACCAGAAACGGAACATTACCGTGATACAGAAACAGAACATTATCGTGGACCAGAGACGGAACATTACCGTGAAACCGAACATTATCGTGGACCAGAGATCGAACATTATCTTGGACCAGAGACAGAATATTACCGTGGACCAGAGACAGAACATTACCATGGACCAGAGACAGAACATTACCGTGGACCAGAGACCGAACATTACCTTGAAACAGAACATTATCGTGGACCAGAAACGGAACATTACCGTGAAACAGAAACACAAAATTATCGTGGACCAGAAACGGAACATTACCGTGAAACAGAAACACAACATTATCGTGGACCAGAGACGGAACATTACCGTGAAACCGAACATTATCGTGGACCAGAGATCGAACATTACCGTGGACCAGAGACAGAACATTACCGTGGACCAGAGACAGAACATTACCGTGAAAAAGAAACAAAACATTACCGTGGACCAGAAACGGAACATTATCTTGGACCAGAGATCGAACATTACCGTGGACCAGAGACAGAACATTATCGTGGACCAGAGATCGAACATTACCGTGGACCAGAGACAGAACATTATCGTGGACCAGAAACGGAACTTTACCATGAAACCGAACATTATCGTGGACCAGACACAGAACATTACCGTGGACCAGAGACAGAACATTACCGTGAAACCGAAACAGAACATTATCGTGGACCAGAAACGGAACATTACCGTGAAACAGAAACACAAAATTATCGTGGACCAGAGACAGAATATTACCGTGGACCAGAGACAGAACATTACCGTGGACCAGACACAGAACATTTCCGTGGACCAGAGACAGAACATTACCGTGGACCAGAGACCGAACTTTACCTTGAAACCGAACATTACCGTGGACTAGAGACAGAATATTACCATGGACCAGAGACAGAACATTACCATGAAACAGAACATTATCATGGACCAGAAACGGAACATTACCGTGAAACAGAAAAACAACATTATCGTGGACCAGAGACGGAAAATTATCGTGAACCAGAAACAGAACATTATCGTGAAACCGAACATTATCGTGTACCAGAGACGGAACATTACCGTGAAACAGAAACAAAATGTTACCGTGGACCAGAGACAGAACATTACCGTGAAACGGAAACAGAACATTACCGTGAAACAAAAACAGAACATTATCGTGGACCAGAGACGGAACATTACCGTGAAACCGAAAATTATCGTGGACCAGAGATCGAACATTATCGTGGACCAGAGACAGAACATTATCGTGGATCAGAGACAGAACATTATGGTGGACCAGAGACGGAACATTATCATGGACCAGAGACAGAACATTACCGTGAAACCTAAACAGAACATTATCCTTGACCAGAAACGGAACATTATCGTGAAACCGAACATTATCGTGGACCAGAAACACAAAATTATCATGGACCAGAGACATAACATTACCATGAAACCGAAACAGAACATTATCGTGGACCAGAAACGGAACATTAGCGTGAAACAGAAACACAAAATTATTGTGGACCAGAAATGGAACATTACCGTGAAACAGAAACACAACATTATCGTGGACCAGAGACGGAACATTACCGTGAAACCGAACATTATCGTGGACCAGAGATCGAACATTACCGTGGACCAGAGACAGAACATTACCGTGGACCAGAGACAGAACATTACCGTGAAAAAGAAACAGAACATTACCGTGGACCAGAAACGGAACATTATCGTGGACCAGAGAAAGAACATTACCGTGGACCAGAGACAGAACATTATCGTGGACCAGAAACGGAACATTACCATGAAACAGAACATTATCGTGGACCAAAGACGGAACATTATCGTGGACCAGAGACGGAACATTACTGTGAAACCGAACATTATCGTGGACCAGACACAGAACATTACCGTGGACCAGAGACAGAACATTACCATGAAACCGAACCTTATCGTGGACCAGAAACGGAACATTACCGTGAAACAGAAACAAAAAATTATCGTGGACCAGAAACGGAACATTACCGTGATACAGAAACAGAACATTATCGTGGACCAGAGACGGAACATTACCGTGAAACCGAACATTATCGTGGACCAGAGATCGAACATTATCGTGGACCAGAGACAGAATATTACCGTGGATCAGAGACAGAACATTACCGTGGACCAGAGACAGAACATTACCGTGGACCAGAGACCGAACATTACCTTGAAACCGAACATTACCGTGGACCAGATACAGAAAATTACCATGGACCAGAGACAGAACATTACCGTGAAACAGAACATTGTCATGGACCAGAAACGGAACATTACCGTGAAACAGAAACACAACATTATCGTGGACCAGAGACGGAACATTATCGTGGACCAGAGATCGAACATTACCGTGGACCAGAGACAGAACATTACCGTGGACCAGAGACAGAACATTACCGTGAAAAAGAAACAAAACATTACCGTGGACCAGAAACGGAACATTATCTTGGACCAGAGAAAGAACATTACCGTGGACCAGAGACAGAACATTATCGTGGACCAGAGATCGAACATTACCGTGGACCAGAGACAGAACATTATCGTGGACCAGAAACGGAACTTTACCATGAAACCGAACATTATCGTGGACCAGACACAGAACATTACCGTGGACCAGAGACAGAACATTACCGTGAAACCGAAACAGAACATTATCGTGGACCAGAAACGGAACATTACCGTGAAACAGAAACACAAAATTATCGTGGACCAGAGACAGAATATTACCGTGGACCAGAGACAGAACATTACCGTGGACCAGACACAGAACATTTCCGTGGACCAGAGACAGAACATTTCCGTGGACCAGAGACAGAACATTACCGTGGACCAGAGACCGAACTTTACCTTGAAACCGAACATTACCGTGGACCAGAGACAGAATATTACCATGGACCAGAGACAGAACATTACCATGAAACAGAACATTATCATGGACCAGAAACGGAACATTACCGTGAAACAGAAAAACAACATTATCGTGGACCAGAGACGGAACATTATCGTGAACCAGAAATAGAACATTATCGTGAAACCGAACATTATCGTGTACCAGAGACGGAACATTACCGTGAAACAGAAACACAATGTTACCGTGGACCAGAGACAGAACATTACCGTGAAACGGAAACAGAACATTACCGTGAAACAAAAACAGAACATTATTGTGGACCAGAGACGGAACATTACCGTGAAACCGAACATTATCGTGGACCAGAGATCGAACATTATCGTGGACCAGAGACAGAATATTACCGTGGACCAGAGACAGAACATTACCGTGGACCAGAGACAGAACATTACCGTGGACCAGAGACCGAACATTACCTTGAAACCGAACATTACCGTGGACCAGAAACAGAAAATTACCATGGACCAGAGACAGAACATTACCGTGAAACAGAACATTGTCATGGACCAGAAACGGAACATTTCCGTGAAACAGAAACACAACATTATCGTGGACCAGAGACGGAACATTACCGTGGACCAGAGACAGAACGTTACCGTGAAACCGAAACAGAACATTATCGTGGACCAGAAACGGAACATTACCTTGAAACCGAAACAGAACATTATCGTGGACCAGAGATCGAACATTACCGTGGACCAGAGACAGAACATTACCGTGGACCAGAGACAGAACATTACCGTGGACCAGAGACCGAACTTTACCTTGAAACCGAACATTACCCTGGACCAGAGACAGAACATTACCGTGAAACAGAACATTATCATGGACCAGAAACGGAACATTACCGTGAAACAGAAACAGAACATTATCGTGGACCAGAAACGGAACATTACCGTGAAACCGAAACAGAAGATTATCGTGGACCAGAAACGGAACATTACCGTGAAACAGAAACACAACATTACCGTGGACTAGAGACAGAACATTACCTTGAAACCAAAACAGAACATTATCGTGGACCAGAAACGGAACATTACCATGGACCAGAGACAGAACATTACCGTGAAACAGAACATTGTCATGGACCAGAAACGGAACATTACCGTGAAACAGAAACACAACATTATCGTGGACCAGAGACGGAACATTACCGTGGACCAGAGACGGAACGTTACCGTGAAACCGAAACAGAACATTATCGTGGACCAGAAACGGAACATTACCCTGAAACCGAAACAGAACATTATCGTGGACCAGACACAGAACATTACCGTGAAACCGAACATTATCGTGGACCAGAGATCGAACATTACCGTGGACCAGAGACAGAACATTACCGTGGACCAGAGACAGAACATTACCGTGGACCAGAGACCGAACTTTACCTTGAAACCGAACATTACCCTGGACCAGAGACAGAACATTACCGTGAAACAGAACATTATCATGAACCAGAAACGGAACATTACCGTGAAACAGAAACAGAACATTATCGTGGACCAGAAACGTAACATTACCGTGAAACCGAAACAGAAGATTATCGTGGACCAGAAACGGAACATTACCGTGAAACAGAAACACAACATTACCGTGGACCAGAGACAGAACATTACCTTGAAACCAAAACAGAACATTATCGTGGACCAGAAACGGAACATTATCGTGGACCAGAGACAGAACATTACCGTGAAACCGAAACAGAACATTATCGTGGACCAGAAACGGAACATTATCGTGGACCAGAGACAGAACATTATCGTGGATCAGAGACAGAACATTATGGTGGACCAGAGACGGAACATTATCATGGACCAGAGACAGAACATTACCGTGAAACCTAAACAGAACATTATCCTTGACCAGAAACGGAACATTATCGTGAAACCGAACATTATCGTGGACCAGAAAGACAAAATTATCGTGGACCAGAGACAGAACATTACCATGAAACCGAAACAGAACATTATCGTGGACCAGAAACGGAACATTAGCCTGAAACAGAAACACAAAATTATCGTGGACCAGAAATGGAACATTACCGTGAAACAGAAACACAACATTATCGTGGACCAGAGACGGAACATTACCGTGAAACCGAACATTATCGTGGACCAGAGATCGAACATTACCGTGGACCAGAGACAGAATATTACCGTGAAAAAGAAACAGAACATTACCGTGGACCAGAGAAAGAACATTACCGTGGACCAGAGACAGAACATTATCGTGGACCAGAAACGGAACATTACCATGAAACAGAACATTATCGTGGACCAAAGACGGAACATTATCGTGGACCAGAGACGGAACATTACCGTGAAACCGAACATTATCGTGGACCAGACACAGAACATTATCGTGGACCAGAGACGGAACATTACCGTGAAACCGAACATTATCGTGGACCAGACACAGAACATTACCGTGGACGAGAGACAGAACATTACCGTGGAACCGAAACATTACATTATCGTGGACCAGAAACGGAACATTACCGTGAAACAGAAACAGAACATTACCGTGGACGAGAGACAGAACATTACCGTGAAACCGAAACAGAACATTATCGTGGACCAGAAACGGAACATTACCGTGAAACAGAAACACAAAATTATCGTGGACCAGAGACAGAATATTACCGTGGACCAGAGACAGAACATTACCGTGGACCAGACACAGAACATTTCCGTGGACCAGAGACAGAACATTTCCGTGGACCAGAGACAGAACATTACCGTGGACCAGAGACCGAACTTTACCTTGAAACCGAACATTACCGTGGACCAGAGACAGAATATTACCATGGACCAGAGACAGAACATTACCATGAAACAGAACATTATCATGGACCAGAAATGGAACATTACCGTGAAACAGAAAAACAACATTATCGTGGACCAGAGACGGAAAATTATCGTGAACCAGAAACAGAACATTATCGTGAAACCGAACATTATCGTGTACCAGAGACGGAACATTACCGTGAAACAGAAACACAATGTTACCGTGGACAAGAGACAGAACATTACCGTGAAACGGAAACAGAACATTACCGTGAAACAAAAACAGAACATTATCGTGGACCAGAGACGGAACATTACCGTGAAACCGAACATTATCGTGGACCAGAGATCGAACATTATCGTGGACCAGAGACAGAACATTATCGTGGATCAGAGACAGAACATTATGGTGGACCAGAGACGGAACATTATCATGGACCAGAGACAGAACATTACCGTGAAACCTAAACAGAACATTATCCTTGACCAGAAACGGAACATTATCGTGTTACCGAACATTATCGTGGACCAGAAACACAAAATTATCGTGGACCAGAGACAGAACATTACCATGAAACCGAAACAGAACATTATCGTGGACCAGAAACGGAACATTAGCGTGAAACAGAAACACAAAATTATCGTGGACCAGAAATGGAACATTACCGTGAAACAGAAACACAACATTATCGTGGACCAGAGACGGAACATTACCGTGAAACCGAACATTATCGTGGACCAGAGATCGAACATTACCGTGGACTAGAGACAGAACATTACCGTGGACCAGAGACAGAACATTACCGTGAAAAAGAAACAGAACATTACCGTGGACCAGAAACGGAACATTATCGTGGACCAGAGAAAGAACATTACCGTGGACCAGAGACAGAACATTATCGTGGACCAGAAACGGAACATTACCGTGAAACAGAAACAAAAAATTATCGTGGACCAGAAACGGAACATTACCGTGATACAGAAACAGAACATTATCGTGGACCAGAGACGGAACATTACCGTGAAACCGAACATTATCGTGGACCAGAGATCGAACATTATCTTGGACCAGAGACAGAATATTACCGTGGACCAGAGACAGAACATTACCATGGACCAGAGACAGAACATTACCGTGGACCAGAGACCGAACATTACCTTGAAACAGAACATTATCGTGGACCAGAAACGGAACATTACCGTGAAACAGAAACACAAAATTATCGTGGACCAGAAACGGAACATTACCGTGAAACAGAAACACAACATTATCGTGGACCAGAGACGGAACATTACCGTGAAACCGAACATTATCGTGGACCAGAGATCGAACATTACCGTGGACCAGAGACAGAACATTACCGTGGACCAGAGACAGAACATTACCGTGAAAAAGAAACAAAACATTACCGTGGACCAGAAACGGAACATTATCTTGGACCAGAGAAAGAACATTACCGTGGACCAGAGACAGAACATTATCGTGGACCAGAGATCGAACATTACCGTGGACCAGAGACAGAACATTATCGTGGACCAGAAACGGAACTTTACCATGAAACCGAACATTATCGTGGACCAGACACAGAACATTACCGTGGACCAGAGACAGAACATTACCGTGAAACCGAAACAGAACATTATCGTGGACCAGAAACGGAACATTACCGTGAAACAGAAACACAAAATTATCGTGGACCAGAGACAGAATATTACCGTGGACCAGAGACAGAACATTACCGTGGACCAGACACAGAACATTTCCGTGGACCAGAGACAGAACATTTCCGTGGACCAGAGACAGAACATTACCGTGGACCAGAGACCGAACTTTACCTTGAAACCGAACATTACCGTGGACTAGAGACAGAATATTACCATGGACCAGAGACAGAACATTACCATGAAACAGAACATTATCATGGACCAGAAACGGAACATTACCGTGAAACAGAAAAACAACATTATCGTGGACCAGAGACGGAAAATTATCGTGAACCAGAAACAGAACATTATCGTGAAACCGAACATTATCGTGTACCAGAGACGGAACATTACCGTGAAACAGAAACACAATGTTACCGTGGACCAGAGACAGAACATTACCGTGAAACGGAAACAGAACATTACCGTGAAACAAAAACAGAACATTATCGTGGACCAGAGACGGAACATTACCGTGAAACCGAACATTATCGTGGACCAGAGATCGAACATTATCGTGGACCAGAGACAGAACATTATCGTGGATCAGAGACAGATCATTATGGTGGACCAGAGACGGAACATTATCATGGACCAGAGACAGAACATTACCGTGGACCAGAGACCGAACATTACCTTGAAACCGAACATTACCGTGGACCAGAAAAAGAAAATTACCATGGACCAGAGACAGAACATTACCGTGAAACAGAACATTGTCATGGACCAGAAACGGAACATTACCGTGAAACAGAAACACAACATTATCGTGGACCAGAGACGGAACATTACCGTGGACCAGAGACGGAACGTTACCGTGAAACCGAAACAGAACATTATCGTGGACCAGAAACGGAACATTACCCTGAAACCGAAACAGAACATTATCGTGGACCAGACACAGAACATTACCGTGAAACCGAACATTATCGTGGACCAGAGATCGAACATTACCGTGGACCAGAGACAGAACATTACCGTGGACCAGAGACAGAACATTACCGTGGACCAGAGACCGAACTTTACCTTGAAACCGAACATTACCCTGGACCAGAGACAGAACATTACCGTGAAACAGAACATTATCATGGACCAGAAACGGAACATTACCGTGAAAGAGAAACAGAACATTATCGTGGACCAGAAACGGAACATTACCGTGAAACCGGAACAGAAGATTATCGTGGACCAGAAACGGAACATTACTGTGAAACAGAAACACAACATTACCGTGGACCAGAGACAGAACATTACCTTGAAACCAAAACAGAACATTATCTTGGACCAGAAACGGAACATTACCATGGACCAGAGACAGAACATTACCGTGAAACAGAACATTGTCATGGACCAGAAACGGAACATTACCGTGAAACAGAAACACAACATTATCGTGGACCAGAGACGGAACATTACCGTGGACCAGAGACGGAACGTTACCGTGAAACCGAAACAGAACATTATCGTGGACCAGAAACGGAACATTACCCTGAAACCGAAACAGAACATTATCGTGGACCAGACACAGAACATTACCGTGAAACCGAACATTATCGTGGACCAGAGATCGAACATTACCGTGGACCAGAGACAGAACATTACCGTGGACCAGAGACAGAACATTACCGTGGACCAGAGACCGAACTTTACCTTGAAACCGAACATTACCCTGGACCAGAGACAGAACATTACCGTGAAACAGAACATTATCATGGACCAGAAACGGAACATTACCGTGAAACAGAAACAGAACATTATCGTGGACCAGAAACGGAACATTACCGTGAATCCGAAAAAGAAGATTATCGTGGACCAGAAACGGAACATTACCGTGAAACAGAAACACAACATTACCGTGGACCAGAGACAGAACATTACCTTGAAACCAAAACAGAACATTATCGTGGACCAGAAACGGAACATTACCATGGACCAGAGACAGAACATTACCGTGAAACAGAACATTGTCATGGACCAGAAACGGAACATTACCGTGAAACAGAAACACAACATTATCGTGGACCAGAGACGGAACATTACCGTGGACCAGAGACGGAACATTACCGTGAAACAGAACATTATCATGGACCAGAAACGGAACATTACCGTGAAACAGAAACAGAACATTATCGTGGACCAGAAACGGAACATTACCCTGAAACCGAAACAGAACATTATCGTGGACCAGACACAGAACATTACCGTGAAACCGAACATTATCGTGGACCAGAGATCAAACATTACCGTGGACCAGAGACAGAACATTACCGTGGACCAGAGACAGAACATTACCGTGGACCAGAGACCGAACTTTACCTTGAAACCGAACATTACCCTGGACCAGAGACAGAACATTACCGTGAAACAGAACATTATCATGAACCAGAAACGGAACATTACCAGGAAACAGAAACAGAACATTATCGTGGACCAGAAACGGAACATTACCGTGGACCAGAAACGGAACATTATCGTGAAACCGAACATTATCGTGGACCAGAGACGGAACATTACCGTGAAACAGAAACACAACATTACCGTGGACCAGAGACAGAACATTACCGTGAAACGGAAACAGAACATTACCGTGAAACCGAAACAGAACATTATCGTGGACTAGAAACGGAACATTACCGTGAAACAGAAACACAAAATTATCGTGGATCAGAAAAGGAACATTACCATGAAACAGAAACAGAACATTATCGTGGACCAAAGACGGAACATTATCGTGGACCAGAGACGGAACATTACCGTGAAACCGAACATTATCGTGGACCAGACACAGAACATTACCGTGGACCAGAGACAGAACATTACCATGAAACCGAACATTATCGTGGACCAGAAACGGAACATTACCGTGAAACAGAAACAAAAAATTATCGTGGACCAGAAACGGAACATTACCGTGAAACAGAAACAAAAAATTATCGTGGACCAGAAACGGAACATTACCGTGAAACAGAAACAGAACATTAGCGTGGACCAGAGACAGAACATTACCGTGGACCAGAGACGGAACATTACCGTTAAACCGAAACAGAACATTATCGTGGACCAGAAACGGAACATTACCGTGAAACCGAAACAAAACATTATCGTGGACCAGACACGGAACATTACCGTGAAACCGAACATTATCGTGGACCAGAGATCGAATATTACCGTGGACCAGAGACAGAACATTACCGTGGACCAGAGACGGAACATTACCGTGGACCAGAGACCGAAGTTTACCTTGAAACCGAACATTACCCTGTACCAGAGACAGAACATTACCATGGACCAGAGACAGAACATTACCGTGAAACAGAACATTATCATGGACCAGAAACGGAACATTACCGTGAAACAGAAACAGAACATTATCGTGGACCAGAAACGGAACATTACCGTGAAACCGAAACAGAAGATTATCGTGGACCAGAAACGGAACATTACCGTGAAACAGAAACACAACATTACCGTGGACAAGAGACAGAACATTACCTTGAAACCAAAATAGAACATTATCGTGGACCAGAAACGGAACATTATCGTGGACCAGAGACAGAACATTACCGTGAAACCGAAACAGAACATTATCGTGGACCAGAAACTGAACATTATCGTGGACCAGAGACAGAACATTATCGTGGATCAGAGACAGAACATTATCATGGAACATAGACGGAACATTATCATGGACCAGAGACAGAACATTACCGTGAAACCTAAACAGAACATTATCGTTGACCAGAAACGGAACATTATCGTGAAACCGAACATTATCGTGGACCAGAAACACAAAATGATCGTGGACCAGAGACAGAAAATTACCATGAAACCGAAACAGAACATTATCGTGGACCAGAAACGGAACATTACCGTGAAACAGAAACACAAAATTATCGTGGACCAGAAACGGAACATTACCGTGAAACAGAAACACAACATTATCGTGGACCAGAGCCGGAACATTACCGTGAAACCGAACATTATCGTGGACCAGAGATCGAACATTACCGTGGACCAGAGACAGAACATTACCGTGGACCAGAGACACAACATTACCGTGAAACCGAAACAGAACATTATCGTGGACCAGAAACGGAACATTACCGTGAAAACGAACATTATCGTGGACCAGACACAGAACATTACCGTGGACCAGAGACAGAACATTACCGTGAAACCGAAACAGAACATTATCGTGGACCAGAAACGGAACATTACCGTTAAACAGAAACACAAAATTATCGTGGACCAGGGACGGAACATTACCGTCAAACCGAACATTATCGTGGACCAGAGATCGAACATTACCGTGGACCAGAGACAGAACATTACCGTGGACCAGAGACAGAACATTTCCGTGGACCAGAGACAGAACATTTCCGTGGACCAGAGACAGAACATTACCGTGGACCAGAGACAGAACATTACTGTGGACCCGAGACCGAACTTTACCGTGAAACCGAACATTATCGTGGACCAGAGATCGAACATTACCGTGGACCAGAGACAGAACATTACCGTGGACCAGAGACACAACATTACCGTGAAAAAGAAACAGAACATTACCGTGGACCAGATACGGAACATTATCGTGGACCAGAGAAAAAACATTACCGTGAAACCGAAACAGAACATTATCGTGGACCAGAAACGGAACATTACCGTGAAAACGAACATTATCGTGGACCAGACACAGAACATTACCGTGGACCAGAGACAGAACATTACCGTGAAACCGAAACAGAACATTATCGTGGACCAGAAACGGAACATTACCGTTAAACAGAAACACAAAATTATCGTGGACCAGGGACGGAACATTACCGTGAAACCGAACATTATCGTGGACCAGAGATCGAACATTACCGTGGACCAGAGACAGAACATTACCGTGGACCAGAGACAGAACATTTCCGTGGACCAGAGACAGAACATTTCTGTGGACCAGAGACAGAACATTACCATGGACCAGAGACAGAACATTACTGTGGACCAGAGACCGAACTTTACCTTGAAACCGAACATTACCGTGGACCAGAGACAGAATATTACCATGGACCAGAGACAGAACATTACCATGAAACAGAACATTATCATGGACCAGAAACGGAACATTACCGTGAAACCGAACATTATCGTGGACCAGACACAGAACATTACCGTGGACCAGAGACAGAACATTACCATGAAACCGAACATTACCGTGGACCAGAGACGGAACATTACCGTTAAACCGAAACAGAACATTATCGTGGACCAGAAACGGAACATTACCGTGAAACCGAAACAGAACATTATCGTGGACCAGACACGGAACATTACCGTGAAACCGAACATTATCGTGGACCAGAGATCGAATATTACCGTGGACCAGAGACAGAACATTACCGTGGACCAGAGACGGAACATTACCGTGGACCAGAGACCGAAGTTTACCTTGAAACCGAACATTACCCTGGACCAGAGACAGAACATTACCATGGACCAGAGACAGAACATTACCGTGAAACAGAACATTATCATGGACCAGAAACGGAACATTACCGTGAAACAGAAACAGAACATTATCGTGGACCAGAAACGGAACATTACCGTGAAACCGAAACAGAAGATTATCGTGGACCAGAAACGGAACATTACCGTGAAACAGAAACACAACATTACCGTGGACAAGAGACAGAACATTACCTTGAAACCAAAATAGAACATTATCGTGGACCAGAAACGGAACATTATCGTGGACCAGAGACAGAACATTACCGTGAAACCGAAACAGAACATTATCGTGGACCAGAAACGGAACATTATCGTGGACCAGAGACAGAACATTATCGTGGATCAGAGACAGAACATTATCGTGGAACATAGACGGAACATTATCATGGACCAGAGACAGAACATTACCGTGAAACCTAAAAAGAACATTATCGTTGACCAGAAACGGAACATTATCGTGAAACCGAACATTATCGTGGACCAGAAACACAAAATGATCGTGGACCAGAGACAGAACATTACCATGAAACCGAAACAGAACATTATCGTGGACCAGAAACGGAACATTACCGTGAAACAGAAACACAAAATTATCGTGGACCAGAAACGGAACATTACCGTGAAACAGAAACACAACATTATCGTGGACCAGAGCCGGAACATTACCGTGAAACCGAACATTATCGTGGACCAGAGATCGAACATTACCGTGGACCAGAGACAGAACATTACCGTGGACCAGAGACAGAACATTACCGTGAAACCGAAACAGAACATTATCGTGGACCAGAAACGGAACATTACCGTTAAACAGAAACACAAAATTATCGTGGACCAGGGACGGAACATTACCGTCAAACCGAACATTATCGTGGACCAGAGATCGAACATTACCGTGGACCAGAGACAGAACATTACCGTGGACCAGAGACAGAACATTTCCGTGGACCAGAGACAGAACATTTCCGTGGACCAGAGACAGAACATTACCGTGGACCAGAGACAGAACATTACTGTGGACCAGAGACCGAACTTTACCTTGAAACCGAACATTACCGTGGACCAGAGACAGAACATTACCGTGGACCAGAGACAGAATATTACCATGGACCAGAGACAGAACATTACCATGAAACAGAACATTATCATGGACCAGAAACGGAACATTACCGTGAAACAGAAAAACAACATTATCGTGGACCAGAGACGGAACATTATCGTGGACCAGAAACGGAACATTATCGTGAAACCGAACATTATCGTGGACCAGAGACGGAACATTACCGTGAAACAGAAACACAACATTACCGTGGACCAGAGACAGAACATTACCGTGAAACGGAAACAGAACATTACCGTGAAACCGAAACAGAACATTATCGTGGACTAGAAACGGAACATTACCGTGAAACAGAAACACAAAATTATCGTGGATCAGAAAAGGAACATTACCATGAAACAGAAACAGAACATTATCGTGGACCAAAGACGGAACATTATCGTGGACCAGAGACGGAACATTACCGTGAAACCGAACATTATCGTGGACCAGACACAGAACATTACCGTGGACCAGAGACAGAACATTACCATGAAACCGAACATTATCGTGGACCAGAAACGGAACATTACCGTGAAACAGAAACAAAAAATTATCGTGGACCAGAAACGGAACATTACCGTGAAACAGAAACAGAACATTAGCGTGGACCAGAGACAGAACATTACCGTGGACCAGAGACGGAACATTACCGTTAAACCGAAACAGAACATTATCGTGGACCAGAAACGGAACATTACCGTGAAACCGAAACAGAACATTATCGTGGACCAGACACGGAACATTACCGTGAAACCGAACATTATCGTGGACCAGAGATCGAATATTACCGTAGACCAGAGACAGAACATTACCGTGGACCAGAGACAGAACATTACCGTGGACCAGAGACCGAAGTTTATCTTGAAACCGAACATTACCCTGGACCAGAGACAGAACATTACCATGGACCAGAGACAGAACATTACTGTGAAACAGAACATTATCATGGACCAGAAACGGAACATTACCGTGAAACAGAAACAGAACATTATCGTGGACCAGAAACGGAACATTACCGTGAAACCGAAACAGAACATTATCGTGGACCAGAAACGGAACATTACCGTGAAACCGAAACAGAAAATTATCGTGGACCAGAAACGGAACATTACCGTGAAACAGAAACACAACATTACCGTGGACCAGAGACAGAACATTACCTTGAAACCAAAACAGAACATTATCGTGGACCAGAAACGGAACATTATCGTGGACCAGAGACAGAACATTACCGTGAAACCGAAACAGAACATTATCGTGGACCAGAAACGGAACATTATCGTGGACCAGAGACAGAACATTATCGTGGATCAGAGACAGAACATTATCGTGGACCAGAGACGGAATATTATCATGGACCAGAGACAGAACATTACCGTGAAACCTAAACAGAACATTATCGTTGACCAGAAACGGAACATTATCGTGAAACCGAACATTATCGTGGACCAGAAACACAAAATTATCGTGGACCAGAAATGGAACATTACAGTGAAACAGAAACACAACATTATCGTGTACCAGAGAAAGAACATTACCGTGAAACCGAACATTACCGTGGACCAGAGACAGAACATTACCGTGGAACAGAGACAGAACATTACCGTGAAACCGAAACAGAACATTATCGTGGACCAGAAACGGAACATTACCGTGAAACAGAAACACAACATTATCGTGGACCAGAGACGGAACATTACCTTGAAACCGAACATTATCGTGGACCAGAGATCGAACATTATCGTGGACCAGAGACAGAACATTACCGTGGACCAGAAATGGAACATTACCTTGAAACCAAACATTACCATGGACCAGATACGGAACATTACCGTGGACCAGAAACAGAAAATTACTATGGACCAGAGACAGAACATTATCGTGAAACAGAACATTATCATGGACCAGAAACGGAACATTACCGTGAAACAGAAACACAACATTATCGTGGACCAGAGACGGAACATTACTGTGGACCAGAGACGGAACATTACCGTGGACCAGAACATTACCGTGGACCAGAACATTACCGTGAAACCGAACATTATCGTGGACCAGAGACCAAACATTACCGTGAAACCGAACATTACCGTGGACCAGAGACCAAACATTACCATGAAACCGAAACAGAACATTATCGTGGACCAGAAACGGAACATTACCGTGAAACAGAAACACAACATTATCGTGGACCAGAAACGGAACATTACCGTGAAACAGAAACAGAACATTACCGTGAAACAGAAACACAACATTATAGTGGACCAGAAACGGAACATTACCGTGAAACAGAAACAGAACATTAGCGTGGACCAGAGACAGAACATTACCGTGGACCAGAGACAGAACATTACCGTGAAACCGAAACAGAACATTATCGTGGACCAGAAACGGAACATTACCGTTAAACAGAAACACAAAATTATCGTGGACCAGGGACGGAACATTACCGTGAAACCGAACATTATCGTGGACCAGAGATCAAACATTACCGTGGACCAGAGACAGAACATTACCGTGGACCAGAGACAGAACATTTCCGTGGACCAGAGACAGAACATTTCCGTGGACCAGAGACAGAACATTACCGTGAAACAGAAAAACAACATTATCGTGGACCAGAGACGGAACATTATCGTGGACCAGAAACGGAACATTATCGTGAAACCGAACATTATCGTGGACCAGAGACGGAACATTACCGTGAAACAGAAACACAACATTACCGTGGACCAGAGACAGAACATTACCGTGAAACGGAAACAGAACATTACCGTGAAACCGAAACAGAACATTATCGTGGACTAGAAACGGAACATTACCGTGAAACAGAAACACAAAATTATCGTGGATCAGAAAAGGAACATTACCATGAAACAGAAACAGAACATTATCGTGGACCAGAGACAGAACATTACCGTGGACCAGAGACGGAACATTACCGTTAAACCGAAACAGAACATTATCGTGGACCAGAAACGGAACATTACCGTGAAACCGAAACAGAACATTATCGTGGACCAGACACGGAACATTACCGTGAAACCGAACATTATCGTGGACCAGAGATCGAATATTACCGTGGACCAGAGACAGAACATTACCGTGGACCAGAGACAGAACATTACCGTGGACCAGAGACAGAACATTACCATGGACCAGAGACAGAACATTACCGTGAAACAGAACATTATCATGGACCAGAAACGGAACATTACCATGAAACAGAAACAGAACATTATCGTGGACAAGAAACGGAACATTACCGTGAAACCGAAACAGAAGATTATCGTGGACCAGAAACGGAACATTACCGTGAAACAGAAACACAACATTACCGTGGACCAGAGACAGAACATTACCTTGAAACCAAAACAGAACATTATCGTGGACCAGAAACGGAACATTATCGTGGACCAGAGACAGAACATTACCGTGAAACCGAAACAGAACATTATCGTGGACCAGAAACGGAACATTATCGTGGACCAGAGACAGAACATTATCGTGGATCAGAGACAGAACATTATCGTGGACCAGAGACGGAATATTATCATGGACCAGAGACAGAACATTACCGTGAAACCTAAACAGAACATTATCGTTGACCAGAAACGGAACATTATCGTGAAACCGAACATTATCGTGGACCAGAAACACAAAATTATCGTGGACCAGAAATGGAACATTACCGTGAAACAGAAACACAACATTATCGTGTACCAGAGACAGAACATTACCGTGAAACCGAACATTACCGTGGACCAGAGACAGAACATTACCGTGGACCAGAGACAGAACATTACAGTGAAACAGAAAAACAACATTATCGTGGACCAGATACGGAACATTACCGTGGACCAGAAACAGAAAATTACTATGGACCAGAGACAGAACATTATCGTGAAACAGAACATTATCATGGACCAGAAACGGAACATTACCGTGAAACAGAAACACAACATTATCGTGGACCAGAGACGGAACATTACTGTGGACCAGAGACGGAACATTACCGTGGACCAGAACATTACCGTGGACCAGAACATTACCGTGAAACCGAACATTATCGTGGACCAGAGACCAAACATTACCGTGAAACCGAACATTACCGTGGACCAGAGACCAAACATTACCATGAAACCGAAACAGAACATTATCGTGGACCAGAAACGGAACATTACCGTGAAACAGAAACACAACATTATCGTGGACCAGAAACGGAACATTACCGTGAAACAGAAACAGAACATTACCGTGAAACAGAAACACAACATTATAGTGGACCAGAAACGGAACATTACCGTGAAACAGAAACAGAACATTAGCGTAGACCAGAGACAGAACATTACCGTGGACCAGAGACAGAACATTACCGTGAAACCGAAACAGAACATTATCGTGGACCAGAAACGGAACATTACCGTTAAACAGAAACACAAAATTATCGTGGACCAGGGACGGAACATTACCGTGAAACCGAACATTATCGTGGACCAGAGATCGAACATTACCGTTGACCAGAGACAGAACATTACCGTGGACCAGAGACAGAACATTTCCGTGGACCAGAGACAGAACATTTCCGTGGACCAGAGACAGAACATTACCGTGGACCAGAGACAGAACATTACTGTGGACCAGAGACCGAACTTTACCTTGAAACCGAACATTACCGTGGACCAGAGACAGAATATTACCATGGACCAGAGACAGAACATTACCATGAAACAGAACATTATCATGGACCAGAAACGGAACATTACCGTGAAACATAAAAACAACATTATCGTGGACCAGAGACGGAACATTATCGTGGACCAGAAACGGAACATTATCGTGAAACCGAACATTATCGTGGACCAGAGACGGAACATTACCGTGAAACAGAAACACAACATTACCGTGGACCAGAGACAGAACATTACCGTGAAACGGAAACAGAACATTACCGTGAAACCGAAACAGAACATTATCGTGGACTAGAAACGGAACATTACCGTGAAACAGAAACACAAAATTATCGTGGATCAGAAAAGGAACATTACCATGAAACAGAAACAGAACATTATCGTGGACCAAAGACGGAACATTATCGTGGACCAGAGACGGAACATTACCATGAAACCGAACATTATCGTGGACCAGACACAGAACATTACCGTGGACCAGAGACAGAACATTACCATGAAACCGAACATTATCGTGGACCAGAAACGGAACATTACCGTGAAACAGATACAAAAACTTATCGTGGACCAGAAACGGAACATTACCGTGAAACAGAAACAGAACATTAGCGTGGACCAGAGACAGAACATTACCGTGGACCAGAGACGGAACATTACCGTTAAACCGAAACAGAACATTATCGTGGACCAGAAACGGAACATTACCGTGAAACCGAAACAGAACATTATCGTGGACCAGACACGGAACATTACCGTGAAACCGAACATTATCGTGGACCAGAGATCGAATATTACCGTGGACCAGAGACAGAACATTACCGTGGACCAGAGACAGAACATTACCGTGGACCAGAGACCGAAGTTTACCTTGAAACCGAACATTACCCTGGACCAGAGACAGAACATTACCATGGACCAGAGACAGAACATTACCGTGAAACAGAACATTATCATGGACCAGAAACGGAACATTACCGTGAAACAGAAACAGAACATTATCGTGGACCAGAAACGGAACATTACCGTGAAACCGAAACAGAAGATTATCGTGGACCAGAAACGGAACATTATCGTGGACCAGAGATCGAATATTACCGTGGACCAGAGACAGAACATTACCGTGGACCAGAGACAGAACATTACCGTGGACCAGAGACCGAAGTTTACCTTGAAACCGAACATTACCCTGGAACAGAGACAGAACATTACCATGGACCAGAGACAGAACATTACCGTGAAACAGAACATTATCATGGACCAGAAACGGAACATTACCGTGAAACAGAAACAGAACATTATCGTGGACCAGAAACGGAACATTACCGTGAAACCGAAACAGAAGATTATCGTGGACCAGAAACGGAACATTACCGTGAAACAGAAACACAACATTACCGTGGACCAGAGACAGAACATTACCTTGAAACCAAAACAGAACATTATCGTGGACCAGAAACGGAACATTATCGTGGACCAGAGACAGAACATTACCGTGAAACCGAAACAGAACATTATCGTGGACCAGAAACGGAACATTATCGTGGACCAGAGACAGAACATTATCGTGGATCAGAGACAGAACATTATCGTGGAACAGAGACGGAACATGATCATGGACCAGAGACAGAAAATTACCGTGAAACCTAAACAGAACATTATCGTTGACCAGAAACGGAACATTATCGTGAAACCGAACATTATCGTGGAGCAGAAACACAAAATGATCGTGGACCAGAGACAGAACATTACCATGAAACCGAAACAGAACATTATCGTGGACCAGAAACGGAACATTACCGTGAAACAGAAACACAAAATTATCGTGGACCAGAAACGGAACATTACCGTGAAACAGAAACACAACATTATCGTGGACCAGAGCCGGAACATTACCGTGAAACCGAACATTATCTTGGACCAGAGATCGAACATTACCGTGGACCAGAGACAGAACATTACCGTGGACCAGAGACACAACATTACCGTGAAAAAGAAACAGAACATTACCGTGGACCAGATACGGAAGATTATCGTGGACCAGAGAAAAAACATTACCGTGAAACCGAAACAGAACATTATCGTGGACCAGAAACGGAACATTACCGTGAAAACGAACATTATTGTGGACCAGACACAGAACATTACCGTGGACCAGAGACAGAACATTACCGTGAAACCGAAACAGAACATTATCGTGGACCACAAACGGAACATTACCGTTAAACAGAAACACAAAACTATCGTGGACCAGGGACGGAACATTACCGTGAAACCGAACATTACCGTGGACCAGAGATCGAACATTACCGTGGACCAGAGACAGAACATTACCGTGGACCAGAGACAGAACATTTCGGTGGACCAGAGACAGAACATTTCCGTGGACCAGAGACAGAACATTACCGTGGACCAGAGACAGAACATTACTGTGGACCAGAGACCGAACTTTACCTTGAAACCGAACATTACCGTGGACCAGAGACAGAATATTACCATGGACCAGAGACAGAACATTACCATGAAACAGAACATTATCATGGACCAGAAACGGAACATTACCGTGAAACAGAAAAACAACATTATCGTGGACCAGAGACGGAACATTATCGTGGACCAGTAACGGAACATTATCGTGAAACCGAAACAGAACATTATCGTGGACCAGAAACGGAACATTACCGTTAAACAGAAACACAAAATTATCGTGGACCAGGGACGGAACATTACCGTGAAACCGAACATTATCGTGGACCAGAGATCGAACATTACCGTGGACCAGAGACAGAACATTACCGTGGACCAGAGACAGAACATTTCCGTGGACCAGAGACAGAACATTTCCGTGGACCAGAGACAGAACATTACCGTGGACCAGAGACAGAACATTACTGTGGACCAGAGACCGAACTTTACCTTGAAACCGAACATTACCGTGGACCAGAGACAGAATATTACCATGGACCAGAGACAGAACATTATCATGAAACAGAACATTATCATGGACCAGAAACGGAACATTACCGTGAAACAGAAAAACAACATTATCGTGGACCAGAGACGGAACATTATCGTGGACCAGAAACGGAACATTATCGTGAAACCAAACATTATCGTGGACCAGAGACGAAACATTACCGTGAAACAGAAACACAACATTACCGTGGACCAGAGACAGAACATTACCGTGAAACGGAAACAGAACATTACCGTGAAACCGAAACAGAACATTATCGTGGACTAGAAACGGAACATTACCGTGAAACAGAAACACAAAATTATCGTGGATCAGAAAAGGAATATTACCATGAAACAGAAACAGAACATTATCGTGGACCAAAGACGGAACATTATCGTGGACCAGAGACGGAACATTACCGTGAAACCGAACATTATTGTGGACCAGACACAGAACATTACCGTTAAACCGAAACAGAACATTATCGTGGACCAGAAACGGAACATTACCGTGAAACCGAAACAGAACATTATCGTGGACCAGAGACGGAACATTACCGTGAAACCGAACATTATCGTGGACCAGAGATCGAATATTACCGTAGACCAGAGACAGAACATTACCGTGGACCAGAGACAGAACATTACCGTGGACCAGAGACCGAAGTTTACCTTGAAACCGAACATTACCCTGGACCAGAGACAGAACATTACCATGGACCAGAGACAGAACATTACTGTGAAACAGAACATTATCATGGACCAGAAACGGAACATTACCGTGAAACAGAAACAGAACATTATCGTGGACCAGAAACGGAACATTACCGTGAAACCGAAACAGAAGATTATCGTGGACCAGAAACGGAACATTACCGTGAAACAGAAACACAACATTACCGTGGACCAGAGACAGAACATTACCTTGAAACCAAAACAGAACATTATCGTGGACCAGAAACGGAACATTATCGTGGACCAGAGACAGAACATTACCGTGAAACCGAAACAGAACATTATCGTGGACCAGAAACGGAACATTATCGTGGACCAGAGACAGAACATTATCGTGGATCAGAGACAGAACATTATCGTGGACCAGAGACGGAATATTATCATGGACCAGAGACAGAACATTACCGTGAAACCTAAACAGAACATTATCGTTGACCAGAAACGGAACATTATCGTGAAACCGAACATTATCGTGGACCAGAAACACAAAATTATCGTGGACCAGAAATGGAACATTACCGTGAAACAGAAACACAACATTATCGTGTACCAGAGACAGAACATTACCGTGAAACCGAACATTACCGTGGACCAGAGACAGAACATTACCGTGGAACAGAGACAGAACATTACCGTGAAACCGAAACAGAACATTATCGTGGACCAGAAACGGAACATTACCGTGAAACAGAAACACAACATTATCGTGGACCAGAGACGGAACATTACCTTGAAACCGAACATTATCGTGGACCAGAGATCGAACATTATCGTGGACCAGAGACAGAACATTACCGTGGACCAGAAATGGAACATTACCTTGAAACCAAACATTACCATGGACCAGATACGGAACATTACCGTGGACCAGAAACAGAAAATTACTATGGACCAGAGACAGAACATTATCGTGAAACAGAACATTATCATGGACCAGAAACGGAACATTACCGTGAAACAGAAACACAACATTATCGTGGACCAGAGACGGAACATTACTGTGGACCAGAGACGGAACATTACCGTGGACCAGAACATTACCGTGGACCAGAACATTACCGTGAAACCGAACATTATCGTGGACCAGAGACCAAACATTACCGTGAAACCGAACATTACCGTGGACCAGAGACCAAACATTACCATGAAACCGAAACAGAACATTATCGTGGACCAGAAACGGAACATTACCGTGAAACAGAAACACAACATTATCGTGGACCAGAAACGGAACATTACCGTGAAACAGAAACAGAACATTACCGTGAAACAGAAACACAACATTATAGTGGACCAGAAACAGAACATTACCGTGAAACAGAAACAGAACATTAGCGTGGACCAGAGACAGAACATTACCGTGGACCAGAGACAGAACATTACCGTGAAACCGAAACAGAACATTATCGTGGACCAGAAACGGAACATTACCGTTAAACAGAAACACAAAATTATCGTGGACCAGGGACGGAACATTACCGTGAAACCGAACATTATCGTGGACCAGAGATCGAACATTACCGTGGAACAGAGACAGAACATTACCGTGGACCAGAGACAGAACATTTCCGTGGACCAGAGACAGAACATTTCCGTGAACCAGAGACAGAACATTACCGTGGACCAGAGACAGAACATTACTGTGGACCAGAGACCGAACTTTACCTTGAAACCGAACATTACCGTGGACCAGAGACAGAATATTACCATGGACCAGAGACAGAACATTACCATGAAACAGAACATTATCATGGACCAGAAACGGAACATTACCGTGAAACAGAAAAACAACATTATCGTGGACCAGAGACGGAACATTATCGTGGACCAGAAACGGAACATTATCGTGAAACCGAACATTATCGTGGACCAGAGACGGAACATTACCGTGAAACAGAAACACAACATTACCGTGGACCAGAGACAGAACATTACCGTGAAACGGAAACAGAACATTACCGTGAAACCGAAACAGAACATTATCGTGGACTAGAAACGGAACATTACCGTGAAACAGAAACACAAAATTATCGTGGATCAGAAAAGGAACATTACCATGAAACAGAAACAGAACATTATCGTGGACCAGAGACAGAACATTACCGTGGACCAGAGACGGAACATTACCGTTAAACCGAAACAGAACATTATCGTGGACCAGAAACGGAACATTACCGTGAAACCGAAACAGAACATTATCGTGGACCAGACACGGAACATTACCGTGAAACCGAACATTATCGTGGACCAGAGATCGAATATTACCGTGGACCAGAGACAGAACATTACCGTGGACCAGAGACAGAACATTACCGTGGACCAGAGACCGAAGTTTACCTTGAAACCGAACATTACCCTGGACCAGAGACAGAACATTACCATGGACCAGAGACAGATCATTACCGTGAAACAGAACATTATCATGGACCAGAAACGGAACATTACCGTGAAACAGAAACAGAACATTATCGTGGACCAGAAACGGAACATTACCGTGAAACCGAAACAGAAGATTATCGTGGAACAGAAACGGAACATTACCGTGAAACAGAAACACAACATTACCGTGGACCAGAGACAGAATATTACCTTGAAACCAAAACAGAACATTATCGTGGACCAGAAACGGAACATTATCGTGGACCAGAGACAGAACATTACCGTGAAACCGAAACAGAACATTATCGTGGACCAGAAACGGAACATTATCGTGGACCAGAGACAGAACATTATCGTGGATCAGAGACAGAACATTATCGTGGACCAGAGACGGAATATTATCATGGACCAGAGACAGAACATTACCGTGAAACCTAAACAGAACATTATCGTTGACCAGAAACGGAACATTATCGTGAAACCGAACATTATCGTGGACCAGAAACACAAAATTATCGTGGACCAGAAATGGAACATTACCGTGAAACAGAAACACAACATTATCGTGTACCAGAGACAGAACATTACCGTGAAACCGAACATTACCGTGGACCAGAGACAGAACATTACCGTGGACCAGAGACAGAACATTACCGTGAAACCGAAACAGAACATTATCGTGGACCAGAAACGGAACATTACCGTGAAACAGAAACACAACATTATCGTGGACCAGAGACGGAACATTACCTTGAAACCGAACATTATCGTGGACCAGAGATCGAACATTATCGTGGACCAGAGACAGAACATTACCGTGGACCAGAAATGGAACATTACCGTGAAACCGAACATTATCGTGGACCAGAGACGGAACATTACCGTGAAACCGAACATTATCGTCGACCAGAAATCGAACATTATCGTGGACCAGAGACAGAACATTACCGTGGACCAGAAATGGAACATTACCGTGAAACCAAACATTACCATGGACCAGATACGGAACATTACCGTGGACCAGAAACAGAAAATTACTATGGACCAGAGACAGAACATTATCGTGAAACAGAACATTATCATGGACCAGAAACGGAACATTACCGTGAAACAGAAACACAACATTATCGTGGACCAGAGACGGAACATTACTGTGGACCAGAGACGGAACATTACCGTGGACCAGAACATTACCGTGGACCAGAACATTACCGTGAAACCGAACATTATCGTGGACCAGAGACCAAACATTACCGTGAAACCGAACATTACCGTGGACCAGAGACCAAACATTACCATGAAACCGAAACAGAACATTATCGTGGACCAGAAACGGAACATTACCGTGAAACAGAAACACAACATTATCGTGGACCAGAAACGGAACATTACCGTGAAACAGAAACAGAACATTACCGTGAAACAGAAACACAACATTATAGTGGACCAGAAACGGAACATTACCGTGAAACAGAAACAGAACATTAGCATGGACCAGAGACAGAACATTACCGTGGACCAGAGACAGAACATTACCGTGAAACCGAAACAGAACATTATCGTGGACCAGAAACGGAACATTACCGTTAAACAGAAACACAAAATTATCGTGGACCAGGGACGGAACATTACCGTGAAACCGAACATTATCGTGGACCAGAGATCGAACATTACCGTTGACCAGAGACAGAACATTACCGTGGACCAGAGACAGAACATTTCCGTGGACCAGAGACAGAACATTTCCGTGGACCAGAGACAGAACATTACCGTGGACCAGAGACAGAACATTACTGTGGACCAGAGACCGAACTTTACCTTGAAACCGAACAATACCGTGGACCAGAGACAGAATATTACCATGGACCATAGACAGAACATTACCATGAAACAGAACATTATCATGGACCAGAAACGGAACATTACCGTGAAACATAAAAACAACATTATCGTGGACCAGAGACGGAACATTATCGTGGACCAGAAACGGAACATTATCGTGAAACCGAACATTATCGTGGACCAGAGACGGAACATTACCGTGAAACAGAAACACAACATTACCGTGGACCAGAGACAGAACATTACCGTGAAACGGAAACAGAACATTACCGTGAAACCGAAACAGAACATTATCGTGGACTAGAAACGGAACATTACCGTGAAACAGAAACACAAAATTATCGTGGATCAGAAAAGGAACATTACCATGAAACAGAAACAGAACATTATCGTGGACCAAAGACGGAACATTATCGTGGACCAGAGACGGAACATTACCGTGAAACCGAACATTATCGTGGACCAGACACAGAACATTACCGTGGACCAGAGACAGAACATTACCATGAAACCGAACATTATCGTGGACCAGAAACGGAACATTACCGTGAAACAGATACAAAAAATTATCGTGGACCAGAAACGGAACATTACCGTGAAACAGAAACAGAACATTAGCGTGGACCAGAGACAGAACATTACCGTGGACCAGAGACGGAACATTACCGTTAAACCGAAACAGAACATTATCGTGGACCAGAAACGGAACATTACCGTGAAACCGAAACAGAACATTATCGTGGACCAGACACGGAACATTACCGTGAAACCGAACATTATCGTGGACCAGAGATCGAATATTACCGTGGACCAGAGACAGAACATTACCGTGGACCAGAGACAGAACATTACCGTGGACCAGAGACCGAAGTTTACCTTGAAACCGAACATTACCCTGGACCAGAGACAGAACATTACCATGGACCAGAGACAGAACATTACCGTGAAACAGAACATTATCATGGACCAGAAACGGAACATTACCGTGAAACAGAAACAGAACATTATCCTGGACCAGAAACGGAACATTACCGTGAAACCGAAACAGAAGATTATCGTGGACCAGAAACGGAACATTATCGTGGACCAGAGATCGAATATTACCGTGGACCAGAGACAGAACATTACCGTGGACCAGAGACAGAACATTACCGTGGACCAGAGACCGAAGTTTACCTTGAAACCGAACATTACCCTGGACCAGAGACAGAACATTACCATGGACCAGAGACAGAACATTACCGTGAAACAGAACATTATCATGGACCAGAAACGGAACATTACCGTGAAACAGAAACAGAACATTATCGTGGACCAGAAACGGACCATTACCGTGAAACCGAAACAGAAGATTATCGTGGACCAGAAACGGAACATTACCGTGAAACAGAAACACAACATTACCATGGACCAGAGACAGAACATTACCTTGAAACCAAAACAGAACATTATCGTGGACCAGAAACGGAACATTACCGTGAAACAGAAACACAACATTATCGTGGACCAGAGACGGAACATTACCTTGAAACCGAACATTATCGTGGACCAGAGATCGAACATTATCGTGGACCAGAGACAGAACATTACCGTGGACCAGAAATGGAACATTACCTTGAAACCAAACATTACCATGGACCAGATACGGAACATTACCGTGGACCAGAAACAGAAAATTACTATGGACCAGAGACAGAACATTATCGTGAAACAGAACATTATCATGGACCAGAAACGGAACATTACCGTGAAACAGAAACACAACATTATCGTGGACCAGAGACGGAACATTACTGTGGACCAGAGACGGAACATTACCGTGGACCAGAACATTACCGTGGACCAGAACATTACCGTGAAACCGAACATTATCGTGGACCAGAGACCAAACATTACCGTGAAACCGAACATTACCGTGGACCAGAGACCAAACATTACCATGAAACCGAAACAGAACATTATCGTGGACCAGAAACGGAACATTACCGTGAAACAGAAACACAACATTATCGTGGACCAGAAACGGAACATTACCGTGAAACAGAAACAGAACATTACCGTGAAACAGAAACACAACATTATAGTGGACCAGAAACAGAACATTACCGTGAAACAGAAACAGAACATTAGCGTGGACCAGAGACAGAACATTACCGTGGACCAGAGACAGAACATTACCGTGAAACCGAAACAGAACATTATCGTGGACCAGAAACGGAACATTACCGTTAAACAGAAACACAAAATTATCGTGGACCAGGGACGGAACATTACCGTGAAACCGAACATTATCGTGGACCAGAGATCGAACATTACCGTGGAACAGAGACAGAACATTACCGTGGACCAGAGACAGAACATTTCCGTGGACCAGAGACAGAACATTTCCGTGAACCAGAGACAGAACATTACCGTGGACCAGAGACAGAACATTACTGTGGACCAGAGACCGAACTTTACCTTGAAACCGAACATTACCGTGGACCAGAGACAGAATATTACCATGGACCAGAGACAGAACATTACCATGAAACAGAACATTATCATGGACCAGAAACGGAACATTACCGTGAAACAGAAAAACAACATTATCGTGGACCAGAGACGGAACATTATCGTGGACCAGAAACGGAACATTATCGTGAAACCGAACATTATCGTGGACCAGAGACGGAACATTACCGTGAAACAGAAACACAACATTACCGTGGACCAGAGACAGAACATTACCGTGAAACGGAAACAGAACATTACCGTGAAACCGAAACAGAACATTATCGTGGACTAGAAACGGAACATTACCGTGAAACAGAAACACAAAATTATCGTGGATCAGAAAAGGAACATTACCATGAAACAGAAACAGAACATTATCGTGGACCAGAGACAGAACATTACCGTGGACCAGAGACGGAACATTACCGTTAAACCGAAACAGAACATTATCGTGGACCAGAAACGGAACATTACCGTGAAACCGAAACAGAACATTATCGTGGACCAGACACGGAACATTACCGTGAAACCGAACATTATCGTGGACCAGAGATCGAATATTACCGTGGACCAGAGACAGAACATTACCGTGGACCAGAGACAGAACATTACCGTGGACCAGAGACCGAAGTTTACCTTGAAACCGAACATTACCCTGGACCAGAGACAGAACATTACCATGGACCAGAGACAGATCATTACCGTGAAACAGAACATTATCATGGACCAGAAACGGAACATTACCGTGAAACAGAAACAGAACATTATCGTGGACCAGAAACGGAACATTACCGTGAAACCGAAACAGAAGATTATCGTGGAACAGAAACGGAACATTACCGTGAAACAGAAACACAACATTACCGTGGACCAGAGACAGAATATTACCTTGAAACCAAAACAGAACATTATCGTGGACCAGAAACGGAACATTATCGTGGACCAGAGACAGAACATTACCGTGAAACCGAAACAGAACATTATCGTGGACCAGAAACGGAACATTATCGTGGACCAGAGACAGAACATTATAGTGGATCAGAGACAGAACATTATCGTGGACCAGAGACGGAATATTATCATGGACCAGAGACAGAACATTACCGTGAAACCTAAACAGAACATTATCGTTGACCAGAAACGGAACATTATCGTGAAACCGAACATTATCGTGGACCAGAAACACAAAATTATCGTGGACCAGAAATGGAACATTACCGTGAAACAGAAACACAACATTATCGTGTACCAGAGACAGAACATTACCGTGAAACCGAACATTACCGTGGACCAGAGACAGAACATTACCGTGGACCAGAGACAGAACATTACCGTGAAACCGAAACAGAACATTATCGTGGACCAGAAACGGAACATTACCGTGAAACAGAAACACAACATTATCGTGGACCAGAGACGGAACATTACCTTGAAACCGAACATTATCGTGGACCAGAGATCGAACATTATCGTGGACCAGAGACAGAACATTACCGTGGACCAGAAATGGAACATTACCGTGAAACCGAACATTATCGTGGACCAGAGACGGAACATTACCGTGAAACCGAACATTATCGTCGACCAGAAATCGAACATTATCGTGGACCAGAGACAGAACATTACCGTGGACCAGAAATGGAACATTACCGTGAAACCAAACATTACCATGGACCAGATACGGAACATTACCGTGGACCAGAAACAGAAAATTACTATGGACCAGAGACAGAACATTATCGTGAAACAGAACATTATCATGGACCAGAAACGGAACATTACCGTGAAACAGAAACACAACATTATCGTGGACCAGAGACGGAACATTACTGTGGACCAGAGACGGAACATTACCGTGGACCAGAACATTACCGTGGACCAGAACATTACCGTGAAACCGAACATTATCGTGGACCAGAGACCAAACATTACCGTGAAACCGAACATTACCGTGGACCAGAGACCAAACATTACCATGAAACCGAAACAGAACATTATCGTGGACCAGAAACGGAACATTACCGTGAAACAGAAACACAACATTATCGTGGACCAGAAACGGAACATTACCGTGAAACAGAAACAGAACATTACCGTGAAACAGAAACACAACATTATAGTGGACCAGAAACGGAACATTACCGTGAAACAGAAACAGAACATTAGCATGGACCAGAGACAGAACATTACCGTGGACCAGAGACAGAACATTACCGTGAAACCGAAACAGAACATTATCGTGGACCAGAAACGGAACATTACCGTTAAACAGAAACACAAAATTATCGTGGACCAGGGACGGAACATTACCGTGAAACCGAACATTATCGTGGACCAGAGATCGAACATTACCGTTGACCAGAGACAGAACATTACCGTGGACCAGAGACAGAACATTTCCGTGGACCAGAGACAGAACATTTCCGTGGACCAGAGACAGAACATTACCGTGGACCAGAGACAGAACATTACTGTGGACCAGAGACCGAACTTTACCTTGAAACCGAACAATACCGTGGACCAGAGACAGAATATTACCATGGACCATAGACAGAACATTACCATGAAACAGAACATTATCATGGACCAGAAACGGAACATTACCGTGAAACATAAAAACAACATTATCGTGGACCAGAGACGGAACATTATCGTGGACCAGAAACGGAACATTATCGTGAAACCGAACATTATCGTGGACCAGAGACGGAACATTACCGTGAAACAGAAACACAACATTACCGTGGACCAGAGACAGAACATTACCGTGAAACGGAAACAGAACATTACCGTGAAACCGAAACAGAACATTATCGTGGACTAGAAACGGAACATTACCGTGAAACAGAAACACAAAATTATCGTGGATCAGAAAAGGAACATTACCATGAAACAGAAACAGAACATTATCGTGGACCAAAGACGGAACATTATCGTGGACCAGAGACGGAACATTACCGTGAAACCGAACATTATCGTGGACCAGACACAGAACATTACCGTGGACCAGAGACAGAACATTACCATGAAACCGAACATTATCGTGGACCAGAAACGGAACATTACCGTGAAACAGATACAAAAAATTATCGTGGACCAGAAACGGAACATTACCGTGAAACAGAAACAGAACATTAGCGTGGACCAGAGACAGAACATTACCGTGGACCAGAGACGGAACATTACCGTTAAACCGAAACAGAACATTATCGTGGACCAGAAACGGAACATTACCGTGAAACCGAAACAGAACATTATCGTGGACCAGACACGGAACATTACCGTGAAACCGAACATTATCGTGGACCAGAGATCGAATATTACCGTGGACCAGAGACAGAACATTACCGTGGACCAGAGACAGAACATTACCGTGGACCAGAGACCGAAGTTTACCTTGAAACCGAACATTACCCTGGACCAGAGACAGAACATTACCATGGACCAGAGACAGAACATTACCGTGAAACAGAACATTATCATGGACCAGAAACGGAACATTACCGTGAAACAGAAACAGAACATTATCGTGGACCAGAAACGGAACATTACCGTGAAACCGAAACAGAAGATTATCGTGGACCAGAAACGGAACATTATCGTGGACCAGAGATCGAATATTACCGTGGACCAGAGACAGAACATTACCGTGGACCAGAGACAGAACATTACCGTGGACCAGAGACCGAAGTTTACCTTGAAACCGAACATTACCCTGGACCAGAGACAGAACATTACCATGGACCAGAGACAGAACATTACCGTGAAACAGAACATTATCATGGACCAGAAACGGAACATTACCGTGAAACAGAAACAGAACATTATCGTGGACCAGAAACGGACCATTACCGTGAAACCGAAACAGAAGATTATCGTGGACCAGAAACGGAACATTACCGTGAAACAGAAACACAACATTACCGTGGACCAGAGACAGAACATTACCTTGAAACCAAAACAGAACATTATCGTGGACCAGAAACGGAACATTATCGTGGACCAGAGACAGAACATTACCGTGAAACCGAAACAGAACATTATCGTGGACCAGAAACGGAACATTATCGTGGACCAGAGACAGAACATTATCGTGGATCAGAGACAGAACATTATCGTGGAACAGAGACGGAACATTATCATGGACCAGAGACAGAACATTACCGTGAAACCTAAACAGAACATTATCGTTGACCAGAAACGGAACATTATCGTGAAACCGAACATTATCGTGGACCAGAAACACAAAATGATCGTGGACCAGAGACAGAACATTACCATGAAACCGAAACAGAACATTATCGTGGACCAGAAACGGAACATTACCGTGAAACAGAAACACAAAATTATCGTGGACCAGAAACGGAACATTACCGTGAAACAGAAACACAACATTATCGTGGACCAGAGCCGGAACATTACCGTGAAACCGAACATTATCTTGGACCAGAGATCGAACATTACCGTGGACCAGAGACAGAACATTACCGTGGACCAGAGACACAACATTACCGTGAAAAAGAAACAGAACATTACCGTGGACCAGATACGGAACATTATCGTGGACCAGAGAAAAAACATTACCGTGAAACCGAAAGAGAACATTATCGTGGACCAGAAACGGAACATTACCGTGAAAACGAACATTATCGTGGACCAGACACAGAACATTACCGTGGACCAGAGACAGAACATTACCGTGAAACCGAAACAGAACATTATCGTGGACCAGAAACGGAACATTACCGTGAAACCGAACATTATCGTGGACCAGAGATCGAACATTACCGTGGACCAGAGACAGAACATTACCGTGGACCAGAGACAGAACATTTCCGTGGACCAGAGACAGAACATTTCCGTGGACCAGAGACAGAACATTACCGTGGACCAGAGACAGAACATTACTGTGGACCAGAGACCGAACTTTACCTTGAAACCGAACATTACCGTGGACCAGAGACAGAATATTACCATGGACCAGAGACAGAACATTACCATGAAACAGAACATTATCATGGACCAGAAACGGAACATTACCGTGAAACAGAAAAACAACATTATCGTGGACCAGAGACGGAACATTATCGTGGACCAGAAACGGAACATTATCGTGAAACCGAAACAGAACATTATCGTGGACCAGAGACAGAACATTACTGTGGACCAGAGACCGAACTTTACCTTGAAACCGAACATTACCGTGGACCAGAGACAGAATATTACCATGGACCAGAGACAGAACATTACCATGAAACAGAACATTATCATGGACCAGAAACGGAACATTACCGTGAAACAGAAAAACAACATTATCGTGGACCAGAGACGGAACATTATCGTGGACCAGAAACGGAACATTATCGTGAAACCGAACATTATCGTGGACCAGAGACGGAACATTACCGTGAAACAGAAACACAACATTACCGTGGACCAGAGACAGAACATTACCGTGAAACGGAAACAGAACATTACCGTGAAACCGAAACAGAACATTATCGTGGACTAGAAACGGAACATTACCGTGAAACAGAAACACAAAATTATCGTGGATCAGAAAAGGAACATTACCATGAAACAGAAACAGAACATTATCGTGGACCAAAGACGGAACATTATCGTGGACCAGAGACGGAACATTACCGTGAAACCGAACATTATCGTGGACCAGACACAGAACATTACCGTTAAACCGAAACAGAACATTATCGTGGACCAGAAACGGAACATTACCGTGAAACCGAAACAGAACATTATCGTGGACCAGACACGGAACATTACCGTGAAACCGAACATTATCGTGGACCAGAGATCGAATATTACCGTGGACCAGAGACAGAACATTACCGTGGACCAGAGACAGAACATTACCGTGGACCAGAGACCGAAGTTTACCTTGAAACCGAACATTACCCTGGACCAGAGACAGAACATTACCATGGACCAGAGACAGAACATTACCGTGAAACAGAACATTATCATGGACCAGAAACGGAACATTACCGTGAAACAGAAACAGAACATTATCGTGGACCAGAAACGGAACATTACCGTGAAACCGAAACAGAAGATTATCGTGGACCAGAAACGGAACATTACCGTGAAACAGAAACACAACATTACCGTGGACCAGAGACAGAACATTACCTTGAAACCAAAACAGAACATTATCGTGGACCAGAAACGGAACATTATCGTGGACCAGAGACAGAACATTACCGTGAAACCGAAACAGAACATTATCGTGGACCAGAAACGGAACATTATCGTGGACCAGAGACAGAACATTATCGTGGATCAGAGACAGAACATTATCGTGGACCAGAGACAGAATATTATCATGGACCAGAGACAGAACATTACCGTGAAACCTAAACAGAATATTATCGTTGACCAGAAACGGAACATTATCGTGAAACCGAACATTATCGTGGACCAGAAACACAAAATTATCGTGGACCAGAAATGGAACATTACCGTGAAACAGAAACACAACATTATCGTGTACCAGAGACAGAACATTACCGTGAAACCGAACATTACCGTGGACCAGAGACAGAACATTACCGCTGACCAGAGACAGAACATTACCGTGAAACCGAAACAGAACATTATCGTGGACCAGAAACGGAACATTACCGTGAAAAAGAAACACAACATTATCGTGAACCAGAGACGGAACATTACCTTGAAACCGAACATTATCGTGGACCAGAGATCGAACATTATCGTGGACCAGAGACAGAACATTACCGTGGACCAGAAATGGAACATTACCGTGAAACCGAACATTATCGTGGACCAGAGACGGAACATTACCGTCAAACCGAACATTATCGTCGACCAGAAATCGAACATTATCGTGGACCAGAGACAGAACATTACCGTGGACCAGAAATGGAACATTACCGTGAAACCAAACATTACCATGGACCAGATACGGAACATTACCGTGGACCAGAAACAGAAAATTACTATGGACCAGAGACAGAACATTATCGTGAAACAGAACATTATCATGGACCAGAAACGGACCATTACCGTGAAACAGAAACACAACATTATCGTGGACAAGAGACGGAACATTACTGTGGACCAGAGACGGAACATTACCGTGGACCAGAACATTACCGTGGACCAGAACATTACCGTGAAACCGAACATTATCGTGGACCAGAGACCAAACATTACCGTGAAACCGAACATTACCGTGGACCAGAGACCAAACATTACCATGAAACCGAAACAGAAAATTATCGTGGACCAGAAACGGAACATTACCGTGAAACAGAAACAGAACATTACCGTGAAACAGAAACACAACATTATAGTGGACCAGAAACGGAACATTACCGTGAAACAGAAACAGAACATTAGCGTGGACCAGAGACGGAACATTACCGTGAACCAGAGACAGAACATTACCGTGAAACAGAAACGCAACATTACCGTGGACCAGAGGCAGAACATTATCGTGAAACGGAAACAGAACATTACCGTGAAACCGAAACAGAACATTATCGTGGACCAGAAATGGAACATTATCGTGGACCAAAGACGGAATATTATCGTGGACCAGAGACGGAACATTAACGTGAAACCGAACATTATCGTGGACCAGACACAGAACATTACCGTGGACCAGAGACAGAACATTACCGTGAAACCGAAACAGAACATTGTCGTGGACCAGAAACGGAACATTATCATGGAACAGAGACAGAACATTATCGTGGACCAAAGACGGAACATTATCGTGGACCAGAAACGGAACATTACCGTGAAACAGAAACACAATATTATCGTGGACCAGAGACGGAACATTACCGTGAAACCAAACATTATCGTGGACCAGAGATCGAACATTACCGTGGACCAGAGTCCGAACATTACCTTGGACCAGAGACAGAACATTACCGTGGACCAGAGACAGAACATTACTGTGGACCAGAGACCGAACTTTACCTTGAAACCGAACATTACCATGGACCAGAGACAGAACATTACCATGGACCAGGGACAGAACATTACCGTGAAACAGAACATTATCATGGACCAGAAACGGAACATTACCGTGAAACAGAAACAGAACATTATCGTGGACTAGAAACGGAACATTACTGTGAAACCGAAACAGAACATTATCGTGGACCAGAAACGGAACATTATCGTGGACCAGAGACAGAACATTATCGTGGATCAGAGACAGAACATTATCGTGGACCAGAGACGGAACATTACTGTGGACCAGAGACGGAACATTACCGTGGACCAGAACATTACCGTGGACCAGAACATTACCGTGAAACCGAACATTATAGTGAAACCGAACATTATCGTGGACCAGAGACCGAACATTACCGTGAAACCGAACATTACCGTGGACCAGAGACAAAACATTACCGTGAAACCGAAACAGAACATTATCTTGGACCAGAAACGGAACATTACCGTGAAACAGAAACAGAACATTAGCGTGGACCAGAGACAGAACATTACCGTGGACCAGAGACGGAACATTACCGTTAAACCCAAACAGAACATTATCGTGGACCAGAAACGGAACATTACCGTGAAACAGAAACAAAAAATTATCGTGGACCAGAAACGGAACATTACCGTGAAACAGAAACAGAACATTAGCGTGGACCAGAGACAGAACATTACCGTGGACCAGAGACGGAACATTACCGTTAAACCCAAACAGAACATTATCGTGGACCAGAAACGGAACATTACCGTGAAACCGAAACAGAACATTATCGTGGACCAGACACGGAACATTACCGTGAAACCGAACATTATCGTGGACCAGAGATCGAATATTACCGTGGACCAGAGACAGAACATTACCGTGGACCAGAGACAGAACATTACCGTGGACCAGAGACCGAAGTTTACCTTGAAACCGAACATTACCCTGGACCAGAGACAGAACATTACCATGGACCAGAGACAGAACATTACCGTGGACCAGAGACCGAAGTTTACCTTGAAACCGAACATTACCCTGGAACAGAGACAGAACATTACCATGGACCAGAGACAGAACATTACCGTGAAACAGAACATTATCATGGACCAGAAACGGAACATTACCGTGAAACAGAAACAGAACATTATCGTGGACCAGAAACGGAACATTACCGTGAAACCGAAACAGAAGATTATCGTGGACCAGAAACGGAACATTACCGTGAAACAGAAACACAACATTACCGTGGACCAGAGACAGAACATTACCTTGAAACCAAAACAGAACATTATCGTGGACCAGAAACGGAACATTATCGTGGACCAGAGACAGAACATTACCGTGAAACCGAAACAGAACATTATCGTGGATCAGAGACAGAACATTATCGTGGAACAGAGACGGAACATTATCATGGACCAGAGACAGAACATTACCGTGAAACCTAAACAGAACATTATCGTTGACCAGAAACGGAACATTATCGTGAAACCGAACATTATCGTGGACCAGAAACACAAAATGATCGTGGACCAGAGACAGAACATTACCATGAAACCGAAACAGAACATTATCGTGGACCAGAAACGGAACATTACCGTGAAACAGAAACACAAAATTATCGTGGACCAGAAACGGAACATTACCGTGAAACAGAAACACAACATTATCGTGGACCAGAGCCGGAACATTACCGTGAAACCGAACATTATCTTGGACCAGAGATCGAACATTACCGTGGACCAGAGACAGAACATTACCGTGGACCAGAGACACAACATTACCGTGAAAAAGAAACAGAACATTACCGTGGACCAGATACGGAACATTATCGTGGACCAGAGAAAAAACATTACCGTGAAACCGAAACAGAACATTATCGTGGACCAGAAACGGAACATTACCGTGAAAACGAACATTATTGTGGACCAGACACAGAACATTACCGTGGACCAGAGACAGAACATTACCGTGAAACCGAAACAGAACATTATCGTGGACCAGAAACGGAACATTACCGTTAAACAGAAACACAAAACTATCGTGGACCAGGGACGGAACATTACCGTGAAACCGAACATTATCGTGGACCAGAGATCGAACATTACCGTGGACCAGAGACAGAACATTACCGTGGACCAGAGACAGAACATTTCGGTGGACCAGAGACAGAACATTTCCGTGGACCAGAGACAGAACATTACCGTGGACCAGAGACAGAACATTACTGTGGACCAGAGACCGAACTTTACCTTGAAACCGAACATTACCGTGGACCAGAGACAGAATATTACCATGGACCAGAGACAGAACATTACCATGAAACAGAACATTATCATGGACCAGAAACGGAACATTACCGTGAAACAGAAAAACAACATTATCGTGGACCAGAGACGGAACATTATCGTGGACCAGAAACGGAACATTATCGTGAAACCGAAACAGAACATTATCGTGGACCAGAAACGGAACATTACCGTTAAACAGAAACACAAAATTATCGTGGACCAGGGACGGAACATTACCGTGAAACCGAACATTATCGTGGACCAGAGATCGAACATTACCGTGGACCAGAGACAGAACATTACCGTGGACCAGAGACAGAACATTTCCGTGGACCAGAGACAGAACATTTCCGTGGACCAGAGACAGAACATTACCGTGGACCAGAGACAGAACATTACTGTGGACCAGAGACCGAACTTTACCTTGAAACCGAACATTACCGTGGACCAGAGACACAATATTACCATGGACCAGAGACAGAACATTACCATGAAACAGAACATTATCATGGACCAGAAACGGAACATTACCGTGAAACAGAAAAACAACATTATCGTGGACCAGAGACGGAACATTATCGTGGACCAGAAACGGAACATTATCGTGAAACCGAACATTATCGTGGACCAGAGACGGAACATTACCGTGAAACAGAAACACAACATTACCGTGGACCAGAAACAGAACATTACCGTGAAACGGAAACAGAACATTACCGTGAAACCGAAACAGAACATTATCGTGGACTAGAAACGGAACATTACCGTGAAACAGAAACACAAAATTATCGTGGATCAGAAAAGGAACATTACCATGAAACAGAAACAGAACATTATCGTGGACCAAAGACGGAACATTATCGTGGACCAGAGACGGAACATTACCGTGAAACCGAACATTATCGTGGACCAGACACAGAACATTACCGTTAAACCGAAACAGAACATTATCGTGGACCAGAAACGGAACATTACCGTGAAACCGAAACAGAACATTATCGTGGACCAGAGACGGAACATTACCGTGAAACCGAACATTATCGTGGACCAGAGATCGAATATTACCGTAGACCAGAGACAGAACATTACCGTGGACCAGAGACAGAACATTACCGTGGACCAGAGACCGAAGTTTACCTTGAAACCGAACATTACCCTGGACCAGAGACAGAACATTACCATGGACCAGAGACAGAACATTACTGTGAAACAGAACATTATCATGGACCAGAAACGGAACATTACCGTGAAACAGAAACAGAACATTATCGTGGACCAGAAACGGAACATTACCGTGAAACCGAAACAGAAGATTATCGTGGACCAGAAACGGAACATTACCGTGAAACAGAAACACAACATTACCGTGGACCAGAGACAGAACATTACCTTGAAACCAAAACAGAACATTATCGTGGACCAGAAACGGAACATTATCGTGGACCAGAGACAGAACATTACCGTGAAACCGAAACAGAACATTATCGTGGACCAGAAACGGAACATTATCGTGGACCAGAGACAGAACATTATCGTGGATCAGAGACAGAACATTATCGTGGACCAGAGACGGAATATTATCATGGACCAGAGACAGAACATTACCGTGAAACCTAAACAGAACATTATCGTTGACCAGAAACGGAACATTATCGTGAAACCGAACATTATCGTGGACCAGAAACACAAAATTATCGTGGACCAGAAATGGAACATTACCGTGAAACAGAAACACAACATTATCGTGTACCAGAGACAGAACATTACCGTGAAACCGAACATTACCGTGGACCAGAGACAGAACATTACCGTGGAACAGAGACAGAACATTACCGTGAAACCGAAACAGAACATTATCGTGGACCAGAAACGGAACATTACCGTGAAACAGAAACACAACATTATCGTGGACCAGAGACGGAACATTACCTTGAAACCGAACATTATCGTGGACCAGAGATCGAACATTATCGTGGACCAGAGACAGAACATTACCGTGGACCAGAAATGGAACATTACCTTGAAACCAAACATTACCATGGACCAGATACGGAACATTACCGTGGACCAGAAACAGAAAATTACTATGGACCAGAGACAGAACATTATCGTGAAACAGAACATTATCATGGACCAGAAACGGAACATTACCGTGAAACAGAAACACAACATTATCGTGGACCAGAGACGGAACATTACTGTGGACCAGAGACGGAACATTACCGTGGACCAGAACATTACCGTGGACCAGAACATTACCGTGAAACCGAACATTATCGTGAAACCGAGCATTATCGTGGACCAGAGACCGAACATTACCGTGAAACCGAACATTACCGTGGACCAGAGACCAAACATTACCATGAAACCGTAACAGAACATTATCGTGGACCAGAAACGGAACATTACCGTGAAACAGAAACACAACATTATCGTGGACCAGAAACGGAACATTACCGTGAAACAGAAACAGAACATTAGCGTGGACCAGAGACAGAACATTACCGTGAAACAGAAAAACAACATTATCGTGTACCAGAGACGGAACATAACCGTGAAACAGAAACAGAACATTAGCGTGGAACAGAGACAGAACATTACCGTGAACCAGAGACAGAACATTACCGTGAAACAGAAACACAACAATACCGTGGACCAGAGACAGAACATTACCGTGAAACGGAAACAGAACATTACCGTGGACCAGAAACGGAACATTATCATGGACCAGAGACAGAACATTATCGTGGACCAAAGACGGAACAGTATCATAGACCAGAGACGGAACATTACCGTGAAAAAGAACATTATCGTGGACCAGACACAGAACATTACCGTGGACCAGAGACAGAACATTACCATGAAACCGAAACAGAACATTATCGTAGACCAGAAACAGAACATTACCGTGAAACAGAAACACAAAATTATCGTGGACCAGAAACGGAACATTACCATGAAACAGAAACACAACATTATCGTGGACCAGAGACGGAACATTACCGTGAAACCGAACATTATCCTGGACCAGAGATCGAACATTACCGTGGACCAGAGACAGAACATTACCGTGGACCAGAGACAGAACATTACAGTGAAAAAGAAACAGAACATTACCGTGGAGCAGAAACGGAACATTATCTTGGACCAGAGAAAGAACATTACCGTGGACCAGAGACAGAACATTATCGTGGACCAGAAACGGAACATTACCGTGAAAAAGAAACAGAACATTACCGTGAAACAGAAACACAACAATACCGTGGACCAGAGACAGAACATTACCGTGAAACGGAAACAGAACATTACCGTGGACCAGAAACGGAACATTATCATGGACCAGAGACAGAACATTATCGTGGACCAAAGACGGAACAGTATCATAGACCAGAGACGGAACATTACCGTGAAAAAGAACATTATCGTGGACCAGACACAGAACATTACCGTGGACCAGAGACAGAACATTACCATGAAACCGAAACAGAACATTATCGTAGACCAGAAACGGAACATTACCGTGAAACAGAAACACAAAATTATCGTGGACCAGAAACGGAACATTACCGTGAAACAGAAACACAACATTATCGTGGACCAGAGACGGAACATTACCGTGAAACCGAACATTATCCTGGACCAGAGATCGAACATTACCGTGGACCAGAGACAGAACATTACCGTGGACCAGAGACAGAACATTACAGTGAAAAAGAAACAGAACATTACCGTGGAGCAGAAACGGAACATTATCTTGGACCAGAGAAAGAACATTACCGTGGACCAGAGACAGAACATTATCGTGGACCAGAAACGGAACATTACCGTGAAAAAGAAACAGAACATTACCGTGAAACAGAAACACAACAATACCGTGGACCAGAGACAGAACATTACCGTGAAACGGAAACAGAACATTATCGTGGACCAGAGACGGAACATTACCGTGAAACAGAAACACAATGTTACCGTGGACCAGAGACAGAACATTACCGTGAAACGGAAACAGAACATTACCGTGAAACCGAAACAGAACATTATCGTGGACCAGAGAAAGAACATTACCGTGGACCAGAGACAGAACATTATCGTGGACCAGAGAAAGAACATTACCGTGTACCAGAGACAGAACATTATCGTGGACCAGAAACGGAACATTACCATGAAACAGAACATTATCGTGGACCAAAGACGGAACATTATCGTGGACCAGAGACGGAACATTACCGTGAAACCGAACATTATCGTGGACCAGACACAGAACATTACCGTGGACCAGAGACAGAACATTACCATGAAACCGAACATTATCGTGGACCAGAAACGGAACATTACCGTGAAACAGAAACAAAAAATTATCGTGGACCAGAGACGGAACATTATCGTGAACCAGAAACAGAACATTATCGTGAAACCGAACATTATCGTGGACCAGAGACGGAACATTACCGTGAAACAGAAACACAATGTTACCGTGGACCAGAGACAGAACATTACCGTGAAACGGAAACAGAACATTACCGTGAAACCGAAACAGAACATTATCGTGGACCAGAGAAAGAACATTACCGTGGACCAGAGACAGAACATTATCGTGGACCAGAAACGGAACATTACCATGAAACAGAACATTATCGTGGACCAAAGACGGAACATTATCGTGGACCAGAGACGGAACATTACCGTGAAACCGAACATTATCGTGGACCAGACACAGAACATTACCGTGGACCAGAGACAGAACATTACCATGAAACCGAACATTATCGTGGACCAGAAACGGAACATTACCGTGAAACAGAAACAAAAAATTATCGTGGACCAGAAACGGAACATTACCGTGATACAGAAACAGAACATTATCGTGGACCAGAGACGGAACATTACCGTGAAACCGAACATTATCGTGGACCAGAGATCGAACATTATCGTGGACCAGAGACAGAATATTACCGTGGACCAGAGACAGAAGATTACCGTGGACCAGAGACCGAACATTACCTTGAAACCGAACATTACCGTGGACCAGAAACAGAAAATTACCATGGACCAGAGACAGAACATTACCGTAAAACAGAACATTGTCATGGACCAGAAACGGAACATTACCGTGAAACAGAAACACAACATTATCGTGGACCAGAGACGGAACATTACCGTGGACCAGAGACGGAACATTACCGTGAAACCGAAACAGAACATTATCGTGGACCAGAGACCGAACATTACCGTGAAACAGAACATTATGGTGGACCAGAGACGGAACATTACCGTGAAACCGAACATTATCGTCGACCAGAAATCGAACATTATCGTGGACCAGAGACAGAACATTACCGTGGACCAGAAATGGAACATTATCATGGACCAGAGACAGAACATTATCGTGGACCAAAGACGGAACAGTATCATAGACCAGAGACGGAACATTACCGTGAAAAAGAACATTATCGTGGACCAGACACAGAACATTACCGTGGACCAGAGACAGAACATTACCATGAAACCGAAACAGAACATTATCGTAGACCAGAAACGGAACATTACCGTGAAACAGAAACACAAAATTATCGTGGACCAGAAACGGAACATTACCGTGAAACAGAAACACAACATTATCGTGGACCAGAGACGGAACATTACCGTGAAACCGAACATTATCCTGGACCAGAGATCGAACATTACCGTGGACCAGAGACAGAACATTACCGTGGACCAGAGACAGAACATTACAGTGAAAAAGAAACAGAACATTACCGTGGAGAAGAAACGGAACATTATCTTGGACCAGAGAAAGAACATTACCGTGGACCAGAGACAGAACATTAGCGTGGACCAGAAACGGAACATTACCGTGAAAAAGAAACAGAACATTACCGTGAAACAGAAACACAACAATACCGTGGACCAGAGACAGAACATTACCGTGAAACGGAAACAGAACATTACCGTGGACCAGAAACGGAACATTATCATGGACCAGAGACAGAACATTATCGTGGACCAAAGACGGAACAGTATCATAGACCAGAGACGGAACATTACCGTGAAAAAGAACATTATCGTGGACCAGACACAGAACATTACCGTGGACCAGAGACAGAACATTACCATGAAACCGAAACAGAACATTATCGTAGACCAGAAACGGAACATTACCGTGAAACAGAAACAAAAAATTATCGAAGACCAGAAACGGAACATTACCGTGAAACAGAAACACAACATTATCGTGGACCAGAGACGGAACATTACCGTGGACCAGAGACAGAACATTACTGTGGACCAGAGACAGAACATTACAGTGAAAAAGAAACAGAACATTACCGTGGAGCAGAAACGGAACATTATCTTGGACCAGAGAAAGAACATTACCGTGGAACAGAGACAGAACATTATCGTGGACCAGAAACGGAACATTACCGTGAAAAAGAAACAGAACATTACCGTGGACCAGAAACGGAACATTATCGTGGACCAGAGAAAGAACATTACCGTGAAACCGAAACAGAACATTATCGTGGACCAGAAACGGAACATTACCGTGAAACCGAATATTATCGTGGACCAGACACAGAACATTACCGTGGACCAGAGACAGAACATTACCGTGAAACCGAAACAGAACATTATCGGGGACCAGAAACGGAACATTACCGTGAAACAGAAACACAAAATTATCGTGGACCAGAGACAGAACATTACCGTGGACCAGAGACAGAACATAACCGTGGACCAGAGACAGAACATTTCCGTGGACCAGAGACAGAACATTTCCGTGGACCAGAGACAGAACATTACCGTGGACCAGAGACAGAACATTACTGTGGACCAGAGACCGAACTTTACCTTGAAACCGAACATTACCATGGACCAGAGACAGAATATTACCATGGACCAGAGACAGAACATTACCATGAAACAGAACATTATCATGGACCAGAAACGGAACATTACCGTGAAACAGAAAAACAACATTATCGTGGACCAGAGACGGAACATTATCGTGGACCAGAAACCGAACATTATCGTGAAACCGAACATTATCGTGGACCAAAGACGGAACATTATCGTGGACCAGAGACGGAACATTACCGTGAAACCGAACATTATCGTGGACCAGACACAGAACATTACCGTTGACCAGAGACAGAACATTACCATGAAACGGAACATTATCGTGGACCAGAAACGGAACATTACCGTGGACCAGAGACAGAACATTACCGTGAAACGGAAACAGAACATTACCGTCAAACAAAAACAGAACATTATCGTGGACCAGAAACAGAACATTACCGTGAAACAGAACATTATCGTGGACCAAAGACGGAACATTATCGTGGACCAGAGACGGAACATTACCGTGAAACCGAACATTATCGTGGACCAGACACAGAACATTACCGTTGACCAGAGACAGAACATTACCATGAAACGGAACATTATCGTGGACCAGAAACGGAACATTACCGTGAAACAGAAACAAAATATTATCGTGCACCAGAAACGGAACATTACCGTGATACAGAAACAGAACATTATCGTGGACCAGAGACGGAACATTACCGTGAAACCAAACATTATTTTGGACCAGAGATCGAACATTATCGTGGACCAGAGACAGAACATTACCGTGGACCAGAGACCGAACATTACCTTGAAACCGAACATTACCGTGGACCAGAAACAGAAAATTACCATGGACCAGAGACAGACCATTACCGTGGACCAGAGACCGAACATTACCATGGACCAGAGACAGAACATTACCGTGAAACAGAACATTATCATGGACCAGAAACCGAACATTACCGTGAAACAGAAACAGAACATTATCGTGGACCAGAAACGGAACATTACCGTGAAACCGAAACAGAAGATTATCGTGGACCAGAAACGGAACATTACCGTGAAACAGAAACACAACATTACAGTGGACCAGAGACAGAACATTACCTTGAAACCAAAACAGAACATTATCGTGGACCAGAAACGGAACATTATTGTGGACCAGAGACAGAACATTATCGTGGATCAGAGACAGAACATTATCGTGGACCAGAGACGGAACATTATCATGGACCAGAGACAGAACATTACCGTGAAACCTAAACAGAACATTATAGTTGACCAGAAACGGAACATTATCGTGAAACCGAACCTTATCGTGGACCAGAAACACAAAATTATCGTGTACCAGAGACAGAACATTACCATGAAACTGAAACAGAACATTATCGTGGACCAGAAACGGAACATTACCGTGAAACAGAAACACAAAATTATCGTGGACCCGAAACGGAACATTACCGTGAAACAGAAACACAACATTATCGTGGACCAGAGCCGGAACATTACCGTGAAACCGAACATTATCGTGGACCAGAGATCGAACATTACCGTGGACCAGAGACAGAACATTACCGTGGACCAGAGACAGAACATTACCGTGAAAAAGAAACAGAACATTACTGTGGACCAGATACGGAACATTATCGTGGACAGGAGAAAGAACATTACCGTGAAACCGAAACAGAACATTATCGTGGACCAGAAACGGAACATTACCGTGAAACCGAACATTATTGTGTACCAGACACAGAACATTACCGTGGACCAGAGACAGAACATTACCGTCAAACCGAAACAGAACATTATCGTGGACCAGAAACGGAACATTACCGTGAAACAGAAACACAAAATTATCGTGGACCAGAGACGGAACATTACCGTGAAACCGAACATTATCGTGGACCAGAGATCGAACATTACCGTGGACCAGAGACAGAACATTACCGTGGACCAGAGACAGAACATTACCGTGGACCAGAGACAGAATATTACCATGGACCAGAGACAGAACATTACCATGAAACAGAACATTATCGTGGACCAGAAACGGAACATTACCGTCAAACAGAACATTATCGTGGACCAAAGACGGAACATTATCGTGGACCAGAGACGGAACATTACCGTGAAACCGAACATTATCGTGGACCAGACACAGAACATTACCGTGGACCAGAGACAGAACATTACCATGAAACCGAACATTATCGTGGACCAGAAACGGAACATTACCGTGAAACAGAAACAAAATATTATCGTGGACCAGAAACGGAACATTACCGTGATACAGAAACAGAACATTATCGTGGACCAGAGACGGAACATTACCGTGAAACCGAACATTATTTTGGACCAGAGATCGAACATTATCGTGGACCAGAGACAGAATATTACCGTGGACCAGAGACAGAACATTACCGTGGACCAGAGACAGAACATTACCGTGGACCAGAGACCGAACATTACCTTGAAACCGAACATTACCGTGGACCAGAAACAAAAAATTACCATGGACCAGAGACAGAACATTACCGTGAAACAGAACATTGTCATGGACCAGAAACGGAACATTACCGTGAAACAGAAACAGAACATTATCGTGGACCAGAAACGGAACATTACCGTGAAACCGAAAAAGAACATTATCGTGGACCAGACACGGAACATTACCGTGGACCAGAGACAGAACATTACCGTTGACCAGAGACAGAACATTACCGTAAACCAGAGACAGAACATTACCGTGGACCAGAGACCGAACATTACCATGGACCAGGGACAGAACATTACCATGAAACAGAACATTATCATGGACCAGAAACGGAACATTACCGTGAAACAGAAACAGAACATTATCGTGGACTAGAAACGGAACATTACTGTGAAACCGAAACAGAACATTATCGTGGACCAGAAACGGAACATTATCGTGGACCAGAGACAGAACATTATCGTGGATCAGAGACAGAACATTATCGCGGACCAGAACATTACCGTGGACCAGAACATTACCGTGAAACCGAACATTATCGTGAAACCGAACATTATCGTGGACCAGAGACCGAACATTACCGTGAAACCGAACATTACCGTGGACCAGAGACCAAACATTACCGTGAAACCGAAACAGAACATTATCTTGGACCAGAAACGGAACATTACCGTGAAACAGAAACACAACATTATCGTGGACCAGAAACGGAACATTACCGTGAAACAGAAACAGAACATTAACGTGGACCAGAGACAGAACATTACCGTGAAACAGAAACACAACATTATCGTGGACCAGAAACAGAACATTACCGTGAACCAGAGACAGAAAATTACCGTGAAACAGAAACACAACATTACCGTGGACCAGAGACAGAACATTACCGTGAAACGGAAACAGAACATTACCGTGAAACCGAAACAGAACATTATCGTGGACCAGAGACGGAACATTACCGTGGACCAGAGACGGAACATTACCGTGAAACCGAAACAGAACATTATCGTGGACCAGAGACGGAACATTACAGTGAAACCGAACATTATCGTGGACCAGAGATCGAACATTACCGTGGACCAGAGACAGAACATTACCGTGGACCAGAGACAGAACATTACCGTGGACGAGAGACAGAACATTACCGTTGACCAGAGACAGAACATTACTGTGGACCAGAGTCCGAACTTTACCTTGAAACCGAACATTACCGTGGACCAGAGACAGAACATTACCATGGACCAGGGACAGAACATTACCGTGAAACAGAACATTATCATGGACCAGAAACGGAACATTACCGTGAAACCGAAACAGAACATTATCGTGGACCAGAAACGGAACATTACCGTGAAACAGAAACACAACATTATCGTGGACCAGAGCCGGAACATTACCGTGAAACCGAACATTATCGTGGACCAGAGATCGAACATTACCGTGGACCAGAGACAGAACATTACCGTGGACCAGAGACAGAACATTACCGTGAAAAAGAAACATAACATTACTGTGGACCAGATACGGAACATTATCGTGGACAGTAGAAAGAACATTACCGTGAAACCGAAACGGAACATTATCGTGGACAGTAGAAAGAACATTACCGTGAAACCGAAACAGAACATTATCGTGGACCAGAAACGGAACATTACCGTGAAACCGAACATTATTGTGGACCAGACACAGAACATTACCGTGGACCAGAGACAGAACATTACCGTCAAACCGAAACAGAACATTATCGTGGACCAGAAACGGAACATTACCGTGAAACAGAAACAAAAAATTATCGTGGACCAGAGACGGAACATTACCGTGAAACCGAACATTATCGTGGACCAGAGATCGAACATTACCGTGGACCAGAGACAGAACATTACCGTGGACCAGAGACAGAACATTACCGTGGACCAGAGACAGAATATTACCGTGGACCAGAGACAGAACATTACCATGAAACAGAACATTATCGTGGACCAGAAACGGAACATTACCGTGAAACAGAAACACAACATTATCGTGGACCAGAAACGGAACATTACCGTGAAACAGAAACAGAACATTAGCGTGGACCAGAGACAGAACATTACCGTGAACCAGAGACAGAACATTACCGTGAAAAAGAAGCACAACATTACCGTGGACCAGAGACAGAACATTACCGTGAAACGGAAACAGAACATTACCGTGGACCAGAAACGGAACATTATCATGGACCAGAGACAGAACATTATCGTGGACCAAAGACGGAACATTATCATAGACCAGAGACGGAACATTACCGTGAAACCGAACATTATCGTGGACCAGACACAGAACATTACCGTGGACCAGAGACAGAACATTACCATGAAACAGAACATTATCATGGACCAGAAACGGAACATTACCGTGAAACAGAATCACAACATTACCGTGGACCAGAGACAGAACATTACCGTGAAATGGAAACAGAACATTACCATGAAACCGAAACAGAACATTATCGTGGACCAAAGACGGAACATTATCGTGGACCAGAGACGGAACATTACCGTGAAACCGAACATTATAGTGGACCAGACACAGAACATTACCGTGGACCAGAGACAGAACATTACCATGAAACCGAAACAGAACATTATCGTGGACCAGAAACGGAACATTACCGTGAAACAGAAACACAAAATTATCGTGGACCAGAAACGGAACATTACCGTGAAACAGAAACAGAACATAATCGTGGACCAGAGACGGAACATTACCGTGAAACCGAACATTATCGTGGACCAGAGATCGAACATTACCGTGGACCAGAGACAGAACATTACCGTGGACCAGAGACAGAACATTACCGTGAAAAAGAAACAAAACATTACCGTGGACCAGAAACGGAACATTATCTTGGACCAGAGAAAGAACATTACCGTGGACCAGAGACAGAACATTATCGTGGACCAGAGATCGAACATTACCGTGTAACCAGAGACAGAACATTATCGTGGACCAGAAACGGAACATTACCATGAAACCGAACATTATCGTGGACCAGACACAGAACATTACCTTGGACCAGAGACAGAACATTACCGTGAAACCGAAACAGAACATTATCCTGGACCAGAAACGGAACATTACCGTGAAACAGAAACACAAAATTATCGTGGACCAGAGACAGAACATTACCGTGGACCAGAGACAGAACATTACCGTGGACCAGAGACAGATCATTTCCGTGGACCAGAGACAGAACATTTCCGTGGACCAGAGACAGAACATTACCGTGAACAAGAGACAGAACATTACCGTGAAACAGAATCACAACATTACCGTGGACCAGAGACAGAACATTACCGTGAAATGGAAACAGAACATTACCGTGAAACCGAAACAGAACATTATCGTGGACCAAAGACGGAACATTATCGTGGACCAGAGACGGAACATTACCGTGAAACCGAACATTATAGTGGACCAGACACAGAACATTACCGTGGACCAGAGACAGAACATTACCATGAAACCGAAACAGAACATTATCGTGGACCAGAAACGGAACATTACCGTGAAACAGAAAAACAAAATTATCGTGGACCAGAAACGGAACATTACCGTGAAACAGAAACACAACATTATCGTGGACCAGGGACGGAACATTACCGTGAAACCGAACATTATCGTGGACCAGAGATCGAACATTACCGTGGACCAGAGACAGAACATTACCGTGGACCAGAGACAGAACATTACCGTGAAAAAGAAACAAAACATTACCGTGGACCAGAAACGGAACATTATCGTGGACCAGACACAGAACATTACCGTGGACCAGAGAAAGAACATTACCATGAAACCGAAACAGAACATTATCGTGGACCAGAAACGGAACATTACCGTGAAACAGAAACACAAAATTATCGTGGACCAGAAACGGAACATTACCGTGAAACAGAAACACAACATTATCGTGGACCAGAGACGGAACATTACCGTGAAACCGAACATTATCGTGGACCAGAGATCGAACATTACCGTGGACCAGAGACAGAACATTACCGTGGACCAGAGACAGAACATTACCGTGAAAAAGAAACAATAAATTACCGTGGACCAGAAACGGAACATTATCTTGGACCAGAGAAAGAACATTACCGTGGACCAGAGACAGAACATTATCGTGGACCAGAGATCGAACATTACCGTGGACCAGAGACAGAACATTACCGTGGACCAGAGACAGAACATTACCGTGAAAAAGAAACAAAACATTACCGTGGACCAGAAACGGAACATTATCTTGGACCAGAGAAAGAACATTACCGTGGACCAGAGACAGAACATTATCGTGGACCAGAGATCGAACATTACCGTGGACCAGAGACAGAACATTATCGTGGACCAGAAACGGAACATTACCATGAAACCGAACATTATCGTGGACCAGACACAGAACATTACCTTGGACCAGAGACAGAACATTACCGTGAAACAGAAACACAAAATTATCGTGGACCAGAGACAGAACATTACCGTGGACCAGAGACAGAACATTACCGTGGACCAGAGACAGAACATTTCCGTGGACCAGAGACAGAACATTTCCGTGGACCAGAGACAGAACATTACCGTGAACAAGAGACAGAACATTACCGTGAAACAGAATCACAACATTACCGTGGACCAGAGACAGAACATTACCGTGAAATGGAAACAGAACAATACCGTGAAACCGAAACAGAACATTATCGTGGACCAAAGACGGAACATTATCGTGGACCAGAGACGGAACATTACCGTGAAACCGAACATTATAGTGGACCAGACACAGAACATTACCGTGGACCAGAGACAGAACATTACCATGAAACCGAAACAGAACATTATCGTGGACCAGAAACGGAACATTACCGTGAAACAGAAACACAAAATTATCGTGGACCAGAAACGGAACATTACCGTGAAACAGAAACAGAACATCATCGTGGACCAGAGACGGAACATTACCGTGAAACCGAACATTATCGTGGACCAGAGATCGAACATTACCGTGGACCAGAGACAGAACATTATCGTGGACCAGAGAAGGAACATTACCGTGGACCAAAGACGGAACATTACCGTGAAACCGAAACAGAAAATTATCGTGGACCAGAAACGGAACATTACCGTGAAACCGAAACAGAACATTATCGTGGACCAGAGACGGAACATTATCGTGAAACCGAACATTATCGTGGACCAGAGATCAAACATTACCGTGGACCAGAGACAGAACATTACCGTGGACCCGAGACAGAACATTACCATGGACCAGAGACCGAACTTAACCTTGAAACCGAACATTATCGTGGACCAGAGACAGAACATTACCATGGACCAGAGACAGAACATTACCGTGAAAAAGAACATTATCATGGACCAGAAACGGAACATTACCGTGAAACAGAAACAACATTTTCGTGGACCAGAGACGGAACATTACCGTGGACCAGAGACGGAACATTACCGTGAAACCGAAACAGAACATTATCGTGGACCAGAGACGGAACATTACCGTGAAACCGAACATTATCGTGGACCAGAGATCGAAAATTACCGTGGACCAGAGACAGAACATTACCGTGGACCAGAGACAGAACATTACCGTGGACCAGAGACAGAACATTACTGTGGACCAGAGACCGAACTTTACCTTGAAACTGAACATTACCGTGGACCAGAGACAGAACATTACCATGGACCAGGGACAGAACATTACCGTGAAACCGAAACAGAACATTATCGTGGACCAGAAACGGAACATTACCGTGAAACAGAAACAGAACATTATCGTGGACCAGAGACGGAACATTACCGTGAAACCGAACATTATCGTGGACCAGAGATCGAACATTACCGTGGACCAGAGACAGAACATTACCGTGGACCAGAGACAGAACATTACCGTGGACCAGACACAGAACATTACCGTGGACCAGAGACAGAACATTACCATGAAACCGAACATTATCGTGGACCAGAAACGGAACATTACCGTGAAACAGAAACAAAAAATTATCGTGGACCAGAAACGGAACATTACCGTGATACAGAAACAAAAAATTATCGTGGACCAGAAACGGAACATTACCGTGAAACCGAACATTATCGTGGACCAGAGATCGAACATTATCGTGGACCAGAGACAGAATATTACCGTGGACCAGAGACAGAACATTACCGTGAAACCGAACATTATCGTCGACCAGAAATCGAACATTATCGTGGACCAGAGACAGAACATTACCGTGGACCAGAAATGGAACATTACCGTGAAACCGAACATTTCCATGGACCAGATACGGAACATTACTGTGGACCAGAGACGGAACATTACCGTGGACCAGAACATTACCGTGGACCAGAACATTACCGTGAAACCGAACATTATCGTGAAACCGAGCATTATCGTGAACCAGAGACCGAACATTACCGTGAAACCGAACATTACCGTGGACCAGAGACCAAACATTACCATGAAACCGAAACAGAACATTATCGTGGACCAGAAACGGAACATTACCGTGAAACAGAAACACAACATTATCGTGGACCAGAAACGGAACATTACCGTGACACAGAAAAACAACATTATCGTGGACCAGAAACGGAACATTACCGTGAAATAGAAACAGAACATTAGCGTGGACCAGAGACAGAACATTACCGTGAAACGGTAACAGAACATTACCGTGGACCAGAAACGGAACATTATCATGGACCAGAGACAGAACATTATCGTGAACCAGAGACAGAACATTACCGTGAAACAGAAACAGAACATTAGCGTGGACCAGAGACAGAACATTACCGTGAAACGGAAACAGAACATTACCGTGGACCAGAAACGGAACATTATCATGGACCAGAGACAGAACATTATCGTGGACCAAAGACGGAACATTATCATGGACCAGAGACGGAACATTACCGTGAAACCGAACATTATCGTGGACCAGACACAGAACATTACCGTGGACCAGAGACAGAACATTACCATGAAACCGAAACAGAACATTATCGTGGACCAGAAACGGAACATTACCGTGAAACAGAAACACAAAATTATCGTGGACCAGAAACGGAACATTACCGTGAAACAGAAACACAACATTATCATGGACCAGAGACGGAACATTACCGTGAAACCAAACATTATCGTGGACCAGAGATCGAACATTACCGTGGACCAGAGAAAGAACATTTCCGTGGACCAGAGACAGAACATTACCGTGAAAAAGAAACAAAACATTACCGTGGACCAGAAACGGAACATTATCGTGGACCAGACACAGAACATTACCGTGGACCAGAGACAGAACATTACCATGAAACCGAAACAGAACATTATCGTGGACCAGAAACGGAACATTACCGTGAAACAGAAACACAAAAATATCGTGGACCAGAAACGGAACATTACCGTGAAACAGAAACACAACATTATCGTGGACCAGAGACGGAACATTACCGTGAAACCGAACATTATCGTGGACCAGAGATCGAACATTACCGTGGACCAGAGAAAGAACATTACCGTGGACCAGAGACAGAACATTATCGTGGACCAGAGATCGAACATTACCGTGGACCAGAGACAGAACATTATCGTGGACCAGAAACGGAACATTACCATGAAACCGAACATTATCGTGGACCAGACACAGAACATTACCTTGGACCAGAGACAGAACATTACCGTGAAACCGAAACAGAACATTATCGTGGACCAGAAACGGAACATTACCGTGAAACAGAAACACAAAATTATCGTGGACCAGAGACAGAACATTACCGTGGACCAGAGACAGAACATTTCCGTGGACCAGAGACAGAACATTTCCGTGGACCAGAGACAGAACATTACCGTGGACCAGAGACAGAACATTACTGTGGACCAGAGACCGAACTTTACCTTGAAACCGAACATTACCGTGGACCAGAGACAGAATATTACCATGGACCAGAGACAGAACATTACCATGAAAGAGAACATTATCATGGACCAGAAACGGAACATTACCGTGAAACAGAAAAACAACATTATCGTGGACCAGAGACGGTACATTATCGTGAACCAGAAACAGAACATTATCGTGAAACCGAACATTATCGTGGACCAGAGACGGAACATTACCGTGAAACAGAAACACAATGTTACCGTGGACCAGAGACAGAACATTACCGTGAAACGGAAACAGAACATTACCGTGAAACCGAAACAGAACATTATCGTGGACCAGAGAAAGAACATTACCGTGGACCAGAGACAGAACATTATCGTGGACCAGAAACGGAACATTACCATGAAACAGAACATTATCGTGGACCAAAGACGGAACATTATCGTGGACCAGAGACGGAACATTACCGTGAAACCGAACATTATCGTGGACCAGACACAGAACATTACCGTGGACCAGAGACAGAACATTACCATGAAACCGAACATTATCGTGGACCAGAAACGGAACATTACCGTGAAACCGAAACAGAACATTATCGTGGACCAGAAACGGAACATTACCGTGAAACAGAAACAGAACATTATCGTGGACCAGAGACGGAACATTACCGTGAAACCGAACATTATCGTGGACCAGAGATCGAACATTACCGTGGACCAGAGACAGAACATTACCGTGGACCAGAGACAGAACATTACCGTGGACCAGACACAGAACATTACCGTGGACCAGAGACAGAACATTACCATGAAACCGAACATTATCGTGGACCAGAAACGGAACATTACCGTGAAACAGAAACAAAAAATTATCGTGGACCAGAAACGGAACATTACCGTGATACAGAAACAAAAAATTATCGTGGACCAGAAACGGAACATTACCGTGAAACCGAACATTATCGTGGACCAGAGATCGAACATTATCGTGGACCAGAGACAGAATATTACCGTGGACCAGAGACAGAATATTACCGTGAAACCGAACATTATCGTGGACCAGAGATCGAACATTATCGTCGACCAGAAATCGAACATTATCGTGGACCAGAGACAGAACATTACCGTGGACCAGAAATGGAACATTACCGTGAAACCGAACATTTCCATGGACCAGATACGGAACATTACTGTGGACCAGAGACGGAACATTACCGTGGACCAGAACATTACCGTGGACCAGAACATTACCGTGAAACCGAACATTATCGTGAAACCGAGCATTATCGTGGACCAGAGACCGAACATTACCGTGAAACCGAACATTACCGTGGACCAGAGACCAAACATTACCATGAAACCGAAACAGAACATTATCGTGGACCAGAAACGGAACATTACCGTGAAACAGAAACACAACATTATCGTGGACCAGAAACGGAACATTACCGTGACACAGAAAAACAACATTATCGTGGACCAGAAACGGAACATTACCGTGAAATAGAAACAGAACATTAGCGTGGACCAGAGACAGAACATTACCGTGAAACGGTAACAGAACATTACCGTGGACCAGAAACGGAACATTATCATGGACCAGAGACAGAACATTATCGTGAACCAGAGACAGAACATTACCGTGAAACAGAAACACAACATTACCGTGGACCAGAGACAGAACATTACCGTGAAACGGAAACAGAACATTACCGTGGACCAGAAACGGAACATTATCATGGACCAGAGACAGAACATTATCGTGGACCAAAGACGGAACATTATCATGGACCAGAGACGGAACATTACCGTGAAACCGAACATTATCATGGACCAGACACAGAACATTACCGTGGACCAGAGACAGAACATTACCATGAAACCGAAACAGAACATTATCGTGGACCAGAAACGGAACATTACCGTGAAACAGAAACACAAAATTATCGTGGACCAGAAACGGAACATTACCGTGAAACCGAACATTACCGTGGACCAGAGACCAAACATTACCATGAAACCGAAACAGAACATTATCGTGGACCAGAAACGGAACATTACCGTGAAACAGAAACACAACATTATCGTGGACCAGAAACGGAACATTACCGTGACACAGAAAAACCGAACATTATCGTGGACCAGAAACGGAACATTACCGTGAAACAGAAACAGAACATTAGCGTGGACCAGAGACAGAACATTACCGTGAAACGGAAACAGAACATTACCGTGGACCAGAAACGGAACATTATCATGGACCAGAGACAGAACATTATCGTGGACCAAAGACGGAACATTATCATGGACCAGAGACGGAACATTACCGTGAAACCGAACATTATCGTGGACCAGACACAGAACATTACCGTGGACCAGAGACAGAACATTACCATGAAACCGAAACAGAACATTATCGTGGACCAGAAACGGAACATTACCGTGAAACAGAAACACAAAATTATCGTGGACCAGAAACGGAACATTACCGTGAAACAGAAACACAACATTATCATGGACCAGAGACGGAACATTACCGTGAAACCAAACATTATCGTGGACCAGAGATCGAACATTACCGTGGACCAGAGAAAGAACATTTCCGTGGACCAGAGACAGAACATTACCGTGAAAAAGAAACAAAACATTACCGTGGACCAGAAACGGAACATTATCGTGGACCAGACACAGAACATTACCGTGGACCAGAGACAGAACATTACCATGAAACCGAAACAGAACATTATCGTGGACCAGAAACGGAACATTACCGTGAAACAGAAACACAAAAATATCGTGGACCAGAAACGGAACATTACCGTGAAACAGAAACACAACATTATCGTGGACCAGAGACGGAACATTACCGTGAAACCGAACATTATCGTGGACCAGAGATCGAACATTACCGTGGACCAGAGAAAGAACATTACCGTGGACCAGAGACAGAACATTATCGTGGACCAGAGATCGAACATTACCGTGGACCAGAGACAGAACATTATCGTGGACCAGAAACGGAACATTACCATGAAACCGAACATTATCGTGGACCAGACACAGAACATTACCTTGGACCAGAGACAGAACATTACCGTGAAACCGAAACAGAACATTATCGTGGACCAGAAACGGAACATTACCGTGAAACAGAAACACAAAATTATCGTGGACCAGAGACAGAACATTACCGTGGACCAGAGACAGAACATTACCGTGGACCAGAGACAGAACATTTCCGTGGACCAGAGACAGAACATTTCCGTGGACCAGAGACAGAACATTACCGTGGACCAGAGACAGAACATTACTGTGGACCAGAGACCGAACTTTACCTTGAAACCGAACATTACCGTGGACCAGAGACAGAATATTACCATGGACCAGAGACAGAACATTACCATGAAACAGAACATTATCATGGACCAGAAACGGAACATTACCGTGAAACAGAAAAACAACATTATCGTGGACCAGAGACGGTACATTATCGTGAACCAGAAACAGAACATTATCGTGAAACCGAACATTATCGTGGACCAGAGACGGAACATTACCGTGAAACAGAAACACAATGTTACCGTGGACCAGAGACAGAACATTACCGTGAAACGGAAACAGAACATTACCGTGAAACCGAAACAGAACATTATCGTGGACCAGAGAAAGTACATTACCGTGGACCAGAGACAGAACATTATCGTGGACCAGAAACGGAACATTACCATGAAACAGAACATTATCGTGGACCAAAGACGGAACATTATCGTGGACCAGAGACGGAACATTACCGTGAAACCGAACATTATCGTGGACCAGACACAGAACATTACCGTGGACCAGAGACAGAACATTACCATGAAACCGAACATTATCGTGGACCAGAAACGGAACATTACCGTGAAACAGAAACAAAAAATTATCGTGGACCAGAAACGGAACATTACCGTGATACAGAAACAGAACATTATCGTGGACCAGAGACGGAACATTACCGTGAAACCGAACATTATCGTGGACCAGAGATCGAACATTATCGTGGACCAGAGACAGAATATTACCGTGGACCAGAGACAGAAGATTACCGTGGACCAGAGACCGAACATTACCTTGAAACCGAACATTACCGTGGACCAGAAACAGAAAATTACCATGGACCAGAGACAGAACATTACCGTAAAACAGAACATTGTCATGGACCAGAAACGGAACATTACCGTGAAACAGAAACACAACATTATCGTGGACCAGAGACGGAACATTACCGTGAAACAGAAACAGAACATTAGCGTGGACCAGAGACAGAACATTACCGTGAAACAGAAAAACAACATTATCGTGGACCAGAGACGGAACATAACCGTGAAACAGAAACAGAACATTAGCGTGGACCAGAGACAGAACATTACCGTGAACCAGAGACAGAACATTACCGTGAAACATAAACACAACAATACCGTGGACCAGAGACAGAACATTACCGTGAAATGGAAACAGAACATTACCGTGGACCAGAAACGGAACATTATCATGGACCAGAGACAGAACATTATCGTGGACCAAAGACGGAACAGTATCATAGACCAGAGACGGAACATTACCGTGAAAAAGAACATTATCGTGGACCAGACACAGAACATTACCGTGGACCAGAGACAGAACATTACCATGAAACCGAAACAGAACATTATCGTAGACCAGAAACGGAACATTACCGTGAAACAGAAACACAAAATTATCGTGGACCAGAAACGGAACATTACCGTGAAACAGAAACACAACATTATCGTGGACCAGAGACGGAACATTACCGTGAAACCGAACATTATCCTGGACCAGAGATCGAACATTACCGTGGACAAGAGACAGAACATTACCGTGGACCAGAGACAGAACATTACAGTGAAAAAGAAACAGAACATTACCGTGGAGCAGAAACGGAACATTATCTTGGACCAGAGAAAGAACATTACCGTGGACCAGAGACAGAACATTATCGTGGACCAGAAACGGAACATTACCGTGAAAAAGAAACAGAACATTACCGTGAAACAGAAACACAACAATACCGTGGACCAGAGACAGAACATTACCGTGAAACGGAAACAGAACATTACCGTGGACCAGAAACGGAACATTATCATGGACCAAAGACAGAACATTATCGTGGACCAAAGACGGAACAGTATCATAGACCAGAGACGGAACATTACCGTGAAAAAGAACATTATCGTGGACCAGACACAGAACATTACCGTCGACCAGAGACAGAACATTACCATGAAACCGAAACAGAACATTATCGTAGACCAGAAACGGAACATTACCGTGGACCAGAGACAGAACATTATCGTGGACCAGAAACGGAACATTACCATGAAACAGAACATTATCGTGGACCAAAGACGGAACATTACCGTGAAACCGAACATTATCCTGGACCAGAGATCGAACATTACCGGGGACCAGAGACAGAACATTACCGTGGACCAGAGACAGAACATTACAGTGAAAAAGAAACAGAACATTACCGTGGAGCAGAAACGGAACATTATCTTGGACCAGAGAAAGAACATTACCGTGGACCAGAGACAGAACATTATCGTGGACCAGAAACGGAACATTACCGTGAAAAAGAAACAGAACATTACCGTGAAACAGAAACACAACAATACCGTGGACCAGAGACAGAACATTACCGTGAAACGGAAACAGAACATTATCGTGGACCAAAGACGGAACATTACCGTGAAACAGAAACACAATGTTACCGTGGACCAGAGACAGAACATTACCGTGAAACGGAAACAGAACATTACCGTGAAACCGAAACAGAACATTATCGTGGACCAGAGAAAGAACATTACCGTGGACCAGAGACAGAACATTATCGTGGACCAGAAACGGAACATTACCATGAAACAGAACATTATCGTGGACCAAAGACGGAACATTATCGTGGACCAGAGACGGAACATTATCGTGAAACCGAACATTATCGTGGACCAGACACAGAACATTACCGTGGACCAGAGACAGAACATTACCATGAAACCGAACATTATCGTGGACCAGAAACGGAACATTACCGTGAAACAGAAACAAAAAATTATCGTGGACCAGAGACGGAACATTATCGTGAACCAGAAACAGAACATTATCGTGAAACCGAACATTATCGTGGACCAGAGACGGAACATTACCGTGAAACAGAAACACAATGTTACCGTGGACCAGAGACAGAACATTACCGTGAAACGGAAACAGAACATTACCGTGAAACCGAAACAGAACATTATCGTGGACCAGAGAAAGAACATTACCGTGGACCAGAGACAGAACATTATCGTGGACCAGAAACGGAACATTACCATGAAACAGAACATTATCGTGGACCAAAGACGGAACATTATCGTGGACCAGAGACGGAACATTACCGTGAAACCGAACATTATCGTGGACCAGACACAGAACATTACCGTGGACCAGAGACAGAACATTACCATGAAACCGAACATTATCGTGGACCAGAAACGGAACATTACCGTGAAACAGAAACAAAAAATTATCGTGGACCAGAAACGGAACATTACCGTGATACAGAAACAGAACATTATCGTGGACCAGAGACGGAACATTACCGTGAAACCGAACATTATCGTGGACCAGAGATCGAACATTATCGTGGACCAGAGACAGAATATTACCGTGGACCAGAGACAGAAGATTACCGTGGACCAGAGACCGAACATTACCTTGAAACCGAACATTACCGTGGACCAGAAACAGAAAATTACCATGGACCAGAGACAGAACATTACCGTAAAACAGAACATTGTCATGGACCAGAAACGGAACATTACCGTGAAACAGAAACACAACATTATCGTGGACCAGAGACGGAACATTACCGTGGACCAGAGACGGAACATTACCGTGAAACCGAAACAGAACATTATCGTGGACCAGAGACCGAACATTACCGTGAAACAGAACATTATGGTGGACCAGAGACGGAACATTACCGTGAAACCGAACATTATCGTCGACCAGAAATCGAACATTATCGTGGACCAGAGACAGAACATTACCGTGGACCAGAAATGGAACATTACCGTGAAACCGAACATTTCCATGGACCAGATACGGAACATTACTGTGGACCAGAGACGGAACATTACCGTGGACCAGAACATTACCGTGGACCAGAACATTACCGTGAAACCGAACATTATCGTGAAACCGAGCATTATCGTGGACCAGAGACCGAACATTACCGTGAAACCGAACATTACCGTGGACCAGAGACCAAACATTACCATGAAACCGTAACAGAACATTATCGTGGACCAGAAACGGAACATTACCGTGAAACAGAAACAGAACATTATCGTGGACCAGAAACGGAACATTACCGTGAAACAGAAACAGAACATTAGCGTGGACCAGAGACAGAACATTACCGTGAAACAGAAAAACAACATTATCGTGGACCAGAGACGGAACATAACCGTGAAACAGAAACAGAACATTAGCGTGGACCAGAGACAGAACATTACCGTGAACCAGAGACAGAACATTACCGTGAAACAGAAACACAACAATACCGTGGACCAGAGACAGAACATTACCGTGAAACGGAAACAGAACATTACCGTGGACCAGAAACGGAACATTATCATGGACCAGAGACAGAACATTATCGTGGACCAAAGACGGAACAGTATCATAGACCAGAGACGGAACATTACCGTGAAAAAGAACATTATCGTGGACCAGACACAGAACATTACCGTGGACCAGAGACAGAACATTACCATGAAACCGAAACAGAACATTATCGTAGACCAGAAACGGAACATTACCGTGAAACAGAAACACAAAATTATCGTGGACCAGAAACGGAACATTACCGTGAAACAGAAACACAACATTATCGTGGACCAGAGACGGAACATTACCGTGAAACCGAACATTATCCTGGACCAGAGATCGAACATTACCGTGGACCAGAGACAGAACATTACCGTGGACCAGAGACAGAACATTACAGTGAAAAAGAAACAGAACATTACCGTGGAGCAGAAACGGAACATTATCTTGGACCAGAGAAAGAACATTACCGTGGACCAGAGACAGAACATTAGCGTGGACCAGAAACGGAACATTACCGTGAAAAAGAAACAGAACATTACCGTGAAACAGAAACACAACAATACCGTGGACCAGAGACAGAACATTACCGTGAAACGGAAACAGAACATTACCGTGGACCAGAAACGGAACATTATCATGGACCAGAGACAGAACATTATCGTGGACCAAAGACGGAACAGTATCATAGACCAGAGACGGAACATTACCGTGAAAAAGAACATTATCGTGGACCAGACACAGAACATTACCGTGGACCAGAGACAGAACATTACCATGAAACCGAAACAGAACATTATCGTAGACCAGAAACGGAACATTACCGTGAAACAGAAACAAAAAATTATCGTGGACCAGAAACGGAACATTACCGTGAAACAGAAACACAACATTATCGTGGACCAGAGACGGAACATTACCGTGAAACCGAACATTATCCTGGACCAGAGATCGAACATTACCGTGGACCAGAGAAAGAACATTACCGTGGACCAGAGACAGAACATTACAGTGAAAAAGAAACAGAACATTACCGTGGAGCAGAAACGGAACATTATCTTGGACCAGAGAAAGAACATTACCGTGGAACAGAGACAGAACATTATCGTAGACCAGAAACGGAACATTACCGTGAAAAAGAAACAGAACATTACCGTGGACCAGAAACGGAACATTATCGTGGACCAGAGAAAGAACATTACCGTGAAACCGAAACAGAACATTATCGTGGACCAGAAACGGAACATTACCGTGAAACCGAACATTATCGTGGACCAGACACAGAACATTACCGTGGACCAGAGACAGAACATTACTGTGGACCAGAGACCGAACTTTACCTTGAAACCGAACATTACCATGGACCAGAGACAGAATATTACCATGGACCAGAGACAGAACATTACCATGAAACAGAACATTATCATGGACCAGAAACGGAACATTACCGTGAAACAGAAAAACAACATTATCGTGGACCAGAGACGGAACATTATCGTGGTCCAGAAACGGAACATTATCGTGAAACCGAACATTATCGTGGACCAGAGACGGAACATTACCGTCAAACAGAAACACAACATTACCGTGGACCAGAGACAGAACATTACCGTGAAACGGAAACAGAACATTACCGTCAAACAAAAACAGAACATTATCGTGGACCAGAAACGGAACATTACCGTGAAACAGAACATTATCGTGGACCAAAGACGGAACATTATCGTGGACCAGAAACGGAACATTACCGTGAAACAGAACATTATCGTGGACCAAAGACGGAACATTATCGTGGACCAGAGACGGAACATTACCGTGAAACCGAACATTATCGTGGACCAGACACAGAACATTACCGTTGACCAGAGACAGAACATTACCATGAAACCGAACATTATCGTGGACCAGAAACGGAACATTACCGTGAAACAGAAACAAAATATTATCGTGGACCAGAAACGGAACATTACCGTGATACAGAAACAGAACATTATCGTGGACCAGAGACGGAACATTACCGTGAAACCGAACATTATTTTGGACCAGAGATCGAACATTATCGTGGACCAGAGACAGAATATTACCGTGGACCAGAGACAGAACATTACCGTGGACCAGAGACAGAACATTACCGTGGACCAGAGACCGAACATTACCTTGAAACCGAACATTACCGTGGACCAGAAACAGAAAATTACCATGGACCAGAGACAGAACATTACCGTGGACCAGAGACAGAACATTACCGTGGACCACAGACAGAACATTACCGTGGACCAGAGACCGAACATTACCATGGACCAGAGACAGAACATTACCGTGAAACAGAACATTATCATGGACCAGAAACCGAACATTACCGTGAAACAGAAACAGAACATTATCGTGGACCAGAAACGGAACATTACCGTGAAACCGAAACAGAAGATTATCGTGGACCAGAAACGGAACATTACCGTGAAACAGAAACACAACATTACAGTGGACCAGAGACAGAACATTACCTTGAAACCAAAACAGAACATTATCGTGGACCAGAAACGGAACATTATTGTGGACCAGAGACAGAACATTATCGTGGATCAGAGACAGAACATTATCGTGGACCAGAGACGGAACATTATCATGGACCAGAGACAGAACATTACCGTGAAACCTAAACAGAACATTATAGTTGACCAGAAACGGAACATTATCGTGAAACCGAACCTTATCGTGGACCAGAAACACAAAATTATCGTGTACCAGAGACAGAACATTACCATGAAACTGAAACAGAACATTATCGTGGACCAGAAATGGAACATTACCGTGAAACAGAAATACAAAATTATCGTGGACCAGAAACGGAACATTACCGTGAAACAGAAACACAACATTATCGTGGACCAGAGCCGGAACATTACCGTGAAACCGAACATTATCGTGGACCAGAGATCGAACATTACCGTGGACCAGAGACAGAACATTACCGTGGACCAGAGACAGAACATTACCGTGAAAAAGAAACAGAACATTACTGTCGACCAGATACGGAACATTATCGTGGACAGGAGAAAGAACATTACCGTGAAACCGAAACAGAACATTATCGTGGACCAGAAACGGAACATTACCGTGAAACCGAACATTATTGTGTACCAGACACAGAACATTACCGTGGACCAGAGACAGAACATTACCGTCAAACCGAAACAGAACATTATCGTGGACCAGAAACGGAACATTACCGTGAAACAGAAACACAAAATTATCGTGGACCAGAGACGGAACATTACCGTGAAACCGAACATTATCGTGGACCAGAGATCGAACATTACCGTGGACCAGAGACAGAATATTACCGTGGACCAGAGACAGAACATTACCGTGGACCAGAGACAGAATATTACCGTGGACCAGAGACAGAACATTACCATGAAACAGAACATTATCGTGGACCAGAAACGGAACATTACCGTCAAACAGAACATTATCGTGGACCAAAGACGGAACATTATCGTGGACCAGAGACGGAACATTACCGTGAAACCGAACATTATCGTGGACCAGACACAGAACATTACCGTGGACCAGAGACAGAACATTACCATGAAACCGAACATTATCGTGGACCAGAAACGGAACATTACCGTGAAACAGAAACAAAATATTATCGTGGACCAGAGACGGAACATTACCGTGAAACCGAACATTATTTTGGACCAGAGATCGAACATTATCGTGGACCAGAGACAGAATATTACCGTGGACCAGAGACAGAACATTACCGTGGACCAGAGACAGAACATTACCGTGGACCAGAGACCGAACATTACCTTGAAACCGAACATTACCGTGGACCAGAAACAAAAAATTACCATGGACCAGAGACAGAACATTACCGTGAAACAGAACATTGTCATGGACCAGAAACGGAACATTACCGTGAAACAGAAACAGAACATTATCGTGGACCAGAAACGGAACATTACCGTGAAACCGAAAAAGAACATTATCGTGGACCAGACACGGAACATTACCGTGGACCAGAGACAGAACATTACCGTTGACCAGAGACAGAACATTACCGTAAACCAGAGACAGAACATTACCGTGGACCAGAGACCGAACATTACCATGGACCAGGGACAGAACATTACCATGAAACAGAACATTATCATGGACCAGAAACGGAACATTACCGTGAAACAGAAACAGAACATTATCGTGGACTAGAAACGGAACATTACTGTGAAACCGAAACAGAACATTATCGTGGACCAGAAACGGAACATTATCGTGGACCAGAGACAGAACATTATCGTGGATCAGAGACAGAACATTATCGTGGACCAGAACATTACCGTGGACCAGAACATTACCGTGAAACCGAACATTATCGTGAAACCGAACATTATCGTGGACCAGAGACCGAACATTACCGTGAAACCGAACATTACCGTGGACCAGAGACCAAACATTACCGTGAAACCGAAACAGAACATTATCTTGGACCAGAAACGGAACATTACCGTGAAACAGAAACACAACATTATCGTGGACCAGAAACGGAACATTACCGTGAAACAGAAACAGAACATTAACGTGGACCAGAGACAGAACATTACCGTGAAACAGAAACACAACATTATCGTGGACCAGAAACAGAACATTACCGTGAACCAGAGACAGAAAATTACCGTGAAACAGAAACACAACATTACCGTGGACCAGAGACAGAACATTACCGTGAAACGGAAACAGAACATTACCGTGAAACCGAAACAGAACATTATCGTGGACCAGAGACGGAACATTACCGTGGACCAGAGACGGAACATTACCGTGAAACCGAAACAGAACATTATCGTGGACCAGAGACGGAACATTACCGTGAAACCGAACATTATCGTGGACCAGAGATCGAACATTACCGTGGACCAGAGACAGAACATTACCGTGGACCAGAGACAGAACATTACCGTGGACGAGAGACAGAACATTACCGTTGACCAGAGACAGAACATTACTGTGGACCAGAGTCCGAACTTTACCTTGAAACCGAACATTACCGTGGACCAGAGACAGAACATTACCATGGACCAGGGACAGAACATTACCGTGAAACAGAACATTATCATGGACCAGAAACGGAACATTACCGTGAAACCGAAACAGAACATTATCGTGGACCAGAAACGGAACATTACCGTGAAACAGAAACACAACATTATCGTGGACCAGAGCCGGAACATTACCGTGAAACCGAACATTATCGTGGACCAGAGATCGAACATTACCGTGGACCAGAGACAGAACATTACCGTGGACCAGAGACAGAACATTACCGTGAAAAAGAAACAGAACATTACTGTGGACCAGATACGGAACATTATCGTGGACAGTAGAAAGAACATTACCGTGAAACCGAAACGGAACATTATCGTGGACAGTAGAAAGAACATTACCGTGAAACCGAAACAGAACATTATCGTGGACCAGAAACGGAACATTACCGTGAAACCGAACATTATTGTGGACCAGACACAGAACATTACCGTGGACCAGAGACAGAACATTACCGTCAAACCGAAACAGAACATTATCGTGGACCAGAAACGGAACATTACCGTGAAACAGAAACAAAAAATTATCGTGGACCAGAGACGGAACATTACCGTGAAACCGAACATTATCGTGGACCAGAGATCGAACATTACCGTGGACCAGAGACAGAACATTACCGTGGACCAGAGACAGAACATTACCGTGGACCAGAGACAGAATATTACCGTGGACCAGAGACAGAACATTACCATGAAACAGAACATTATCGTGGACCAGAAACGGAACATTACCGTGAAACAGAAACACAACATTATCGTGGACCAGAAACGGAACATTACCGTGAAACAGAAACAGAACATTAGCGTGGACCAGAGACAGAACATTACCGTGAACCAGAGACAGAACATTACCGTGAAAAAGAAGCACAACATTACCGTGGACCAGAGACAGAACATTACCGTGAAACGGAAACAGAACATTACCGTGGACCAGAAACGGAACATTATCATGGACCAGAGACAGAACATTATCGTGGACCAAAGACGGAACATTATCATAGACCAGAGACGGAACATTACCGTGAAACCGAACATTATCGTGGACCAGACACAGAACATTACCGTGGACCAGAGACAGAACATTACTGTGGACCAGAGACCGAACTTTACCTTGAAACCGAACATTACCGTGGACCAGAGACAGAACATTACCATGGACCAGGGACAAAACATTACCATGAAACAGAACATTATCATGGACCAGAAACGGAACATTACCGTGAAACAGAAACAGAACATTATCGTGGACTAGAAACGGAACATTACTGTGAAACCGAAACAGAACATTATCGTGGACCAGAAACGGAACATTATCGTGGACCAGAGACAGAACATTATCGTGGATCAGAGACAGAACATTATCGTGGACCAGAGACGGAACATTACTGTGGACCAGAGACGGAATATTACCGTGGACCAGAACATTACCGTGGACCAGAACATTACCGTGAAACCGAACATTATCGTGAAACCGAACATTATCGTGGACCAGAGACCGAACATTACCGTGAAACCGAACATTACCGTGGACCAGAGACCAAACATTACCGTGAAACCGAAACAGAACATTATCTTGGACCAGAAACGGAACATTACCGTGAAACAGAAACAGAACATTAACGTGGACCAGAGACAGAACATTACCGTGAAACAGAAACACAACATTATCGTGGACCAGAAACAGAACATTACCGTGAACCAGAGACAGAAAATTACCATGAAACAGAAACACAACATTACCGTGGACCAGAGACAGAACATTACCGTGAAACGGAAACAGAACATTACCGTGAAACCGAAACAGAACATTATCGTGGACCAGAAACGGAACATTACCGTGAAACCGAACATTATCGTGGACCAGACACAGAACATTACCGTGGACCAGAGACAGAACGTTACCATGAAACCGAAACAGAACATTATCGTGGACCAGAAACGGAACATTACCGTGAAACCGAAACAGAACATTATCGTGGACCAGAGACGGAACATTACCATGAAACCGAACATTATGGTGGACCAGAGATCTAACATTACCGTGGACCAGAGACAGAACATTACCGTGAAAAAGAACATTATCATGGACCAGAAACGGAACATTACCGTGAGACAGAAACACAACATTTTCGTGGACCAGAGACGGAACATAACCGTGGACCAGAGACGGAACATTACCGTGAAACCGAAACAGAACATTATCGTGGACCAGAGACGGAAGATTACCGTGAAACAGAACATTATCGTGGACTAGAAACGGAACATTACTGTGAAACCGAAACAGAACATTATCGTGGACCAGAAACGGAACATTATCGTGGACCAGAGACAGAACATTATCGTGGATCAGAGACAGAACATTATCGTGGACCAGAACATTACCGTGGACCAGAACATTACCGTGAAACCGAACATTACCGTGGACCAGAGACCAAACATTACCGTGAAACCGAAACAGAACATTATCTTGGACCAGAAACGGAACATTACCGTGAAACAGAAACACAACATTATCGTGGACCAGAAACGGAACATTACCGTGAAACAGAAACAGAACATTAACGTGGACCAGAGACAGAACATTACCGTGAAACAGAAACACAACATTATCGTGGACCAGAAACAGAACATTACCGTGAACCAGAGACAGAAAATTACCGTGAAACAGAAACACAACATTACCGTGGACCAGAGACAGAACATTACCGTGAAACGGAAACAGAACATTACCGTGAAACCGAAACAGAACATTATCGTGGACCAGAAACGGAACATTATCATGGACCAGAGACAGAACATTATCGTGGACCAAAGACGGAACATTATCGTGGACCAGAGACGGAACATTAACGTGAAACCGAACATTATCGTGGACCAGACACAGAACATTACCGTGGACCAGAGACAGAACATTACCATGAAACCGAAACAGAACATTATCGTGGACCAGAAATGGAACATTACCGTGAAACCGAAACAGAACATTATCGTGGACCAGAGACGGAACATTACCATGAAACCGAACATTATCGTGGACCAGAGATCGAACATTACCGTGGACCAGAGACAGAACATTACCGTGGACCAGAGACAGAACATTACCGTGGACGAGAGACAGAACATTACCGTGGACCAGAGACAGAACATTACTGTGGACCAGAGTCCGAACTTTACCTTGAAACCGAACATTACCGTGGACCGGAGTCAGAACATTACCATGGACCAGGGACAGAACATTACCATGGACCAGGGATAGAACATTACCGTGAAACAGAACATTATCATGGACCAGAAACGGAACATTACCGTGAAACCGAAACAGAACATTATCGTGGACCAGAAACGGAACATTACCGTGAAACAGAAACACAACATTATCGTGGACCAGAGCCGGAACATTACCGTGAAACCGAACATTATCGTGAAACCGAACATTATCATGGACCAGAGACCGAACATTACCGTGAAACCGAACATTAGCTTGGACCAGAGACCAAACATTTCCGTGAAACCGAAACAGAACATTATCTTGGACCAGAAACGGAACATTACCGTGAAACAGAAACACAACATTATCGTGGACCAGAAACGGAACATTACCGTGAAACAGAAACAGAACATTAACGTGGACCAGAGACAGAACATTACCGTGAAACAGAAACACAACATTATCGTGGACCAGAAACAGAACATTACCGTGAACCAGAGACAGAAAATTACCGTGAAAAAGAAACACAACATTACCGTGGACCAGAGACAGAACATTACCGTGAAACGGAAACAGAACATTACCGTGAAACCGAAACAGAACATTATCGTGGACCAGAAACGGAACATTATCATGGACCAGAGACAGAACATTATCGTGGACCAAAGACGGAACATTATCGTGGACCAGAGACGGAACATTAACGTGAAACCGAACATTATCGTGGACCAGACACAGAACATTACCTTGGACCAGAGACAGAACATTACCATGAAACCGAAACAGAACATTATCGTGGACCAGAAATGGAACATTACCGTGAAACCGAAACAGAACATTATCGTGGACCAGAGACGGAACATTACCATGAAACCGAACATTATGGTGGACCAGAGATCTAACATTACCGTGGACCAGAGACAGAACATTACCGTGAAAAAGAACATTATCATGGACCAGAAACGGAACATTACCGTGAGACAGAAACACAACATTTTCGTGGACCAGAGACGGAACATTACCGTGGACCAGAGACGGAACATTACCGTGAAACCGAAACAGAACATTATCGTGGACCAGAGACGGAACATTACCGTGAAACCGAACATTATCGTGGACCAGAGATCGAACATTACCGTGGACCAGAGACAGAACATTACCGTGGACCAGAGACAGAACATTACCGTGGACGAGAGACAGAACATTACCGTGGACCAGAGACAGAACATTACTGTGGACCAGAGTCCGAACTTTACCTTGAAACAGAACATTACCGTGGACCAGAGACAGAACATTACCATGGACCAGGGACAGAACATTACCGTGAAACAGAACATTATCATGGACCAGAAACGGAACATTACCGTGAAACCGAAACAGAACATTATCGTGGACCAGAAACGGAACATTACCGTGAAACAGAAACACAACATTATCGTGGACCAGAGCCGGAACATTACCGTGAAACCGAACATTATCGTGGACCAGAGATCGAACATTACCGTGGACCAGAGACAGAACATTACCGTGGACCAGAGACAGAACATTACCGTGAAAAAGAAACAGAACATTACTGTGGACCAGATACGGAACATTATCGTGGACAGTAGAAAGAACATTACCGTGAAACCGAAACAGAACATTATCGTGGACCAGAAACGGAACATTACCGTGAAACCGAACATTATTGTGGACCAGAAACAGAACATTACCGTGGACCAGAGACAGAACATTACCGTCAAACCGAAACAGAACATTATCGTGGACCAGAAACGAAACATTACCGTGAAACAGAAAAAAAAAATTATCGTGGACCAGAGACGGAACATTACCGTGAAACCGAACATTATCGTGGACCAGAGATCGAACATTACCGTGGACCAGAGACAGAACATTACCGTGGACCAGAGACAGAACATTACTGTGGACCAGAGACCGAACTTTACCTTGAAACCGAACATTACCGTGGACCAGAGACAGAACATTACCATGGACCAGGGACAGAACATTACCATGAAACAGAACATTATCATGGACCAGAAACGGAACATTACCGTGAAACAGAACATTATCGTGGAAGAGAAACGGAACATTACTGTGAAACCGAAACAGAACATTATCGTGGACCAGAAACGGAACATTATCGTGGACCAGAGACAGAACATTATCGTGGATCAGAGACAGAACATTATCGTGGACCAGACACGGAACATTACTGTGGACCAGAGACGGAATATTACCGTGGACCAGAACATTACCGTGGACCAGAACATTACCGTGAAACCGAACATTATCGTGAAACCGAACATTATCGTGGACCAGAGACCGAACATTACCGTGAAACCGAACATTACCGTGGACCAGAGACCAAACATTACCGTGAAACCGAAACAGAACATTAACGTGGACCAGAGACAGAACATTACCGTGAAACAGAAACACAACATTATCGTGGACCAGAAACAGAACATTACCATGGACCAGGGACAGAAAATTACCGTGAAACAGAAACACAACATTACCGTGGACCAGAGACAGAACATTACCGTGAAACGGAAACAGAACATTACCGTGAAACCGAAACAGAACATTATCGTGGACCAGAAACGGAACATTATCATGGACCAGAGACAGAACATTATCGTGGACCAAAGACGGAACATTATCGTGGACCAGAGACGGAACATTAACGTGAAACCGAACATTATCGTGGACCAGACACAGAACATTACCGTGGACCAGAGACAGAACGTTACCATGAAACCGAAACAGAACATTATCGTGGACCAGAAACGGAACATTACCGTGAAACCGAAACAGAACATTATCGTGGACCAGAGACGGAACATTACCATGAAACCGAACATTATGGTGGACCAGAGATCTAACATTACCGTGGACCAGAGACAGAACATTACCGTGAAAAAGAACATTATCATGGACCAGAAACGGAACATTACCGTGAGACAGAAACACAACATTTTCGTGGACCAGAGACGGAACATTACCGTGAAACCGAAACAGAACATTATCGTGGACCAGAGACGGAACATTACCGTGAAACAGAACATTATCGTGGACTAGAAACGGAACATTACTGTGAAACCGAAACAGAACATTATCGTGGACCAGAAACGGAACATTATCGTGGACCAGAGACAGAACATTATCGTGGATCAGAGACAGAATATTATCGTGGACCAGAACATTACCGTGGACCAGAACATTACCGTGAAACCGAACATTATCGTGAAACCGAACATTATCGTGGACCAGAGACCGAACATTACCGTGAAACCGAACATTACCGTGGACCAGAGACCAAACATTACCGTGAAACCGAAACAGAACATTATCTTGGACCAGAAACGGAACATTACCGTGAAACAGAAACACAACATTATCGTGGACCAGAAACGGAACATTACCGTGAAACAGAAACAGAACATTAACGTGGACCAGAGACAGAACATTACCGTGAAACAGAAACACAACATTATCGTGGACCAGAAACAGAACATTACTGTGGACCAGAGACCGAACTTTACCTTGAAACCGAACATTACCGTGGACCAGAGACAGAACATTACCATGGACCAGGGACAGAACATTACCATGAAACAGAACATTATCATGGACCAGAAACGGAACATTACCGTGAAACAGAACATTATCGTGGAAGAGAAACGGAACATTACTGTGAAACCGAAACAGAACATTATCGTGGACCAGAAACGGAACATTATCGTGGACCAGAGACAGAACATTATCGTGGATCAGAGACAGAACATTATCGTGGACCAGACACGGAACATTACTGTGGACCAGAGACGGAATATTACCGTGGACCAGAACATTACCGTGGACCAGAACATTACCGTGAAACCGAACATTATCGTGAAACCGAACATTATCGTGGACCAGAGACCGAACATTACCGTGAAACCGAACATTACCGTGGACCAGAGACCAAACATTACCGTGAAACCGAAACAGAACATTAACGTGGACCAGAGACAGAACATTACCGTGAAACAGAAACACAACATTATCGTGGACCAGAAACAGAACATTACCATGGACCAGGGACAGAAAATTACCGTGAAACAGAAACACAACATTACCGTGGACCAGAGACAGAACATTACCGTGAAACGGAAACAGAACATTACCGTGAAACCGAAACAGAACATTATCGTGGACCAGAAACGGAACATTATCATGGACCAGAGACAGAACATTATCGTGGACCAAAGACGGAACATTATCGTGGACCAGAGACGGAACATTAACGTGAAACCGAACATTATCGTGGACCAGACACAGAACATTACCGTGGACCAGAGACAGAACGTTACCATGAAACCGAAACAGAACATTATCGTGGACCAGAAACGGAACATTACCGTGAAACCGAAACAGAACATTATCGTGGACCAGAGACGGAACATTACCATGAAACCGAACATTATGGTGGACCAGAGATCTAACATTACCGTGGACCAGAGACAGAACATTACCGTGAAAAAGAACATTATCATGGACCAGAAACGGAACATTACCGTGAGACAGAAACACAACATTTTCGTGGACCAGAGACGGAACATAACCGTGGACCAGAGACGGAACATTACCGTGAAACCGAAACAGAACATTATCGTGGACCAGAGACGGAACATTACCGTGAAACAGAACATTATCGTGGACTAGAAACGGAACATTACTGTGAAACCGAAACAGAACATTATCGTGGACCAGAAACGGAACATTATCGTGGACCAGAGACAGAACATTATCGTGGATCAGAGACAGAATATTATCGTGGACCAGAACATTACCGTGGACCAGAACATTACCGTGAAACCGAACATTATCGTGAAACCGAACATTATCGTGGACCAGAGACCGAACATTACCGTGAAACCGAACATTACCGTGGACCAGAGACCAAACATTACCGTGAAACCGAAACAGAACATTATCTTGGACCAGAAACGGAACATTACCGTGAAACAGAAACACAACATTATCGTGGACCAGAAACGGAACATTACCGTGAAACAGAAACAGAACATTAACGTGGACCAGAGACAGAACATTACCGTGAAACAGAAACACAACATTATCGTGGACCAGAAACAGAACATTACCGTGAACCAGAGACAGAAAATTACCGTGAAACAGAAACACAACATTACCGTGGACCAGAGACAGAACATTACCGTGAAACGGAAACGGAACATTACCGTGAAACCGAAACAGAACATTATCGTGGACCAGAAACGGAACATTATCATGGACCAGAGACAGAACATTATCGTGGACCAAAGACGGAACATTATCGTGGACCAGAGACGGAACATTAACGTGAAACCGAACATTATCGTGGACCAGACACAGAACATTACCGTGGACCAGAGACAGAACATTACCATGAAACCGAAAGAGAACATTATCGTGGACCAGAAACGGAACATTACCGTGAAACCGAAACAGAACATTATCGTGGACCAGAGACGGAACATTACCATGAAACCGAACATTATGGTGGACCAGAGATCTAACATTACCGTGGACCAGAGACAGAACATTACCGTGAAAAAGAACATTATCATGGACCAGAAACGGAACATTACCGTGAAACCGAAACAGAACATTATCGTGAACCAGAAACGGAACATTACCGTGAAACAGAAACACAACATTATCGTGGACCAGAGATCGAACATTACCGTGGACCAGAGACAGAACATTACCGTGGACCAGAGACAGAACATTACCGTGAAAAAGAAACAGAACATTACTGTGGACCAGATACGGAACATTATCGTGAAACCGAACATTATTGTGGACCAGACACAGAACATTACCGTGGACCAGAGACAGAACATTACCGTGGACCAGAGACAGAACATTACCGTCAAACCGAAACAGAACATTATCGTGGACCAGAAACGGAACATTACCGTGAAACAGAAACACAAAATTATCGTGGACCAGAGACGGAACATTACCGTGAAACCGAACATTATCGTGGACCAGAGATCGAACATTACCGTGGACCAGAGACAGAACATTACCGTGGACCAGAGACAGAACATTATCGTGGACCAAAGACGGAACATTATCGTGGACCAGAGACGGAACATTACCGTGAAACCGAACATTATCGTGGACCAGACACAGAACATTACCGTGGACAAGAGACAGAACATTACTGTGGACCAGAGACCGAACTTTACCTTGAAACCGAACATTACCGTGGACCAGAGACAGAACATTATCTTGGACCAGAAACGGAACATTACCGTGAAACAGAAACACAACATTATCGTGGACCAGAGACAGAACATTACCGTGAAACAGAAACAGAACATTAACGTGGACCAGAGACAGAACATTACCGTGAAACAGAAACACAACATTATCGTGGACCAGAAACAGAACATTACCGTGAACCAGAGACAGAAAATTACCGTGAAAAAGAAACACAACATTACCGTGGACCAGAGACAGAACATTACCGTGAAACGGAAACAGAACATTACCGTGAAACCGAAACAGAACATTATCGTGGACCAGAAACGGAACATTATCATGGACCAGAGACAGAACATTATCGTGGACCAAAGACGGAACATTATCGTGGACCAGAGACGGAACATTAACGTGAAACCGAACATTATCGTGGACCAGACACAGAACATTACCTTGGACCAGAGACAGAACATTACCATGAAACCGAAACAGAACATTATCGTGGACCAGAAATGGAACATTACCGTGAAACCGAAACAGAACATTATCGTGGACCAGAGACGGAACATTACCATGAAACCGAACATTATGGTGGACCAGAGATCTAACATTACCGTGGACCAGAGACAGAACATTACCGTGAAAAAGAACATTATCATGGACCAGAAACGGAACATTACCGTGAGACAGAAACACAACATTTTCGTGGACCAGAGACGGAACATTACCGTGGACCAGAGACGGAACATTACCGTGAAACCGAAACAGAACATTATCGTGGACCAGAGACGGAACATTACCGTGAAACCGAACATTATCGTGGACCAGAGATCGAACATTACCGTGGACCAGAGACAGAACATTACCGTGGACCAGAGACAGAACATTACCGTGGACGAGAGACAGAACATTACCGTGGACCAGAGACAGAACATTACTGTGGACCAGAGTCCGAACTTTACCTTGAAACAGAACATTACCGTGGACCAGAGACAGAACATTACCATGGACCAGGGACAGAACATTACCGTGAAACAGAACATTATCATGGACCAGAAACGGAACATTACCGTGAAACCGAAACAGAACATTATCGTGGACCAGAAACGGAACATTACCGTGAAACAGAAACACAACATTATCGTGGACCAGAGCCGGAACATTACCGTGAAACCGAACATTATCGTGGACCAGAGATCGAACATTACCGTGGACCAGAGACAGAACATTACCGTGGACCAGAGACAGAACATTACCGTGAAAAAGAAACAGAACATTACTGTGGACCAGATACGGAACATTATCGTGGACAGTAGAAAGAACATTACCGTGAAACCGAAACAGAACATTATCGTGGACCAGAAACGGAACATTACCGTGAAACCGAACATTATTGTGGACCAGAAACAGAACATTACCGTGGACCAGAGACAGAACATTACCGTCAAACCGAAACAGAACATTATCGTGGACCAGAAACGAAACATTACCGTGAAACAGAAAAAAAAAATTATCGTGGACCAGAGACGGAACATTACCGTGAAACCGAACATTATCGTGGACCAGAGATCGAACATTACCGTGGACCAGAGACAGAACATTACCGTGGACCAGAGACAGAACATTACTGTGGACCAGAGACCGAACTTTACCTTGAAACCGAACATTACCGTGGACCAGAGACAGAACATTACCATGGACCAGGGACAGAACATTACCATGAAACAGAACATTATCATGGACCAGAAACGGAACATTACCGTGAAACAGAACATTATCGTGGAAGAGAAACGGAACATTACTGTGAAACCGAAACAGAACATTATCGTGGACCAGAAACGGAACATTATCGTGGACCAGAGACAGAACATTATCGTGGATCAGAGACAGAACATTATCGTGGACCAGACACGGAACATTACTGTGGACCAGAGACGGAATATTACCGTGGACCAGAACATTACCGTGGACCAGAACATTACCGTGAAACCGAACATTATCGTGAAACCGAACATTATCGTGGACCAGAGACCGAACATTACCGTGAAACCGAACATTACCGTGGACCAGAGACCAAACATTACCGTGAAACCGAAACAGAACATTAACGTGGACCAGAGACAGAACATTACCGTGAAACAGAAACACAACATTATCGTGGACCAGAAACAGAACATTACCATGGACCAGGGACAGAAAATTACCGTGAAACAGAAACACAACATTACCGTGGACCAGAGACAGAACATTACCGTGAAACGGAAACAGAACATTACCGTGAAACCGAAACAGAACATTATCGTGGACCAGAAACGGAACATTATCATGGACCAGAGACAGAACATTATCGTGGACCAAAGACGGAACATTATCGTGGACCAGAGACGGAACATTAACGTGAAACCGAACATTATCGTGGACCAGACACAGAACATTACCGTGGACCAGAGACAGAACGTTACCATGAAACCGAAACAGAACATTATCGTGGACCAGAAACGGAACATTACCGTGAAACCGAAACAGAACATTATCGTGGACCAGAGACGGAACATTACCATGAAACCGAACATTATGGTGGACCAGAGATCTAACATTACCGTGGACCAGAGACAGAACATTACCGTGAAAAAGAACATTATCATGGACCAGAAACGGAACATTACCGTGAGACAGAAACACAACATTTTCGTGGACCAGAGACGGAACATAACCGTGGACCAGAGACGGAACATTACCGTGAAACCGAAACAGAACATTATCGTGGACCAGAGACGGAACATTACCGTGAAACAGAACATTATCGTGGACTAGAAACGGAACATTACTGTGAAACCGAAACAGAACATTATCGTGGACCAGAAACGGAACATTATCGTGGACCAGAGACAGAACATTATCGTGGATCAGAGACAGAATATTATCGTGGACCAGAACATTACCGTGGACCAGAACATTACCGTGAAACCGAACATTATCGTGAAACCGAACATTATCGTGGACCAGAGACCGAACATTACCGTGAAACCGAACATTACCGTGGACCAGAGACCAAACATTACCGTGAAACCGAAACAGAACATTATCTTGGACCAGAAACGGAACATTACCGTGAAACAGAAACACAACATTATCGTGGACCAGAAACGGAACATTACCGTGAAACAGAAACAGAACATTAACGTGGACCAGAGACAGAACATTACCGTGAAACAGAAACACAACATTATCGTGGACCAGAAACAGAACATTACCGTGAACCAGAGACAGAAAATTACCGTGAAACAGAAACACAACATTACCGTGGACCAGAGACAGAACATTACCGTGAAACGGAAACGGAACATTACCGTGAAACCGAAACAGAACATTATCGTGGACCAGAAACGGAACATTATCATGGACCAGAGACAGAACATTATCGTGGACCAAAGACGGAACATTATCGTGGACCAGAGACGGAACATTAACGTGAAACCGAACATTATCGTGGACCAGACACAGAACATTACCGTGGACCAGAGACAGAACATTACCATGAAACCGAAAGAGAACATTATCGTGGACCAGAAACGGAACATTACCGTGAAACCGAAACAGAACATTATCGTGGACCAGAGACGGAACATTACCATGAAACCGAACATTATGGTGGACCAGAGATCTAACATTACCGTGGACCAGAGACAGAACATTACCGTGAAAAAGAACATTATCATGGACCAGAAACGGAACATTACCGTGAAACCGAAACAGAACATTATCGTGAACCAGAAACGGAACATTACCGTGAAACAGAAACACAACATTATCGTGGACCAGAGATCGAACATTACCGTGGACCAGAGACAGAACATTACCGTGGACCAGAGACAGAACATTACCGTGAAAAAGAAACAGAACATTACTGTGGACCAGATACGGAACATTATCGTGAAACCGAACATTATTGTGGACCAGACACAGAACATTACCGTGGACCAGAGACAGAACATTACCGTGGACCAGAGACAGAACATTACCGTCAAACCGAAACAGAACATTATCGTGGACCAGAAACGGAACATTACCGTGAAACAGAAACACAAAATTATCGTGGACCAGAGACGGAACATTACCGTGAAACCGAACATTATCGTGGACCAGAGATCGAACATTACCGTGGACCAGAGACAGAACATTACCGTGGACCAGAGACAGAACATTATCGTGGACCAAAGACGGAACATTATCGTGGACCAGAGACGGAACATTACCGTGAAACCGAACATTATCGTGGACCAGACACAGAACATTACCGTGGACAAGAGACAGAACATTACTGTGGACCAGAGACCGAACTTTACCTTGAAACCGAACATTACCGTGGACCAGAGACAGAACATTACCATGGACCAGGGACAGAACATTACCATGAAACAGAACATTATCATGGACCAGAAACGGAACATTACCGTGAAACAGAAACAGAACATTATCGTGGACTAGAAACGGAACATTACTGTGAAACCGAAACAGAACATTATCGTGGACCAGAAACGGAACATTATTGTGGACCAGAGACAGAACATTATCGTGGATCAGAGACAAAACATTATCGTGGACCAGAGACGGAACATTACTGTGGACCAGAGACGGAATATTACCGTGGACCAGAACATTACCGTGGACCAGAACATTACCGTGAAACCGAACATTATCGTGAAACCGAAAATTATCGTGGACCAGAGACCGAACATTACCGTGAAACCGAACATTACCGTGGACCAGAGACCAAACATTACCGTGAAACCGAAACAGAACATTATCTTGGACCAGAAACGGAACATTACCGTGAAACAGAAACACAACATTATCGTGGACCAGAAACGGAACATTACCGTGAAACAGAAACAGAACATTAACGTGGACCAGAGACAGAACATTACCGTGAAACAGAAACACAACATTATCGTGGACCAGAAACAGAACAATACCGTGAACCAGAGACAGAAAATTACCGTGAAACAGAAACACAACATTACCGTGGACCAGAGACAGAACATTACCGTGAAACCGAAACAGAACATTATCGTGGACCAGAAACAGAACATTATCATGGACCAGAGACAGAACATTATCGTGGACCAAAGACGGAACATTATCGTGGACCAGAGACGGAACATTAACGTGAAACCGAACATTATCGTGGACCAGACACAGAACATTACCGTGGACCAGAGACAGAACATTACAATGAAACCGAAACAGAACATTATCGTGGACCAGAAACGGAACATTACCGTGAAACCGAAAAAGAACATTATCGTGGACCAGAGACGGAACATTACCATGAAACCGAACATTATGGTGGACCAGAGATCTAACATTACCGTGGACCAGAGACAGAACATTACCATGAAAAAGAACATTATCATGGACCAGAAACGGAACATTACCGTGAGACAGAAACACAACATTTTCGTGGACCAGAGACGGAACATTACCGTGGACCAGAGACGGAACATTACCGTGAAACCGAAACAGAACATTATCGTGGACCAGAGACGGAACATTACCGTGAAACCGAACATTATCGTGGACCAGAGATCGAACATTACCGTGGACCAGAGACAGAACATTACCGTGGACCAGAGACAGAACATTACCGTGGACCAGAGACAGAACATTACCGTGGACCAGAGACAGAACATTACTGTGGACCAGAGACCGAATTTTACCTTGAAACCGAACATTACCGTGGACCGGAGACAGAACATTACCATGGACCAGGGACAGAACATTACCGTGAAACAGAAAATTATCATGGACCAGAAACGGAACATTACCGTGAAACCGAAACAGAACATTATCGTGGACCAGAAACGGAACATTACCGTGAAACAGAAACACAACATTATCGTGGACCAGAGCCGGAACATTACCGTGAAACCGAACATTATCGTGGACCAGAAACGGAACATTACCATGAAACAGAAACACAACATTATCGTGGACCAGAGACAGAACATTACCGTGGACCAGAGACAGAACATTACCGTGAAAAAGAAACAGAACATTACTGTGGACCAGATACGGAACATTATCGTGGACAGGAGAAAGAACATTACCGTGAAACCGAAACAGAACATTATCGTGGACCAGAAACGGAACATTACCGTGAAACCGAACATTATTGTGGACCAGACACAGAACATTACCGTGGACCAGAGACAAAACATTACCGTCAAACCGAAACAGAACATTATCGTGGACCAGAAACGGAACATTACCGTGAAACAGAAACACAAAATTATCGTGGACCAGAGACGGAACATTACCGTGAAACCGAACATTATCGTGGACCAGAGATCGAACATTACCGTGGACCAGAGACAGAACATTACCGTGGACCCGAGACAGAACATTACCGTGGACCAGAGACAGAATATTACCATGGACCAGAGACAGAACATTACCATGAAACAGAACATTATCGTGGACCAGAAACGGAACATTACCGTGAAACAGAAACACAACATTATCGTGGACAAGAAACGGAACATTACCGTTAAACAGAAACAGAACATTAGCGTGGACCAGACACAGAACATTACCGTGAACCAGAGACAGAACATTACCGTGAAAAAGAAACACAACATTACCGTGGACCAGAGACAGAACATTACCGTGAAACGGAAACAGAACATTACCGTGGACCAGAAACGGAACATTATCATGGACCAGAGACAGAACATTATCGTGGACCAAAGACGGAACATTATCATAGACCAGAGACGGAACATTACCGTGAAACCGAACATTATCGTGGACCAGACACAGAACATTACCGTGGACCAGAGACAGAACATTACTGTGCACCAGAGACCGAACTTTACCTTGAAACCGAACATTACCGTGGACCAGAGACAGAACATTACCATGGACCAGGGACAGAACATTACCATGAAACAGAACATTATCATGGACCAGAAACGGAACATTACCGTGAAACAGAAACAGAACATTATCGTGGACTAGAAACGGAACATTACTGTGAAACCGAAACAGAACATTATCGTGGACCAGAAACGGAACATTATCGTGGACCAGAGACAGAACATTATCGTGGATCAGAGACAGAACATTATCGTGGACCAGAGACGGAACATTACCTTGGACCAGAGACGGAATATTACCGTGGACCAGAACATTACCGTGAAACCGAACATTATCATGAAACCGAACATTATCGTGGACCAGAGACCGAACATTACCGTGAAACCGAACATTACCGTGGACCAGAGACCAAACATTACCGTGAAACCGAAACAGAACATTATCTTGGACCAGAAACGGAACATTACCGTGAAACAGAAACACAACATTATCGTGGACCAGAAACGGAACATTACCGTGAAACAGAAACAGAACATTAACGTGGACCAGAGACAGAACATTACCGTGAAACAGAAACACAACATTATCGTGGACCAGAAACAGAACATTACCGTGAACCAGAGACAGAAAATTACCGTGAAACAGAAACACAACATTACCGTGGACCAGAGACAGAACATTACCGTGAAACGGAAACAGAACATTACCGTGAAACCGAAACAGAACATTATCGTGGACCAGAAACGGAACATTATCATGGACCAGAGACAGAACATTATCGTGGACCAAAGACGGAACATTATCGTGGACCAGAGACTGAACATTAACGTGAAACCGAACAATATCGTGGACCAGACACAGAACATTACCGTGGACCAGAGACAGAACATTACCATGAAACCGAAACAGAACATTATCGTGGACCAGAAACGGAACATTACCGTGAAACCGAAACAGAACATTATCGTGGACCAGAGACGGAACATTACCATGAAACCGAACATTATGGTGGACCAGAGATCTAACATTACCGTGGACCAGAGACAGAACATTACCGTGAAAAAGAACATTATCATGGACCAGAAACGGAACATTACCGTGGACCAGAGACGGAACATTACCGTGAAACCGAAACAGAACATTATCGTGGACCAGAGACGGAACATTACCGTGAAACCGAACATTATCGTGGACCAGAGACAGAACATTACCATGGACCAGGGACAGAACATTACCATGAAACAGAACATTATCATGGACCAGAAACGGAACATTACCGTGAAACAGAAACAGAACATTATCGTGGACTAGAAACGGAACATTACTGTGAAACCGAAACAGAACATTATCGTGGACCAGAAACGGAACATTATCGTGGACCAGAGACAGAACATTATCGTGGATCAGAGACAGAACATTATCGTGGACCAGAGACGGAACATTACCTATGACCAGAGACGGAATATTACCGTGGACCAGAACATTACCGTGAAACCGAACATTATCATGAAACCGTACATTATCGTGTACCAGAGACCGAACATTACCGTGAAACCGAACATTACCGTGGACCAGAGACCAAACATTACCGTGAAACCGAAACAGAACATTATCGTGGACCAGAAACGGAACATTACCGTGAAACAGAAACACAACATTATCGTGGACCAGAAACGGAACATTACCGTGAAACAGAAACAGAACATTAACGTGGACCAGAGACAGAACATTACCGTGAAACAGAAACACAACATTATCGTGGACCAGAAACAGAACATTACCGTGAACCAGAGACAGAAAATTACCGTGAAACAGAAACACAACATTACCGTGGACCAGAGACAGAACATTACCGTGAAACGGAAACAGAACATTCCCGTGAAACCGAAACAGAACATTATCGTGGACCAGAAACGGAACATTATCATGGACCAGAGACAGAACATTATCGTGGACCAAAGACGGAACATTATCGTGGACCAGAGACGGAACATTAACGTGAAACCGAACAATATCGTGGACCAGACACAGAACATTACCGTGGACCAGAGACAGAACATTACCATGAAACCGAAACAGAACATTATCGTGGACCAGAAACGGGTCATTACCGTGAAACCGAAACAGAACATTATCGTGGACCAGAGACGGAACATTACCATGAAACCGAACATTATGGTGGACCAGAGATCTAACATTACCGTGGACCAGAGACAGAACATTACCGTGAAAAAGAACATTATCATGGACCAGAAACGGAACATTACCGTGGACCAGAGACGGAACATTACCGTGAAACCGAAACAGAACATTATCGTGGACCAGAGACGGAACATTACCGTGAAAAAGAACATTATCGTGGACCAGAGATCGAACATTACCGTGGACCAGAGACAGAACATTACCGTGGACCAGAGACAGAACATTACCGTGGACCAGAGACAGAACATTACCGTGGACCAGAGACAGAACATTACTGTGGACCAGAGACCGAATTTTACCTTGAAACCGAACATTACCGTGGACCGGAGACAGAACATTACCATGGACCAGGGACAGAACATTACCGTGAAACAGAACATTATCATGGACCAGAAACGGACCATTACCGTGAAACCGAAACAGAACATTATCGTGGACTAGAAACGGAACATTATCGTGGAGCAGAGACAGAACATTATCGTGGACCAGAGACAGAACATTACCGTGGACCAGAGACAGAACATTACTGTGGACCAGAGACCGAACTTTACCTTGAAACCGAACATTACCGTGGACCAGAGACAGAACATTACCATGGACCAGGGACAGAACATTACCATGAAACAGAACATTATCATGGACCAGAAACGGAACATTACCGTGAAACAGAAACAGAACATTATCGTGGACTAGAAACGGAACATTACTGTGAAACCGAAACAGAACATTATCGTGGACCAGAAACGGAACATTATCGTGGACCAGAAACGGAACATTATCGTGGACCAGAGACAGAACATTATCGTGGATCAGAGACAGAACATTATCGTGGACCAGAGACGGAACATTACTGTGGACCAGAGACGGAATATTACCGTGGACCAGAACATTACCGTGGACCAGAACATTACCGTGAAACCGAACATTATCGTTAAACCGAACATTATCGTGGACCAGAGACCGAACATTACCGTGAAACCGAACATTACCGTGGACCAGAGACCAAACATTACCGTGAAACCGAAACAGAACATTATCTTGGACCAGAAACGGAACATTACCGTGAAACAGAAACACAACATTATCGTGGACCAGAAACGGAACATTACCGTGAAACAGAAACAGAACATTAACGTGGACCAGAGACAGAACATTACCGTGAAACAGAAACACAACATTATCGTGGACCAGAAACAGAACATTACCGTGAACCAGAGACAGAAAATTACCGTGAAACAGAAACACAACATTACCGTGGACCAGAGACAGAACATTACCGTGAAACGGAAACAGAACATTACCGTGAAACCGAAACAGAACATTATCGTGGACCAGAAACGGAACATTATCATGGACCAGAGACAGAACATTATCGTGGACCAAAGACGGAACATTATCGTGGACCAGAGATGGAACATTAACGTGAAACCGAACATTATCGTGGACCAGACACAGAACATTACCGTGGACCAGAGACAGAACATTACCATGAAACCGAAACAGAACATTATCGTGGACCAGAAACGGAACATTACCGTGAAACCGAAACAGAACATTATCGTGGACCAGAGACGGAACATTACCATGAAACCGAACATTATGGTGGACCAGAGATCTAACATTACCGTGGACCAGAGACAGAACATTACCGTGAAAAAGAACATTATCATGGACCAGAAACGGAACATTACCGTGAGACAGAAACACAACATTTTCGTGGACCAGAAACGGAACATTACCGTGGACCAGAGACGGAACATTACCGTGAAACCGAAACAGAACATTATCGTGGACCAGAGACGGAACATTACCGTGGATCAGAGACAGAACATTACCGTGGACCAGAGACAGAACATTACCGTGAAAAAGAACATTATCATGGACCAGAAACGGAACATTACCGTGGACCAGAGACGGAACATTACCGTGAAACCGAAACAGAACATTATCGTGGACCAGAGACGGAACATTACCGTGAAACCGAACATTATCGTGGACCAGAGATCGAACATTACCGTGGACCAGAGACAGAACATTACCGTGGACCAGAGACAGAACATTACCGTGGACCAGAGACAGAACATTACCGTGGACCAGAGACAGAACATTACTGTGGACCAGAGACCGAATTTTACCTTGAAACCGAACATTACCGTGGACCGGAGACAGAACATTACCATGGACCAGGGACAGAACATTACCGTGAAACAGAACATTATCATGGACCAGAAACGGACCATTACCGTGAAACCGAAACAGAACATTATCGTGGACTAGAAACGGAACATTATCGTGGAGCAGAGACAGAACATTATCGTGGACCAGAGACAGAACATTACCGTGGACCAGAGACAGAACATTACTGTGGACCAGAGACCGAACTTTACCTTGAAACCGAACATTACCGTGGACTAGAGACAGAACATTACCATGGACCAGGGACAGAACATTACCATGAAACAGAACATTATCATGGACCAGAAACGGAACATTACCGTGAAACAGAAGCAGAACATTATCGTGGACTAGAAACGGAACATTACTGTGAAACCGAAACAGAACATTATCGTGGACCAGAAACGGAACATTATCGTGGACCAGAGACAGAACATTATCGTGGATCAGAGACAGAACATTATCGTGGACCAGAGACGGAACATTACTGTGGACCAGAGACGGAATATTACCGTGGACCAGAACATTACCGTGGACCAGAACATTACCGTGAAACCAAACATTATCGTTAAACCGAACATTATCGTGGACCAGAGACCGAACATTACCGTGAAACCGAACATTACCGTGGACCAGAGACCAAACATTACCGTGAAACCGAAACAGAACATTATCTTGGACCAGAAACGGAACATTACCGTGAAACAGAAACACAACATTATCGTGGACCAGAAACGGAACATTACCGTGAAACAGAAACAGAACATTAACGTGGACCAGAGACAGAACATTACCGTGAAACAGAAACACAACATTATCGTGGACCAGAAACAGAACGTTACCGTGAACCAGAGACAGAAAATTACAGTGAAACAGAAACACAACATTATCGTGGACCAGAGACGGAACATTACCATGAAACCGAACATTATGGTGGACCAGAGATCTAACATTACCGTGGACCAGAGACAGAACATTACCGTGAAAAAGAACATTATCATGGACCAGAAACGGAACATTACCGTGAGACAGAAACACAACATTTTCGTGGACCAGAGACGGAACATAACCGTGGACCAGAGACGGAACATTACCGTGAAACCGAAACAGAACATTATCGTGGACCAGAGACGGAACATTACCGTGAAACAGAACATTATCGTGGACTAGAAACGGAACATTACTGTGAAACCGAAACAGAACATTATCGTGGACCAGAAACGGAACATTATCGTGGACCAGAGACAGAACATTATCGTGGATCAGAGACAGAATATTATCGTGGACCAGAACATTACCGTGGACCAGAACATTACCGTGAAACCGAACATTATCGTGAAACCGAACATTATCGTGGACCAGAGACCGAACATTACCGTGAAACCGAACATTACCGTGGACCAGAGACCAAACATTACCGTGAAACCGAAACAGAACATTATCTTGGACCAGAAACGGAACATTACCGTGAAACAGAAACACAACATTATCGTGGACCAGAAACGGAACATTACCGTGAAACAGAAACAGAACATTAACGTGGACCAGAGACAGAACATTACCGTGAAACAGAAACACAACATTATCGTGGACCAGAAACAGAACATTACCGTGAACCAGAGACAGAAAATTACCGTGAAACAGAAACACAACATTACCGTGGACCAGAGACAGAACATTACCGTGAAACGGAAACGGAACATTACCGTGAAACCGAAACAGAACATTATCGTGGACCAGAAACGGAACATTATCATGGACCAGAGACAGAACATTATCGTGGACCAAAGACGGAACATTATCGTGGACCAGAGACGGAACATTAACGTGAAACCGAACATTATCGTGGACCAGACACAGAACATTACCGTGGACCAGAGACAGAACATTACCATGAAACCGAAAGAGAACATTATCGTGGACCAGAAACGGAACATTACCGTGAAACCGAAACAGAACATTATCGTGGACCAGAGACGGAACATTACCATGAAACCGAACATTATGGTGGACCAGAGATCTAACATTACCGTGGACCAGAGACAGAACATTACCGTGAAAAAGAACATTATCATGGACCAGAAACGGAACATTACCGTGAAACCGAAACAGAACATTATCGTGAACCAGAAACGGAACATTACCGTGAAACAGAAACACAACATTATCGTGGACCAGAGATCGAACATTACCGTGGACCAGAGACAGAACATTACCGTGGACCAGAGACAGAACATTACCGTGAAAAAGAAACAGAACATTACTGTGGACCAGATACGGAACATTATCGTGAAACCGAACATTATTGTGGACCAGACACAGAACATTACCGTGGACCAGAGACAGAACATTACCGTGGACCAGAGACAGAACATTACCGTCAAACCGAAACAGAACATTATCGTGGACCAGAAACGGAACATTACCGTGAAACAGAAACACAAAATTATCGTGGACCAGAGACGGAACATTACCGTGAAACCGAACATTATCGTGGACCAGAGATCGAACATTACCGTGGACCAGAGACAGAACATTACCGTGGACCAGAGACAGAACATTATCGTGGACCAAAGACGGAACATTATCGTGGACCAGAGACGGAACATTACCGTGAAACCGAACATTATCGTGGACCAGACACAGAACATTACCGTGGACAAGAGACAGAACATTACTGTGGACCAGAGACCGAACTTTACCTTGAAACCGAACATTACCGTGGACCAGAGACAGAACATTACCATGGACCAGAAACGGAACATTACCGTGAAACAGAAACAGAACATTAACGTGGACCAGAGACAGAACATTACCGTGAAACAGAAACACAACATTATCGTGGACCAGAAACAGAACATTACCGTGAACCAGAGACAGAAAATTACCATGAAACAGAAACACAACATTACCGTGGACCAGAGACAGAACATTACCGTGAAACGGAAACAGAACATTACCGTGAAACCGAAACAGAACATTATCGTGGACCAGAAACGGAACATTACCGTGAAACCGAACATTATCGTGGACCAGACACAGAACATTACCGTGGACCAGAGACAGAACGTTACCATGAAACCGAAACAGAACATTATCGTGGACCAGAAACGGAACATTACCGTGAAACCGAAACAGAACATTATCGTGGACCAGAGACGGAACATTACCATGAAACCGAACATTATGGTGGACCAGAGATCTAACATTACCGTGGACCAGAGACAGAACATTACCGTGAAAAAGAACATTATCATGGACCAGAAACGGAACATTACCGTGAGACAGAAACACAACATTTTCGTGGACCAGAGACGGAACATAACCGTGGACCAGAGACGGAACATTACCGTGAAACCGAAACAGAACATTATCGTGGACCAGAGACGGAAGATTACCGTGAAACAGAACATTATCGTGGACTAGAAACGGAACATTACTGTGAAACCGAAACAGAACATTATCGTGGACCAGAAACGGAACATTATCGTGGACCAGAGACAGAACATTATCGTGGATCAGAGACAGAACATTATCGTGGACCAGAACATTACCGTGGACCAGAACATTACCGTGAAACCGAACATTACCGTGGACCAGAGACCAAACATTACCGTGAAACCGAAACAGAACATTATCTTGGACCAGAAACGGAACATTACCGTGAAACAGAAACACAACATTATCGTGGACCAGAAACGGAACATTACCGTGAAACAGAAAGAGAACATTAACGTGGACCAGAGACAGAACATTACCGTGAAACAGAAACACAACATTATCGTGGACCAGAAACAGAACATTACCGTGAACCAGAGACAGAAAATTACCGTGAAACAGAAACACAACATTACCGTGGACCAGAGACAGAACATTACCGTGAAACGGAAACAGAACATTACCGTGAAACCGAAACAGAACATTATCGTGGACCAGAAACGGAACATTATCATGGACCAGAGACAGAACATTATCGTGGACCAAAGACGGAACATTATCGTGGACCAGAGACGGAACATTAACGTGAAACCGAACATTATCGTGGACCAGACACAGAACATTACCGTGGACCAGAGACAGAACATTACCATGAAACCGAAACAGAACATTATCGTGGACCAGAAATGGAACATTACCGTGAAACCGAAACAGAACATTATCGTGGACCAGAGACGGAACATTACCATGAAACCGAACATTATCGTGGACCAGAGATCGAACATTACCGTGGACCAGAGACAGAACATTACCGTGGACCAGAGACAGAACATTACCGTGGACGAGAGACAGAACATTACCGTGGACCAGAGACAGAACATTACTGTGGACCAGAGTCCGAACTTTACCTTGAAACCGAACATTACCGTGGACCGGAGTCAGAACATTACCATGGACCAGGGACAGAACATTACCATGGACCAGGGATAGAACATTACCGTGAAACAGAACATTATCATGGACCAGAAACGGAACATTACCGTGAAACCGAAACAGAACATTATCGTGGACCAGAAACGGAACATTACCGTGAAACAGAAACACAACATTATCGTGGACCAGAGCCGGAACATTACCGTGAAACCGAACATTATCGTGAAACCGAACATTATCATGGACCAGAGACCGAACATTACCGTGAAACCGAACATTAGCTTGGACCAGAGACCAAACATTTCCGTGAAACCGAAACAGAACATTATCTTGGACCAGAAACGGAACATTACCGTGAAACAGAAACACAACATTATCGTGGACCAGAAACGGAACATTACCGTGAAACAGAAACAGAACATTAACGTGGACCAGAGACAGAACATTACCGTGAAACAGAAACACAACATTATCGTGGACCAGAAACAGAACATTACCGTGAACCAGAGACAGAAAATTACCGTGAAAAAGAAACACAACATTACCGTGGACCAGAGACAGAACATTACCGTGAAACGGAAACAGAACATTACCGTGAAACCGAAACAGAACATTATCGTGGACCAGAAACGGAACATTATCATGGACCAGAGACAGAACATTATCGTGGACCAAAGACGGAACATTATCGTGGACCAGAGACGGAACATTAACGTGAAACCGAACATTATCGTGGACCAGACACAGAACATTACCTTGGACCAGAGACAGAACATTACCATGAAACCGAAACAGAACATTATCGTGGACCAGAAATGGAACATTACCGTGAAACCGAAACAGAACATTATCGTGGACCAGAGACGGAACATTACCATGAAACCGAACATTATGGTGGACCAGAGATCTAACATTACCGTGGACCAGAGACAGAACATTACCGTGAAAAAGAACATTACCGTGGACCAGAAACGGAACATTACCGTGAGACAGAAACACAACATTTTCGTGGACCAGAGACGGAACATTACCGTGGACCAGAGACGGAACATTACCGTGAAACCGAAACAGAACATTATCGTGGACCAGAGACGGAACATTACCGTGAAACCGAACATTATCGTGGACCAGAGATCGAACATTACCGTGGACCAGAGACAGAACATTACCGTGGACCAGAGACAGAACATTACCGTGGACGAGAGACAGAACATTACCGTGGACCAGAGACAGAACATTACTGTGGACCAGAGTCCGAACTTTACCTTGAAACAGAACATTACCGTGGACCAGAGACAGAACATTACCATGGACCAGGGACAGAACATTACCGTGAAACAGAACATTATCATGGACCAGAAACGGAACATTACCGTGAAACCGAAACAGAACATTATCGTGGACCAGAAACGGAACATTACCGTGAAACAGAAACACAACATTATCGTGGACCAGAGCCGGAACATTACCGTGAAACCGAACATTATCGTGGACCAGAGATCGAACATTACCGTGGACCAGAGACAGAACATTACCGTGGACCAGAGACAGAACATTACCGTGAAAAAGAAACAGAACATTACTGTGGACCAGATACGGAACATTATCGTGGACAGTAGAAAGAACATTACCGTGAAACCGAAACAGAACATTATCGTGGACCAGAAACGGAACATTACCGTGAAACCGAACATTATTGTGGACCAGAAACAGAACATTACCGTGGACCAGAGACAGAACATTACCGTCAAACCGAAACAGAACATTATCGTGGACCAGAAACGAAACATTAACGTGAAACAGAAAAAAAAAATTATCGTGGACCAGAGACGGAACATTACCGTGAAACCGAACATTATCGTGGACCAGAGATCGAACATTACCGTGGACCAGAGACAGAACATTACCGTGGACCAGAGACAGAACATTACTGTGGACCAGAGACCGAACTTTACCTTGAAACCGAACATTACCGTGGACCAGAGACAGAACATTACCATGGACCAGGGACAGAACATTACCATGAAACAGAACATTATCATGGACCAGAAACGGAACATTACCGTGAAACAGAACATTATCGTGGAAGAGAAACGGAACATTACTGTGAAACCGAAACAGAACATTATCGTGGACCAGAAACGGAACATTATCGTGGACCAGAGACAGAACATTATCGTGGATCAGAGACAGAACATTATCGTGGACCAGACACGGAACATTACTGTGGACCAGAGACGGAATATTACCGTGGACCAGAACATTACCGTGGACCAGAACATTACCGTGAAACCGAACATTATCGTGAAACCGAACATTATCGTGGACCAGAGACCGAACATTACCGTGAAACCGAACATTACCGTGGACCAGAGACCAAACATTACCGTGAAACCGAAACAGAACATTAACGTGGACCAGAGACAGAACATTACCGTGAAACAGAAACACAACATTATCGTGGACCAGAAACAGAACATTACCATGGACCAGGGACAGAAAATTACCGTGAAACAGAAACACAACATTACCGTGGACCAGAGACAGAACATTACCGTGAAACGGAAACAGAACATTACCGTGAAACCGAAACAGAACATTATCGTGGACCAGAAACGGAACATTATCATGGACCAGAGACAGAACATTATCGTGGACCAAAGACGGAACATTATCGTGGACCAGAGACGGAACATTAACGTGAAACCGAACATTATCGTGGACCAGACACAGAACATTACCGTGGACCAGAGACAGAACGTTACCATGAAACCGAAACAGAACATTATCGTGGACCAGAAACGGAACATTACCGTGAAACCGAAACAGAACATTATCGTGGACCAGAGACGGAACATTACCATGAAACCGAACATTATGGTGGACCAGAGATCTAACATTACCGTGGACCAGAGACAGAACATTACCGTGAAAAAGAACATTATCATGGACCAGAAACGGAACATTACCGTGAGACAGAAACACAACATTTTCGTGGACCAGAGACGGAACATAACCGTGGACCAGAGACGGAACATTACCGTGAAACCGAAACAGAACATTATCGTGGACCAGAGACGGAACATTACCGTGAAACAGAACATTATCGTGGACTAGAAACGGAACATTACTGTGAAACCGAAACAGAACATTATCGTGGACCAGAAACGGAACATTATCGTGGACCAGAGACAGAACATTATCGTGGATCAGAGACAGAATATTATCGTGGACCAGAACATTACCGTGGACCAGAACATTACCGTGAAACCGAACATTATCGTGAAACCGAACATTATCGTGGACCAGAGACCGAACATTACCGTGAAACCGAACATTACCGTGGACCAGAGACCAAACATTACCGTGAAACCGAAACAGAACATTATCTTGGACCAGAAACGGAACATTACCGTGAAACAGAAACACAACATTATCGTGGACCAGAAACGGAACATTACCGTGAAACAGAAACAGAACATTAACGTGGACCAGAGACAGAACATTACCGTGAAACAGAAACACAACATTATCGTGGACCAGAAACAGAACATTACCGTGAACCAGAGACAGAAAATTACCGTGAAACAGAAACACAACATTACCGTGGACCAGAGACAGAACATTACCGTGAAACGGAAACGGAACATTACCGTGAAACCGAAACAGAACATTATCGTGGACCAGAAACGGAACATTATCATGGACCAGAGACAGAACATTATCGTGGACCAAAGACGGAACATTATCGTGGACCAGAGACGGAACATTAACGTGAAACCGAACATTATCGTGGACCAGACACAGAACATTACCGTGGACCAGAGACAGAACATTACCATGAAACCGAAAGAGAACATTATCGTGGACCAGAAACGGAACATTACCGTGAAACCGAAACAGAACATTATCGTGGACCAGAGACGGAACATTACCATGAAACCGAACATTATGGTGGACCAGAGATCTAACATTACCGTGGACCAGAGACAGAACATTACCGTGAAAAAGAACATTATCATGGACCAGAAACGGAACATTACCGTGAAACAGAAACACAACATTATCGTGGACCAGAGATCGAACATTACCGTGGACCAGAGACAGAACATTACCGTGGACCAGAGACAGAACATTACCGTGAAAAAGAAACAGAACATTACTGTGGACCAGATACGGAACATTATCGTGAAACCGAACATTATTGTGGACCAGACACAGAACATTACCGTGGACCAGAGACAGAACATTACCGTGGACCAGAGACAGAACATTACCGTCAAACCGAAACAGAACATTATCGTGGACCAGAAACGGAACATTACCGTGAAACAGAAACACAAAATTATCGTGGACCAGAGACGGAACATTACCGTGAAACCGAACATTATCGTGGACCAGAGATCGAACATTACCGTGGACCAGAGACAGAACATTACCGTGGACCAGAGACAGAACATTATCGTGGACCAAAGACGGAACATTATCGTGGACCAGAGACGGAACATTACCGTGAAACCGAACATTATCGTGGACCAGACACAGAACATTACCGTGGACAAGAGACAGAACATTACTGTGGACCAGAGACCGAACTTTACCTTGAAACCGAACATTACCGTGGACCAGAGACAGAACATTACCATGGACCAGGGACAGAACATTACCATGAAACAGAACATTATCATGGACCAGAAACGGAACATTACCGTGAAACAGAAACAGAACATTATCGTGGACTAGAAACGGAACATTACTGTGAAACCGAAACAGAACATTATCGTGGACCAGAAACGGAACATTATTGTGGACCAGAGACAGAACATTATCGTGGATCAGAGACAAAACATTATCGTGGACCAGAGACGGAACATTACTGTGGACCAGAGACGGAATATTACCGTGGACCAGAACATTACCGTGGACCAGAACATTACCGTGAAACCGAACATTATCGTGAAACCGAAAATTATCGTGGACCAGAGACCGAACATTACCGTGAAACCGAACATTACCGTGGACCAGAGACCAAACATTACCGTGAAACCGAAACAGAACATTATCTTGGACCAGAAACGGAACATTACCGTGAAACAGAAACACAACATTATCGTGGACCAGAAACGGAACATTACCGTGAAACAGAAACAGAACATTAACGTGGACCAGAGACAGAACATTACCGTGAAACAGAAACACAACATTATCGTGGACCAGAAACAGAACAATACCGTGAACCAGAGACAGAAAATTACCGTGAAACAGAAACACAACATTACCGTGGACCAGAGACAGAACATTACCGTGAAACCGAAACAGAACATTATCGTGGACCAGAAACAGAACATTATCATGGACCAGAGACAGAACATTATCGTGGACCAAAGACGGAACATTATCGTGGACCAGAGACGGAACATTAACGTGAAACCGAACATTATCGTGGACCAGACACAGAACATTACCGTGGACCAGAGACAGAACATTACAATGAAACCGAAACAGAACATTATCGTGGACCAGAAACGGAACATTACCGTGAAACCGAAAAAGAACATTATCGTGGACCAGAGACGGAACATTACCATGAAACCGAACATTATGGTGGACCAGAGATCTAACATTACCGTGGACCAGAGACAGAACATTACCATGAAAAAGAACATTATCATGGACCAGAAACGGAACATTACCGTGAGACAGAAACACAACATTTTCGTGGACCAGAGACGGAACATTACCGTGGACCAGAGACGGAACATTACCGTGAAACCGAAACAGAACATTATCGTGGACCAGAGACGGAACATTACCGTGAAACCGAACATTATCGTGGACCAGAGATCGAACATTACCGTGGACCAGAGACAGAACATTACCGTGGACCAGAGACAGAACATTACCGTGGACCAGAGACAGAACATTACCGTGGACCAGAGACAGAACATTACTGTGGACCAGAGACCGAATTTTACCTTGAAACCGAACATTACCGTGGACCGGAGACAGAACATTACCATGGACCAGGGACAGAACATTACCGTGAAACAGAAAATTATCATGGACCAGAAACGGAACATTACCGTGAAACCGAAACAGAACATTATCGTGGACCAGAAACGGAACATTACCGTGAAACAGAAACACAACATTATCGTGGACCAGAGCCGGAACATTACCGTGAAACCGAACATTATCGTGGACCAGAAACGGAACATTACCATGAAACAGAAACACAACATTATCGTGGACCAGAGACAGAACATTACCGTGGACCAGAGACAGAACATTACCGTGAAAAAGAAACAGAACATTACTGTGGACCAGATACGGAACATTATCGTGGACAGGAGAAAGAACATTACCGTGAAACCGAAACAGAACATTATCGTGGACCAGAAACGGAACATTACCGTGAAACCGAACATTATTGTGGACCAGACACAGAACATTACCGTGGACCAGAGACAAAACATTACCGTCAAACCGAAACAGAACATTATCGTGGACCAGAAACGGAACATTACCGTGAAACAGAAACACAAAATTATCGTGGACCAGAGACGGAACATTACCGTGAAACCGAACATTATCGTGGACCAGAGATCGAACATTACCGTGGACCAGAGACAGAACATTACCGTGGACCCGAGACAGAACATTACCGTGGACCAGAGACAGAATATTACCATGGACCAGAGACAGAACATTACCATGAAACAGAACATTATCGTGGACCAGAAACGGAACATTACCGTGAAACAGAAACACAACATTATCGTGGACAAGAAACGGAACATTACCGTTAAACAGAAACAGAACATTAGCGTGGACCAGACACAGAACATTACCGTGAACCAGAGACAGAACATTACCGTGAAAAAGAAACACAACATTACCGTGGACCAGAGACAGAACATTACCGTGAAACGGAAACAGAACATTACCGTGGACCAGAAACGGAACATTATCATGGACCAGAGACAGAACATTATCGTGGACCAAAGACGGAACATTATCATAGACCAGAGACGGAACATTACCGTGAAACCGAACATTATCGTGGACCAGACACAGAACATTACCGTGGACCAGAGACAGAACATTACTGTGCACCAGAGACCGAACTTTACCTTGAAACCGAACATTACCGTGGACCAGAGACAGAACATTACCATGGACCAGGGACAGAACATTACCATGAAACAGAACATTATCATGGACCAGAAACGGAACATTACCGTGAAACAGAAACAGAACATTATCGTGGACTAGAAACGGAACATTACTGTGAAACCGAAACAGAACATTATCGTGGACCAGAAACGGAACATTATCGTGGACCAGAGACAGAACATTATCGTGGATCAGAGACAGAACATTATCGTGGACCAGAGACGGAACATTACCTTGGACCAGAGACGGAATATTACCGTGGACCAGAACATTACCGTGAAACCGAACATTATCATGAAACCGAACATTATCGTGGACCAGAGACCGAACATTACCGTGAAACCGAACATTACCGTGGACCAGAGACCAAACATTACCGTGAAACCGAAACAGAACATTATCTTGGACCAGAAACGGAACATTACCGTGAAACAGAAACACAACATTATCGTGGACCAGAAACGGAACATTACCGTGAAACAGAAACAGAACATTAACGTGGACCAGAGACAGAACATTACCGTGAAACAGAAACACAACATTATCGTGGACCAGAAACAGAACATTACCGTGAACCAGAGACAGAAAATTACCGTGAAACAGAAACACAACATTACCGTGGACCAGAGACAGAACATTACCGTGAAACGGAAACAGAACATTACCGTGAAACCGAAACAGAACATTATCGTGGACCAGAAACGGAACATTATCATGGACCAGAGACAGAACATTATCGTGGACCAAAGACGGAACATTATCGTGGACCAGAGACTGAACATTAACGTGAAACCGAACAATATCGTGGACCAGACACAGAACATTACCGTGGACCAGAGACAGAACATTACCATGAAACCGAAACAGAACATTATCGTGGACCAGAAACGGAACATTACCGTGAAACCGAAACAGAACATTATCGTGGACCAGAGACGGAACATTACCATGAAACCGAACATTATGGTGGACCAGAGATCTAACATTACCGTGGACCAGAGACAGAACATTACCGTGAAAAAGAACATTATCATGGACCAGAAACGGAACATTACCGTGGACCAGAGACGGAACATTACCGTGAAACCGAAACAGAACATTATCGTGGACCAGAGACGGAACATTACCGTGAAACCGAACATTATCGTGGACCAGAGACAGAACATTACCATGGACCAGGGACAGAACATTACCATGAAACAGAACATTATCATGGACCAGAAACGGAACATTACCGTGAAACAGAAACAGAACATTATCGTGGACTAGAAACGGAACATTACTGTGAAACCGAAACAGAACATTATCGTGGACCAGAAACGGAACATTATCGTGGACCAGAGACAGAACATTATCGTGGATCAGAGACAGAACATTATCGTGGACCAGAGACGGAACATTACCTATGACCAGAGACGGAATATTACCGTGGACCAGAACATTACCGTGAAACCGAACATTATCATGAAACCGTACATTATCGTGTACCAGAGACCGAACATTACCGTGAAACCGAACATTACCGTGGACCAGAGACCAAACATTACCGTGAAACCGAAACAGAACATTATCGTGGACCAGAAACGGAACATTACCGTGAAACAGAAACACAACATTATCGTGGACCAGAAACGGAACATTACCGTGAAACAGAAACAGAACATTAACGTGGACCAGAGACAGAACATTACCGTGAAACAGAAACACAACATTATCGTGGACCAGAAACAGAACATTACCGTGAACCAGAGACAGAAAATTACCGTGAAACAGAAACACAACATTACCGTGGACCAGAGACAGAACATTACCGTGAAACGGAAACAGAACATTACCGTGAAACCGAAACAGAACATTATCGTGGACCAGAAACGGAACATTATCATGGACCAGAGACAGAACATTATCGTGGACCAAAGACGGAACATTATCGTGGACCAGAGACGGAACATTAACGTGAAACCGAACAATATCGTGGACCAGACACAGAACATTACCGTGGACCAGAGACAGAACATTACCATGAAACCGAAACAGAACATTATCGTGGACCAGAAACGGGTCATTACCGTGAAACCGAAACAGAACATTATCGTGGACCAGAGACGGAACATTACCATGAAACCGAACATTATGGTGGACCAGAGATCTAACATTACCGTGGACCAGAGACAGAACATTACCGTGAAAAAGAACATTATCATGGACCAGAAACGGAACATTACCGTGGACCAGAGACGGAACATTACCGTGAAACCGAAACAGAACATTATCGTGGACCAGAGACGGAACATTACCGTGAAAAAGAACATTATCGTGGACCAGAGATCGAACATTACCGTGGACCAGAGACAGAACATTACCGTGGACCAGAGACAGAACATTACCGTGGACCAGAGACAGAACATTACCGTGGACCAGAGACAGAACATTACTGTGGACCAGAGACCGAATTTTACCTTGAAACCGAACATTACCGTGGACCGGAGACAGAACATTACCATGGACCAGGGACAGAACATTACCGTGAAACAGAACATTATCATGGACCAGAAACGGACCATTACCGTGAAACCGAAACAGAACATTATCGTGGACTAGAAACGGAACATTATCGTGGAGCAGAGACAGAACATTATCGTGGACCAGAGACAGAACATTACCGTGGACCAGAGACAGAACATTACTGTGGACCAGAGACCGAACTTTACCTTGAAACCGAACATTACCGTGGACCAGAGACAGAACATTACCATGGACCAGGGACAGAACATTACCATGAAACAGAACATTATCATGGACCAGAAACGGAACATTACCGTGAAACAGAAACAGAACATTATCGTGGACTAGAAACGGAACATTACTGTGAAACCGAAACAGAACATTATCGTGGACCAGAAACGGAACATTATCGTGGACCAGAAACGGAACATTATCGTGGACCAGAGACAGAACATTATCGTGGATCAGAGACAGAACATTATCGTGGACCAGAGACGGAACATTACTGTGGACCAGAGACGGAATATTACCGTGGACCAGAACATTACCGTGGACCAGAACATTACCGTGAAACCGAACATTATCGTTAAACCGAACATTATCGTGGACCAGAGACCGAACATTACCGTGAAACCGAACATTACCGTGGACCAGAGACCAAACATTACCGTGAAACCGAAACAGAACATTATCTTGGACCAGAAACGGAACATTACCGTGAAACAGAAACACAACATTATCGTGGACCAGAAACGGAACATTACCGTGAAACAGAAACAGAACATTAACGTGGACCAGAGACAGAACATTACCGTGAAACAGAAACACAACATTATCGTGGACCAGAAACAGAACATTACCGTGAACCAGAGACAGAAAATTACCGTGAAACAGAAACACAACATTACCGTGGACCAGAGACAGAACATTACCGTGAAACGGAAACAGAACATTACCGTGAAACCGAAACAGAACATTATCGTGGACCAGAAACGGAACATTATCATGGACCAGAGACAGAACATTATCGTGGACCAAAGACGGAACATTATCGTGGACCAGAGATGGAACATTAACGTGAAACCGAACATTATCGTGGACCAGACACAGAACATTACCGTGGACCAGAGACAGAACATTACCATGAAACCGAAACAGAACATTATCGTGGACCAGAAACGGAACATTACCGTGAAACCGAAACAGAACATTATCGTGGACCAGAGACGGAACATTACCATGAAACCGAACATTATGGTGGACCAGAGATCTAACATTACCGTGGACCAGAGACAGAACATTACCGTGAAAAAGAACATTATCATGGACCAGAAACGGAACATTACCGTGAGACAGAAACACAACATTTTCGTGGACCAGAAACGGAACATTACCGTGGACCAGAGACGGAACATTACCGTGAAACCGAAACAGAACATTATCGTGGACCAGAGACGGAACATTACCGTGGATCAGAGACAGAACATTACCGTGGACCAGAGACAGAACATTACCGTGAAAAAGAACATTATCATGGACCAGAAACGGAACATTACCGTGGACCAGAGACGGAACATTACCGTGAAACCGAAACAGAACATTATCGTGGACCAGAGACGGAACATTACCGTGAAACCGAACATTATCGTGGACCAGAGATCGAACATTACCGTGGACCAGAGACAGAACATTACCGTGGACCAGAGACAGAACATTACCGTGGACCAGAGACAGAACATTACCGTGGACCAGAGACAGAACATTACTGTGGACCAGAGACCGAATTTTACCTTGAAACCGAACATTACCGTGGACCGGAGACAGAACATTACCATGGACCAGGGACAGAACATTACCGTGAAACAGAACATTATCATGGACCAGAAACGGACCATTACCGTGAAACCGAAACAGAACATTATCGTGGACTAGAAACGGAACATTATCGTGGAGCAGAGACAGAACATTATCGTGGACCAGAGACAGAACATTACCGTGGACCAGAGACAGAACATTACTGTGGACCAGAGACCGAACTTTACCTTGAAACCGAACATTACCGTGGACTAGAGACAGAACATTACCATGGACCAGGGACAGAACATTACCATGAAACAGAACATTATCATGGACCAGAAACGGAACATTACCGTGAAACAGAAGCAGAACATTATCGTGGACTAGAAACGGAACATTACTGTGAAACCGAAACAGAACATTATCGTGGACCAGAAACGGAACATTATCGTGGACCAGAGACAGAACATTATCGTGGATCAGAGACAGAACATTATCGTGGACCAGAGACGGAACATTACTGTGGACCAGAGACGGAATATTACCGTGGACCAGAACATTACCGTGGACCAGAACATTACCGTGAAACCAAACATTATCGTTAAACCGAACATTATCGTGGACCAGAGACCGAACATTACCGTGAAACCGAACATTACCGTGGACCAGAGACCAAACATTACCGTGAAACCGAAACAGAACATTATCTTGGACCAGAAACGGAACATTACCGTGAAACAGAAACACAACATTATCGTGGACCAGAAACGGAACATTACCGTGAAACAGAAACAGAACATTAACGTGGACCAGAGACAGAACATTACCGTGAAACAGAAACACAACATTATCGTGGACCAGAAACAGAACGTTACCGTGAACCAGAGACAGAAAATTACAGTGAAACAGAAACACAACATTACCGTGGACCAGAGACAGAACATTACCGTGAAACGGAAACAGAACATTACCGTGAAACCGAAACAGAACATTATCGTGGACCAGAAACGGAACATTATCATGGACCAGAGACAGAACATTATCGTGGACCAAAGACGGAACATTATCGTGGACCAGAGATGGAACATTAACGTGAAACCGAACATTATCGTGGACCAGACACAGAACATTACCGTGGACCAGAGACAGAACATTACCATGAAACCGAAACAGAACATTATCGTGGACCAGAAACGGAACATTACCGTGAAACCGAAACAGAACATTATCGTGGACCAGAGACGGAACATTACCATGAAACCGAACATTATGGTGGACCAGAGATCTAACATTACCGTGGACCAGAGACAGAACATTACCGTGAAAAAGAACATTATCATGGACCAGAAACGGAACATTACCGTGAGACAGAAACACAACATTTTCGTGGACCAGAAACGGAACATTACCGTGGACCAGAGACGGAACATTACCGTGAAACCGAAACAGAACATTATCGTGGACCAGAGACGGAACATTACCGTGGATCAGAGACAGAACATTATCGTGGACCAGAGACGGAACATTACTGTGGACCAGAGACGGAATATTACCGTGGACCAGAACATTACCGTGGACCAGAACATTACCGTTAAACCGAACATTATCGTGAAACCGAACATTATCGTGGACCAGAGACCGAACATTACCGTGAAACCGAACATTACCGTGGACCAGAGACCAAACATTACCGTGAAACCGAAACAGAACATTATCGTGGACCAGAGACCGAACATTACCGTGAAACCGAACATTACCGTGGACCAGAGACCAAACATTACCGTGAAACCGAAACAGAACATTATCTTGGACCAGAAACGGAACATTACCGTGAAACAGAATCACAACATTATCGTGGACCAGAAACAGAACATTACCGTGAAACAGAAACAGAACATTAACGTGGACCAGAGACAGAACATTACCGTGAAACAGAAACACAACATTATCGTGTACCAGAAACAGAACATTACCGTGAACCAGAGACAGAAAATTACCGTGAAACAGAAACACAACATTACCGTGGACCAGAGACAGAACATTACCGTGAAACGGAAACAGAACATTACCGTGAAACCGAAACAGAACATTATCGTGGACCAGAAACGGAACATTATCATGGACCAGAGACAGAACATTATCGTGGACCAAAGACGGAACATTATCGTGGACCAGAGACGGAACATTAACGTGAAACCGAAGATTATCGTGGACCAGACACAGAACATTACCGTGGACCAGAGACAGAACATTACCATGAAACCGAAACAGAACATTATCCCGGACCAGAAACGGAACATTACCGTGAAACCGAAACAGAACATTATCGTGGACCAGAGACGGAACATTAACGTGAAACCGAACATTATCGTGGACCAGACACAGAACATTACCATGGACCAGAGACAGAACATTACCATGAAACCGAAACAGAACATTATCGTGGACCAGAAACGGAAAATTACCGTGAAAACGAAACAGAACATTATCGTGGACCAGACACGGAACATTACCATGAAACCGAACATTATGGTGGACCAGAGATCTAACATTACCGTGGACCAGAGACAGAACATTACCGTGAAAAAGAACATTATCATGGACCAGAAACGGAACATTACCGTGGACCAGAGACGGAACATTACCGTGAAACCGAAACAGAACATTATCGTGGACCAGAGACGGAACATTACCGTGAAACCGAACATTATCGTGGACCAGAGATCGAACATTACCGTGGACCAGAGACAGAACATTACCGTGGACCAGAGACAGAACATTACCGTGGACCAGAGACAGAACATTACTGTGGACCAGAGACCGAATTTTACCTTGAAACCGAACATTACCGTGGACCAGAGACAGAACATTACCATGGACCAGGGACAGAACATTACCATGAAACAGAACATTATCATGGACCAGAAACGGAACATTACCGTGAAACAGAAACGGAACATTATCGTGGACTAGAAACGGAACATTACTGTGAAACCGAAACAGAACATTATCGTGGACCAGAAACGGAACATTATCGTGGACCAGAGACAGAACATTATCGTGGATCAGAGACAGAACATTATCGTGGACCAGAGACGGAACATTACTGTGGACCAGAGACGGAATATTACCGTGGACCAGAACATTACCGTGGACCAGAACATTACCGTGAAACCGAACATTATCGTGAAACCGAACATTATCGTGGACCAGAGACCGAACATTACCGTGAAACCGAACATTACCGTGGACCAGAGACCAAACATTACCGTGAAACCGAAACAGAACATTATCTTGGACCAGAAACGGAACATTACCGTGAAACAGAAACACAACATTATCGTGGACCAGAAACGGAACATTACCGTGAAACAGAAACAGAACATTAACGTGGACCAGAGACAGAACATTACCATGAAACAGAAACACAACATTATCGTGGACCAGAAACAGAACATTACCGTGAACCAAAGACAGAAAATTACCGTGAAACAGAAACACAACATTACCGTGGACCAGAGACAGAACATTACCGTGAAACGGAAACAGAACATTACCGTGAAACCGAAACAGAACATTATCGTGGACCAGAAACGGAACATTATCATGGACCAGAGACAGAACATTATCGTGGACCAAAGACGGAACATTATCGTGGACCAGAGATGGAACATTAACGTGAAACCGAACATTATCGTGGACCAGACACAGAACATTACCGTGGACCAGAGACAGAACATTACCATGAAACCGAAACAGAACATTATCGTGGACCAGAAACGGAACATTACCGTGAAACCGAAACAGAACATTATCGTGGACCAGAGACGGAACATTACCATGAAACCGAACATTATGGTGGACCAGATCTAACATTACCGTGGACCAGAGACAGAACATTACCGTGAAAAAGAACATTATCATGGACCAGAAACGGAACATTACCGTGGACCAGAGACGGAACATTACCGTGAAACCGAAACAGAACATTATCGTGGACCAGAGACGGAACATTACCGTGAAACCGAACATTATCGTGGACCAGAGATCGAACATTACCGTGGACCAGAGACAGAACATTACCGTGGACCAGAGACAGAACATTACCGTGGACCAGAGACAGAACATTACCGTGGACCAGAGACAGAACATTACTGTGGACCAGAGACAGAATTTTACCTTGAAACCGAACATTACCGTTGACCGGAGACAGAACATTACCATGGACCAGGGACAGAACATTACCGTGAAACAGAACATTATCATGGACCAGAAATGGAACATTACCATGGACCAGAGACAGAACATTACCATGAAACCGAAACAGAACATTATCGTGGACCAGAAACGGAAAATTACCGTGAAAACGAAACAGAACATTATCGTGGACCAGACACGGAACATTACCATGAAACCGAACATTATGGTGGACCAGAGATCTAACATTACCGTGGACCAGAGACAGAACATTACCGTGAAAAAGAACATTATCATGGACCAGAAACGGAACATTACCGCGGACCAGAGACGGAACATTACCGTGAAACCGAAACAGAACATTATCGTGGACCAGAGACGGAACATTACCGTGAAACCGAACATTATCGTGGACCAGAGATCGAACATTACCATGGACCAGAGACAGAACATTACCGTGGACCAGAGACAGAACATTACCGTGGACCAGAGACAGAACATTACTGTGGACCAGAGACCGAATTTTACCTTGAAACCGAACATTACCGTGGACCAGAGACAGAACATTACCATGGACCAGGGACAGAACATTACCATGAAACAGAACATTATCATGGACCAGAAACGGAACATTACCGTGAAACAGAAACAGAACATTATCGTGGACTAGAAACGGAACATTACTGTGAAACCAAAACAGAACATTATCGTGGACCAGAAACGGAACATTATCGTGGACCAGAGACAGAACATTATCGTGGATCAGAGACAGAACATTATCGTGGACCAGAGACGGAACATTACTGTGGACCAGAGACGGAATATTACCGTGGACCAGAACATTACCGTGGACCAGAACATTACCGTGAAACCGAACATTATCGTGAAACCGAACATTATCGTGGACCAGAGACCGAACATTACCGTGAAACCGAACATTACCGTGGACCAGAGACCAAACATTACCGTGAAACCGAAACAGAACATTATCTTGGACCAGAAACGGAACATTACCGTGAAACAGAAACACAACATTATCGTGGACCAGAAACGGAACATTACCGTGAAACAGAAACAGAACATTAACGTGGACCAGAGACAGAACATTACCATGAAACAGAAACACAACATTATCGTGGACCAGAAACAGAACATTACCGTGAACCAAAGACAGAAAATTACCGTGAAACAGAAACACAACATTACCGTGGACCAGAGACAGAACATTACCGTGAAACGGAAACAGAACATTACCGTGAAACCGAAACAGAACATTATCGTGGACCAGAAACGGAACATTATCATGGACCAGAGACAGAACATTATCGTGGACCAAAGACGGAACATTATCGTGGACCAGAGATGGAACATTAACGTGAAACCGAACATTATCGTGGACCAGACACAGAACATTACCGTGGACCAGAGACAGAACATTACCATGAAACCGAAACAGAACATTATCGTGGACCAGAAACGGAACATTACCGTGAAACCGAAACAGAACATTATCGTGGACCAGAGACGGAACATTACCATGAAACCGAACATTATGGTGGACCAGATCTAACATTACCGTGGACCAGAGACAGAACATTACCGTGAAAAAGAACATTATCATGGACCAGAAACGGAACATTACCGTGGACCAGAGACGGAACATTACCGTGAAACCGAAACAGAACATTATCGTGGACCAGAGACGGAACATTACCGTGAAACCGAACATTATCGTGGACCAGAGATCGAACATTACCGTGGACCAGAGACAGAACATTACCGTGGACCAGAGACAGAACATTACCGTGGACCAGAGACAGAACATTACCGTGGACCAGAGACAGAACATTACTGTGGACCAGAGACAGAATTTTACCTTGAAACCGAACATTACCGTTGACCGGAGACAGAACATTACCATGGACCAGGGACAGAACATTACCGTGAAACAGAACATTATCATGGACCAGAAACGGAACATTACCGTGAAACCGAAACAGAACATTATCGTGGACCAGAAACGGAACATTATCGTGGAGCAGAGACAGAACATTATCGTGGACCAGAGACAGAACATTACCGTGGACCAGAGACAGAAAATTACTGTGGACCAGAGACCGAACTTTACCTTGAAACCGAACATTACCGTGGACCAGAGACAGAACATTACCATGGACCAGGGACAGAACATTACCATGAAACAGAACATTATCATGGACCAGAAACGGAACATTACCGTGAAACAGAAACAGAACATTTTCGTGGACTAGAAACGGAACATTACTGTGAAACCGAAACAGAACATTATCGTGGACCAGAAACGGAACATTATCGTGGATCAGAGACAGAACATTATCGTGGACCAGAGACGGAACATTACTGTGGACCAGAGACGGAACATTATCGTGGGCCAGAGACAGAACATTATCGTGGATCAGAGACAGAACATTATCGTGGACCAGAGACGGAACATTACTGTGGACCAGAGACGGAATATTACCGTGGACCAGAACATTACCGTGGACCAGAACATTACCGTGAAACCGAACATTATCGTGAAACCGAACATTATCGTGGACCAGAGACCGAACATTACCGTGAAACCGAACATTACCGTGGACCAGAGACCAAACATTACCGTGAAACCGAAACAGAACATTAGCTTGGACCAGAAACGGAACATTACCGTGAAACAGAAACACAACATTATCGTGGACCAGAAACGGAACATTACCGTGAAACAGAAACAGAACATTAACGTGGACCAGAGACAGAACATTACCGTGAAACAGAAACACAACATTATCGTGGACCAGAAACAGAACATTACCGTGAACCAGAGACAGAAAATTACCGTGAAACAGAAACACAACATTACCGTGGACCAGAGACAGAACATTACCGTGAAACGGAAACAGAACATTACCGTGAAACCGAAACAGAACATTATCGTGGACCAGAAACGGAACATTATCATGGACCAGAGACAGAACATTATCGTGGACCAAAGACGGAACATTATCGTGGACCAGAGACGGAACATTAACGTGAAACCGAACATTATCGTGGACCAGACACAGAACATTACCGTGGACCAGAGACAGAACATTACCATGAAACCGAAACAGAACATTATCGTGGACCAGAAACGGAACATTACCGTGAAACCGAAACAGAACATTATCGTGGACCAGAGACGGAACATTACCATGAAACCGAACATTATGGTGGACCAGAGATCTAACATTACCGTGGACCAGAGACAGAACATTACCGTGAAAAAGAACATTATCATGGACCAGAAACGGAACATTACCGTGAGACAGAAACACAACATTTTCGTGGACCAGAAACGGAACATTACCGTGGACCAGAGACGGAACATTACCGTGAAACCGAAACAGAACATTATCGTGGACCAGAGACGGAACATTACCGTGGATCAGAAACAGAACATTACCGTGGACCAGAGACGGAACATTACCGTGAAACCGAAACAGAACATTATCGTGGACCAGAGACGGAACATTACCGTGGATCAGAAACAGAACATTATCGTGGACCAGAGACGGAACATTACTGTGGACCAGAGACGGAATATTACCGTGGACCAGAACATTACCGTGGACCAGAACATTACCGTGAAACCGAACATTATCGTGAAACCGAACATTATCGTGGACCAGAGACCGAACATTACCGTGAAACCGAACATTACCGTGGACCAGAGACCAAACATTACCGTGAAACCGAAACAGAACATTATCTTGGACCAGAAACGGAACATTACCGTGAAACAGAAACACAACATTATCGTGGACCAGAAACAGAACATTACCGTGAAACAGAAACAGAACATTAACGTGGACCTGAGACAGAACATTACCGTGAAACAGAAACACAACATTATCGTGGACCAGAAACAGAACATTACCGTGAACCAGAGACAGAAAATTACCGTGAAACAGAAACACAACATTACCGTGGACCAGAGACAGAACATTACCGTGAAACGGAAACAGAACATTACCGTGAAACCGAAACAGAACATTATCGTGGACCAGAAACGGAACATTATCATGGACCAGAGACAGAACATTATCGTGGACCAAAGACGGAACATTATCGTGGACCAGAGACGGAACATTAACGTGAAACCGAACATTATCGTGGACCAGACACAGAACATTACCATGGACCAGAGACAGAACATTACCATGAAACCGAAACAGAACATTATCGTGGACCAGAAACGGAACATTACCGTGAAAACGAAACAGAACATTATCGTGGACCAGAGACGGAACATTACCATGAAACCGAACATTATGGTGGACCAGAGATCTAACATTACCGTGGACCAGAGACAGAACATTACCGTGAAAAAGAACATTATCATGGACCAGAAACGGAACATTACCGTGGACCAGAGACGGAACATTACCGTGAAACCGAAACAGAACATTATCGTGGACCAGAGACGGAACATTACCGTGAAACCGAACATCATCGTGGACCAGAGATCGAACATTACCGTGCACCAGAGACAGAACATTACCGTGGACCAGAGACAGAACATTACCGTGGACCAGAGACAGAACATTACTGTGGACCAGAGACCGAATTTTACCTTGAAACCGAACATTACCGTGGACCAGAGACAGAACATTACCATGGACCAGGGACAGAACATTACCGTGAAACAGAACATTATCATGGACCAGAAACGGAACATTACCGTGAAACCGAAACAGAACATTATCGTGGACCAGAAACGGAACATTATCGTGGAGCAGAGACAGAACATTATCGTGGACCAGAGACAGAACATTACCGTGGACCAGAGACAGAACATTACTGTGGACCAGAGACCGAACTTTACCTTGAAACCGAACATTACCGTGGACCAGAGACAGAACATTACCATGGACCAGGGACAGAACATTACCATGAAACAGAACATTATCATGGACCAGAAACGGAACATTACCGTGAAACAAAAACAGAACATTATCGTGGACTAGAAACGGAACATTACTGTGAAACCGAAACAGAACATTATCGTGGACCAGAAACGGAACATTATAGTGGACCAGAGACAGAACATTATCGTGGATCAGAGACAGAACATTATCGTGGACCAGAGACGGAACATTACTGTGGACCAGAGACGAAATATTACCGTGGACCAGAACATTACCGTGGACCAGAACATTACCGTGAAACCGAACATTATCGTGAAACCGAATATTATCGTGGACCAGAGACCGAACATTACCGTGAAACCGAACATTACCGTGGACCAGAGACCAAACATTACCGTGAAACCGAAACAGAACATTATCTTGGACCAGAAACGGAACATTACCGTGAAACAGAGACACAACATTATCGTGGACCAGAAACGGAACATTACCGTGAAACAGAAACAGAACATTAACGTGGACCAGAGACAGAACATTACCGTGAAACAGAAACACAACATTATCGTGGACCAGAAACAGAACATTACCGTGAACCAGAGACAGAAAATTACCGTGAAACAGAAACACAACATTACCGTGGACCAGAGACAGAACATTACCGTGAAACGGAAACAGAACATTACCGTGAAACCGAAACAGAACATTATCGTGGACCAGAAACGGAACATTATCATGGACCAGAGACAGAACATTATCGTGGACCAAAAACGGAACATTATCGTGGACCAGAGACGGAACATTAACGTGAAACCGAACATTATCGTGGACCAGACACAGAACATTACCGTGGACCAGAGACAGAACATTACCATGAAACCGAAACAGAACATTATCGTGGACCAGAAACGGAACATTACCGTGAAACCGAAACAGAACATTATCGTGGACCAGAGACGGAACATTACCATGAAACCGAACATTATGGTGGACCAGAGATCTAACATTACCGTGGACCAGAGACAGAACATTACCGTGAAAAAGAACATTATCATGGACCAGGAACGGAACATTACCGTGAGACAGAAACACAACATTTTCGTGGACCAGAAACGGAACATTACCGTGGACCAGAGACGGAACATTACCGTGAAACCGAAACAGAACATTATCGTGGACCAGAGACGGAACATTACCGTGGATCAGAGACAGAACATTATCGTGGACCAGAGACGGAACATTACTGTGGACCAGAGACGGAATATTACCGTGGACCAGAACATTACCGTGGACCAGAACATTACCGTGAAACCGAACATTATCGTGAAACCGAACATTATCGTGAAACCGAACATTATCGTGGACCAGAGACCGAACATTACCGTGAAACCGAACATTACCGTGGACCAGAGACCAAACATTACCGTGAAACCGAAACAGAACATTATCTTGGACCAGAAACGGAACATTACCGTGAAACAGAAACACAACATTATCGTGGACCAGAAACAGAACCTTACCGTGAAACAGAAACAGAACATTAACGTGGACCAGAGACAGAACATTACCGTGAAACAGAAACACAACATTATCGTGGACCAGAAACAGAACATTACCGTGAACCAGAGACAGAAAATTACCGTGAAACAGAAACACAACATTACCGTGGACCAGAGACAGAACATTACCGTGAAACCGAAACAGAACATTATCGTGGACCAGAAACGGAACATTATCATGGACCAGAGACAGAACATTATCGTGGACCAAAGACGGAACATTATCGTGGACCAGAGACGGAACATTAACGTGAAACCGAACATTATCGTGGACCAGACACAGAACATTACCGTGGACCAGAGACAGAACATTACCATGAAACCGAAACAGAACATTATCGTGGACCAGAAACGGAACATTACCGTGAAACCGAAACAGAACATTATCGTGGACCAGAGACGGAACATTACCATGAAACCGAACATTATGGTGGACCAGAGATCTAACATTACCGTGGACCAGAGACAGAACATTACCGTGAAAAAGAAAATTATCATGGACCAGAAACGGAACATTATCGTGGACCAGAGACGGAACATTACCGTGAAAAAGAACATTATCGTGGACCAGAGATCGAACATTACCGTGGACCAGAGACAGAACATTACCGTGGACCAGAGACAGAACATTACCATGGACCAGAGACAGAACATTACCGTGGACCAGAGACAGAACATTACTGTGGACCAGAGACCGAAGTTTACCTTGAAACCGAACATTACCGTGGACCAGAGACAGAACATTACCATGGACCAGGGACAGAACATTACCGTGAAACAGAACATTATCATGGACCAGAAACGGAACATTACCGTGAAACCGAAACAGAACATTATCGTGGACCAGAAACGGAACACTATCGTGGAGCAGAGACAGAGCATTATCGTGGATCAGAGACAGAACATTATCGTGGACCAGAGACGGAACATTACTGTGGACCAGAGACGGAACATTACCGTGGACCAGAACATTACCGTGAAACCGAACATTATCGTGAAACCGAACATTATCGTGGACCAGAGACCGAACATTACCGTGAAACCGAACATTACCGTGGACCAGAGACCAAACATTACCGTGAAACCGAAACAGAACATTATCTTGGACCAGAAACTGAACATTACCATGAAACAGAAACACAACATTATCGTGGACCAGAAACGGAACTTTACCGTGAAACAGAAACAGAACATTAGCGTGGACCAGAGACAGAACATTACCGTGAAACAGAAACACAACATTATCGTGGACCAGAAACTGAACATTACCGTGAACCAGAGACAGAAAATTACCGTGAAACAGAAACACAACATTACCGTGGACCAGAGACGGAACATTACCGTGGACCAGAGACAGAACATTACCATGAAACCGAAACAGAACATTATCGTGGACCAGAAACGGAACATTACCGTGAAACCGAAACAGAACATTATCGTGGACAAGAGACGGAACATTACCATGAAACCGAACATTATGGTGGACCAGAGATCTAACATTACCGTGAACCAGAGACAGAACATTACCGTGGACCAGAGACAAAACATTACCGTGGACCAGAGACAGAACATTACCATGAAACAGAAACACAACATTATCGTGGACCAGAAACGGAACATTACCGTGAAACAGAAACAGAACATTAACGTGGACCAGAGACAGAACATTACCGTGAAACAGAAACACAACATTATCGTGGACCAGAAACAGAACATTACCGTGAACCAGAGACAGAAAATTACCGTGAAACAGAAACACAACATTACCGTGGACCAGAGACAGAACATTACCGTGAAACGGAAACAGAACATTACCGTGAAACCGAAACAGAACATTATCGTGGACCAGAAACGGAACATTATCATGGACCAGAGACAGAACATTATCGTGGACCAAAGACGGAACATTATCGTGGACCAGAGACGGAACATTAACGTGAAACCGAACATTATCGTGGACCAGACACAGAACATTACCGTGGACCAGAGACAGAACATTACCATGAAACCGAAACAGAACATTATCGTGGACCAGAAACGGAACATTACCGTGAAACCGAAACAGAACATTATCGTGGACCAGAGACGGAACATTACCATGAAACCGAACATTATGGTGGACCAGAGATCTAACATTACCGTGGACCAGAGACAGAACATTACCGTGAAAAAGAAAATTATCATGGACCAGAAACGGAACATTACCGTGGACCAGAGACGGAACATTACCGTGAAACCGAAACAGAACATTATCGTGGACCAGAGACGGAACATTACCGTGAATCCGAATATTATCGTGGACCAGAGATCGAACATTACCGTGGACCAGAGACAGAACATTACCGTGGACCAGAGACAGAACATTACCATGGACCAGAGACAGAACATTACCGTGGACCAGAGACAGAACATTACTGTGGACCAGAGACCGAACTTTACCTTGAAACCGAACATTACCGTGGACCAGAGACAGAACATTACCATGGACCAGGGACAGAACATTACCGTGAAACAGAACATTATCATGGACCAGAAACGGAACATTACCGTGAAACCGAAACAGAACATTATCGTGGACCAGAAACGGAACACTATCGTGGAGCAGAGACAGAGCATTATCGTGGATCAGAGACAGAACATTATCGTGGACCAGAGACGGAACATTACTGTGGACCAGAGACGGAACATTACCGTGGACCAGAACATTACCGTGAAACCGAACATTATCGTGAAACCGAACATTATCGTGGACCAGAGACCGAACATTACCGTGAAACCGAACATTACCGTGGACCAGAGACCAAACATTACCGTGAAACCGAAACAGAACATTATCTTGGACCAGAAACTGAACATTACCATGAAACAGAAACACAACATTATCGTGGACCAGAAACGGAACTTTACCGTGAAACAGAAACAGAACATTAGCGTGGACCAGAGACAGAACATTACCGTGAAACAGAAACACAACATTATCGTGGACCAGAAACTGAACATTACCGTGAACCAGAGACAGAAAATTACCGTGAAACAGAAACACAACATTACCGTGGACCAGAGACGGAACATTACCGTGGACCAGAGACAGAACATTACCATGAAACCGAAACAGAACATTATCGTGGACCAGAAACGGAACATTACCGTGAAACCGAAACAGAACATTATCGTGGACAAGAGACGGAACATTACCATGAAACCGAACATTATGGTGGACCAGAGATCTAACATTACCGTGAACCAGAGACAGAACATTACCGTGGACCAGAGACAAAACATTACCGTGGACCAGAGACAGAACATTACCATGAAACAGAAACACAACATTATCGTGGACCAGAAACGGAACATTACCGTGAAACAGAAACAGAACATTAACGTGGACCAGAGACAGAACATTACCGTGAAACAGAAACACAACATTATCGTGGACCAGAAACAGAACATTACCGTGAACCAGAGACAGAAAATTACCGTGAAACAGAAACACAACATTACCGTGGACCAGAGACAGAACATTACCGTGAAACGGAAACAGAACATTACCGTGAAACCGAAACAGAACATTATCGTGGACCAGAAACGGAACATTATCATGGACCAGAGACAGAACATTATCGTGGACCAAAGACGGAACATTATCGTGGACCAGAGACGGAACATTAACGTGAAACCGAACATTATCGTGGACCAGACACAGAACATTACCGTGGACCAGAGACAGAACATTACCATGAAACCGAAACAGAACATTATCGTGGACCAGAAACGGAACATTACCGTGAAACCGAAACAGAACATTATCGTGGACCAGAGACGGAACATTACCATGAAACCGAACATTATGGTGGACCAGAGATCTAACATTACCGTGGACCAGAGACAGAACATTACCGTGAAAAAGAAAATTATCATGGACCAGAAACGGAACATTACCGTGGACCAGAGACGGAACATTACCGTGAAACCGAAACAGAACATTATCGTGGACCAGAGACGGAACATTACCGTGAATCCGAATATTATCGTGGACCAGAGATCGAACATTACCGTGGACCAGAGACAGAACATTACCGTGGACCAGAGACAGAACATTACCATGGACCAGAGACAGAACATTACCGTGGACCAGAGACAGAACATTACTGTGGACCAGAGACCGAACTTTACCTTGAAACCGAACATTACCGTGGACCAGAGACAGAACATTACCATGGACCAGGGACAGAACATTACCGTGAAACAGAACATTATCATGGACCAGAAACGGAACATTACCGTGAAACCGAAACAGAACATTATCGTGGACCAGAAACGGAACACTATCGTGGAGCAGAGACAGAGCATTATCGTGGATCAGAGACAGAACATTATCGTGGACCAGAGACGGAACATTACTGTGGACCAGAGACGGAACATTACCGTGGACCAGAACATTACCGTGAAACCGAACATTATCGTGAAACCGAACATTATCGTGGACCAGAGACCGAACATTACCGTGAAACCGAACATTACCGTGGACCAGAGACCAAACATTACCGTGAAACCGAAACAGAACATTATCTTGGACCAGAAACTGAACATTACCATGAAACAGAAACACAACATTATCGTGGACCAGAAACGGAACTTTACCGTGAAACAGAAACAGAACATTAGCGTGGACCAGAGACAGAACATTACCGTGAAACAGAAACACAACATTATCGTGGACCAGAAACTGAACATTACCGTGAACCAGAGACAGAAAATTACCGTGAAACAGAAACACAACATTACCGTGGACCAGAGACGGAACATTACCGTGGACCAGAGACAGAACATTACCATGAAACCGAAACAGAACATTATCGTGGACCAGAAACGGAACATTACCGTGAAACCGAAACAGAACATTATCGTGGACAAGAGACGGAACATTACCATGAAACCGAACATTATGGTGGACCAGAGATCTAACATTACCGTGAACCAGAGACAGAACATTACCGTGGACCAGAGACAAAACATTACCGTGGACCAGAGACAGAACATTACCATGAAACAGAAACACAACATTATCGTGGACCAGAAACGGAACATTACCGTGAAACAGAAACAGAACATTAACGTGGACCAGAGACAGAACATTACCGTGAAACAGAAACACAACATTATCGTGGACCAGAAACAGAACATTACCGTGAACCAGAGACAGAAAATTACCGTGAAACAGAAACACAACATTACCGTGGACCAGAGACAGAACATTACCGTGAAACGGAAACAGAACATTACCGTGAAACCGAAACAGAACATTATCGTGGACCAGAAACGGAACATTATCATGGACCAGAGACAGAACATTATCGTGGACCAAAGACGGAACATTATCGTGGACCAGAGACGGAACATTAACGTGAAACCGAACATTATCGTGGACAAGACACAGAACATTACCGTGGACCAGAGACAGAACATTACCATGAAACCGAAACAGAACATTATCGTGGACCAGAAACGGAACATTACCGTGAAACCGAAACAAACATTATCGTGGACCAGAGACGGAACATTACCATGAAACCGAACATTATGGTGGACCAGAGATCTAACATTACCGTGGACCAGAGACAGAACATTACCGTGAAAAAGAACATTATCATGGACCAGAAACGGAACATTACCGTGAGACAGAAACACAACATTTTCGTGGACCAGAAACGGAACATTACCGTGGACCAGAGACGGAACATTACCGTGAAACCGAAACAGAACATTATCGTGGACCAGAGACGGAACATTACCGTGGATCAGAGACAGAACATTATCGTGGACCAGAGACGGAACATTACTGTGGACCAGAGACGGAATATTACCGTGGACCAGAACATTACCGTGGACCAGAACATTACTGTGAAACCGAACATTATCGTGAAACCGAACATTATCGTGGACCAGAGACCAAACATTACCGTGAAACCGAAACAGAACATTATCTTGGACCAGAAACGGAACATTACCGTGAAACAGAAACACAACATTATCGTGGACCAGAAACAGAACATTACCGTGAAACAGAAACAGAACATTAACGTGGACCAGAGACAGAACATTACCGTGAAACAGAAACACAACATTATCGTGGACCAGAAACAGAACATTACCGTGAACCAGAGACAGAAAATTACCGTGAAACAGAAACAGAACATTACCGTGGACCAGAGACAGAACATTACCGTGAAACGGAAACAGAACATTACCGTGAAACCGAAACAGAACATTATCGTGGACCAGAAACGGAACATTATCATGGACCAGAGACAGAACATTATCGTGGACCAAAGACGGAACATTATCGTGGACCAGAGACGGAACATTAACGTGAAACCGAACATTATCGTGGACCAGACACAGAACATTACCGTGGACCAGAGACAGAACATTACCATGAAACCGAAACAGAACATTATCGTGGACCAGAAACGGAACATTATCATGGACCAGAGACAGAACATTATCGTGGACCAAAGACGGAACATTATCGTGGACCAGAGACGGAACATTAACGTGAAACCGAACATTATCGTGGACCAGACACAGAACATTACCGTGGACCAGAGACAGAACATTACCATGAAACCGAAACAGATCATTATCGTGGACCATAAACGGAACATTACCGTGAAACCGAAACAGAACATTATCGTGGACCAGAGACGGAACATTACCATGAAACCGAACATTATGGTGGACCAGAGATCTAACATTACCGTGGACCAGAGACAGAACATTACCGTGAAAAAGAACATTATCATGGACCAGAAACGGAACATTACCGTGGACCAGAGACGGAACATTACCGTGAAACCGAAACAGAACATTATCGTGGACCAGAGACGGAACATTACCGTGAAACCGAACATTATCGTGGACCAGAGATCGAACATTACCGTGGACCAGAGACAGATCATTACCGTGGACCAGAGACAGAACATTACCGTGGACCAGAGACAGAACATTACCGTGGACCAGAGACAGAACATTACTGTGGACCAGAGACCGAACTTTACCTTGAAACCGAACATTACCATGGACCAGAGACAGAACATTACCATGGACCAGGGACAGAACATTACCGTGAAACAGAACATTATCATGGACCAGAAACGGAACATTACCGTGAAACCGAAACAGAACATTATCGTGGACCAGAAACGGAACATTATCGTGGAGCAGAGACAGAACATTATCGTGGATCAGAGACAGAACATTATCGTGGACCAGAGACGGAACATTACTGTGGACCAGAGACGGAACATTACCGTGGACCAGAACATTACCGTGAAACCGAACATTATCGTGAAACCGAACATTATCGTGGACCAGAGACCGAACATTACCGTGAAACCGAACATTACCGTGGACCAGAGACCAAACATTACCGTGAAACCGAAACAGAACATTATCTTGGACCAGAAACGGAACATTACCATGAAACAGAAACACAACATTATCGTGGACCAGAAACGGAACATTACCGTGAAACAGAAACAGAACATTAGCGTGGACCAGAGACAGAACATTACCGTGAAACAGAAACACAACATTATCGTGGACCAGAAACTGAACATTAACGTGGACCAGAGACAGAACATTACCGTGAAACAGAAACACAACATTATCGTGGACCAGAAACAGAACATTACCGTGAACCAGAGACAGAAAATTACCGTGAAACAGAAACACAACATTACCGTGGACCAGAGACAGAACATTACCGTGAAACGGAAACAGAACATTACCGTGAAACCGAAACAGAACATTATCGTGGACCAGAAACGGAACATTATCATGGACCAGAGACAGAACATTATCGTGGACCAAAGACGGAACATTATCGTGGACCAGAGATGGAACATTAACGTGAAACCGAACATTATCGTGGACCAGACACAGAACATTACCGTGGACCAGAGACAGAACATTACCATGAAACCGAAACAGAACATTATCGTGGACCAGAAACGGAACATTACCGTGAAACCGAAACAGAACATTATCGTGGACCAGAGACGGAACATTACCATGAAACCGAACATTATGGTGGACCAGAGATCTAACATTACCGTGGACCAGAGACAGAACATTACCGTGAAAAAGAACATTATCATGGACCAGAAACGGAACATTACCGTGGACCAGAGACGGAACATTACCGTGAAACCGAAACAGAACATTATCGTGGACCAGAGACGGAACATTACCGTGAAACCGAACATTATCGTGGACCAGAGATCGAACATTACCGTGGACCAGAGACAGAACATTACCGTGGACCAGAGACAGAACATTACTGTGGACCAGAGACCGAACTTTACCTTGAAACCGAACATTACCGTGGACCAGAGACAGAACATTACCGTGGACCAGAGACAGAACATTACCGTGGACCAGAGACAGAACATTACCATGGACCAGAGACAGAACATTACTGTGGACCAGAGACCGAACTTTACCTTGAAACCGAACATTACCGTGGACCAGAGACAGAACATTACCATGGACCAGGGACAGAACATTACCGTGAAACAGAACATTATCATGGACCAGAAACGGAACATTACCGTGAAACCGAAACAGAACATTATCGTGGACCAGAAACGGAACATTATCGTGGAGCAGAGACAGAACATTATCGTGGATCAGAGACAGAACATTATCGTGGACCAGAGACCGAACATTACCGTGAAACCGAACATTACCGTGGACCAGAGACCAAACATTACCATGAAACCGAAACAGAACATTATCTTGGACCAGAAACGGAACATTACCATGAAACAGAAACACAACATTATCGTGGACCAGAAACGGAACATTACCGTGAAACAGAAACAGAACATTAGCGTGGACCAGAGACAGAACATTACCGTGAAACAGAAACACAACATTATCGTGGACCAGAAACTGAACATTACCGTGAACCAGAGACAGAAAATTACCGTGAAACAGAAACACAACATTACCGTGGACCAGAGACAGAACATTACCGTGAAACGGAAACAGAACATTACCGTGAAACCGAAACAGAACATTATCGTGGACCAGAAACGGAACATTATCATGGACCAGAGACAGAACATTATCGTGGACCAAAGACGGAACATTATCGTGGACCAGAGAAGGAACATTACCGTGGACCAGAGACAGAACATTACCATGAAACCGAAACAGAACATTATCGTGGACCAGAAACGGAACATTACCGTGAAACCGAAACAGAACATTATCGTGGACCAGAGACGGAACATTACCATGAAACCGAACATTATGGTGGACCAGAGATCTAACATTACCGTGGACCAGAGACAGAACATTACCGTGGACCAGAGACAAAACATTACCGTGGACCAGAGTTAGAACATTACTGTGGACCAGAGACCGAACTTTACCTTGAAACCGAACATTACCGTGGACCATAGACAGAACATTACCATGGACCAGAGACAGAACATTACCGTGAAAAAGAACATTATCATGGACGAGAAACGGAACATTACCGTGAAACAGAAACACAACATTTTCGTGGACCAGAGACGGAACATTACCGTGAAACCGAACATTATCGTGGACCAGAGATCGAACATTACCGTGGACCAGAGACGGAACATTACCGTGAAACCGAACATTATCGTGGACCAGAGATCGAACATTACCGTGGACCAGAGACAGAACATTACTGTGGACCAGAGACCGAACTTTACCTTGAAACCGAACATTACCGTGGACCAGAGACAGAACATTACCATGGACCAGGGACAAAACATTACCGTGAAACCGAAACAGAACATTATCGTGGACCAGAAACGGAACATTACCGTGAAAAAGAAACAGAACATTATCGTGGACCAGAGACGGAACATTACCGTGAAACCGAACATTATCGTGGACCAGAGATCGAATATTACCGTGGACCAGAGACAGAACATTACCGTGGACCAGAGACAGAACATTACCGTGGACCAGACACAGAACATTACCGTGGACCAGAGACAGAACATTACCGTGAAACCGAACATTATCGTGGACCAGAGACGGAACATTACCGTGAAACAGAAACACAATGTTACCGTGGACCAGAGACAGAACATTACCGTGAAACGGAAACAGAACATTACCGTGAAACCGAAACAGAACATTATCGTGGACCAGAAACGGAACATTACCGTGAAACAGAAACACAAAATTATCGTGGACCAGAAACGGAACATTACCATGAAACAGATCATTATCGTGGACCAAAGACGCAACATTATCGTGGACCAGAGACGGAACATTACCGTGAAACCGAACATTATCGTGGACCAGACACAGAACATTACCGTGGACCAGAGACAGAACATTACCATGAAACCGAACATTATCGTGGACCAGAAACGGAACATTACCGTGAAACAGCAACAAAAAATTATCGTGGACCAGAAACGGAACATTACCGTGATACAGAAACAGAACATTATCGTGGACCAGAGACGGAACATTACCGTGAAACCGAACATTATCGTGGACCAGAGATCGAACATTATCGTGGACCAGAGACAGAATATTACCGTGGACCAGAGACAGAACATTACCGTGGACCAGAGACAGAACATTACCGTGGACCAGAGACCAAACATTACCTTGAAACCGAACATTACCGTGGACCAGAAACAGAAAATTACCATGGACCAGAGACAGAACATTACCGTGGACCAGAGACAGAACATTACCGTGGACCAGAGACCGAACATTACCTTGAAACCGAACATTACCGTGGACCAGAAACAGAAAATTTCCATGGACCAGAGACAGAACATTACTGTGAAACAGAACATTGTCATGGACCAGAAACGGAACATTACCGTGAAACAGAAACACAACATTATCGTGGACCAGAGACGGAACATTACCGTGGACCAGAGACGGAACATTACCGTGAAACCGAACATTATCGTGGACCAGAGATCGAACATTACCGTGGACCAGAGACAGATCATTACCGTGGACCAGATACAGAACATTACCGTGGACCAGAGACAGAACATTACCGTGGACCAGAGACAGAACATTACTGTGGACCAGAGACCGAACTTTACCTTGAAACCGAACATTACCATGGACCAGAGACAGAACATTACCATGGACCAGGGACAGAACATTACCGTGAAACAGAACATTATCATGGACCAGAAACGGAACATTACCGTGAAACCGAAACAGAACATTATCGTGGACCAGAAACGGAACATTATCGTGGAGCAGAGACAGAACATTATCGTGGATCAGAGACAGAACATTATCGTGGACCAGAGACGGAACATTACTGTGGACCAGAGACGGAACATTACCGTGGACCAGAACATTACCGTGAAACCGAACATTATCGTGAAACCGAACATTATCGTGGACCAGAGACCGAACATTACCATGAAACCGAACATTACCGTGGACCAGAGACCAAACATTACCGTGAAACCGAAACAGAACATTATCTTGGACCAGAAACGGAACATTACCATGAAACAGAAACACAACATTATCGTGGACCAGAAACGGAACATTACCGTGAAACAGAAACAGAACATTAGCGTGGACCAGAGACAGAACATTACCGTGAAACAGAAACACAACATTATCGTGGACCAGAAACTGAACATTACCGTGAACCAGAGACAGAAAATTACCGTGAAACAGAAACACAACATTACCGTGGACCAGAGACAGAACATTACCGTGAAACGGAAACAGAACATTACCGTGAAACCGAAACAGAACATTATCGTGGACCAGAAACGGAACATTATCATGGACCAGAGACAGAACATTATCGTGGACCAAAGACGGAACATTATCGTGGACCAGAGACGGAACATTACCGTGGACCAGAGACAGAACATTACCATGAAACCGAAACAGAACATTATCGTGGACCAGAAACGGAACATTACCGTGAAACCGAAACAGAACATTATCGTGGACCAGAGACGGAACATTACCATGAAACCGAACATTATGGTGGACCAGAGATCTAACATTACCGTGGACCAGAGACAGAACATTACCGTGGACCAGAGACAAAACATTACCGTGGACCAGAGTTAGAACATTACTGTGGACCAGAGACCGAACTTTACCTTGAAACCGAACATTACCGTGGACCATAGACAGAACATTACCATGGACCAGAGACAGAACATTACCGTGAAAAAGAACATTATCATGGACCAGAAACGGAACATTACCGTGAAACAGAAACACAACATTTTCGTGGACCAGAGACGGAACATTACCGTGAAACCGAACATTATCGTGGACCAGAGATCGAACATTACCGTGGACCAGAGACGGAACATTACCGTGAAACCGAACATTATCGTGGACCAGAGATCGAACATTACCGTGGACCAGAGACAGAACATTACTGTGGACCAGAGACCGAACTTTACCTTGAAACCGAACATTACCGTGGACCAGAGACAGAACATTACCATGGACCAGGGACAAAACATTACCGTGAAACCGAAACAGAACATTATCGTGGACCAGAAACGGAACATTACCGTGAAAAAGAAACAGAACATTATCGTGGACCAGAGACGGAACATTACCGTGAAACCGAACATTATCGTGGACCAGAGATCGAACATTACCGTGGACCAGAGACAGAACATTACCGTGGACCAGAGACAGAACATTACCGTGGACCAGACACAGAACATTACCGTGGACCAGAGACAGAACATTACCGTGAAACCGAACATTATCGTGGACCAGAGATGGAACATTACCGTGAAACAGAAACACAATGTTACCGTGGACCAGAGACAGAACATTACCGTGAAACGGAAACAGAACATTACCGTGGACCAGAGACAGAACATTACCGTGGACCAGACACAGAACATTACCGTGGACCAGAGACAGAACATTACCGTGAAACCGAACATTATCGTGGACCAGAGATGGAACATTACCGTGAAACAGAAACACAATGTTACCGTGGACCAGAGACAGAACATTACCGTGAAACGGAAACAGAACATTACCGTGAAACCGAAACAGAACATTATCGTGGACCAGAAACGGAACATTACCGTGAAACAGAAACACAAAATTATCGTGGACCAAAAACGGAACATTACCATGAAACAGATCATTATCGTGGACCAAAGACGCAACATTATCGTGGACCAGAGACGGAACATTACCGTGAAACCGAACATTATCGTGGACCAGACACAGAACATTACCGTGGACCAGAGACAGAACATTACCATGAAACCGAACATTATCGTGGACCAGAAACGGAACATTACCGTGAAACAGCAACAAAAAATTATCGTGGACCAGAAACAGAACATTACCGTGATACAGAAACAGAACATTATCGTGGACCAGAGACGGAACATTACCGTGAAACCGAACATTATCGTGGACCAGAGATCGAACATTATCGTGGACCAGAGACAGAATATTACCGTGGACCAGAGACAGAACATTACCGTGGACCAGAGACAGAACATTACCGTGGACCAGAGACCGAACATTACCTTGAAACCGAACATTACCGTGGACCAGAAACAGAAAATTACCATGGACCAGAGACAGAACATTACCGTGGACCAGAGACAGAACATTACCGTGGACCAGAGACCGAACATTACCTTGAAACCGAACATTACCGTGGACCAGAAACAGAAAATTTCCATGGACCAGAGACAGAACATTACCGTGAAACAGAACATTGTCATGGACCAGAAACGGAACATTACCGTGAAACAGAAACACAACATTATCGTGGACCAGAGACGGAACATTACCGTGGACCAGAGACGGAACGTTACCGTGAAACCGAAACAGAACATTATCGTGGACCAGAAACGGAACATTACCGTGAAACCGAAAAAGAACATTATCGTGGACCAGACACGGAACATTACCGTGAAACCGAACATTATCGTGGACCAGAGATCGAACATTACCGTGGACCAGAGACAGAACATTACCGTGGACCAGAGACAGAACATTACCGTGGACCAGAGACCGAACTTTACCTTGAAACCGAACATTACCCTGGACCAGAGACAGAACATTACCGTGAAACAGAACATTATCATGGACCAGAAACGGAACATTACCGTGAAACAGAAACAGAACATTATCGTGGACCAGAAACGGAACATTACCGTGAAACCGAAACAGAACATTATCGTGGACCAGAAACGGAACATTACCGTGAAACAGAAACACAACATTACCGTGGACCAGAGACAGAACATTACCTTGAAACCAAAACAGAACATTATCGTGGACCAGAAACGGAACATTATCGTGGACCAGAGACAGAACATTACCGTGAAACCGAAACAGAACATTATCGTGGACCAGAAACGGAACATTATCGTGGACCAGAGACAGAACATTATCGTTCATCAGAGACAGAACATTATCGTGGACCAGAGACGGAACATTACCGTGAAACCTAAACAGAACATTATCGTTGACCAGAAACGGAACATTATCGTGAAACCGAACATTATCGTGGACCAGAAACACAAAATTATCGTGGACCAGAGACAGAACATTACCATGAAACCGAAACAGAACATTATCGTGGACCAGAAACGGAACATTACCGTGAAACAGAAACACAAAATTATCGTGGACCAGAAACGGAACATTACCGTGAAACCGAAACAGAACATTATCGTGGACTAGAAACGGAACATTACTGTGAAACCGAAACAGAACATTATCGTGGACCAGAAACGGAACATTATCGTGGACCAGAGACAGAACATTATCGTGGATCAGAGACAGAACATTATCGTGGACCAGAGACGGAACATTACTGTGGACCAGAGACGGAATATTACCGTGGACCAGAACATTACCGTGGACCAGAACATCACCGTGAAACCGAACATTATCGTGAAAACGAACATTATCGTGGACCAGAGACCGAACATTACCGTGAAACCGAACATTACCGTGGACCAGAGACCAAACATTACCGTGAAACCGAAACAGAACATTATCTTGGACCAGAAACGGAACATTACCGTGAAACAGAAACACAACATAATCGTGGACCAGAAACGGAACATTACCGTGAAACAGAAACAGAACATTAACGTGGACCAGAGACAGAACATTACCGTGAAACAGAAACACAACATTATCGTGGACCAGAAACAGAACATTACCGTGAACCAGAGACAGAAAATTACCGTGAAACAGAAACACAACATTACCGTGGACCAGAGACAGAACATTACCGTGAAACGGAAACAGAACATTACCGTGAAACCGAAACAGAACATTATCGTGGGCCAGAAACGGAACATTATCATGGACCAGAGACAGAACATTATCGTGGACCAAAGACGGAACATTATCGTGGACCAGAGACGGAACATTAACGTGAAACCGAACATTATCGTGGACCAGACACAGAACATTACCGTGGACCAGAGACAGAACATTACCATGAAACCGAAACAGAACATTATCGTGGACCAGAAACGGAACATTACCGTGAAACCGAAACAGAACATTATCGTGGACCAAAGACGGAACATTACCATGAAACCGAACATTATGGTGGACCAGACACAGAACATTACCGTGGACCAGAGACAGAACATTACCGTGAAACCGAAACAGAACATTATCGTGGACCAGAGACGGAACATTACCGTGAAACCGAACATTATCGTAGACCAGAGATCGAACATTACCGTGGACCAGAGACAGAACATTACCGTGGACCAGAGACAGAACATTACCGTGTACCAGAGACAGAACATTACCGTGGACCAGAGACAGAACATTACTGTGGACCAGAGACCGAACTTTACCTTGAAACCGAACATTACCGTGGACCAGAGACAGAACATTACCATGGACCAGGGACAGAACATTACCGTGAAACAGAACATTATCATGGACCAGAAACGGAACATTACCGTGAAACCGAAACAGAACATTATCGTGGACCAGAAACGGAACATTATCGTGGACCAGAGACAGAACATTATCGTGGATCAGAGACAGAAAATTATCGTGGACCAGAGACGGAACATTACTGTGGACCAGAGACGGAACATTACCGTGGACCAGAACATTACCGTGGACCAGAACATTACCGTGAAACCGAACATTATCGTGAAACCGAACATTACCGTGGACCAGAAACACAACATTATCGTCGACCAGAAACGGAACATTACCGTGAAACAGAAACAGAACATTAGCGTGGACCAGAGACAGAACATTACCGTGAAACAGAAACACAACATTATCGTGGACCAGAAACGGAACATTACCGTGAAACAGAAACAGAACATTAGCGTGGACCAGAGACAGAACATTACCGTGAACAAGAGACAGAACATTACCGTGAAACAGAATCACAACATTACCGTGGACCAGAGACAGAACATTAAAGTGAAATGGAAACAGAACATTACCGTGAAACCGAAACAGAACATTATCGTGGACCAAAGACGGAACATTATCGTGGACCAGAGACGGAACATTACCGTGAAACCGAACATTATAGTGGACCAGACAAAGAACATTACCGTGGTCTAGAGACAGAACATTACCGTGAAACCTAAACAGAACATTATCGTTGACCAGAAACGGAACATTATCGTGAAACCGAACATTATCGTGGACCAGAAATGGAACATTACCGTGAAACAGAAACACAACATTATCGTGGAACAGAGACAGAACATTACCGTGAAACCGAACATTACCGTGGACCAGAGACAGAACATTACCGTGGACCAGAGACAGAACATTACCGTGAAACCGAAACAGAACATTATCGTGGACCAGAAACGGAACATTACCGTGAAACAGAAACAACATTATCGTGGACCAGAGACGGAACATTACCGTGAAACCGAACATTATCGTGGACCAGAGATCGAACATTATCGTGGACCAGAGACAGAACATTACCGTGGACCAGAAATGGAACATTACCGTGAAACCGAACATTATGGTGGACTAGAGACGGAACATTACCGTGAAACCGAACATTATCTTCGACCAGAAATCGAACATTATCGTGGACCAGAGACAGAACATTACCGTGGACCAGAAATGGAACATTACCGTGAAACCAAACATTACCATGGACCAGATACGGAACATTACCGTGGACCAGAAACAGAAAATTACCATGGACCAGAGACAGAACATTACCGTGAAACAGAAATGGAACATTACCGTGAAACCGAACATTATGGTGGACCAGAGACGGAACATTACCGTGAAACCGAACATTATCTTCGACCAGAAATCGAACATTATCGTGGACCAGAGACAGAACATTACCGTGGACCAGAAATGGAACATTACCGTGAAACCAAACATTACCATGGACCAGATACGGAACATTACCGTGAAACCGAACATTATCGTGGACCAGAGATCGAACATTACCGTGGACCAGAGACGGAACATTACCGTGAAACCGAACATTATCGTGGACCAGAGATCGAACATTACCGTGGACCAGAGACAGAACATTACTGTGGACCAGAGACCGAACTTTACCTTGAAACCGAACATTACCGTGGACCAGAGACAGAACATTACCATGGACCAGGGACAAAACATTACCGTGAAACCGAAACAGAACATTATCGTGGACCAGAAACGGAACATTACCGTGAAAAAGAAACAGAACATTATCGTGGACCAGAGACGGAACATTACCGTGAAACCGAACATTATCGTGGACCAGAGATCGAACATTACCGTGGACCAGAGACAGAACATTACCGTGGACCAGAGACAGAACATTACCGTGGACCAGACACAGAACATTACCGTGGACCAGAGACAGAACATTACCGTGAAACCGAACATTATCGTGGACCAGAGACGGAACATTACCGTGAAACAGAAACACAATGTTACCGTGGACCAGAGACAGAACATTACCGTGAAACGGAAACAGAACATTACCGTGAAACCGAAACAGAACATTATCGTGGACCAGAAACGGAACATTACCGTGAAACAGAAACACAAAATTATCGTGGACCAGAAACGGAACATTACCATGAAACATATCATTATCGTGGACCAAAGACGCAACATTATCGTGGACCAGAGACGGAACATTACCGTGAAACCGAACATTATCGTGGACCAGACAGAGAACATTACCGTGGACCAGAGACAGAACATTACCATGAAACCGAACATTATCGTGGACCAGAAACGGAACATTACCGTGAAACAGCAACAAAAAATTATCGTGGACCAGAAACGGAACATTACCGTGATACAGAAACAGAACATTATCGTGGACCAGAGACGGAACATTACCGTGAAACCGAACATTATCGTGGACCAGAGATCGAACATTATCGTGGACCAGAGACAGAATATTACCGTGGACCAGAGACAGAACATTACCGTGGACCAGAGACAGAACATTACCGTGGACCAGAGACCGAACATTACCTTGAAACCGAACATTACCGTGGACCAGAAAGAGAAAAATTACCATGGACCAGAGACAGAACATTACCGTGGACCAGAGACAGAACATTACCGTGGACCAGAGACCGAACATTACCTTGAAACCGAACATTACCGTGGACCAGAAAAAGAAAATTACCATGGACCAGAGACAGAACATTACCGTGAAACAGAACATTGTCATGGACCAGAAACGGAACATTACCGTGAAACAGAAACAAAACATTATCGTGGACCAGAGACGGAACATTACCGTGGACCAGAGACGGAACGTTACCGTGAAACCGAAACAGAACATTATCGTGGACCAGAAACGGAACATTACCGTGAAACCGAAAAAGAACATTATCGTGGACCAGACACGGAACATTACCGTGAAACCGAACATTATCGTGGACCAGAGATCGAACATTACCGTGGACCAGAGACAGAACATTACCGTGGACCAGAGACAGAACATTACCGTGGACCAGAGACCGAACTTTACCTTGAAACCGAACATTACCCTGGGCCAGAGACAGAACATTACCGTGAAACAGAACATTATCATGGACCAGAAACGGAACATTACCGTGAAACAGAAACACAACATTACCGTGGACCAGAGACAGAACATTACCTTGAAACCAAAACAGAACATTATCGTGGACCAGAAACGGAACATTATCGTGGACCAGAGACAGAACATTACCGTGAAACCGAAACAGAACATTATCGTGGACCAGAAACGGAACATTATCGTGGACCAGAGACAGAACATTATCGTGGATCAGAGACAGAACATTATCGTGGACCAGAGACGGAACATTACCGTGAAACCTAAACAGAACATTATCGTTGACCAGAAACGGAACATTATCGTGAAACCGAACATTATCGTGGACCAGAAACACAAAATTATCGTGGACCAGAGACAGAACATTACCATGAAACCGAAACAGAACATTATCGTGGACCAGAAACGGAACATTACCGTGAAACAGAAACACAAAATTATCGTGGACCAGAAACGGAACATTACCGTGAAACAGAAACAGAACATTATCGTGGACTAGAAACGGAACATTACTGTGAAACCGAAACAGAACATTATCGTGGACCAGAAACGGAACATTATCGTGGACCAGAGACAGAACATTATCGTGGATCAGAGACAGAACATTATCGTGGACCAGAGACGGAACATTACTGTGGACCAGAGACGGAATATTACCGTGGACCAGAACATTACCGTGGACCAGAACATCACCGTGAAACCGAACATTATCGTGAAACCGAACATTATCGTGGACCAGAGACCGAACATTACCGTGAAACCGAACATTACCGTGGACCAGAGACCAAACATTACCGTGAAACCGAAACAGAACATTATCTTGGACCAGAAACGGAACATTACCGTGAAACAGAAACACAACATTATCGTGGACCAGAAACGGAACATTACCGTGAAACAGAAACAGAACATTAACGTGGACCAGAAACAGAACATTACCGTGAAAGAGAAACACAACATTATCGTGGACCAGAAACAGAACATTACCGTGAACCAGAGACAGAAAATTACCGTGAAACAGAAACACAACATTACCGTGGACCAGAGACAGAACATTACCGTGAAACGGAAACAGAACATTACCGTGAAACCGAAACAGAACATTATCATGGACCAGAAACGGAACATTATCATGGACCAGAGACAGAACATTATCGTGGACCAAAGACGGAACATTATCGTGGACCAGAGACGGAACATTAACGTGAAACCGAACATTATCTTGGACCAGACACAGAACATTACCGTGGACCAGAGACAGAACATTACCATGAAACCGAAACAGAACATTATCGTGGACCAGAAACGGAACATTACCGTGAAACCGAAACAGAACATTATCGTGGACCAGAGACGGAACATTACCATGAAACCGAACATTATGGTGGACCAGACACAGAACATTACCGTGGACCAGAGACAGAACATTACCGTGAAACCGAAACAGAACATTACCGTGGACCAGAGACAGAACATTACCGTGAAACGGAAACAGAACATTACCGTGGACCAGAAACGGAACATTATCATGGACCAGAGACAGAACATTACCGTGGACCAGAGACAGAACATTACCGTGGACCAGAGACAGAACATTACCGTGAAACGGAAACAGAACATTACCGTGGACCAGAAACGGAACATTATCATGGACCAGAGACAGAACATTACCGTGGACCAGAGACAGAACATTACCGTGGACCAGAGACAGAAAATTACCGTGGACCAGAGACAGATCATTACTGTGGACCAGAGACCGAACTTTACCTTGAAACCGAACATTACCGTGGACCAGAGACAGAACATTACCATGGACCAGGGACAGAACATTACCGTGAAACAGAACATTATCATGGACCAGAAACGGAACATTACCGTGAAACCGAAACAGAACATTATCGTGGACCAGAAACGGAACATTATCGTGGACCAGAGACAGAACATTATCGTGGATCAGAGACAGAACATTATCGTGGACCAGAGACGGAACATTACTGTGGACCAGAGACGGAACATTACCGTGGACCAGAACATTACCGTGGACCAGAACATTACCGTGAAACCGAACATTATCGTGAAACCGAACATTACCGTGGACCAGAAACACAACATTATCGTCGACCAGAAACGGAGCATTACCGTGAAACAGAAACAGAACATTAGCGTGGACCAGAGACAGAACATTACCGTGAAACAGAAACACAACATTATCGTGGACCAGAAACGGAACATTACCGTGAAACAGAAACAGAACATTAGCGTGGACCAGAGACAGAACATTACCGTGAACAAGAGACAGAACATTACCGTGAAACAGAATCACAACATTACCGTGGACCAGAGACAGAACATTAAAGTGAAATGGAAACAGAACATTACCGTGAAACCGAAACAGAACATTATCGTGGACCAAAGACGGAACATTATAGTGGACCAGAGACGGAACATTACCGTGAAACCGAACATTATAGTGGACCAGACAAAGAACATTACCGTGGTCTAGAGACAGAACATTACCGTGAAACCTAAACAGAACATTATCGTTGACCAGAAACGGAACATTATCGTGAAACCGAACATTATCGTGGACCAGAAATGGAACATTACCGTGAAACAGAAACACAACATTATCGTGGAACAGAGACAGAACATTACCGTGAAACCGAACATTACCGTGGACCAGAGACAGAACATTACCGTGGACCAGAGACAGAACATTACCGTGAAACCGAAATAGAACATTATCGTGGACCAGAAACGGAACATAACCGTGAAACAGAAACAACATTATCGTGGACCAGAGACGGAACATTACCGTGAAACCGAACATTATCGTGGACCAGAGATCGAACATTATCGTGGACCAGAGACAGAACATTACCGTGGACCAGAAATGGAACATTACCGTGAAACCGAACATTATGGTGGACTAGAGACGGAACATTACCGTGAAACCGAACATTATCTTCGACCAGAAATCGAACATTATCGTGGACCAGAGACAGAACATTACCGTGGACCAGAAATGGAACATTACCGTGAAACCAAACATTACCATGGACCAGATACGGAACATTACCGTGGACCAGAAACAGAAAATTACCATGGACCAGAGACAGAACATTACCGTGAAACAGAAATGGAACATTACCGTGAAACCGAACATTATGGTGGACCAGAGACGGAACATTACCGTGAAACCGAACATTATCTTCGACCAGAAATCGAACATTATCGTGGACCAGAGACAGAACATTACCGTGGACCAGAAATGGAACATTACCGTGAAACCAAACATTACCATGGACCAGATACGGAACATTACCGTGAAACCGAACATTATCGTGGACCAGAGATCGAACATTACCGTGGACCAGAGACGGAACATTACCGTGAAACCGAACATTATCGTGGACCAGAGATCGAACATTACCGTGGACCAGAGACAGAACATTACTGTGGACCAGAGACCGAACTTTACCTTGAAACCGAACATTACCGTGGACCAGAGACAGAACATTACCATGGACCAGGGACAAAACATTACCGTGAAACCGAAACAGAACATTATCGTGGACCAGAAACGGAACATTACCGTGAAAAAGAAACAGAACATTATCGTGGACCAGAGACGGAACATTACCGTGAAACCGAACATTATCGTGGACCAGAGATCGAACATTACCGTGGACCAGAGACAGAACATTACCGTGGACCAGAGACAGAACATTACCGTGGACCAGACACAGAACATTACCGTGGACCAGAGACAGAACATTACCGTGAAACCGAACATTATCGTGGACCAGAGACGGAACATTACCGTGAAACAGAAACACAATGTTACCGTGGACCAGAGACAGAACATTACCGTGAAACGGAAACAGAACATTACCGTGAAACCGAAACAGAACATTATCGTGGACCAGAAACGGAACATTACCGTGAAACAGAAACACAAAATTATCGTGGACCAGAAACGGAACATTACCATGAAACAGATCATTATCGTGGACCAAAGACGCAACATTATCGTGGACCAGAGACGGAACATTACCGTGAAACCGAACATTATCGTGGACCAGACAGAGAACATTACCGTGGAACAGAGACAGAACATTACCATGAAACCGAACATTATCGTGGACCAGAAACGGAACATTACCGTGAAACAGCAACAAAAAATTATCGTGGACCAGAAACGGAACATTACCGTGATACAGAAACAGAACATTATCGTGGACCAGAGACGGAACATTACCGTGAAACCGAACATTATCGTGGACCAGAGATCGAACATTATCGTGGACCAGAGACAGAATATTACCGTGGACCAGAGACAGAACATTACCGTGGACCAGAGACAGAACATTACCGTGGACCAGAGACCGAACATTACCTTGAAACCGAACAATACCGTGGACCAGAAAGAGAAAATTACCATGGACCAGAGACAGAACATTACCGTGGACCAGAGACAGAACATTACCGTGGACCAGAGACCGAACATTACCTTGAAACCGAACATTACCGTGGACCAGAAACAGAAAATTACCATGGACCAGAGACAGAACATTACCGTGAAACAGAACATTGTCATGGACCAGAAACGGAACATTACCGTGAAACAGAAACACAACATTATCGTGGACCAGAGACGGAACATTACCGTGGACCAGAGACGGAACGTTACCGTGAAACCGAAACAGAACATTATCGTGGACCAGAAACGGAACATTACCGTGAAACCGAAAAAGAACATTATCGTGGACCAGACACGGAACATTACCGTGAAACCGAACATTATCGTGGACCAGAGATCGAACATTACCGTGGACCAGAGACAGAACATTACCGTGGACCAGAGACAGAACATTACCGTGGACCAGAGACAGAACTTTACCTTGAAACCGAACATTACCCTGGGCCACAGACAGAACATTACCGTGAAACAGAACATTATCATGGACCAGAAACGGAACATTACCGTGAAACAGAAACAGAACATTATCGTGGACCAGAAACGGAACATTACCGTGAAACTGAAACAGAACATTATCGTGGACCAGAAACGGAACATTACCGTGAAACAGAAACACAACATTACCGTGGACCAGAGACAGAACATTACCTTGAAACCAAAACAGAACATTATCGTGGACCAGAAACGGAACATTATCGTGGACCAGAGACAGAACATTACCGTGAAACCGAAACAGAACATTATCGTGGACCAGAAACGGAACATTATCGTGGACCAGAGACAGAACATTATCGTGGATCAGAGACAGAACATTATCGTGGACCAGAGACGGAACATTACCGTGAAACCTAAACAGAACATTATCGTTGACCAGAAACGGAACATTATCGTGAAACCGAACATTATCGTGGACCAGAAACACAAAATTATCGTGGACCAGAGACAGAACATTACCATGAAACCGAAACAGAACATTATCGTGGACCAGAAACGGAACATTACCGTGAAACAGAAACAAAAAATTATCGTGGACCAGAAACGGAACATTACCGTGAAACAGAAACAGAACATTATCGTGGACTAGAAACGGAACATTACTGTGAAACCGAAACAGAACATTATCGTGGACCAGAAACGGAACATTATCGTGGACCAGAGACAGAACATTATCGTGGATCAGAGACAGAACATTATCGTGGACCAGAGACGGAATATTACCGTGGACCAGAACATTACCGTGGACCAGAACATCACCGTGAAACCGAACATTATCGTGAAACCGAACATTATCGTGGACCAGAGACCGAACATTACCGTGAAACCGAACATTACCGTGGACCAGAGACCAAACATTACCGTGAAACCGAAACAGAACATTATCTTGGACCAGAAACGGAACATTACCGTGAAACAGAAACACAACATTATCGTGGACCAGAAACGGAACATTACCGTGAAACAGAAACAGAACATTAACGTGGACCAGAGACAGAACATTACCGTGAAACAGAAACACAACATTATCGTGGACCAGAAACAGAACATTACCGTGAACCAGAGACAGAAAATTACCGTGAAACAGAAACACAACATTACCGTGGACCAGAGACAGAACATTACCGTGAAACGGAAACAGAACATTACCGTGAAACCGAAACAGAACATTATCGTGGACCAGAAACGGAACATTATCATGGACCAGAGACAGAACATTATCGTGGACCAAAGACGGAACATTATCGTGGACCAGAGACGGAACATTAACGTGAAACCGAACATTATCTTGGACCAGACACAGAACATTACCGTGGACCAGAGACAGAACATTACCATGAAACCGAAACAGAACATTATCGTGGACCAGAAACGGAACATTACCGTGAAACCGAAACAGAACATTATCGTGGACCAGAGACGGAACATTACCATGAAACCGAACATTATGGTGGACCAGACACAGAACATTACCGTGGACCAGAGACAAAACATTACCGTGAAACCGAAACAGAACATTACCTTGGACCAGAGACAGAACATTACCGTGAAACGGAAACAGAACATTACCGTGGACCAGAAACGGAACATTATCATGGACCAGAGACAGAACATTACCGTGGACCAGAGACAGAACATTACCGTGGACCAGAGACAGAACATTACCGTGAAACGGAAACAGAACATTACCGTGGACCAGAAACGGAACATTATCATGGACCAGAGACAGAACATTACCGTGGACCAGAGACAGAACATTACCGTGGACCAGAGACAGAACATTACCGTGGACCAGAGACAGATCATTACTGTGGACCAGAGACCGAACTTTACCTTGAAACCGAACATTACCGTGGACCAGAGACAGAACATTACCATGGACCAGGGACAGAACATTACCGTGAAACAGAACATTATCATGGACCAGAAACGGAACATTACCGTGAAACCGAAACAGAACATTATCGTGGACCAGAAACGGAACATTATCGTGGACCAGAGACAGAACATTATCGTGGATCAGAGACAGAACATTATCGTGGACCAGAGACGGAACATTACTGTGGACCAGAGACGGAACATTACCGTGGACCAGAACATTACCGTGGACCAGAACATTACCGTGAAACCGAACATTATCGTGAAACCGAACATTATCGTGGACCAGAGACCGAACATGACCGTGAAACCGAACATTACCGTGGACCAGAAACACAACATTATCGTCGACCAGAAACGGAACATTACCGTGAAACAGAAACAGAACATTAGCGTGGACCAGAGACAGAACATTACCGTGAAACAGAAACACAACATTATCGTGGACCAGAAACGGAACATTACCGTGAAACAGAAACAGAACATTAGCGTGGACCAGAGACAGAACATTACCTTTAACAAGAGACAGAACATTACCGTGAAACAGAATCACAACATTACCGTGGACCAGAGACAGAACATTACCGTGAAATGGAAACAGAACATTAACGTGAAACCGAAACAGAACATTATCGTGGACCAAAGACGGAACATTATCGTGGACCAGAGACGGAACATTACCGTGAAACCGAACATTATAGTGGACCAGACAAAGAACATTACCGTGGTCTAGAGACAGAACATTACCGTGAAACCTAAACAGAACATTATCGTTGACCAGAAACGGAACATTATCGTGAAACCGAACATTATCGTGGACCAGAAATGGAACATTACCGTGAAACAGAAACACAACATTATCGTGGAACAGAGACAGAACATTACCGTGAAACCGAACATTACCGTGGAGCAGAGACAGAACATTACCGTGGACCAGAGACAGAACATTACCGTGAAACCGAAACAGAACATTATCGTGGACCAGAAACGGAACATTACCGTGAAACAGAAACAACATTATCGTGGACCAGAGACGGAACATTACCGTAAAACCGAACATTATCGTGGACCAGAGATCGAACATCATCTTGGACCAGAGGCAGAACATTACCGTGGACCAGAAATGGAACATTACCGTGAAACCGAACATTATGGTGGACCAGAGACGGAACATTACCGTGAAACCGAACATTATCTTCGACCAGAAATCGAACATTATCGTGGACCAGAGACAGAACTTTACCGTGGACCAGAAATGGAACATTACCGTGAAACCAAACATTACCATGGACCAGATACGGAACATTACCGTGGACCAGAAACAGAAAATTACCGTGGACAAGAGACGGAACATTACCGTGGACCAGAAACAGAAAATTACCGTGGACCAGAGACAGAACATTACCGTGAAACAGAACATTATCATGGACCAGAAACGGAACATTACCGTGAAACAGAAACACAACATTATCGTTGACCAGAGACGGAACATTACTGTGGACCAGAGACGGAACATTACCGTGGACCAGAACATTACCGTGGACCAGAACATTACCGTGAAACCGAACATTATCGTGAAACCGAGCATTATCGTGGACCAGAGACCGAACATTACCGTGAAACCGAACATTACCGTGTACCAGAGACCAAACATTACCATGAAACCGAAACAGAACATTATCGTGGACCAGAAACAGAACATTACCGTGAAACAGAAACACAACATTATCGTGGACCAGAAAAGGAACATTACCGTGAAACAGAAACGGAACATTACCGTGAAACAGAAACAGAACATTAGCGTGGACCAGAGACAGAACATTACCGTGAACCAGAGACAGAACATTACCGTGAAACAGAAACGCAACATTACCGTGGACCAGAGACGGAACATTACCGTGAAACGGAAACAGAACATTACCGTGAAACCGAAACAGAACATTATCGTGGACCAGAAACGGAACATTATCGTGGACAAGAGACGGAACATTAACGTGAAACCGAACATTATCGTGGACCAGACACAGAACATTACCGTGGACCAGAGACAGAACATTACGTGAAACCGAAACAGAACATTATCGTGGACCAGAAACGGAACATTATCATGGACCAGAGACAGAACATTATCGTGGACCAAAGACGGAACATTATCGTGGACCAGAAACGGAACATTACCGTGAAACAGAAACACAAAATTATCGTGGACCAGAAACGGAACATTACCGTGAACTAGAAACACAACATTATCGTGGACCAGAGACGGAACATTACCGTGAAACCAAACATTATCGTGGACCAGAGATCGAACATTACCGTGGACCAGAGACAGAACATTACCGTGGACCAGAGACAGAACATTACCATGAAACAGAACATTATCATGGACCAGAAACGGAACATTACCGTGAAACAGAAACACAACATTATCGTGGACCAGAGAAGGAACATTACCGTGGACCAGAGACGGAACATTACCGTGAAACCGAACATTATCGTGGACCAGACACAGAACATTACCATGGACCAGAGACAGAACATTACCATGAAACCGAAACAGAACATTATCGTGGACCAGAAACGGAACATTACCGTGAAACAGAAAAACAACATTACCAAGGACCAGAGACAGAACATTACCTTGAAACCAAAACAGAACATTATTGTGGACCAGAAAAGGAACATTATCGTGGACCAGAGACAGAACATTACCGTGAAACCGAAACAGAACATTATCGTGGACCAGAGACAGAACATTATCGTGGATCAGAGACAGAACATTATCGTGGATCAGAGACAGAACATTATCGTGGACCAGAAACGGAACATTATCATGGACCAGAGACACAACATTACCGTGAAACCTAAACAGAACATTATCGTTGACCAGAAACGGAACATTATCGTGAAACCGAACATTATAGTGGACCAGAAACACAACATTATCGTGGACCAGAAATGGAACATTACCGTGAAACAGAAACACAACATTATCGTGGACCAGAGACGGAACATTACCGTGGACCAGAGACCGAACTTTACCTTGAAACCGAACGTTACCGTGGACCAGAGACAGAACATTACCATGGACCAGAGACAGAACATTACCATGAAACAGAACATTATCATGTACCAGAAACGGAGCATTACCGTGAAACAGAAACACAACATTATCGTGGACCAGAGAAGGAACATTACCGTGGACCAGAGACGGAACATTACCGTGAAACCGAACATTATCGTCGACCAGAAATCGAACATTATCGTGGACCAGAGACAGAACATTACCGTGGACCAGAAATGGAACATTACCGTGAAACCGAACATTACCATGGACCAGATACGGAACATTACTGTGGACCAGAGACGGAACATTACCGTGGACCAGAACATTACCGTGGACCAGAACATTACCGTGAAACCGAACATTATCGTGAAACCGAACATTATTGTGAAACCGAACATTATCGTGGACCAGAGACCGAACATGACCGTGAAACCGAACATTACCGTGGACCAGAGACCAAACATTACCATGAGACCGAAACAGAACATTATCTTGGACCAGAAACGGAACATTACCGTGAAACAGAAACACAACATTATCGTCAACCATGAAACGGAACATTACCGTGAAACAGAAACAGAACATTAGCGTGGACCAGAGACAGAACATTACCGTGAAACAGAAACACAACATTACCGTGGACCAGAGACAGAACATTACTGTGGACCAGAGACCGAACTTTACCTTGAAACCGAACGTTACCGTGGACCAGAGACAGAACATTACCATGGACCAGAGACAGAACATTACCATGAAACAGAACATTATCATGGACCAGAAACGGAGCATTACCGTGAAACAGAAACACAACATTATCGTGGACCAGAGAAGGAACATTACCGTGGACCAGAGACGGAACATTACCGTGAAACCGAACATTATCGTGGACCAGACACAGAACATTACCATGGACCAGAGACAGAACATTACCATGAAACCGAAACAGAACATTATCGTGGACCAGAAACGGAACATTACCGTGAAACAGAAAAACAACATTACCGTGGACCAGAGACAGAACATTACCTTGAAACCAAAACAGAACATTATCGTGGACCAGAAAAGGAACATTATCGTGGACCAGAGACAGAACATTATCGTGGATCAGAGACAGAACATTATCGTGGATCAGAGACAGAACATTATCGTGGACCAGAAACGGAACATTATCATGGACCAGAGACGGAACATTACCGTGAAACAGAAACAGAACATTAGCGTGGACCAGAGACAGAACATTACCGTGAACCAGAGACAGAACATTACCGTGAAACAGAAACACAACATTACCGTGGACCAGAGACAGAACATTACCGTGAAACGGAAACAGAACATTACCGTGGACCAGAAACGGAACATTATCATGGACCAGAGACAGAACATTATCGTGGACCAAAGACGGAACATTATCATAGACCAGAGACGGAACATTACCGTGAAAAAGTACATTATCGTGGACCAGACACAGAACATTACCGTGGACCAGAGACAGAACATTACCATGAAACCGAAACAGAACATTATGGTGGACCAGAAACGGAACATTACCGTGAAACAGAAACACAAAATTATCGTGGACCAGAAACGGAACATTACCGTGAAACAGAATCACAACATTATCGTGGACCAGAGACGGAACATTACCGTGAAACCGAACATTATCGTGGACCAGAGATCGAACATTACCGTGGACCAGAGACAGAACATTACCGTGGACCAGAGACAGAACATTACCGTGAAAAAGAAACAGAACATTACCATGGACCAGAAACGGAACATTATCTTGGACCAGAAAAAGAACATTACCGTGGACCAGAGACAGAACATTATCGTGGACCAGAGATCGAACATTACAGTGGACCAGAGACAGAACATTATCGTGGACCAGAAACGGAACATTACCGTGAAAAAGAAACAGAACATTACCGTGGACCAGAAACGGAACATTATCGTGGACCAGAGAAAGAACATTACCGTGAAACCGAAACAGAACATTATGGTGGACCAGAAACGGAACATTACCGTGAAACCGAACATTATCGTGGACCAGACACAGAACATTACCGTGGACCAGAGACAGAACATTACCGTGAAACCGAAACAGAACATTATCGTGGACCAGAAACGGAACATTACCGTGAAACAGAAACACAAAATTATTGTGGACCAGAGAAGGAACATTACCGTGGACCAGAGACCGAACTTTACCTTGAAACCGAACGTTACCGTGGACCAGAGACAGAACATTACCATGGACCAGAGACAGAACATTACCATGAAACAGAACATTATCATGGACCAGAAACGGAGCATTACCGTGAAACAGAAACACAACATTATCGTGGACCAGAGAAGGAACATTACCGTGGACCAGAGACGGAACATTACCGTGAAACCGAACATTATCGTGGACCAGACACAGAACATTACCATGGACCAGAGACAGAACATTACCATGAAACCGAAACAGAACATTATCGTGGACCAGAAACGGAACATTACCGTGAAACAGAAAAACAACATTACCGTGGACCAGAGACAGAACATTACCTTGAAACCAAAACAGAACATTATCGTGGACCAGAAAAGGAACATTATCGTGGACCAGAGACAGAACATTATCGTGGATCAGAGACAGAACATTATCGTGGATCAGAGACAGAACATTATCGTGGACCAGAAACGGAACATTATCATGGACCAGAGACGGAACATTACCGTGAAACAGAAACAGAACATTAGCGTGGACCAGAGACAGAACATTACCGTGAACCAGAGACAGAACATTACCGTGAAACAGAAACACAACATTACCGTGGACCAGAGACAGAACATTACCGTGAAACGGAAACAGAACATTACCGTGGACCAGAAACGGAACATTATCATGGACCAGAGACAGAACATTATCGTGGACCAAAGACGGAACATTATCATAGACCAGAGACGGAACATTACCGTGAAAAAGTACATTATCGTTGACCAGACACAGAACATTACCGTGGACCAGAGACAGAACATTACCATGAAACCGAAACAGAACATTATGGTGGACCAGAAACGGAACATTACCGTGAAACAGAAACACAAAATTATCGTGGACCAGAAACGGAACATTACCGTGAAACAGAATCACAACATTATCGTGGACCAGAGACGGAACATTACCGTGAAACCGAACATTATCGTGGACCAGAGATCGAACATTACCGTGGACCAGAGACAGAACATTACCGTGGACCAGAGACAGAACATTATCGTGAAAAAGAAACAGAACATTACCGTGGACCAGAAACGGAACATTATCTTGGACCAGAAAAAGAACATTACCGTGGACCAGAGACAGAACATTATCGTGGACCAGAGATCGAACATTACAGTGGACCAGAGACAGAACATTATCGTGGACCAGAAACGGAACATTACCGTGAAAAAGAAACAGAACATTACCGTGGACCAGAAACGGAACATTATCGTGGACCAGAGAAAGAACATTACCGTGAAACCGAAACAGAACATTATGGTGGACCAGAAACGGAACATTACCGTGAAACCGAACATTATCGTGGACCAGACACAGAACATTACCGTGGACCAGAGACAGAACATTACCGTGAAACCGAAACAGAACATTATCGTGGACCAGAAACGGAACATTACCGTGAAACAGAAACACAAAATTATCGTGGACCAGAGACAGAACATTACCGTGGACCAGAGACAGAACATTACCGTGGACCAGAGACAGAACATTACCGTGGACCAGAGACAGAATATTACCATTTACCAGAGACAGAACATTACCATGACACAGAACATTATCATGGACCAGAAACGGAACATTACCGTGAAACAGAAAAACAACATTATCGTGGACCAGAGACGGAACATTATCATGGACCAGAAACGGAACATTATCGTGAAACCGAACATTATCGTGGACCAGAGACGGAACATTACCGTCAAACAGAAACACAACATTACCGTGGACCAGAGACAGAACATTACCGTGAAACGGAAACAGAACATTACCATCAAACAAAAACAGAACATTATCGTGGACCAGAAACGGAACATTACCGTGAAACAGAACATTATCGTGGACCAAAGACGGAACATTATCGTGGACCAGAGACGGAACATTACCGTGAAACCGAACATTATCGTGGACCAGACACAGAACATTACCGTGGACCAGAGACAGAACATTACCATGAAACCGAACATTATCGTGGACCAGAAACGGAACATTACCGTGAAACAGAAACAAAATATTATCGTGGACCAGAAACGGAACATTACCGTGATACAGAAACAGAACATTATCGTGGACCAGAGACGGAACATTACCGTGAAACCGAACATTATTTTGGACCAGAGATCGAACATTATCGTGGACCAGAGAAAGAAGATTACCGTGGACCAGAGACAGAACATTACCGTGGACCAGAGACCGAACATTACCTTGAAACCGAACATTACCGTGGACCAGAAACAGAAAATTACCATGGACCAGAGACAGAACATTACCGTGAAACAGAACATTGTCATAGACCAGAAACGGAACATTACCGTGAAACAGAAACACAACATTATCGTGGACCAGAGACGGAACATTACCGTGGACCAGAGACGGAACATTACCGTGAAACCGAAACAGAACATTATCGTGGACCAGAAACGGAACATTACTGTGAAACCGAAAAAGAACATTATCGTGGACCAGACACGGAACATTACCGTGAAACCGAACATTATCGTGGACCAGAGATCGAACATTACCGTGGACCAGAGAAAGAACATTACCGTGGACCAGAGACAGAACATTACCGTGGACCAGAGACCGAATATTACCATGGACCAGAGACAGAACATTACCGTGAACCAGAATATTATCGTGGACCAGAAACGGAACATTACCGTGAAACCGAAACAGAACATTATCGTGGACCAGAGACGGAACATTACCGTGAAACAGAACATTATCGTGGACCAGAGATCAAACATTACCGTGGACCAGAGACAGAACATTACCGTGGACCAGAGACAGAACATTACCGTGGACCAGAGACCGAACTTTACCTTGAAACCGAACATTATCGTGGACAAGAGACGGAACATTAACGTGAAACCGAACATTATCGTGGACCAGACACAGAACATTACCGTGGACCAGAGACAGAACATTACCGTGAAACCGAAACAGAACATTATCGTGGACCAGAAACGGAACATTATCATGGACCAGAGACAGAACATTATCGTGGACCAAAGACGGAACATTATCGTGGACCAGAAACGGAACATTACCGTGAAACAGAAACACAAAATTATCGTGGACCAGAAACGGAACATTACCGTGAACTAGAAACACAACATTATCGTGGACCAGAGACGGAACATTACCGTGAAACCAAACATTATCGTGGACCAGAGATCGAACATTACCGTGGACCAGAGACAGAACATTACCGTGGACCAGAGACAGAACATTACCGTGGACCAGAGACAGAACATTACTGTGGACCAGAGACCGAACTTTACCTTGAAACCGAACGTTACCGTGGACCAGAGACAGAACATTACCATGGACCAGAGACAGAACATTACCATGAAACAGAACATTATCATGGACCAGAAACGGAACATTACCGTGAAACAGAAACACAACATTATCGTGGACCAGAGAAGGAACATTACCGTGGACCAGAGACGGAACATTACCGTGAAACCGAACATTATCGTGGACCAGACACAGAACATTACCATGGACCAGAGACAGAACATTACCATGAAACCGAAACAGAACATTATCGTGGACCAGAAACGGAACATTACCGTGAAACCAAAACAGAACATTATCGTGGACCAGAAAAGGAACATTATCGTGGACCAGAGACAGAACATTACCGTGAAACCGAAACACAACATTATCGTGGACCAGAAACGGAACATTATCATGGACCAGAGACAGAACATTATCGTGGATCAGAGACAGAACATTATCGTGGATCAGAGACAGAACATTATCGTGGACCAGAAACGGAACATTATCATGGACCAGAGACACAACATTACCGTGAAACCTAAACAGAACATTATCGTTGACCAGAAACGGAACATTATCGTGAAACCGAACATTATAGTGGACCAGAAACACAACATTATCGTGGACCAGAAATGGAACATTACCGTGAAACAGAAACACAGCATTATCGTGGACCAGAGACGGAACATTACCATGAAACCGAACATTACCGTGGACCAGAGATCGAACATTATCGTGGACCAGAAACGGAACATTACCGTGAAACCGAACATTATCGTGGACCAGAGACGGAACATTACCGTGAAACCGAACATTATCGTCGACCAGAAATCGAACATTATCGTGGACCAGAGACAGAACATTACCGTGGACCAGAAATGGAACATTACCGTGAAACCGAACATTACCATGGACCAGATACGGAACATTACTGTGGACCAGAGACGGAACATTACCGTGGACCAGAACATTACCGTAGACCAGAACATTACCGTGAAACCGAACATTATCGTGAAACCGAACATTATCGTGAAACCGAACATTATCGTGGACCAGAGACCGAACATGACCGTGAAACCGAACATTACCGTGGACCAGAGACCAAACATTACCATGAAACCGAAACAGAACATTATCGTGGACCAGAAACGGAACATTACCGTGAAACAGAAACACAACATTATCGTCGACCAGAAACGGAACATTACCGTGAAACAGAAACAGAACATTAGCGTGGACCAGAGACAGAACATTACCGTGAAACAGAAACACAACATTATCGTGGACCAGAAACGGAACATTACCGTGAAACAGAAACAGAACATTAGCGTGGACCAGAGACAGAACATTACCGTGAACAAGAGACAGAACATTACCGTGAAACAGAATCACAACATTACCGTGGACCAGAGACAGAACATTACCGTGAAATGGAAACAGAACATTACCGTGAAACCGAAACAGAACATTATCGTGGACCAAAGACGGAACATTATCGTGGACCAGAGACGGAACATTACCGTGAAACCGAACATTATAGTGGACCAGACACAGAACATTACCGTGGACCAGAGACAGAACATTACCATGAAACCGAAACAGAACATTATCGTGGACCAGAAACGGAACATTACCGTGAAACAGAAACACAAAAAATTATCGTGGACCAGAAACGGAACATTACCGTGAAACAGAAACAGAACATTATCGTGGACCAGAGACGGAACATTACCGTGAAACCGAACATTATCGTGGACCAGAGATCGAACATTACCGTGGACCAGAGACAGAACATTATCGTGGACCAGAGAAGGAACATTACCGTGGACCAAAGACGGAAAATTACCGTGAAACCGAAACAGAATATTATCGTGGACCAGAAACGGAACATTACCGTGAAACCGAAACAGAACATTATCGTGGACCAGAGACGGAACATTACCGTGAAACAGAACATTATCGTGGACCAGAGATCAAACATTACCGTGGACCAGAGCCAGAACATTACCGTGGACCAGAGACAGAACATTACCGTGGACCAGAGACAGAACATTACCGTGGACCAGAGACCGAACTTTACCTTGAAACCGAACATTATCGTGGACCAGAGACAGAACATTACCATGGACCAGAGACAGAACATTACCGTGAAAAAGAACATTATCATGGACCAGAAACGGAACATTACCGTGAAACAGAAACACAACATTTTCGTGGACCAGAGACGGAACATTACCGTGGACCAGAGACGGAACATTACCGTGAAACCGAAACAGAACATTATCGTGGACCAGAGACGGAACATTACCGTGAAACCGAACATTATCGTGGACCAGAGACGGAACATTACCGTGGACCAGAGACAGAACATTACCGTGGACCAGAGACAGAACATTACCGTGGACCAGAGACAGAACATTACTGTGGACCAGAGACCGAACTTTACCTTGAAACCGAACATTACCGTGGACCAGAGACAGAACATTACCATGGACCAGGGACAGAACATTACCGTGAAACTGAAACCGAACATTATCGTGGACCAGAGACAGAACATTACCGTGGACCAGAGACAGAACATTACCGTGGACCAGAGACAGAACATTACTGTGGACCAGAGACCGAACTTTACCTTGAAACCGAACATTACCGTGGACCAGAGACAGAACATTACCATGGACCAGGGACAGAACATTACCGTGAAACTGAAACAGAAAATTATCGTGGACCAGAAACGGAACATTACCGTGACACCGAAACAGAACATTATCGTGGACCAGAAACGGAACATTACCATGAAACAGAAACAGAACATTATCGTGGACCAGAGACGGAACATTACCGTGAAACCGAACATTATCGTGGACCAGAGATCGAACATTACCGTGGACCAGAGACAGAACATTACCGTGAACCAGAGACAGAACATTACCGTGGACCAGACACAGAACATTACCGTGGACTAGAGACAGAAAATTACCATGAAACCGAACATTATCGTGGACCAGAAACGGAACATTACCGTGAAACAGAAAAAAAAAATTATCGTGGACCAGAAACGGAACATTACCGTGATACAGAAACAAAAAATTATCGTGGACCAGAAACGGAACATTACCGTGAAACCGAACATTATCGTGGACCAGAGATCGAACATTATCGTGGACCAGAGACAGAATATTACCGTGGACCAGAGACAGAAAATTACCGTGAAACCGAACATTATCGTCGACCAGAAATCGAACATTATCATGGACCAGAGACAGAACATTACCGTGGACCAGAAATGGAACATTACCGTGAAACCGAACATTTCTATGGACCAGATACGGAACATTACTGTGGACCAGAGACGGAACATTACCGTGGACCAGAACATTACCGTGGACCAGAACATTACCGTGAAACCGAACATTATCGTGAAACCGAGCATTATCGTGGACCAGAGACCGAACATTACCGTGAAACCGAACATTACCGTGGACCAGAGACCAAACATTACCATGAAACCGAAACAGAACATTATCGTGGACCAGAAACGGAACATTACCGTGAAACAGAAACACAACATTATCGTGGACCAGAAACGGAACATTACCGTGACACAGAAAAACAACATTATCGTGGACCAGAAACGGAACATTACCGTGAAACAGAACATTAGCGTGGACCAGAGACAGAACATTACCGTGAACCAGAGACAGAACATTACCGTGAAACAGAAACACAACATTACCGTGGACCAGAGACAGAACATTACCGTGAAACGGAAACAGAACATTACCGTGGACCAGAAACGGAACATTATCATGGACCAGAGACAGAACATTATCGTGGACCAAAGACGGAACATTATCATGGACCAGAGACGGAACATTACCGTGAAACCGAACATTATCGTGGACCAGAAACAGAACATTACCGTGGACCAGAGACAGAACATTACCATGAAACCGAAACAGAACATTATCGTGGACCAGAAACGGAACATTACCGTGAAACAGAAACACAACATTATCGTGGACCAGAGACGGAACATTACCGTGAAACCGAACCTTATCGTGGACCAGAGATCGAACATTACCGTGGACCAGAGACAGAACATTACCGTGGACCAGAGACAGAACATTACCGTGAAAAAGAAACAAAACATTACCGTGGACCAGAAACGGAACATTATCTTGGACCAGAGAAAGAACTTTACCGTGGACCAGAGACAGAACATTATCGTGGACCAGAGATCGAACATTACCGTGGACCAGAGACAGAACATTATCGTGGACCAGAAACGGAACATTACCGTGAAACAGAAACAGAATATTAGCGTGGACCAGAGACAGAACATTACCGTGAAACAGAAACACAACATTATCGTGGACCAGAAACGGAACATTACCGTGAAACAGAAACAGAACATTAGCGTGGACCAGAGACAGAACATTACCGTGAACAAGAGACAGAACATTACCGTGAAACAGAATCACAACATTACCGTGGACCAGAGACAGAACATTACCGTGAAATTGAAACAGAACATTACCGTGAAACCGAAACAGAACATTATCGTGGACCAAAGACGGAACATTATCGTGGACCAGAGACGGAACATTACCGTGAAACCGAACATTATAGTGGACCAGACACAGAACATTACCGTGGACCAGAGACAGAACATTACCATGAAACCGAAACAGAACATTATCGTGGACCAGAAACGGAACATTACCGTGAAACAGAAACACAAAATTATCGTGGACCAGAAACGGAACATTACCGTGAAACAGAAACAGAACATTATCGTGGACCAGAGACGGAACATTACCGTGAAACCGAACATTATCGTGGACCAGAGATCGAACATTACCGTGGACCAGAGACAGAACATTATCGTGGACCAGAGAAGGAACATTACCGTGGACCAAAGACGGAACATTACCGTGAAAGCGAAACAGAATATTATCTTGGACCAGAAACGGAACATTACCGTGAAACCGAAACAGAACATTATCGTGGACCAGAGACGGAACATTACCGTGAAACCGAACATTATCGTGGACCAGAGATCAAACATTACCGTGGACTAGAGACAGAACATTACCGTGGACCAGAGACAGAACATTACCGTGGACCAGAGACCGAACTTTACATTGAAACCGAACATTATCGTGGACCAGAGACAGAACATTACCATGGACCAGAGACAGAACATTACCGTGAAAAAGAACATTATCATGGACCAGAAACGGAACATTACCGTGAAACAGAAACACAACATTTTCGTGGACCAGAGACGGAACATTACCGTGGACCAGAGACGGAACATTACCGTGAAACCGAAACAGAACATTATCGTGGACCAGAGACGGAACATTACCGTGAAACCGAACATTATAGTGGACCAGACACAGAACATTACCGTGGACCAGAGACAGAACATTATCATGAAACCGAAACAGAACATTATCGTGGACCAGAAACGGAACATTACCGTGAAACAGAAACACAAAATTATCGTGGACCAGAAACGGAACATTACCGTGAAACAGAAACAGAACATTATCGTGAAACCGAAACAGAACATTATCGTGGACCAAAGACGGAACATTATCGTGGACCAGAGACGGAACATTACCGTGAAACCGAACATTATAGTGGACCAGACACAGAACATTACCGTGGACCAGAGACAGAACATTACCATGAAACCGAAACAGAACATTATCGTGGACCAGAAACGGAACATTACCGTGAAACAGAAACACAAAATTATCGTGGACCAGAAACGGAACATTACCGTGAAACAGAAACAGAACATTATCGTGGACCAGAGAAGGAACATTACCGTGAAACCGAACATTATCGTGGACCAGAGATCGAACATTACCGTGGACCAGAGACAGAACATTATCGTGGACCAGAGAAGGAACATTACCGTGGACCAAAGACGGAACATTACCGTGAAACCGAAACAGAATATTATCGTGGACCAGAAACGGAACATTACCGTGAAACCGAAACAGAACATTATCGTGGACCAGAGACGGAACATTACCGTGAAACAGAACATTATCGTGGACCAGAGATCAAACATTACCGTGGACCAGAGCCAGAACATTACCGTGGACCAGAGACAGAACATTACCGTGGACCAGAGACAGAACATTACCGTGGACCAGAGACCGAACTTTACCTTGAAACCGAACATTATCGTGGACCAGAGACAGAACATTACCATGGACCAGAGACAGAACATTACCGTGAAAAAGAACATTATCATGGACCAGAAACGGAACATTACCGTGAAACAGAAACACAACATTTTCGTGGACCAGAGACGGAACATTACCGTGGACCAGAGACGGAACATTACCGTGAAACCGAAACAGAACATTATCGTGGACCAGAGACGGAACATTACCGTGAAACCGAACATTATCGTGGACCAGAGACGGAACATTACCGTGGACCAGAGACAGAACATTACCGTGGACCAGAGACAGAACATTACCGTGGACCAGAGACAGAACATTACTGTGGACCAGAGACCGCACTTTACCTTGAAACCGAACATTACCGTGGACCAGAGACAGAACATTACCATGGACCAGGGACAGAACATTACCGTGAAACCGAAACAGAAACTTATCGTGGACCAGAAACGGAACATTACCGTGAAACAGAAACAGAACATTATCGTGGACCAGAAACGGAACATTACCGTGAAACAGAAACAGAACATTATCGTGGACCAGAGACGGAACATTACCGTGAAACCGAACATTATCGTGGACCAGAGATCGAACATTACCGTGGACCAGAGACAGAACATTACCGTGGACCAGAGACAGAACATTACCGTGGACCAGAGACAGAACATTACTGTGGACCAGAGACCGAACTTTACCTTGAAACCGAACATTACCGTGGACCAGAGACAGAACATTACCATGGACCAGGGACAGAACATTACCGTGAAACCGAAACAGAACATTATCGTGGACCAGAAACGGAACATTACCGTGAAACCGAAACAGAACATTATCGTGGACCAGAAACGGAACATTACCGTGAAACAGAAACAGAACATTATCGTGGACCAGAGACGGAACATTACCGTGAAACCGAACATTATCGTGGACCAGAGATCGAACATTACCGTGGACCAGAGACAGAACATTACCGTGAACCAGAGACAGAACATTACCGTGGACCAGACACAGAACATTACCGTGGACTAGAGACAGAACATTACCATGAAACCGAACATTATCGTGGACCAGAAACGGAACATTACCGTGAAACAGAAAAAAAAAATTATCGTGGACCAGAAACGGAACATTACCGTGATACAGACACAAAAAATTATCGTGGACCAGAAACGGAACATTACCGTGAAACCGAACATTATCGTGGACCAGAGATCGAACATTATCGTGGACCAGAGACAGAATATTACCGTGGACCAGAGACAGAAAATTACCGTGAAACCGAACATTATCGTCGACCAGAAATCAAACATTATCATGGACCAGAGACAGAACATTACCGTGGACCAGAAATGGAACATTACCGTGAAACCGAACATTTCTATGGACCAGATACGGAACATTACTGTGGACCAGAGACGGAACATTACCGTGGACCAGAACATTACCGTGGACCAGAACATTACCGTGAAACCGTACATTATCGTGAAACCGAGCATTATCGTGGACCAGAGACCGAACATTACCGTGAAACCGAACATTACCGTGGACCAGAGACCAAACATTACCATGAAACCGAAACAGAACATTATCGTGGACCAGAAACGGAACATTACCGTGAAACAGAAAAACAACATTATCGTGGACCAGAAACGGAACATTACCGTGAAACAGAACATTAGCGTGGACCAGAGACAGAACATTACCGTGAACCAGAGACAGAACATTACCGTGAAACAGAAACACAACATTACCGTGGACCAGAGACAGAACATTACCGTGAAACGGAAACAGAACATTACCGTGGACCAGAAACGGAACATTATCATGGACCAGAGACAGAACATTATCGTGGACCAAAGACGGAACATTATCATGGACCAGAGAAGGAACATTACCGTGAAACCGAACATTATCGTGGACCAGAAACAGAACATTACCGTGGACCAGAGACAGAACATTACCATGAAACCGAAACAGAACATTATCGTGGACCAGAAACGGAACATTACCGTGAAACAGAAACACAACATTATCGTGGACCAGAGACGGAACATTACCGTGAAACCGAACATTATCGTGGACCAGAGATCGAACATTACCGTGGACCAGAGACAGAACATTACCGTGAAAAAGAAACAAAACATTACCGTGGACCAGAAACGGAACATTATCTTGGACCAGAGAAAGAACATTACCGTGGACCAGAGACAGAACATTATCGTGGACCAGAGATCGAACATTACCGTGGACCAGAGACAGAACATTATCGTGGACCAGAAACGGAACATTACCGTGAAACAGAAACAGAATATTAGCGTGGACCAGAGACAGAACATTACCGTGAAACAGAAACACAACATTATCGTGGACCAGAAACGGAACATTACCGTGAAACAGAAACAGAACATTAGCGTGGACCAGAGACAGAACATTACCGTGAACAAGAGACAGAACATTACCGTGAAACAGAATCACAACATTACCGTGGACCAGAGACAGAACATTACCGTGAAATTGAAACAGAACATTACCGTGAAACCGAAACAGAACATTATCGTGGACCAAAGACGGAACATTATCGTGGACCAGAGACGGAACATTACCGTGAAACCGAACATTATAGTGGACCAGACACAGAACATTACCGTGGACCAGAGACAGAACATTACCATGAAACCGAAACAGAACATTATCGTGGACCAGAAACGGAACATTACCGTGAAACAGAAACACAAAATTATCGTGGACCAGAAACGGAACATTACCGTGAAACAGAAACAGAACATTATCGTGGACCAGAGACGGAACATTACCGTGAAACCGAACATTATCGTGGACCAGAGATCGAACATTACCGTGGACCAGAGACAGAACATTATCGTGGACCAGAGAAGGAACATTACCGTGGACCAAAGACGGAACATTACCGTGAAAGCGAAACAGAATATTATCTTGGACCAGAAACGGAACATTACCGTGAAACCGAAACAGAACATTATCGTGGACCAGAGACGGAACATTACCGTGAAACCGAACATTATCGTGGACCAGAGATCAAACATTACCGTGGACCAGAGACAGAACATTACCGTGGACCAGAGACAGAACATTACCGTGGACCAGAGACCGAACTTTACATTGAAACCGAACATTATCGTGGACCAGAGACAGAACATTACCATGGACCAGAGACAGAACATTACCGTGAAAAAGAACATTATCATGGACCAGAAACGGAACATTACCGTGAAACAGAAACACAACATTTTCGTGGACCAGAGACGGAACATTACCGTGGACCAGAGACGGAACATTACCGTGAAACCGAAACACAACATTTTCGTGGACCAGAGACGGAACATTACCGTGGACCAGAGACGGAACATTACCGTGAAACCGAAACAGAACATTATCGTGGACCAGAGACGGAACATTACCGTGAAACCGAACATTATAGTGGACCAGACACAGAACATTACCGTGGACCAGAGACAGAACATTATCATGAAACCGAAACAGAACATTATCGTGGACCAGAAACGGAACATTACCGTGAAACAGAAACACAAAATTATCGTGGACCAGAAACGGAACATTACCGTGAAACAGAAACAGAACATTATCGTGGACCAGAGACGGAACATTACCGTGAAACAGAAACACAACATTTTCGTGGACCAGAGACGGAACATTACCGTGGACCAGAGACGGAACATTACCGTGAAACCGAAACAGAACATTATCGTGGACCAGAGACGGAACATTACCGTGAAACCGAACATTATCGTGGACCAGAGACGGAACATTACCGTGGACCAGAGACAGAACATTACCGTGGACCAGAGACAGAACATTACCGTGGACCAGAGACAGAACATTACTGTGGACCAGAGACCGCACTTTACCTTGAAACCGAACATTACCGTGGACCAGAGACAGAACATTACCATGGACCAGGGACAGAACATTACCGTGAAACCGAAAAAGAAACTTATCGTGGACCAGAAACGGAACATTACCGTGAAACCGAAACAGAACATTATCGTGGACCAGAAACGGAACATTACCGTGAAACAGAAACAGAACATTATCGTGGACCAGAGACGGAACATTACCGTGAAACCGAACATTATCGTGGACCAGAGATCGAACATTACCGTGGACCAGAGACAGAACATTACCGTGGACCAGAGACAGAACATTACCGTGGACCAGAGACAGAACATTACTGTGGACCAGAGACCGAACTTTACCTTGAAACCGAACATTACCGTGGACCAGAGACAGAACATTACCATGGACCAGGGACAGAACATTACCGTGAAACCGAAACAGAACATTATCGTGGACCAGAAACGGAACATTACCGTGAAACCGAAACAGAACATTATCGTGGACCAGAAACGGAACATTACCGTGAAACAGAAACAGAACATTATCGTGGACCAGAGACGGAACATTACCGTGAAACCGAACATTATCGTGGACCAGAGATCGAACATTACCGTGGACCAGAGACAGAACATTACCGTGAACCAGAGACAGAACATTACCGTGGACCAGACACAGAACATTACCGTGGACTAGAGACAGAACATTACCATGAAACCGAACATTATCGTGGACCAGAAACGGAACATTACCGTGAAACAGAAAAAAAAAATTATCGTGGACCAGAAACGGAACATTACCGTGATACAGACACAAAAAATTATCGTGGACCAGAAACGGAACATTACCGTGAAACCGAACATTATCGTGGACCAGAGATCGAACATTATCGTGGACCAGAGACAGAATATTACCGTGGACCAGAGACAGAAAATTACCGTGAAACCGAACATTATCGTCGACCAGAAATCAAACATTATCATGGACCAGAGACAGAACATTACCGTGGACCAGAAATGGAACATTACCGTGAAACCGAACATTTCTATGGACCAGATACGGAACATTACTGTGGACCAGAGACGGAACATTACCGTGGACCAGAACATTACCGTGGACCAGAACATTACCGTGAAACCGAACATTATCGTGAAACCGAGCATTATCGTGGACCAGAGACCGAACATTACCGTGAAACCGAACATTACCGTGGACCAGAGACCAAACATTACCATGAAACCGAAACAGAACATTATCGTGGACCAGAAACGGAACATTACCGTGAAACAGAAAAACAACATTATCGTGGACCAGAAACGGAACATTACCGTGAAACAGAACATTAGCGTGGACCAGAGACAGAACATTACCGTGAACCAGAGACAGAACATTACCGTGAAACAGAAACACAACATTACCGTGGACCAGAGACAGAACATTACCGTGAAACGGAAACAGAACATTACCGTGGACCAGAAACGGAACATTATCATGGACCAGAGACAGAACATTATCGTGGACCAAAGACGGAACATTATCATGGACCAGAGAAGGAACATTACCGTGAAACCGAACATTATCGTGGACCAGAAACAGAACATTACCGTGGACCAGAGACAGAACATTACCATGAAACCGAAACAGAACATTATCGTGGACCAGAAACGGAACATTACCGTGAAACAGAAACACAACATTATCGTGGACCAGAGACGGAACATTACCGTGAAACCGAACATTATCGTGGACCAGAGATCGAACATTACCGTGGACCAGAGACAGAACATTACCGTGGACCAGAGACAGAACATTACCGTGAAAAAGAAACAAAACATTACCGTGGACCAGAAACGGAACATTATCTTGGACCAGAGAAAGAACATTACCGTGGACCAGAGACAGAACATTATCGTGGACCAGAGATCGAACATTACCGTGGACCAGAGACAGAACATTATCGTGGACCAGAAACGGAACATTACCGTGAAACAGAAACAGAATATTAGCGTGGACCAGAGACAGAACATTACCGTGAAACAGAAACACAACATTATCGTGGACCAGAAACGGAACATTACCGTGAAACAGAAACAGAACATTAGCGTGGACCAGAGACAGAACATTACCGTGAACAAGAGACAGAACATTACCGTGAAACAGAATCACAACATTACCGTGGACCAGAGACAGAACATTACCGTGAAATTGAAACAGAACATTACCGTGAAACCGAAACAGAACATTATCGTGGACCAAAGACGGAACATTATCGTGGACCAGAGACGGAACATTACCGTGAAACCGAACATTATAGTGGACCAGACACAGAACATTACCGTGGACCAGAGACAGAACATTACCATGAAACCGAAACAGAACATTATCGTGGACCAGAAACGGAACATTACCGTGAAACAGAAACACAAAATTATCGTGGACCAGAAACGGAACATTACCGTGAAACAGAAACAGAACATTATCGTGGACCAGAGACGGAACATTACCGTGAAACCGAACATTATCGTGGACCAGAGATCGAACATTACCGTGGACCAGAGACAGAACATTATCGTGGACCAGAGAAGGAACATTACCGTGGACCAAAGACGGAACATTACCGTGAAAGCGAAACAGAATATTATCTTGGACCAGAAACGGAACATTACCATGAAACCGAAACAGAACATTATCGTGGACCAGAGACGGAACATTACCGTGAAACCGAACATTATCGTGGACCAGAGATCAAACATTACCGTGGACCAGAGACAGAACATTACCGTGGACCAGAGACAGAACATTACCGTGGACCAGAGACCGAACTTTACATTGAAACCGAACATTATCGTGGACCAGAGACAGAACATTACCATGGACCAGAGACAGAACATTACCGTGAAAAAGAACATTATCATGGACCAGAAACGGAACATTACCGTGAAACAGAAACACAACATTTTCGTGGACCAGAGACGGAACATTACCGTGGACCAGAGACGGAACATTACCGTGAAACCGAAACACAACATTTTCGTGGACCAGAGACGGAACATTACCGTGGACCAGAGACGGAACATTACCGTGAAACCGAAACAGAACATTATCGTGGACCAGAGACGGAACATTACCGTGAAACCGAACATTATAGTGGACCAGACACAGAACATTACCGTGGACCAGAGACAGAACATTATCATGAAACCGAAACAGAACATTATCGTGGACCAGAAACGGAACATTACCGTGAAACAGAAACACAAAATTATCGTGGACCAGAAACGGAACATTACCGTGAAACAGAAACAGAACATTATCGTGGACCAGAGACGGAACATTACCGTGAAACCGAACATTATCGTGGACCAGAGATCGAACATTACCGTGGACCAGAGACAGAACATTATCGTGGACCAGAGAAGGAACATTACCGTGGACCAAAGACGGAACATTACCGTGAAACCGAAACAGAATATTATCGTGGACCAGAAACGGAACATTACCGTGAAACCGAAACAGAACCTTATCGTGGACCAGAGACGGAACATTACCGTGAAACAGAACATTATCGTGGACCAGAGATCAAACATTACCGTGGACCAGAGACAGAACATTACCGTGGACCAGAGACAGAACATTACCGTGGACCAGAGACAGAACATTACCGTGGACCAGAGACCGAACTTTACCTTGAAACCGAACATTATCGTGGACCAGAGACAGAACATTACCATGGACCAGAGACAGAACATTACCGTGAAAAAGAACATTATCATGGACCAGAAACGGAACATTACCGTGAAACAGAAACACAACATTTTCGTGGACCAGAGACGGAACATTACCGTGGACCAGAGACGGAACATTACCGTGAAACCGAAACAGAACATTATCGTGGACCAGAGACGGAACATTACCGTGAAACCGAACATTATCGTGGACCAGAGATCGAACATTACCGTGGACCAGAGACAGAACATTACCGTGGACCAGAGACAGAACATTACCGTGGACCAGAGACAGAACATTACTGTGGACCAGAGACCGAACTTTACCTTGAAACCGAACATTACCGTGGACCAGAGACAGAACATTACCATGGACCAGGGACAGAACATTACCGTGAAACCGAAACAGAACATTATCGTGGACCAGAAACGGAACATTACCGTGAAACCGAAACAGAACATTATCGTGGACCAGAAACGGAACATTACCGTGAAACAGAAACAGAACATTATCGTGGACCAGAGACGGAACATTACCGTGAAACCGAACATTATCGTGGACCAGAGATCGAACATTACCGTGGACCAGAGACAGAACATTACCGTGGACCAGAGACAGAACATTACCGTGGACCAGAGACAGAACATTACTGTGGACCAGAGACCGAACTTTACCTTGAAACCGAACATTACCGTGGACCAGAGACAGAACATTACCATGGACCAGGGACAGAACATTACCTTGAAACCGAAACAGAACATTATCGTTGACCAGAAACGGAACATTACCGTGAAACCGAAACAGAACATTATCGTGGACCAGAAACGGAACATTACCGTGAAACAGAAACAGAACATTATCGTGGACCAGAGACGGAACATTACCGTGAAACCGAACATTATCGTGGACCAGAGATCGAACATTACCGTGGACCAGAGACAGAACATTACCGTGAACCAGAGACAGAACATTACCGTGGACCAGACACAGAACATTACCGTGGACCAGAGACAGAACATTACCATGAAACCGAACATTATCGTGGACCAGAAACGGAACATTACCGTGATACAGAAACAAAAAATTATCGTGGACCAGAAACGGAACATTACCGTGAAACCGAACATTATCGTGGACCAGAGATCGAACATTATCGTGGACCAGAGACAGAATATTACCGTGGACCAGAGACAGAACATTACCGTGAAACCGAACATTATCGTGGACCAGAGATCGAACATTACCGTGGACCAGAGACAGAACATTACCGTGGACCAGAGACAGAACATTACCGTGGACCAGAGACAGAACATTACTGTGGACCAGAGACCGAACTTTACCTTGAAACCGAACATTACCGTGGACCAGAGACAGAACATTACCATGGACCAGGGACAGAACATTACCGTGAAACCGAAACAGAACATTATCGTGGACCAGAAACGGAACATTACCGTGAAACCGAAACAGAACATTATCGTGGACCAGAAACGGAACATTACCGTGAAACAGAAACAGAACATTATCGTGGACCAGAGACGGAACATTACCGTGAAACCGAACATTATCGTGGACCAGAGATCGAACATTACCGTGGACCAGAGACAGAACATTACCGTGAAAAAGAAACAAAACATTACCGTGGACCAGAAACGGAACATTATCTTGGACCAGAGAAAGAACATTACCGTGGACCAGAGACAGAACATTATCGTGGACCAGAGATCGAACATTACCGTGGACCAGAGACAGAACATTATCGTGGACCAGAAACGGAACATTACCGTGAAACAGAAACAGAATATTAGCGTGGACCAGAGACAGAACATTACCGTGAAACAGAAACACAACATTATCGTGGACCAGAAACGGAACATTACCGTGAAACAGAAACAGAACATTAGCGTGGACCAGAGACAGAACATTACCGTGAACAAGAGACAGAACATTACCGTGAAACAGAATCACAACATTACCGTGGACCAGAGACAGAACATTACCGTGAAATTGAAACAGAACATTACCGTGAAACCGAAACAGAACATTATCGTGGACCAAAGACGGAACATTATCGTGGACCAGAGACGGAACATTACCGTGAAACCGAACATTATAGTGGACCAGACACAGAACATTACCGTGGACCAGAGACAGAACATTACCATGAAACCGAAACAGAACATTATCGTGGACCAGAAACGGAACATTACCGTGAAACAGAAACACAAAATTATCGTGGACCAGAAACGGAACATTACCGTGAAACAGAAACAGAACATTATCGTGGACCAGAGACGGAACATTACCGTGAAACCGAACATTATCGTGGACCAGAGATCGAACATTACCGTGGACCAGAGACAGAACATTATCGTGGACCAGAGAAGGAACATTACCGTGGACCAAAGACGGAACATTACCGTGAAAGCGAAACAGAATATTATCTTGGACCAGAAACGGAACATTACCGTGAAACCGAAACAGAACATTATCGTGGACCAGAGACGGAACATTACCGTGAAACCGAACATTATCGTGGACCAGAGATCAAACATTACCGTGGACCAGAGACAGAACATTACCGTGGACCAGAGACAGAACATTACCGTGGACCAGAGACCGAACTTTACATTGAAACCGAACATTATCGTGGACCAGAGACAGAACATTACCATGGACCAGAGACAGAACATTACCGTGAAAAAGAACATTATCATGGACCAGAAACGGAACATTACCGTGAAACAGAAACACAACATTTTCGTGGACCAGAGACGGAACATTACCGTGGACCAGAGACGGAACATTACCGTGAAACCGAAACACAACATTTTCGTGGACCAGAGACGGAACATTACCGTGGACCAGAGACGGAACATTACCGTGAAACCGAAACAGAACATTATCGTGGACCAGAGACGGAACATTACCGTGAAACCGAACATTATAGTGGACCAGACACAGAACATTACCGTGGACCAGAGACAGAACATTATCATGAAACCGAAACAGAACATTATCGTGGACCAGAAACGGAACATTACCGTGAAACAGAAACACAAAATTATCGTGGACCAGAAACGGAACATTACCGTGAAACAGAAACAGAACATTATCGTGGACCAGAGACGGAACATTACCGTGAAACCGAACATTATCGTGGACCAGAGATCGAACATTACCGTGGACCAGAGACAGAACATTATCGTGGACCAGAGAAGGAACATTACCGTGGACCAAAGACGGAACATTACCGTGAAACCGAAACAGAATATTATCGTGGACCAGAAACGGAACATTACCGTGAAACCGAAACAGAACCTTATCGTGGACCAGAGACGGAACATTACCGTGAAACAGAACATTATCGTGGACCAGAGATCAAACATTACCGTGGACCAGAGACAGAACATTACCGTGGACCAGAGACAGAACATTACCGTGGACCAGAGACAGAACATTACCGTGGACCAGAGACCGAACTTTACCTTGAAACCGAACATTATCGTGGACCAGAGACAGAACATTACCATGGACCAGAGACAGAACATTACCGTGAAAAAGAACATTATCATGGACCAGAAACGGAACATTACCGTGAAACAGAAACACAACATTTTCGTGGACCAGAGACGGAACATTACCGTGGACCAGAGACGGAACATTACCGTGAAACCGAAACAGAACATTATCGTGGACCAGAGACGGAACATTACCGTGAAACCGAACATTATCGTGGACCAGAGATCGAACATTACCGTGGACCAGAGACAGAACATTACCGTGGACCAGAGACAGAACATTACCGTGGACCAGAGACAGAACATTACTGTGGACCAGAGACCGAACTTTACCTTGAAACCGAACATTACCGTGGACCAGAGACAGAACATTACCATGGACCAGGGACAGAACATTACCGTGAAACCGAAACAGAACATTATCGTGGACCAGAAACGGAACATTACCGTGAAACCGAAACAGAACATTATCGTGGACCAGAAACGGAACATTACCGTGAAACAGAAACAGAACATTATCGTGGACCAGAGACGGAACATTACCGTGAAACCGAACATTATCGTGGACCAGAGATCGAACATTACCGTGGACCAGAGACAGAACATTACCGTGGACCAGAGACAGAACATTACCGTGGACCAGAGACAGAACATTACTGTGGACCAGAGACCGAACTTTACCTTGAAACCGAACATTACCGTGGACCAGAGACAGAACATTACCATGGACCAGGGACAGAACATTACCTTGAAACCGAAACAGAACATTATCGTTGACCAGAAACGGAACATTACCGTGAAACCGAAACAGAACATTATCGTGGACCAGAAACGGAACATTACCGTGAAACAGAAACAGAACATTATCGTGGACCAGAGACGGAACATTACCGTGAAACCGAACATTATCGTGGACCAGAGATCGAACATTACCGTGGACCAGAGACAGAACATTACCGTGAACCAGAGACAGAACATTACCGTGGACCAGACACAGAACATTACCGTGGACCAGAGACAGAACATTACCATGAAACCGAACATTATCGTGGACCAGAAACGGAACATTACCGTGATACAGAAACAAAAAATTATCGTGGACCAGAAACGGAACATTACCGTGAAACCGAACATTATCGTGGACCAGAGATCGAACATTATCGTGGACCAGAGACAGAATATTACCGTGGACCAGAGACAGAACATTACCGTGAAACCGAACATTATCGTGGACCAGAGATCGAACATTACCGTGGACCAGAGACAGAACATTACCGTGGACCAGAGACAGAACATTACCGTGGACCAGAGACAGAACATTACTGTGGACCAGAGACCGAACTTTACCTTGAAACCGAACATTACCGTGGACCAGAGACAGAACATTACCATGGACCAGGGACAGAACATTACCGTGAAACCGAAACAGAACATTATCGTGGACCAGAAACGGAACATTACCGTGAAACCGAAACAGAACATTATCGTGGACCAGAAACGGAACATTACCGTGAAACAGAAACAGAACATTATCGTGGACCAGAGACGGAACATTACCGTGAAACCGAACATTATCGTGGACCAGAGATCGAACATTACCGTGGACCAGAGACAGAACATTACCGTGAAAAAGAAACAAAACATTACCGTGGACCAGAAACGGAACATTATCTTGGACCAGAGAAAGAACATTACCGTGGACCAGAGACAGAACATTATCGTGGACCAGAGATCGAACATTACCGTGGACCAGAGACAGAACATTATCGTGGACCAGAAACGGAACATTACCGTGAAACAGAAACAGAATATTAGCGTGGACCAGAGACAGAACATTACCGTGAAACAGAAACACAACATTATCGTGGACCAGAAACGGAACATTACCGTGAAACAGAAACAGAACATTAGCGTGGACCAGAGACAGAACATTACCGTGAACAAGAGACAGAACATTACCGTGAAACAGAATCACAACATTACCGTGGACCAGAGACAGAACATTACCGTGAAATTGAAACAGAACATTACCGTGAAACCGAAACAGAACATTATCGTGGACCAAAGACGGAACATTATCGTGGACCAGAGACGGAACATTACCGTGAAACCGAACATTATAGTGGACCAGACACAGAACATTACCGTGGACCAGAGACAGAACATTACCATGAAACCGAAACAGAACATTATCGTGGACCAGAAACGGAACATTACCGTGAAACAGAAACACAAAATTATCGTGGACCAGAAACGGAACATTACCGTGAAACAGAAACAGAACATTATCGTGGACCAGAGACGGAACATTACCGTGAAACCGAACATTATCGTGGACCAGAGATCGAACATTACCGTGGACCAGAGACAGAACATTATCGTGGACCAGAGAAGGAACATTACCGTGGACCAAAGACGGAACATTACCGTGAAAGCGAAACAGAATATTATCTTGGACCAGAAACGGAACATTACCGTGAAACCGAAACAGAACATTATCGTGGACCAGAGACGGAACATTACCGTGAAACCGAACATTATCGTGGACCAGAGATCAAACATTACCGTGGACCAGAGACAGAACATTACCGTGGACCAGAGACAGAACATTACCGTGGACCAGAGACCGAACTTTACATTGAAACCGAACATTATCGTGGACCAGAGACAGAACATTACCATGGACCAGAGACAGAACATTACCGTGAAAAAGAACATTATCATGGACCAGAAACGGAACATTACCGTGAAACAGAAACACAACATTTTCGTGGACCAGAGACGGAACATTACCGTGGACCAGAGACGGAACATTACCGTGAAACCGAAACACAACATTTTCGTGGACCAGAGACGGAACATTACCGTGGACCAGAGACGGAACATTACCGTGAAACCGAAACAGAACATTATCGTGGACCAGAGACGGAACATTACCGTGAAACCGAACATTATAGTGGACCAGACACAGAACATTACCGTGGACCAGAGACAGAACATTATCATGAAACCGAAACAGAACATTATCGTGGACCAGAAACGGAACATTACCGTGAAACAGAAACACAAAATTATCGTGGACCAGAAACGGAACATTACCGTGAAACAGAAACAGAACATTATCGTGGACCAGAGACGGAACATTACCGTGAAACCGAACATTATCGTGGACCAGAGATCGAACATTACCGTGGACCAGAGACAGAACATTATCGTGGACCAGAGAAGGAACATTACCGTGGACCAAAGACGGAACATTACCGTGAAACCGAAACAGAATATTATCGTGGACCAGAAACGGAACATTACCGTGAAACCGAAACAGAACATTATCGTGGACCAGAGACGGAACATTACCGTGAAACAGAACATTATCGTGGACCAGAGATCAAACATTACCGTGGACCAGAGACAGAACATTACCGTGGACCAGAGACAGAACATTACCGTGGACCAGAGACAGAACATTACCGTGGACCAGAGACCGAACTTTACCTTGAAACCGAACATTATCGTGGACCAGAGACAGAACATTACCATGGACCAGAGACAGAACATTACCGTGAAAAAGAACATTATCATGGACCAGAAACGGAACATTACCGTGAAACAGAAACACAACATTTTCGTGGACCAGAGACGGAACATTACCGTGGACCAGAGACGGAACATTACCGTGAAACCGAAACAGAACATTATCGTGGACCAGAGACGGAACATTACCGTGAAACCGAACATTATCGTGGACCAGAGATCGAACATTACCGTGGACCAGAGACAGAACATTACCGTGGACCAGAGACAGAACATTACCGTGGACCAGAGACAGAACATTACTGTGGACCAGAGACCGAACTTTACCTTGAAACCGAACATTACCGTGGACCAGAGACAGAACATTACCATGGACCAGGGACAGAACATTACCGTGAAACCGAAACAGAACATTATCGTGGACCAGAAACGGAACATTACCGTGAAACCGAAACAGAACATTATCGTGGACCAGAAACGGAACATTACCGTGAAACAGAAACAGAACATTATCGTGGACCAGAGACGGAACATTACCGTGAAACCGAACATTATCGTGGACCAGAGATCGAACATTACCGTGGACCAGAGACAGAACATTACCGTGGACCAGAGACAGAACATTACCGTGGACCAGAGACAGAACATTACTGTGGACCAGAGACCGAACTTTACCTTGAAACCGAACATTACCGTGGACCAGAGACAGAACATTACCATGGACCAGGGACAGAACATTACCTTGAAACCGAAACAGAACATTATCGTTGACCAGAAACGGAACATTACCGTGAAACCGAAACAGAACATTATCGTGGACCAGAAACGGAACATTACCGTGAAACAGAAACAGAACATTATCGTGGACCAGAGACGGAACATTACCGTGAAACCGAACATTATCGTGGACCAGAGATCGAACATTACCGTGGACCAGAGACAGAACATTACCGTGAACCAGAGACAGAACATTACCGTGGACCAGACACAGAACATTACCGTGGACCAGAGACAGAACATTACCATGAAACCGAACATTATCGTGGACCAGAAACGGAACATTACCGTGATACAGAAACAAAAAATTATCGTGGACCAGAAACGGAACATTACCGTGAAACCGAACATTATCGTGGACCAGAGATCGAACATTATCGTGGACCAGAGACAGAATATTACCGTGGACCAGAGACAGAACATTACCGTGAAACCGAACATTATCGTCGACCAGAAATCGAACATTATCATGGACCAGAGACAGAACATTACCGTGGACCAGAAATGGAACATTACCGTGAAACCGAACATTTCTATGGACCAGATACGGAACATTACTGTGGACCAGAGACGGAACATTACCGTGGACCAGAACATTACCGTGGACCAGAACATTACCGTGAAACCGAACATTATCGTGAAACCGAGCATTATCGTGGACCAGAGACCGAACATTACCGTGAAACCGAACATTACCGTGGACCAGAGACCAAACATTACCATGAAACCGAAACAGAACATTATCGTGGACCAGAAACGGAACATTACCGTGAAACAGAAACACAACATTATCGTGGACCAGAAACGGAACATTACCGTGACACAGAAAAACAACATTATCGTGGACCAGAAACGGAACATTACCGTGAAACAGAACATTAGCGTGGACCAGAGACAGAACATTACCGTGAACCAGAGACAGAACATTACCGTGAAACAGAAACACAACATTACCGTGGACCAGAGACAGAACATTACCGTGAAACGGAAACAGAACATTACCGTGGACCAGAAACGGAACATTATCATGGACCAGAGACAGAACATTATCGTCGACCAAAGACGGAACATTATCATGGACCAGAGACGGAACATTACCGTGAAACCGAACATTATCGTGGACCAGAAACAGAACATTACCGTTGACCAGAGACAGAACATTACCATGAAACCGAAACAGAACATTATCGTGGACCAGAAACGGAACATTACCGTGAAACAGAAACACAAAATTATCGTGGACCAGAAACGGAACATTACCGTGAAACAGAAACACAACATTATCGTGGACCAGAGACGGAACATTACCGTGAAACCGAACATTATCGTGGACCAGAGATCGAACATTACCGTGGACCAGAGACAGAACATTACCGTGGACCAGAGACAGAACATTACCGTGAAAAAGAAACAAAACATTACCGTGGACCAGAAACGGAACATTATCTTGGACCAGAGAAAGAACATTACCCTGGACCAGAGACAGAACATTATCGTGGACCAGAGATCGAACATTACCGTGGACCAGAGACAGAACATTATCGTGGACCAGAAACGGAACATTAACGTGAAACAGAAACAGAATATTAGCGTTGACCAGAGACAGAACATTACCGTGAAACAGAAACACAACATTATCGTGGACCAGAAACGGAACATTACCGTGAAACAGAAACAGAACATTAGCGTGGACCAGAGACGGAACATTACCGTGAACAAGAGACAGAACATTACCGTGAAACAGAATCACAACATTACCGTGGACCAGAGACAGAACATTACCGTGAAATGGAAACAGAACATTACCGTGAATCCGAAACAGAACATTATCGTGGACCAAAGACGGAACATTATCGTGGACCAGAGACGGAACATTACCGTGAAACCGAACATTATAGTGGACCAGACACAGAACATTACCGTGGACCAGAGACAGAACATTACCATGAAACCGAAACAGAACATTATCGTGGACCAGAAACGGAACATTACCGTGAAACAGAAACACAAAATTATCGTGGACCAGAAACGGAACATTACCGTGAAACAGAAACAGAACATTATCGTGGACCAGAGACGGAACATTACCGTGAAACCGAACATTATCGTGGACCAGAGATCGAACATTACCGTGGACCAGAGACAGAACATTATCGTGGACCAGAGAAGGAACATTACCGTGGACCAAAGACGGAACATTACCGTGAAAGCGAAACAGAATATTATCTTGGACCAGAGACAGAACATTACCGTGGACCAGAGACAGAACATTACCGTGGATCAGAGACAGAACATTACCGTGGACCAGAGACCGAACTTTACATTGAAACCGAACATTATCGTGGACCAGAGACAGAACATTACCATGGACCAGAGACAGAACATTACCGTGAAAAAGAACATTATCATGGACCAGAAACGGAACATTACCGTGAAACAGAAACACAACATTTTCGTGGACCAGAGACGGAACATTACCGTGGACCAGAGACGGAACATTACCGTGAAACCGAAACAGAACATTATCGTGGACCAGAGACGGAACATTACCGTGAAACCGAACATTATCGTGGACCAGAGACAGAACATTACCGTGGACCAGAGACAGAACATTACCGTGGACCAGAGACAGAACATTACCGTGGACCAGAGACAGAACATTACTGTGGACCAGAGACCGAACTTTACCTTGAAACCGAACATTACCGTGGACCAGAGACAGAACATTACCATGGACCAGGGACAGAACATTACCGTGAAACCGAAACAGAACATTATCGTGGACCAGAAACGGAACATTACCGTGAAACAGAAACAGAACATTATCGTGGACCAGAGACGGAACATTACCGTGAAACCGAACATTATCGTGGACCAGAGATCGAACATTACCGTGGACCAGAAACGGAACATTACCGTGAAACAGAAACAGAACATTATCGTGGACCAGAGACGGAACATTACCGTGAAACCGAACATTATCGTGGACCAGAGATCGAACATTACCGTGGACCAGAGACAGAACATTACCGTGAACCAGAGACAGAACATTACCGTGGACCAGACACAGAACATTACCGTGGACCAGAGACAGAACATTACCATGAAACCGAACATTATCGTGGACCAGAAACGGAACATTACCGTGAAACAGAAACAAAAAATTATCGTGGACCAGAAACGGAACATTACCGTGATACAGAAACAAAAAATTATCGTGGACCAGAAACGGAACATTACCGTGAAACCGAACATTATCGTGGACCAGAGATCGAACATTATCGTGGACCAGAGACAGAATATTACCGTGGACCAGAGACAGAACATTACCGTGAAACCGAACATTATCGTCGACCAGAAATCGAACATTATCATGGACCAGAGACAGAACATTACCGTGGACCAGAAATGGAACATTACCGTGAAACCGAACATTTCTATGGACCAGATACGGAACATTACTGTGGACCAGAGACGGAACATTACCGTGGACCAGAACATTACCGTGGACCAGAACATTACCGTGAAACCGAACATTATCGTGAAACCGAGCATTATCGTGGACCAGAGACCGAACATTACCGTGAAACCGAACATTACCGTGGACCAGAGACCAAACATTACCATGAAACCGAAACAGAACATTATCGTGGACCAGAAACGGAACATTACCGTGAAACAGAAACACAACATTATCGTGGACCAGAAACGGAACATTACCGTGAAACAGAAACAGAACATTACCGTGAAACAGAAACACAACATTATAGTGGACCAGAAACGGAACATTACCGTGGACCAGAAACGGAACATTATCATGGACCAGAGACAGAACATTATCGTGGACCAAAGACGGAACATTATCATGGACCAGAGACGGAACATTACCGTGAAACCGAACATTATCGTGGACCAGAAACAGTACATTACCGTGGACCAGAGACAGAACATTACCATGAAACCGAAACAGAACATTATCGTGGACCAGAAACGGAACATTACCGTGAAACAGAAACACAAAATTATCATTGACCAGAAACGGAACATTACCGTGAAACAGAAACACAACATTATCGTGGACCAGAGACGGAACATTACCGTGAAACCGAACATTATCGTGGACCAGAGATCGAACATTACCGTGGACCAGAGACAGAACATTACCGTGGACCAGAGACAGAACATTACCGTGAAAAAGAAACAAAACATTACCGTGGACCAGAAACGGAACATTATCTTGGACCAGAGACAGAACATTATCGTGGACCAGAGATCGAACATTACCGTGGACCAGAAACGGAACATTACCGTGACACAGAAAAACAACATTATCGTGGACCAGAAACGGAACATTACCGTGAAACAGAAACAGAACATTAGCGTGGACCAGAGACAGAACATTACCGTGAACCAGAGACAGAACATTACCGTGAAACAGAAACACAACATTACCGTGGACCAGAGACAGAACATTACCGTGAAACGGAAACAGAACATTACCGTGGACCAGAAACGGAACATTATCATGGACCAGAGACGGAACATTACCGTGAAACCGAACATTATCGTGGACCAGAAACAGAACATTACCGTGGACCAGAGACAGAACATTACCATGAAACCGAAACAGAACATTATCGTGCACCACAAACGGAACATTACCATGAAACAGAAACACAAAATTATTGTGGACCAGAAACGGAACATTACCGTGAAACAGAAACACAACATTATCGTGGACCAGAGACAGAACATTACCGTGAAACCGAACATTATCGTGGACCAGAGATCGAACATTACCGTGGACCAGAGACAGAACATTATCGTGGACCAGAAACGGAACATTACCATGAAACCGAACATTATCGTGGACCAGACACAGAACTTTACCGTGGACCAGAGACAGAACATTACCGTGGACCAGAAACGGAACATTACCATGAAACCGAACATTATCGTGGACCAGACACAGAACTTTACCGTGGACCAGAGACAGAACATTACCGTGAAACCGAAACAGAACATTATCGTGGACCAGAAACGGAACATTACCGTGAAACAGAAACACAAAATTATCGTGGACCAGAGACAGAACATTACCGTGGACCAGAGACAGAACATTACCGTGGACCAGAGACAGAACATTTCCGTGGACCAGAGACAGAACATTTCCGTGGACCAGAGACAGAACATTACCGTGGACCAGAGACAGAACATTACTGTGGACCAGAGACCGAACTTTACCTTGAAACCGAACATTACCGTGGACCAGAGACAGAATATTACCATGGACCAGAGACAGAACATTACCATGAAACAAAACATTATCATGGACCAGAAACGGAACATTACCGTGAAACAGAAAAACAACATTATCGTGGACCAGAGACGGAACATTATCGTGAACCAGAAACGGAACATTATCGTGAAACCGAACATTATCGTGGACCAGAGACGGAACATTACCGTGAAACAGAAACACAATGTTACCGTGGACCAGAGACAGAACATTACCGTGAAACGGAAACAGAACATTACCGTGAAACCGAAACAGAACATTATCGTGGACCAGAAACGGAACATTACCGTGAAACAGAAACACAAAATTATCGTGGACCAGAAACGGAACATTACCATGAAACAGATCATTATCGTGGACCAAAGACGCAACATTATCGTGGACCAGAGACGGAACATTATCGTGAAACCGAACATTACCCTGGACCAGAGACAGAACATTACCATGAAACAGAACATTATCGTGGACCAGAAACGGAACATTACCGTGAAACAGAAACAAAAAATTATCATGGACCAGAAACGGAACATTACCGTGATACAGAAACAGAACATTATCGTGGACCAGAGACGGAACATTACCGTGAAACCGAACATTATCGTGGACCAGAGATCGAACATTATCGTGGACCAGAGACAGAATATTACCGTGGACCAGAGACAGAACATTACCGTGGACCAGAGACAGAACATTACCGTGGACCAGAGACCGAACATTACCTTGAAACCGAACATTACCGTGGACCAGAAACAGAAAATTACCATGGACCAGAGACAGAACATTACCGTGAAACAGAACATTGTCATGGACCAGAAACGGAACATTACCGTGAAACAGAAACACAACATTATCGTGGACCAGAGACGGAACATTACCGTGGACCAGAGACGGAACGTTACCGTGAAACCGAAACAGAACATTATCGTGGACCAGAAACGGAACATTACCGTGAAACCGAAACAGAACATTATCGTGGACCAGACACGGAACATTACCGTGAAACCGAACATTATCGTGGACCAGAGATCGAACATTACCGTGGACCAGAGACAGAACATTACCGTGGACCAGAGACAGAACATTACCGTGGACCAGAGACCGAACTTTACCTTGAAACCGAACATTACCCTGGACCAGAGACAGAACATTACCGTGAAACAGAACATTATCATGGACCAGAAACGGAACATTACCATGAAACAGAAACAGAACATTATCATGGACCACAAACGGAACATTACCGTGAAACCGAACATTATCGTGGACCAGAGATCGAACATTACCGTGGACCAGAGACAGAACATTACCGTGGACCAGAGACAGAACATTACCGTGGACCAGAGACCGAACTTTACCTTGAAACCGAACATTACCCTGGACCAGAGACAGAACATTACCGTGAAACAGAACATTATCATGGACCAGAAACGGAACATTACCATGAAACAGAAACAGAACATTATCGTGGATCAGAGACAGAACATTATCGTGGACCAGAGACAGAACATTATCGTGGACCAGAGACGGAACATTATCATGGACCAGAGACAGAACATTACCGTGAAACCTAAACAGAACATTATCGTTGACCAGAAACTGAACATTATCGTGAAACCGAACATTATCGTGGACCAGAAACACAAAATTATCGTGGACAAGAGACAGAACATTACCATGAAACCGAAACAGAACATTATCGTGGACCAGAAACGGAACATTACCGTGAAACAGAAACACAAAATTATCGTGGACCAGAAACGGAACATTACCGTGAAACAGAAACACAACATTATCGTGGACCAGAGTCGGAACATTACCGTGAAACCGAACATTATCGTGGACCAGAGATCGAACATTACCGTGGACCAGAGACAGAACATTACCGTGAAAAAGAAACAGAACATTACCGTGGACCAGAAACGGAACATTATCGTGGACCAGAGAAAGAACATTACCGTGGACCAGAGACAGAACATTATCGTGGACCAGAAACGGAACATTACCATGAAACAGAACATTATCGTGGACCAAAGACGGAACATTATCGTGGACCAGAGACGGAACATTACCGTGAAACCGAACATTATCGTGGACCAGACACAGAACATTACCGTGGACCAGAGACAGAACATTACCATGAAACCGAACATTATCGTGGACCAGAAACGGAACATTACCGTGAAACAGAAACAAAAAATTATCGTGGACCAGAAACGGAACATTACCGTGATACAGAAACAGAACATTATCGTGGACCAGAGACGGAACATTACCGTGAAACCGAACATTATCGTGGACCAGAGATCGAACATTATCGTGGACCAGAGACAGAATATTACCGTGGACCAGAGACAGAACATTACCGTGGACCAGAGACAGAACATTACCGTGGACCAGAGACCGAACATTACCTTGAAACCGAACATTATCGTGGACCAGAGACGGAATATTACCGTGGACCAGAGACGGAACATTACCGTGAAACCGAAACAGATCATTATCGTGGACCAGAGACCGAACATTACCGTGAAACAGAACATTATGGTGGACCAGAGACGGAACATTACCGTGAAACCGAACATTATCGTCGACCAGAAATCGAACATTATCGTGGACCAGAGACAGAACATTACCGTGGACCAAAAATGGAACATTACCGTGAAACCGAACATTTCCATGGACCAGATACGGAACATTACTGTGGACCAGAGACGGAACATTACCGTGGACCAGAACATTACCGTGGACCAGAACATTACCGTGAAACCGAACATTATCGTGAAACCGAGCATTATCGTGGACCAGAGACCGAACATTACCGTGAAACCGAACATTACCGTGGACCAGAGACCAAACATTACCATGAAACCGTAACAGAACATTATCGTGGACCAGAAACGGAACATTACCGTGAAACAGAAACACAACATTATCGTGGACCAGAAACGGAACATTACCTTGAAACAGAGACAGAACATTAGCGTGGACCAGAGACAGAACATTACCGTGAAACAGAAAAACATTATAGTGGACCAGAGACGGAACATTACCGTGAAACAGAAACAGAACATTAGCGTGGACCAGAGACAGAACATTACCGTGAACCAGAGACAGAACATTACCGTGAAACAGAAACACAACATTACCGTGGACCAGAGACAGAACATTACCGTGAAACGGAAACAGAACATTACCGTGGACCAGAAACGGAACATTATCATAGACCAGAGACGGAACATTACCGTGAAAAAGAACATTATCGTGGACCAGACACAGAACATTACCGTGGACCAGAGACAGAACATTACCATGAAACCGAAACAGAACATTATCGTGGACCAGAAACGGAACATTACCGTGAAACAGAAACACAAAATTATCGTGGACCAGAAACGGAACATTACCGTGAAACAGAATCACAACATTATCGTGGACCAGAGACGGAACATTACCGTGAAACCGAACATTATCGTGGACCAGAGATCGAACATTACCGTGGACCAGAGACAGAACATTACCGTGGACCAGAGACAGAACATTACCGTGAAAAAGAAACAGAACATTACCGTGGACCAGAAACGGAACATTATCTTGGACCAGAGAAAGAACATTACCGTGGACCAGAGACAGAACATTATCGTGGACCAGAGATCGAACATTACCGTGGACCAGAGACAGAACATTATCGTGGACCAGAAACGGAACATTACCGTGAAAAAGAAACAGAACATTACCGTGGACCAGAAACGGAACATTATCGTGGACCAGAGAAAGAACATTACCGTGAAACCGAAACAGAACATTATGGTGGACCAGAAACGGAACATTACCGTGAAACCGAACATTATCGTGGACCAGACACAGAACATTACCGTGGACCAGAGACAGAACATTACCGTGAAACCGAAACAGAACATTATCGTGGACCAGAAACGGAACATTACCGTGAAACAGAAACACAAAATTATCGTGGACCAGAGACAGAACATTACCGTGGACCAGAGACAGAACATTACCATGGACCAGAGACAGAACATTACCATGAAACAGAACATTATCATGGACCAGAAACGGAACATTACCGTGAAACAGAAAAACAACATTATCGTGGACCTCAGACGGAACATTATCATGGACCAGAAACGGAACATTATCGTGAAACCGAACATTATCGTGGACCAGAGACGGAACATTACCGTCAAACAGAAACACAACATTACCGTGGACCAGAGACAGAACATTACTGTGAAACGGAAAAAGAACATTACCATCAAACAAAAACAGAACATTATCGTGGACCAGAAACGGAACATTACCGTGAAACAGAACATTATCGTGGACCAAAGACGGAACATTATCGTGGACCAGAGAAAGAACATTACCGTGGACCAGAGACAGAACATTATCGTGGACCAGAGATCGAACATTACCGTGGACCAGAGACAGAACATTATCGTGGACCAGAAACGGAACATTACCATGAAACCGAACATTATCGTGGACCAGACACAGAACATTACCGTGGACCAGAGACAGAACATTACCGTGAAACCGAAACAGAACATTATCGTGGACCAGAAACGGAACATTACCGTGAAACAGAAACACAAAATTATCGTGGACCAGAGACAGATCATTACCGTCGACCAGAGACAGAACATTACCGTGGACCAGAGACAGAACATTTCCGTGGACCAGAGACAGAACATTTCCGTGGACCAGAGACAGAACATTACCGTGGACCAGAGACAGAACATTACTGTGGACCAGAGACCGAACTTTACCTTGAAACCGAACATTACCGTGGACCAGAGACAGAATATTACCATGGACCAGAGACAGAACATTACCATGAAACAGAACATTATCATGGACCAGAAACGGAACATTACCGTGAAACAGAAAAACAACATTATCGTGGACCAGAGACGGAACATTATCGTGAACCAGAAACGGAACATTATCGTGAAACCGAACATTATCGTGGACCAGAGACGGAACATTACCGTGAAACAGAAACACAATGTTACCGTGGACCAGAGACAGAACATTACCGTGAAACGGAAACAGAACATTACCGTGAAACCGAAACAGAACATTATCGTGGACCAGAAACGGAACATTACCGTGAAACAGAAACACAAAATTATCGTGGACCAGAAACGGAACATTACCATGAAACAGATCATTATCGTGGACCAGAGACGGAACATTATCGTGAAACCGAATATTACCCTGGACCAGAGACAGAACATTACCATGAAACAGAACATTATCGTGGACCAGAAACGGAACATTACCGTGAAACAGAAACAAAAAATTATCATGGACCAGAAACGGAACATTACCGTGATACAGAAACAGAACATTATCGTGGACCAGAGACGGAACATTACCGTGAAACCGAACATTATCGTGGACCAGAGATCGAACATTATCGTGGACCAGAGACAGAATATTACCGTGGACCAGAGACAGAACATTACCGTGGACCAGAGACAGAACATTACCGTGGACCAGAGACCGAACATTACCTTGAAACCGAACATTACCGTGGACCAGAAACAGAAAATTACCATGGACCAGAGACAGAACATTACCGTGAAATAGAACATTGTCATGGACCAGAAACGGAACAATACCGTGAAACAGAAACACAACATTATCGTGGACCAGAGACGGAACATTACCGTGGACCAGAGACGGAACGTTACCGTGAAACCGAAACAGAACATTATCGTGGACCAGAAACGGAACATTACCGTGAAACCGAACATTATCGTGGACCAGAGATCGAACATTACCGTGGACCAGAGACAGAACATTACCGTGGACCAGAGACAGAACATTACCGTGGACCAGAGACCGAACTTTACCTTGAAACCGAACATTACCCTGGACCAGAGACAGAACATTACCGTGAAACAGAACATTATCATGGACCAGAAACGGAACATTACCATGAAACAGAAACAGAACATTATCATGGACCAGAAACGGAACATTACCGTGAAACCGAAACAGAAGATTATCGTGGACCAGAAACGGAACATTACCGTGAAACAGAAACACAACATTACCGTGGACCAGAGACAGAACATTACCTTGAAACCAAAACAGAACATTATCGTGGACCAGAAACGGAACATTATCGTGGACCAGAGACAGAACATTACCGTGAAACCGAAAAAGAACATTATCGTGGACCAGAAACGGAACATTATCGTGGACCAGAGACAGAACATTATCGTGGATCAGAGACAGAACATTATCTTGGATCAGAGACAGAACATTATCGTGGACCAGAGACAGAACATTATCGTGGACCAGAGACGGAACATTATCATGGACCAGAGACAGAACATTACCGTGAAACCTAAACAGAACATTATCGTTGACCAGAAACTGACCATTATCGTGAAACCGAACATTATCGTGGACCAGAAACACAAAATTATCGTGGACCAGAGACAGAACATTACCATGAAACCGAAACAGAACATTATCGTGGACCAGAAACGGAACATTACCGTGAAACAGAAACACAAAATTATCGTGGACCAGAAACGGAACATTACCGTGAAACAGAAACACAACATTATCGTGGACCAGAGTCGGAACATTACCGTGAAACCGAACATTATCGTGGACCAGAGATCGAACATTACCGTGGACCAGAGACAGAACATTACCGTGGACCAGAGACAGAACATTACCGTGAAAAAGAAACAGAACATTACCGTGGACCAGAAACGGAACATTATCGTGGACCAGAGAAACAACATTACCGTGGACCAGAGACAGAACATTATCGTGGACCAGAAACGGAATATTACCATGAAACAGAACATTATCGTGGACCAAAGACGGAACATTATCGTGGACCAGAGACGGAACATTACCGTGAAACCGAACATTATCGTGGACCAGACACAGAACATTACCGTGGACCAGAGACAGAACATTATCGTGGATCAGAGACAGAACATTATCGTGGACCAGAGACAGAACATTATCGTGGACCAGAGACGGAACATTATCGTGGACCAGAGATCGAACATTACCGTGGACCAGAGACAGAACATTACCGTGGACCAGAGACAGAACATTACCGTGGACCAGAGACCGAACTTTACCTTGAAACCGAACATTACCCTGGACCAGAGACAGAACATTACCGTGAAACAGAACATTATCATGGACCAGAAACGGAACATTACCATGAAACAGAAACAGAACATTATCATGGACCAGAAACGGAACATTACCGTGAAACCGAAACAGAAGATTATCGTGGACCAGAAACGGAACATTACCGTGAAACAGAAACACAACATTACCGTGGACCAGAGACAGAACATTACCTTGAAACCAAAACAGAACATTATCGTGGACCAGAAACGGAACATTATCGTGGACCAGAGACAGAACATTACCGTGAAACCGAAAAAGAACATTATCGTGGACCAGAAACGGAACATTATCGTGGACCAGAGACAGAACATTATCGTGGATCAGAGACAGAACATTATCGTGGATCAGAGACAGAACATTATCGTGGACCAGAGACAGAACATTATCGTGGACCAGAGACGGAACATTATCATGGACCAGAGACAGAACATTACCGTGAAACCTAAACAGAACATTATCGTTGACCAGAAACTGACCATTATCGTGAAACCGAACATTATCGTGGACCAGAAACACAAAATTATCGTGGACCAGAGACAGAACATTACCATGAAACCAAAACAGAACATTATCGTGGACCAGAAACGGAACATTACCGTGAAACAGAAACACAAAATTATCGTGGACCAGAAACGGAACATTACCGTGAAACAGAAACACAACATTATCGTGGACCAGAGTCGGAACATTACCGTGAAACCGAACATTATCGTGGACCAGAGATCGAACATTACCGTGGACCAGAGACAGAACATTACCGTGGACCAGAGACAGAACATTACCGTGAAAAAGAAACAGAACATTACCGTGGACCAGAAACGGAACATTATCGTGGACCAGAGAAACAACATTACCGTGGACCAGAGACAGAACATTATCGTGGACCAGAAACGGAATATTACCATGAAACAGAACATTATCGTGGACCAAAGACGGAACATTATCGTGGACCAGAGACGGAACATTACCGTGAAACCGAACATTATCGTGGACCAGACACAGAACATTACCGTGGACCAGAGACAGAACATTACCATGAAACCGAACATTATCGTGGACCAGAAACGGAACATTACCGTGAAACAGAAACAAAAAATTATCGTGGACCAGAAACGGAACATTACCGTGATAAAGAAACAGAACATTATCGTGGACCAGAGACGGAACATTACCGTGAAACCGAACATTATCGTGGACCAGAGATCGAACATTATCGTGGACCAGAGACAGAATATTACCGTGGACCAGAGACAGAACATTACCGTGGACCAGAGACAGAACATTACCGTGGACCAGAGACCGAACATTACCTTGAAACCGAACATTACCGTGGACCAGAAACAGAAAATTACCATGGACCAGAAACGGAACATTACCGTGAAACAGAAACACAACATTATCGTGGACCAGAGACGGAATATTACCGTGGACCAGAGACGGAACATTACCGTGAAACCGAAACAGAACATTATCGTGGACCAGAGACCGAACATTACCGTGAAACAGAACATTATGGTGGACCAGAGACGGAACATTACCGTGAAACCGAACATTATCGTCGACCAGAAATCGAAAATTATCGTGGACCAGAGACAGAACATTACCGTGGACCAAAAATGGAACATTACCGTGAAACCGAACATTTCCATGGACCAGATACGGAACATTACTGTGGACCAGAGACGGAACATTACCGTGGACCAGAACATTACCGTGGACCAGAACATTACCGTGAAACCGAACATTATCGTGAAACCGAGCATTATCGTGGACCAGAGACCGAACATTACCGTGAAACCGAACATTACCGTGGACCAGAGACCAAACATTACCATGAAACCGAAACAGAACATTATCGTGGACCACAAAACGGAACATTATCGTGGACCAGAGACAGAACATTATCGTGGATCAGAGACAGAACATTATCGTGGATCAGAGACAGAACATTATCGTGGACCAGAGACAGAACATTATCGTGGACCAGAGACAGAACATTATCGTGGACCAGAGACGGAACATTATCATGGACCAGAGACAGAACATTACCGTGAAACCTAAACAGAACATTATCGTTGACCAGAAACTGAACATTATCGTGAAACAGAACATTATCGTGGACCAGAAACACAAAATTATCTTGGACCAGAGACAGAACATTACCATTAAACCGAAACAGAACATTATCGTGGACCAGAAACGGAACATTACCGTGAAACAGAAACACAAAATTATCGTGGACCAGAAACGGAACATTACCGTGAAACAGAAACACAACATTATCGTGGACCAGAGTCGGAACATTACCGTGAAACCGAACATTATCGTGGATCAGAGATCGAACATTACCGTGGACCAGAGACAGAACATTACCGTGGACCAGAGACAGAACATTACCGTGAAAAAGAAACAGAACATTACCGTGGACCAGAAACGGAACATTATCGTGGACCAGAGAAAGAACATTACCGTGGACCAGAGACAGAACATTATCGTGGTGCCAGAAACGGAACATTACCATGAAACAGAACATTATCGTGGACCAAAGACGGAACATTATCGTGGACCAGAGACGGAACATTACCGTGAAACCGAACATTATCGTGGACCAGACACAGAACATTACCGTGGACCAGAGACAGAACATTACCATGAAACCGAACATTATCGTGGACCAGAAACGGAACATTACCGTGAAACAGAAACAAAAAATTATCGTGGACCAGAAACGGAACATTACCGTGATAAAGAAACAGAACATTATCGTGGACCAGAGACGGAACATTACCGTGAAACCGAACATTATCGTGGACCAGAGATCGAACATTATCGTGGACCAGAGACAGAATATTACCGTGGACCAGAGACAGAACATTACCGTGGACCAGAGACAGAACATTACCGTGGACCAGAGACCGAACATTACCTTGAAACCGAACATTACCGTGGACCAGAAACAGAAAATTACCATGGACCAGAAACGGAACATTACCGTGAAACAGAAACACAACATTATCGTGGACCAGAGACGGAATATTACCGTGGACCAGAGACGGAACATTACCGTGAAACCGAAACAGAACATTATCGTGGACCAGAGACGGAACATTACCGTGAAACAGAACATTATGGTGGACCAGAGACGGAACATTACCGTGAAACCGAACATTATCGTCGACCAGAAATCGAAAATTATCGTGGACCAGAGACAGAACATTACCGTGGACCAAAAATGGAACATTACCGTGAAACCGAACATTTCCATGGACCAGATACGGAACATTACTGTGGACCAGAGACGGAACATTACCGTGGACCAGAACATTACCGTGGACCAGAACATTACCGTGAAACCGAACATTATCGTGAAACCGAGCATTATCGTGGACCAGAGACCGAACATTACCGTGAAACCGAACATTACCGTGGACCAGAGACCAAACATTACCATGAAACCGAAACAGAACATTATCGTGAACCACAAAACGGAACATTATCGTGGACCAGAGACAGAACATTATCGTGGATCAGAGACAGAACATTATCGTGGATCAGAGACAGAACATTATCGTGGACCAGAGACAGAACATTATCGTGGACCAGAGACAGAACATTACCGTGGACCAGAGACCGAACATTACCTTGAAACCGAACATTACCGTGGACCAGAAACAGAAAATTACCATGGACCAGAAACGGAACATTACCGTGAAACAGAAACACAACATTATCGTGGACCAGAGACGGAATATTACCGTGGACCAGAGACGGAACATTACCGTGAAACCGAAACAGAACATTATCGTGGACCAGAAACCGAACATTACCGTGAAACAGAACATTATGGTGGACCAGAGACGGAACATTACCGTGAAACCGAACATTATCGTCGACCAGAAATCGAACATTATCGTGGACCAGAGACAGAACATTACCGTGGACCAAAAATGGAACATTACCGTGAAACCGAACATTTCCATGGACCAGATACGGAACATTACTGTGGACCAGAGACGGAACATTACCGTGGACCAGAACATTACCGTGGACCAGAACATTACCGTGAAACCGAACATTATCGTGAAACCGAGCATTATCGTGGACCAGAGACCGAACATTACCGTGAAACCGAACATTACCGTGGACCAGAGACCAAACATTACCATGAAACCGTAACAGAACATTATCGTGGACCAGAAACGGAACATTACCGTGAAACAGAAACACAACATTATCGTGGACCAGAAACGGAACATTACCGTGAAACAGAAACAGAACATTAGCGTGGACCAGAGACAGAACATTACCGTGAAACAGAAAAACAACATTATCGTGGACCAGAGACGGAACATTACCGTGAAACAGAAACAGAACATTAGCGTGGACCAGAGACAGAACATTACCGTGAACCAGAGACAGAACATTACCGTGAAACAGAAACACAACATTACCGTGGACCAGAGACAGAACATTACCGTGAAACGGAAACAGAACATTACCGTGGACCAGAAACGGAACATTATCATGGACCAGAGACAGAACATTATCGTGGACCAAAGACGGAACATTATCATAGACCAGAGACGGAACATTACCGTGAAAAAGAACATTATCGTGGACCAGACACAGAACATTACCGTGGACCAGAGACAGAACATTACCGTGGACCAGAGAAAGAACATTACCGTGGACCAGAGACAGAACATTATCGTGGACCAGAGATCGAACATTACCGTGGACCAGAGACAGAACATTATCGTGGACCAGAAACGGAACATTACCGTGAAAAAGAAACAGAACATTACCGTGGACCAGAAACGGAACATTATCGTGGACCAGAGAAAGAACATTACCGTGAAACCGAAACAGAACATTATGTAGGACCAGAAACGGAACATTACCGTGAAACCGAACATTATCTTGGACCAGACACAGAACATTACCGTGGACCAGAGACAGAACATTACCGTGAAACCGAAACAGAACATTATCGTGGACCAGAAACGGAACATTACCGTGAAACAGAAACACAAAATTATCGTGGACCAGAGACAGAACATTACCGTGGACCAGAGACAGAACATTACCATGGACCAGAGACAGAACATTACCATGAAACAGAACATTATCATGGACCAGAAACGGAACATTACCGTGAAACAGAAAAACAACATTATCGTGGACCAGACACGGAATATTATCATGGACCAGAAACGGAACATTATCGTGAAACCGAACATTATCGTGGACCAGAGACGGAACATTACCGTCAAACAGAAACACAACATTACCGTGGACCAGAGACAGAACATTACCGTGAAACGGAAAAAGAACATTACCATCAAACAAAAACAGAACATTATCGTGGACCAGAAACGGAACATTACCGTGAAACAGAACATTATCGTGGACCAAAGACGGAACATTATCGTGGACCAGAGACGGAACATTACCGTGAAACCGAACATTATCGTGGACCAGACACAGAACATTACCGTGGACCAGAGACAGAACATTACCATGAAACCGAACATTATCGTGGACCAGAAACGGAACATTACCGTGAAACAGAAACAAAAAATTATCGTGGACCAGAAACGGAACATTACCGTGATAAAGAAACAGAACATTATCGTGGACCAGAGACGGAACATTACCGTGAAACCGAACATTATCGTGGACCAGAGATCGAACATTATCGTGGACCAGAGACAGAATATTACCGTGGACCAGAGACAGAACATTACCGTGGACAAGAGACAGAACATTACCGTGGACCAGAGACCGAACATTACCTTGAAATTGAACATTACCGTGGACCAGAAACAGAAAATTACCATGGACCAGAAACGGAACATTACCGTGAAACAGAAACACAACATTATCGTGGACCAGAGACGGAATATTACTGTGGACCAGAGACGGAACATTACCGTGAAACCGAAACAGAACATTATCGTGGACCAGAGACCGAACATTACCGTGAAACAGAACATTATGGTGGACCAGAGACGGAACATTACCGTGAAACCGAACATTATCGTCGACCAGAAATCGAAAATTATCGTGGACCAGAGACAGAACATTACCGTGGACCAAAAATGGAACATTACCGTGAAACCGAACATTTCCATGGACCAGATACGGAACATTACTGTGGACCAGAGACGGAACATTACCGTGGACCAGAACATTACCGTGGACCAGAACATTACCGTGAAACCGAACATTATCGTGAAACCGAGCATTATCGTGGACCAGAGACCGAACATTACCGTGAAACCGAACATTACCGTGGACCAGAGACCAAACATTACCATGAAACCGAAACAGAACATTATCGTGGACCAGAAACGGAACATTATCGTGGACCAGAGACAGAACATTATCGTGGATCAGAGACAGAACATTATCGTGGATCAGAGACAGAACATTATCGTGGACCAGAGACAGAACATTATCGTGGACCAGAGACGGAACATTATCATGGACCAGAGACAGAACATTACCGTGAAACCTAAACAGAACATTATCGTTGACCAGAAACTGAACATTATCGTGAAACCGAACATTATCGTGGACCAGAAACACAAAATTATCGTGGACCAGAGACAGAACATTACCATGAAACCGAAACAGAACATTATCGTGGACCAGAAACGGAACATTACCGTGAAACAGAAACACAAAATTATCGTGGACCAGAAACTGAACATTACCGTGAAACAGAAACACAACATTATCGTGGACCAGAGTCGGAACATTACCGTGAAACCGAACATTATCGTGGACCAGAGATCGAACATTACCGTGGACCAGAGACAGAACATTACCGTGGACCAGAGACAGAACATTACCGTGAAAAAGAAACAGAACATTACCGTGGACCAGAAACGGAACATTATCGTGGACCAGAGAAAGAACATTACCGTGGACCAGAGACAGAACATTATCGTGGACCAGAAACGGAACATTACCATGAAACAGAACATTATCGTGGACCAAAGACGGAACATTATCGTGGACCAGAGACGGAACATTACCGTGAAACCGAACATTATCGTCGACCAGACACAGAACATTACCGTGGACCAGAGACAGAACATTACCATGAAACCGAACATTATCGTGGACCAGAAACGGAACATTACCGTGAAACAGAAACAAAAAATTATCGTGGACCAGAAACGGAACATTATCGTGATACAGAAACACAACATTATCGTGGACCAGAGACGGAACATTACCGTGAAACCGAACATTATCGTGGACCAGAGATCGAACATTATCGTGGACCAGAGACAGAATATTACCGTGGACCAGAGACAGAACATTACCGTGGACCAGAGACAGAACATTACCGTGGACCAGAGACCGAACATTACCTTGAAACCGAACATTACCGTGGACCAGAAACAGAAAATTACCATGGACCAGAAACGGAACATTACCGTGAAACAGAAACACAACATTATCGTGGACCAGAGACGGAATATTACCGTGGACCAGAGACGGAACATTACCGTGAAACCGAAACAGAACATTATCGTGGACCAGAAACCGAACATTACCGTGAAACAGAACATTATGGTGGACCAGAGACGGAACATTACCGTGAAACCGAACATTATCGTCGACCAGAAATCGAACATTATCGTGGACCAGAGACAGAACATTACCGTGGACCAAAAATGGAACATTACCGTGAAACCGAACATTTCCATGGACCAGATACGGAACATTACTGTGGACCAGAGACGGAACATTACCGTGGACCAGAACATTACCGTGGACCAGAACATTACCGTGAAACCGAACATTATCGTGAAACCGAGCATTATCGTGGACCAGAGACCGAACATTACCGTGAAACCGAACATTACCGTGGACCAGAGACCAAACATTACCATGAAACCGTAACAGAACATTATCGTGGACCAGAAACGGAACATTACCGTGAAACAGAAACACAACATTATCGTGGACCAGAAACGGAACATTACCGTGAAACAGAAACAGAACATTAGCGTGGACCAGAGACAGAACATTACCGTGAAACAGAAAAACAACATTATCGTGGACCAGAGACGGAACATTACCGTGAAACAGAAACAGAACATTAGCGTGGACCAGAGACAGAACATTACCGTGAACCAGAGACAGAACATTACCGTGAAACAGAAACAGAACATTACCGTGGACCAGAAACGGAACATTATCGTGGACCAGAGAAAGAACATTACCGTGAAACCGAAACAGAACATTATGGTGGACCAGAAACGGAATATTACCGTGAAACCGAACATTATCTTGGACCAGACACAGAACATTACCGTGGACCAGAGACAGAACATTACCGTGAAACCGAAACAGAACATTATCGTGGACCAGAAACGGAACATTACCGTGAAACAGAAACACAAAATTATCGTGGACCAGAGACAGAACATTACCGTGGACCAGAGACAGAACATTACCATGGACCAGAGACAGAACATTACCATGAAACAGAAGATTATCATGGACCAGAAACGGAACATTACCCTGAAACAGAAAAACAACATTATCGTGGACCAGAGACGGAATATTATCATGGACCAGAAACGGAACATTATCGTGAAACCGAACATTATCGTGGACCAGAGACGGAACATTACCGTCAAACAGAAACACAACATTACCGTGGACCAGAGACAGAACATTACCGTGAAACGGAAAAAGAACATTACCATCAAACAAAAACAGAACATTATCGTGGACCAGAAACGGAACATTACCGTGAAACAGAACATTATCGTGGACCAAAGACGGAACATTATCGTGGACCAGAAACGGAACATTACCGTGAAACAGAAACACAAAATTATCGTGGACCAGAGACAGAACATTACCGTGGACCAGAGACAGAACATTACCATGGACCAGAGACAGAACATTACCATGAAACAGAAGATTATCATGGACCAGAAACGGAACATTACCCTGAAACAGAAAAACAACATTATCGTGGACCAGAGACGGAATATTATCATGGACCAGAAACGGAACATTATCGTGAAACCGAACATTATCGTGGACCAGAGACGGAACATTACCGTCAAACAGAAACACAACATTACCGTGGACCAGAGACAGAACATTACCGTGAAACGGAAAAAGAACATTACCATCAAACAAAAACAGAACATTATCGTGGACCAGAAACGGAACATTACCGTGAAACAGAACATTATCGTGGACCAAAGACGGAACATTACCGTGAAACCGAACATTATCGTGGACCAGACACAGAACATTACCGTGGACCAGAGACAGAACATTACCATGAAACCGAACATTATCGTGGACCAGAAACGGAACATTACCGTGAAACAGAAACAAAATATTATCGTGGACCAGAAACGGAACATTACCGTGATACAGAAACAGAACATTATCGTGGACCAGAGACGGAACATTACCGTGAAACCGAACATTATTTTGGACCAGAGATCGAACATTATCGTGGACCAGAGACAGAAGATTACCGTGGACCAGAGACAGAACATTACCGTGGAACAGAGACCGAACATTACCTTGAAACCGAACATTACCGTGGACCAGAAACAGAAAATTACCATGGACCAGAGACAGAACATTACCCTGAAACAGAACATTGTCATAGACCAGAAACGGAACATTACCGTGAAACAGAAACACAACATTATCGTGGACCAGAGACGGAACATTACCGTGGACCAGAGACGGAACATTACCGTGAAACCGAAACAGAACATTATCGTGGACCAGAAACGGAACATTACTGTGAAACCGAAAAAGAACATTATCGTGGACCAGACACGGAACATTACCGTGAAACCGAACATTATCGTGGACCAGAGATCGAACATTACCGTGGACCAGAGACAGAACATTACCGTGGACCAGAGACAGAACATTACCGTGGACCAGAGACGGAACATTATCGTGGACCAGAGACGGAACATTACCGTGAAACCGAACATTATCGTCGACCAGACACAGAACATTACCGTGGACCAGAGACAGAACATTACCATGAAACCGAACATTATCGTGGACCAGAAACGGAACATTACCGTGAAACAGAAACAAAAAATTATCGTGGACCAGAAACGGAACATTATCGTGATACAGAAACACAACATTATCGTGGACCAGAGACGGAACATTACCGTGAAACCGAACATTATCGTGGACCAGAGATCGAACATTATCGTGGACCAGAGACAGAATATTACCGTGGACCAGAGACAGAACATTACCGTGGACCAGAGACAGAACATTACCGTGGACCAGAGACCGAACATTACCTTGAAACCGAACATTACCGTGGACCAGAAACAGAAAATTACCATGGACCAGAAACGGAACATTACCGTGAAACAGAAACACAACATTATCGTGGACCAGAGACGGAATATTACCGTGGACCAGAGACGGAACATTACCGTGAAACCGAAACAGAACATTATCGTGGACCAGAAACCGAACATTACCGTGAAACAGAACATTATGGTGGACCAGAGACGGAACATTACCGTGAAACCGAACATTATCGTCGACCAGAAATCGAACATTATCGTGGACCAGAGACAGAACATTACCGTGGACCAAAAATGGAACATTACCGTGAAACCGAACATTTCCATGGACCAGATACGGAACATTACTGTGGACCAGAGACGGAACATTACCGTGGACCAGAGACAGAACATTACCATGGACCAGAGACAGAACATTACCATGAAACAGAAGATTATCATGGACCAGAAACGGAACATTACCCTGAAACAGAAAAACAACATTATCGTGGACCAGAGACGGAATATTATCATGGACCAGAAACGGAACATTATCGTGAAACCGAACATTATCGTGGACCAGAGACGGAACATTACCGTCAAACAGAAACACAACATTACCGTGGACCAGAGACAGAACATTACCGTGAAACGGAAAAAGAACATTACCATCAAACAAAAACAGAACATTATCGTGGACCAGAAACGGAACATTACCGTGAAACAGAACATTATCGTGGACCAAAGACGGAACATTACCGTGAAACCGAACATTATCGTGGACCAGACACAGAACATTACCGTGGACCAGAGACAGAACATTACCATGAAACCGAACATTATCGTGGACCAGAAACGGAACATTACCGTGAAACAGAAACAAAATATTATCGTGGACCAGAAACGGAACATTACCGTGATACAGAAACAGAACATTATCGTGGACCAGAGACGGAACATTACCGTGAAACCGAACATTATTTTGGACCAGAGATCGAACATTATCGTGGACCAGAGACAGAAGATTACCGTGGACCAGAGACAGAACATTACCGTGGAACAGAGACCGAACATTACCTTGAAACCGAACATTACCGTGGACCAGAAACAGAAAATTACCATGGACCAGAGACAGAACATTACCCTGAAACAGAACATTGTCATAGACCAGAAACGGAACATTACCGTGAAACAGAAACACAACATTATCGTGGACCAGAGACGGAACATTACCGTGGACCAGAGACGGAACATTACCGTGAAACCGAAACAGAACATTATCGTGGACCAGAAACGGAACATTACTGTGAAACCGAAAAAGAACATTATCGTGGACCAGACACGGAACATTACCGTGAAACCGAACATTATCGTGGACCAGAGATCGAACATTACCGTGGACCAGAGACAGAACATTACCGTGGACCAGAGACAGAACATTACCGTGGACCAGAGACGGAACATTATCGTGGACCAGAGACGGAACATTACCGTGAAACCGAACATTATCGTCGACCAGACACAGAACATTACCGTGGACCAGAGACAGAACATTACCATGAAACCGAACATTATCGTGGACCAGAAACGGAACATTACCGTGAAACAGAAACAAAAAATTATCGTGGACCAGAAACGGAACATTATCGTGATACAGAAACACAACATTATCGTGGACCAGAGACGGAACATTACCGTGAAACCGAACATTATCGTGGACCAGAGATCGAACATTATCGTGGACCAGAGACAGAATATTACCGTGGACCAGAGACAGAACATTACCGTGGACCAGAGACAGAACATTACCGTGGACCAGAGACCGAACATTACCTTGAAACCGAACATTACCGTGGACCAGAAACAGAAAATTACCATGGACCAGAAACGGAACATTACCGTGAAACAGAAACACAACATTATCGTGGACCAGAGACGGAATATTACCGTGGACCAGAGACGGAACATTACCGTGAAACCGAAACAGAACATTATCGTGGACCAGAAACCGAACATTACCGTGAAACAGAACATTATGGTGGACCAGAGACGGAACATTACCGTGAAACCGAACATTATCGTCGACCAGAAATCGAACATTATCGTGGACCAGAGACAGAACATTACCGTGGACCAAAAATGGAACATTACCGTGAAACCGAACATTTCCATGGACCAGATACGGAACATTACTGTGGACCAGAGACGGAACATTACCGTGGACCAGAACATTACCGTGGACCAGAACATTACCGTGAAACCGAACATTATCGTGAAACCGAGCATTATCGTGGACCAGAGACCGAACATTACCGTGAAACCGAACATTACCTTGGACCAGAGACCAAACATTACCATGAAACCGTAACAGAACATTATCGTGGACCAGAAACGGAACATTACCGTGAAACAGAAACACAACATTATCGTGGACCAGAAACGGAACATTACCGTGAAACAGAAACAGAACATTAGCGTGGACCAGAGACAGAACATTACCGTGAAACAGAAAAACAACATTATCGTGGACCAGAGACGGAACATTACCGTGAAACAGAAACAGAACATTAGCGTGGACCAGAGACAGAACATTACCGTGAACCAGAGACAGAACATTACCGTGAAACAGAAACAGAACATTACCGTGGACCAGAAACGGAACATTATCGTGGACCAGAGAAAGAACATTACCGTGAAACCGAAACAGAACATTATGGTGGACCAGAAACGGAATATTACCGTGAAACCGAACATTATCTTGGACCAGACACAGAACATTACCGTGGACCAGAGACAGAACATTACCGTGAAACCGAAACAGAACATTATCGTGGACCAGAAACGGAACATTACCGTGAAACAGAAACACAAAATTATCGTGGACCAGAGACAGAACATTACCGTGGACCAGAGACAGAACATTACCATGGACCAGAGACAGAACATTACCATGAAACAGAAGATTATCATGGACCAGAAACGGAACATTACCCTGAAACAGAAAAACAACATTATCGTGGACCAGAGACGGAATATTATCATGGACCAGAAACGGAACATTATCGTGAAACCGAACATTATCGTGGACCAGAGACGGAACATTACCGTCAAACAGAAACACAACATTACCGTGGACCAGAGACAGAACATTACCGTGAAACGGAAAAAGAACATTACCATCAAACAAAAACAGAACATTATCGTGGACCAGAAACGGAACATTACCGTGAAACAGAACATTATCGTGGACCAAAGACGGAACATTATCGTGGACCAGAGACGGAACATTACCGTGAAACCGAACATTATCGTGGACCAGACACAGAACATTACCGTGGACCAGAGACAGAACATTACCATGAAACCGAACATTATCGTGGACCAGAAACGGAACATTACCGTGAAACAGAAACAAAATATTATCGTGGACCAGAAACGGAACATTACCGTGATACAGAAACAGAACATTATCGTGGACCAGAGACGGAACATTACCGTGAAACCGAACATTATTTTGGACCAGAGATCGAACATTATCGTGGACCAGAGACAGAAGATTACCGTGGACCAGAGACAGAACATTACCGTGGAACAGAGACCGAACATTACCTTGAAACCGAACATTACCGTGGACCAGAAACAGAAAATTACCATGGACCAGAGACAGAACATTACCCTGAAACAGAACATTGTCATAGACCAGAAACGGAACATTACCGTGAAACAGAAACACAACATTATCGTGGACCAGAGACGGAACATTACCGTGGACCAGAGACGGAACATTACCGTGAAACCGAAACAGAACATTATCGTGGACCAGAAACGGAACATTACTGTGAAACCGAAAAAGAACATTATCGTGGACCAGACACGGAACATTACCGTGAAACCGAACATTATCGTGGACCAGAGATCGAACATTACCGTGGACCAGAGACAGAACATTACCGTGGACCAGAGACAGAACATTACCGTGGACCAGAGACCGAACATTACCATGGACCAGAGACAGAACATTACAGTGAAACAGAACATTATCATGGACCAGAAACCGAACATTACCGTGAAACAGAAACAGAACATTATCGTGGACCAGAAACGGAACATTACCGTGAAACCGAAACAGAAGATTATCGTGGACCAGAAACGGAACATTACCGTGAAACAGAAACACAACATTACAGTGGACCAGAGACAGAACATTACCTTGAAACCAAAACAGAACATTATCGTGGACCAGAAACGGAACATTATCGTGGACCAGAGACAGAACATTACCGTGAAACCGAAACAGAACATTATCGTGGACCAGAAACGGAACATTATCGTGGACCAGAGACAGAACATTATCGTGGACCAGAGACAGAACATTATCGTGGACCAGAGACAGAACATTACCGTGAAACCTAAACAGAACATTATCGTTGACCAGAAACGGAACATTATCGTGAAACCGAACATTATCGTGGACCAGAAACACAAAATTATCGTGTACCAGAGACAGAACATTACCATGAAACCGAAACAGAACATTATCGTGGACCAGAAACGGAACATTACCGTGAAACAGAAACACAAAATTATCGTGGACCAGAAACGGAACATTACCGTGAAACAGAAACACAACATTATCGTGGACCAGAGCCGGAACATTACCGTGAAACCGAACATTATCTTGGACCAGAGATCGAACATTACCGTGGACCAGAGACAGAACATTACCGTGGACCAGAGACAGAACATTACCGTGAAAAAGAAACAGAACATTACTGTGGACCAGATACGGAACATTATCGTGGACCAGAGAAAGAACATTACCGTGAAACCGAAACAGAACATTATCGTGGACTAGAAACGGAACATTACCGTGAAACCGAACATTATTGTGGACCAGACACAGAACATTACCTTGGACCAGAGACAGAACATTACCGTGAAACCGAAACAGAACATTATCGTGGACCAGAGACAGAACATTACCGTGAAACCGAACATTATCGTGGACCAGAGATCGAACATTATCGTGGACAAGAGACAGAATATTACCGTGGACCAGAGACAGAACATTACCGTGGACCAGAGACAGAACATTACCGTGGACCAGAGACAGAACATTTCCGTGGACCAGAGACAGAACATTTCCGTGGACCAGAGACAGAACATTACCGTGGACCAGAGACAGAACATTACTGTGGACCAGAGACCGAACTTTACCTTGAAACCGAACATTACCGTGGACCAGAGACAGAACATTACCGTGGACCAGAGACAGAACATTACCATGGACCAGAGACAGAACATTACCATGAAACAGAACATTATCATGGACCAGAAACGGAACATTACCGTGAAACAGAAAAACAACATTATCGTGGACCAGAGACGGAATATTATCATGGACCAGAAACGGAACATTATCGTGAAACCGAACATTATCGTGGACCAGAGACGGAACATTACCGTCAAACAGAAACACAACATTACCGTGGACCAGAGACAGAACATTACCGTGAAACGGAAAAAGAACATTACCATCAAACAAAAACAGAACATTATCGTGGACCAGAAACGGAACATTACCGTGAAACAGAACATTATAGTGGACCAAAGACGGAACATTATCGTGGACCAGAGACGGAACATTACCGTGAAACCGAACATTATCGTGGACCAGACACAGAACATTACCGTGGACCAGAGACAGAACATTACCATGAAACCGAACATTATCGTGGACCAGAAACGGAACATTACCGTGAAACAGAAACAAAATATTATCGTGGACCAGAAACGGAACATTACCGTGATACAGAAACAGAACATTATCGTGGACCAGAGACGGAACATTACCGTGAAACCGAACATTATTTTGGACCAGAGATCGAACATTATCGTGGACCAGAGACAGAAGATTACCGTGGACCAGAGACAGAACATTACCGTGGAACAGAGACCGAACATTACCTTGAAACCGAACATTACCGTGGACCAGAAACAGAAAATTACCATGGACCAGAGACAGAACATTACCCTGAAACAGAACATTGTCATAGACCAGAAACGGAACATTACCGTGAAACAGAAACACAACATTATCGTGGACCAGAGACGGAACATTACCGTGGACCAGAGACGGAACATTACCGTGAAACCGAAACAGAACATTATCGTGGACCAGAGACGGAACATTACCGTGAAACCGAAACAGAACATTATCGTGGACCAGAAACGGAACATTACTGTGAAACCGAAAAAGAACATTATCGTGGACCAGACACGGAACATTACCGTGAAACCGAACATTATCGTGGACCAGAGATCGAACATTACCGTGGACCAGAGACAGAACATTACCGTGGACCAGAGACAGAACATTACCGTGGACCAGAGACCGAACAATACCATGAACCAGAGACAGAACATTACCGTGAAACAGAACATTATCATGGACCAGAAACCGAACATTACCGTGAAACAGAAACAGAACATTATCGTGGACCAGAAACGGAACATTACCGTGAAACCGAAACAGAAGATTATCGTGGACCAGAAACGGAACATTACCGTGAAACAGAAACACAACATTACAGTGGACCAGAGACAGAACATTACCTTGAAACCAAAACAGAACATTATCGTGGACCAGAAACGGAACATTATCGTGGACCAGAGACAGAACATTACCGTGAAACCGAAACAGAACATTATCGTGGACCAGAAACGGAACATTATCGTGGACCAGAGACAGAACATTATCGTGGATCAGAGACAGAACATTATCGTGGACCAGAGACAGAACATTACCGTGAAACCTAAACAGAACATTATCGTTGACCAGAAACGGAACATTATCGTGAAACCGAACATTATCGTGGACCAGAAACACAAAATTATCGTGTACCAGAGACAGAACATTACCATGAAAACGAAACAGAACATTATCGTGGACCAGAAACGGAACATTACCGTGGAACAGAGACCGAACATTACCTTGAAACCGAACATTACCGTGGACCAGAAACAGAAAATTACCATGGACCAGAGACAGAACATTACCCTGAAACAGAACATTGTCATAGACCAGAAACGGAACATTACCGTGAAACAGAAACACAACATTATCGTGGACCAGAGACGGAACATTACCGTGGACCAGAGACGGAACATTACCGTGAAACCGAAACAGAACATTATCGTGGACCAGAAACGGAACATTACTGTGAAACCGAAAAAGAACATTATCGTGGACCAGACACGGAACATTACCGTGAAACCGAACATTATCGTGGACCAGAGATCGAACATTACCGTGGACCAGAGACAGAACATTACCGTGGACCAGAGACAGAACATTACCGTGGACCAGAGACCGAACATTACCATGGACCAGAGACAGAACATTACAGTGAAACAGAACATTATCATGGACCAGAAACCGAACATTACCGTGAAACAGAAACAGAACATTATCGTGGACCAGAAACGGAACATTACCGTGAAACCGAAACAGAAGATTATCGTGGACCAGAAACGGAACATTACCGTGAAACCGAACATTATTTTGGACCAGAGATCGAACATTATCGTGGACCAGAGACAGAAGATTACCGTGGACCAGAGACAGAACATTACCGTGGAACAGAGACCGAACATTACCTTGAAACCGAACATTACCGTGGACCAGAAACAGAAAATTACCATGGACCAGAGACAGAACATTACCCTGAAACAGAACATTGTCATAGACCAGAAACGGAACATTACCGTGAAACAGAAACACAACATTATCGTGGACCAGAGACGGAACATTACCGTGGACCAGAGACGGAACATTACCGTGAAACCGAAACAGAACATTATCGTGGACCAGAAACGGAACATTACTGTGAAACCGAAAAAGAACATTATCGTGGACCAGACACGGAACATTACCGTGAAACCGAACATTATCGTGGACCAGAGATCGAACATTACCGTGGACCAGAGACAGAACATTACCGTGGACCAGAGACAGAACATTACCGTGGACCAGAGACCGAACATTACCATGGACCAGAGACAGAACATTACAGTGAAACAGAACATTATCATGGACCAGAAACCGAACATTACCGTGAAACAGAAACAGAACATTATCGTGGACCAGAAACGGAACATTACCGTGAAACCGAAACAGAAGATTATCGTGGACCAGAAACGGAACATTACCGTGAAACAGAAACACAACATTACAGTGGACCAGAGACAGAACATTACCTTGAAACCAAAACAGAACATTATCGTGGACCAGAAACGGAACATTATCGTGGACCAGAGACAGAACATTACCGTGAAACCGAAACAGAACATTATCGTGGACCAGAAACGGAACATTATCGTGGACCAGAGACAGAACATTATCGTGGACCAGAGACAGAACATTATCGTGGACCAGAGACAGAACATTACCGTGAAACCTAAACAGAACATTATCGTTGACCAGAAACGGAACATTATCGTGAAACCGAACATTATCGTGGACCAGAAACACAAAATTATCGTGTACCAGAGACAGAACATTACCATGAAACCGAAACAGAACATTATCGTGGACCAGAAACGGAACATTACCGTGAAACAGAAACACAAAATTATCGTGGACCAGAAACGGAACATTACCGTGAAACAGAAACACAACATTATCGTGGACCAGAGCCGGAACATTACCGTGAAACCGAACATTATCTTGGACCAGAGATCGAACATTACCGTGGACCAGAGACAGAACATTACCGTGGACCAGAGACAGAACATTACCGTGAAAAAGAAACAGAACATTACTGTGGACCAGATACGGAACATTATCGTGGACCAGAGAAAGAACATTACCGTGAAACCGAAACAGAACATTATCGTGGACTAGAAACGGAACATTACCGTGAAACCGAACATTATTGTGGACCAGACACAGAACATTACCTTGGACCAGAGACAGAACATTACCGTGAAACCGAAACAGAACATTATCGTGGACCAGAGACAGAACATTACCGTGAAACCGAACATTATCGTGGACCAGAGATCGAACATTATCGTGGACAAGAGACAGAATATTACCGTGGACCAGAGACAGAACATTACCGTGGACCAGAGACAGAACATTACCGTGGACCAGAGACAGAACATTTCCGTGGACCAGAGACAGAACATTTCCGTGGACCAGAGACAGAACATTACCGTGGACCAGAGACAGAACATTACTGTGGACCAGAGACCGAACTTTACCTTGAAACCGAACATTACCGTGGACCAGAGACAGAACATTACCGTGGACCAGAGACAGAACATTACCATGGACCAGAGACAGAACATTACCATGAAACAGAACATTATCATGGACCAGAAACGGAACATTACCGTGAAACAGAAAAACAACATTATCGTGGACCAGAGACGGAATATTATCATGGACCAGAAACGGAACATTATCGTGAAACCGAACATTATCGTGGACCAGAGACGGAACATTACCGTCAAACAGAAACACAACATTACCGTGGACCAGAGACAGAACATTACCGTGAAACGGAAAAAGAACATTACCATCAAACAAAAACAGAACATTATCGTGGACCAGAAACGGAACATTACCGTGAAACAGAACATTATAGTGGACCAAAGACGGAACATTATCGTGGACCAGAGACGGAACATTACCGTGAAACCGAACATTATCGTGGACCAGACACAGAACATTACCGTGGACCAGAGACAGAACATTACCATGAAACCGAACATTATCGTGGACCAGAAACGGAACATTACCGTGAAACAGAAACAAAATATTATCGTGGACCAGAAACGGAACATTACCGTGATACAGAAACAGAACATTATCGTGGACCAGAGACGGAACATTACCGTGAAACCGAACATTATTTTGGACCAGAGATCGAACATTATCGTGGACCAGAGACAGAAGATTACCGTGGACCAGAGACAGAACATTACCGTGGAACAGAGACCGAACATTACCTTGAAACCGAACATTACCGTGGACCAGAAACAGAAAATTACCATGGACCAGAGACAGAACATTACCCTGAAACAGAACATTGTCATAGACCAGAAACGGAACATTACCGTGAAACAGAAACACAACATTATCGTGGACCAGAGACGGAACATTACCGTGGACCAGAGACGGAACATTACCGTGAAACCGAAACAGAACATTATCGTGGACCAGAGACGGAACATTACCGTGAAACCGAAACAGAACATTATCGTGGACCAGAAACGGAACATTACTGTGAAACCGAAAAAGAACATTATCGTGGACCAGACACGGAACATTACCGTGAAACCGAACATTATCGTGGACCAGAGATCGAACATTACCGTGGACCAGAGACAGAACATTACCGTGGACCAGAGACAGAACATTACCGTGGACCAGAGACCGAACAATACCATGAACCAGAGACAGAACATTACCGTGAAACAGAACATTATCATGGACCAGAAACCGAACATTACCGTGAAACAGAAACAGAACATTATCGTGGACCAGAAACGGAACATTACCGTGAAACCGAAACAGAAGATTATCGTGGACCAGAAACGGAACATTACCGTGAAACAGAAACACAACATTACAGTGGACCAGAGACAGAACATTACCTTGAAACCAAAACAGAACATTATCGTGGACCAGAAACGGAACATTATCGTGGACCAGAGACAGAACATTACCGTGAAACCGAAACAGAACATTATCGTGGACCAGAAACGGAACATTATCGTGGACCAGAGACAGAACATTATCGTGGATCAGAGACAGAACATTATCGTGGACCAGAGACAGAACATTACCGTGAAACCTAAACAGAACATTATCGTTGACCAGAAACGGAACATTATCGTGAAACCGAACATTATCGTGGACCAGAAACACAAAATTATCGTGTACCAGAGACAGAACATTACCATGAAAACGAAACAGAACATTATCGTGGACCAGAAACGGAACATTACCGTGGAACAGAGACCGAACATTACCTTGAAACCGAACATTACCGTGGACCAGAAACAGAAAATTACCATGGACCAGAGACAGAACATTACCCTGAAACAGAACATTGTCATAGACCAGAAACGGAACATTACCGTGAAACAGAAACACAACATTATCGTGGACCAGAGACGGAACATTACCGTGGACCAGAGACGGAACATTACCGTGAAACCGAAACAGAACATTATCGTGGACCAGAAACGGAACATTACTGTGAAACCGAAAAAGAACATTATCGTGGACCAGACACGGAACATTACCGTGAAACCGAACATTATCGTGGACCAGAGATCGAACATTACCGTGGACCAGAGACAGAACATTACCGTGGACCAGAGACAGAACATTACCGTGGACCAGAGACCGAACATTACCATGGACCAGAGACAGAACATTACAGTGAAACAGAACATTATCATGGACCAGAAACCGAACATTACCGTGAAACAGAAACAGAACATTATCGTGGACCAGAAACGGAACATTACCGTGAAACCGAAACAGAAGATTATCGTGGACCAGAAACGGAACATTACCGTGAAACAGAAACACAACATTACAGTGGACCAGAGACAGAACATTACCTTGAAACCAAAACAGAACATTATCGTGGACCAGAAACGGAACATTATCGTGGACCAGAGACAGAACATTACCGTGAAACCGAAACAGAACATTATCGTGGACCAGAAACGGAACATTATCGTGGACCAGAGACAGAACATTATCGTGGACCAGAGACAGAACATTATCGTGGACCAGAGACAGAACATTACCGTGAAACCTAAACAGAACATTATCGTTGACCAGAAACGGAACATTATCGTGAAACCGAACATTATCGTGGACCAGAAACACAAAATTATCGTGTACCAGAGACAGAACATTACCATGAAACCGAAACAGAACATTATCGTGGACCAGAAACGGAACATTACCGTGAAACAGAAACACAAAATTATCGTGGACCAGAAACGGAACATTACCGTGAAACAGAAACACAACATTATCGTGGACCAGAGCCGGAACATTACCGTGAAACCGAACATTATCTTGGACCAGAGATCGAACATTACCGTGGACCAGAGACAGAACATTACCGTGGACCAGAGACAGAACATTACCGTGAAAAAGAAACAGAACATTACTGTGGACCAGATACGGAACATTATCGTGGACCAGAGAAAGAACATTACCGTGAAACCGAAACAGAACATTATCGTGGACTAGAAACGGAACATTACCGTGAAACCGAACATTATTGTGGACCAGACACAGAACATTACCTTGGACCAGAGACAGAACATTACCGTGAAACCGAAACAGAACATTATCGTGGACCAGAGACAGAACATTACCGTGAAACCGAACATTATCGTGGACCAGAGATCGAACATTATCGTGGACCAGAGACAGAATATTACCGTGGACCAGAGACAGAACATTACCGTGGACCAGAGACAGAACATTACCGTGGACCAGAGACAGAACATTTCCGTGGACCAGAGACAGAACATTTCCGTGGACCAGAGACAGAACATTACCGTGGACCAGAGACAGAACATTACTGTGGACCAGAGACCGAACTTTACCTTGAAACCGAACATTACCGTGGACCAGAGACAGAACATTACCGTGGACCAGAGACAGAACATTACCATGGACCAGAGACAGAACATTACCATGAAACAGAACATTATCATGGACCAGAAACGGAACATTACCGTGAAACAGAAAAACAACATTATCGTGGACCAGAGACGGAATATTATCATGGACCAGAAACGGAACATTATCGTGAAACCGAACATTATCGTGGACCAGAGACGGAACATTACCGTCAAACAGAAACACAACATTACCGTGGACCAGAGACAGAACATTACCGTGAAACGGAAAAAGAACATTACCATCAAACAAAAACAGAACATTATCGTGGACCAGAAACGGAACATTACCGTGAAACAGAACATTATAGTGGACCAAAGACGGAACATTATCGTGGACCAGAGACGGAACATTACCGTGAAACCGAACATTATCGTGGACCAGACACAGAACATTACCGTGGACCAGAGACAGAACATTACCATGAAACCGAACATTATCGTGGACCAGAAACGGAACATTACCGTGAAACAGAAACAAAATATTATCGTGGACCAGAAACGGAACATTACCGTGATACAGAAACAGAACATTATCGTGGACCAGAGACGGAACATTACCGTGAAACCGAACATTATTTTGGACCAGAGATCGAACATTATCGTGGACCAGAGACAGAAGATTACCGTGGACCAGAGACAGAACATTACCGTGGAACAGAGACCGAACATTACCTTGAAACCGAACATTACCGTGGACCAGAAACAGAAAATTACCATGGACCAGAGACAGAACATTACCCTGAAACAGAACATTGTCATAGACCAGAAACGGAACATTACCGTGAAACAGAAACACAACATTATCGTGGACCAGAGACGGAACATTACCGTGGACCAGAGACGGAACATTACCGTGAAACCGAAACAGAACATTATCGTGGACCAGAGACGGAACATTACCGTGAAACCGAAACAGAACATTATCGTGGACCAGAAACGGAACATTACTGTGAAACCGAAAAAGAACATTATCGTGGACCAGACACGGAACATTACCGTGAAACCGAACATTATCGTGGACCAGAGATCGAACATTACCGTGGACCAGAGACAGAACATTACCGTGGACCAGAGACAGAACATTACCGTGGACCAGAGACCGAACATTACCATGAACCAGAGACAGAACATTACCGTGAAACAGAACATTATCATGGACCAGAAACCGAACATTACCGTGAAACAGAAACAGAACATTATCGTGGACCAGAAACGGAACATTACCGTGAAACCGAAACAGAAGATTATCGTGGACCAGAAACGGAACATTACCGTGAAACAGAAACACAACATTACAGTGGACCAGAGACAGAACATTACCTTGAAACCAAAACAGAACATTATCGTGGACCAGAAACGGAACATTATCGTGGACCAGAGACAGAACATTACCGTGAAACCGAAACAGAACATTATCGTGGACCAGAAACGGAACATTATCGTGGACCAGAGACAGAACATTATCGTGGATCAGAGACAGAACATTATCGTGGACCAGAGACAGAACATTACCGTGAAACCTAAACAGAACATTATCGTTGACCAGAAACGGAACATTATCGTGAAACCGAACATTATCGTGGACCAGAAACACAAAATTATCGTGTACCAGAGACAGAACATTACCATGAAAACGAAACAGAACATTATCGTGGACCAGAAACGGAACATTACCGTGAAACAGAAACACAAAATTATCGTGGACCAGAAACGGAACATTACCGTGAAACAGAAACACAACATTATCGTGGACCAGAGCCGGAACATTACCGTGAAACCGAACATTATCGTGGACCAGAGATCGAACATTACCGTGGACCAGAGACAGAACATTACCGTGGACCAGAGACAGAACATTACCGTGAAAAAGAAACAGAACATTACTGTGGACCAGATACGGAACATTATCGTGGACCAGAGAAAGAACATTACCGTGAAACCGAAACAGAACATTATCGTGGACTAGAAACGGAACATTACCGTGAAACCGAACATTATTGTGGACCAGACACAGAACATTACCGTGGACCAGAGACAGAACATTACCGTGAAACCGAAACAGAACATTATCGTGGACCAGAGACAGAACATTACCGTGAAACCGAACATTATCGTGGACCAGAGATCGAACATTATCGTGGACCAGAGACAGAATATTACCGTGGACCAGAGACAGAACATTACCGTGGACCAGAGACAGAACATTACCGTGGACCAGAGACAGAACATTTCCGTGGACCAGAGACAGAACATTTCCGTGGACCAGAGACAGAACATTACCGTGGACCAGAGACAGAACATTACTGTGGACCAGAGACCGAACTTTACCTTGAAACCGAACATTACCGTGGACCAGAGACAGAATATTACCATGGACCAGAGACAGAACATTACCATGAAACAGAACATTATCGTGGACCAGAAACGGAACATTACCGTGAAACAGAAACACAACATTATCGTGGACCAGAAACGGAACATTACCGTGAAACAGAAACAGAACATTAGCGTGGACCAGAGACAGAACATTACCGTGAAACAGAAAAACAACATTATCGTGGACCAGAAACGGAACATTACCGTGAAACAGAAACAGAACATTAGCGTGCACCAGAGACAGAACATTACCGTGAACCAGAGACAGAACATTACCGTGAAAAAGAAACACAACATTACCGTGGACCAGAGACAGAACATTACCGTGAAACGGAAACAGAACATTACCGTGGACCAGAAACGGAACATTATCATGGACCAGAGACAGAACATTATCGTGGACCAAAGACGGAACATTATCATAGACCAGAGACGGAACATTACCGTGAAACCGAACATTATCGTGGACCAGACACAGAACATTACCGTGGACCAGAGACAGAACATTACCATGAAACCGAAACAGAACATTATCGTGGACCAGAGACAGAACATTACTGTGGACCAGAGACCGAACTTTACCTTGAAACCAAACATTACCGTGGACCAGAGACAGAACATTACCGTGGACCAGAGACAGAACATTACTGTGGAGCAGAGACCGAACTTTACCTTGAAACCGAACATTACCGTGGACCAGAGACAGAACATTACCATGGACCAGAAACGGAACATTACCGTGAAACAGAAACAGAACATTATCGTGGACTAGAAACGGAACATTACTGTGAAACCGAAACAGAACATTATCGTGGACCAGAAACGGAACATTATCGTGGACCAGAGACAGAACATTATCGTGGATCAGAGACAGAACATTATCTTGGAACAGAGACGGAACATTACTGTGTACCAGAGACGGAATATTACCGTGGACTAGAACATTACCGTGGACCAGAACATTACCGTGAAACCGAACATTATCGTGAAACCGAACATTATCTTGGACCAGAGACCGAACATTACCGTGAAACCGAACATTACCGTGGACCAGAGACCAAACATTACCGTGAAACCGAAACAGAACATTATCTTGGACCAGAAACGGAACATTACCGTGAAACAGAAACACAACATTATCGTGGACCAGAAACAGAACATTACCGTTAAACAGAAACAGAACATTAACGTGGACCAGAGACAGAACATTACCGTGAAACTGAAACACAACATTATCGTGGACCAGAAACAGAACATTACCGTGAACCAGAGACAGAAAATTACCGTGAAACGGAAACAGAACATTACCGTGAAACCGAAACAGAACATTATCGTGGACCAGAAACGGAACATTATCATGGACCAGAGACAGAACATTATCGTGGACCAAAGACGGAACAAAATCGTGGACCAGACACAGAACATTACCGTGGACCAGAGACAGAACATTACCGTGAAACCGAAACAGAACATTATCGTGGACCAGAAACGGAACATTACCGTGAAACAGAAACACAAAATTATCGTGGACCAGAGACAGAACATTTCCGTGGACCAGAGACAGAACATTACCGTGGACCAGAGACAGAACATTACCGTGGACCAGAGACAGAACATTTCCGTGGACCAGAGACAGAACATTTCCGTGGACCAGAGACAGAACATTTCCGTGGACCAGAGACAGAACATTACCGTGGACCAGAGACAGAACATTACTGTGGACCAGAGACCGAACTTTACCTTGAAACCGAACATTACCGTGGACCAGAGACAGAATATTACCATGGACCATAGACAGAACATTACCATGAAACAGAACATTATCATGGACTAGAAACGGAACATTACCGTGAAACAGAAAAAAACATTATCGTGGACCAGAGACGGAACATTATCGTGAACCAGAAACGGAACATTATCGTGAAACCGAACATTATCGTGGACCAGAGACGGAACATTACCGTGAAACAGAAACACAATGTTACCGTGGACCAGAGACAGAACATTACCGTGAAACGGAAACAGAACATTACCGTGAAACCGAAACAGAACATTATCGTGGACCAGAAACGGAACATTACCGTGAAACAGAAACACAAAATTATCGTGGACCAGAAACGGAACATTACCATGAAACAGATCATTATCGTGGACCAAAGACGCAACATTATCGTGGACCAGAGACGGAACATTACCGTGGACCAAAGACGCAACATTATCGTGGACCAGAGATCGAACATTACCGTGGACCAGAGACGGAACATTACCGTGAAACCGAACATTATCGTGGACCAGTGATCGAACATTACCGTGGACCAGAGACAGAACATTACTGTGGACCAGAGACCGAACTTTACTTTGAAACCGAACATTACCGTGGACCAGAGACAGAACTTTACCATGGACCAGGGACAAAACATTACCGTGAAACCGAAACAGAACATTATCGTGGACCAGAAACGGAACATTACCGTGAAACCGAACATTATCGTGGACCAGAGATCGAACATTACCGTGGACCAGAGACAGAACATTACCGTGGACCAGAGACAGAACATTACCGTGGACCAGACACAGAACATTACCGTGGACCAGAGACAGAACATTACCATGAAACCGAACATTATCGTGGACCAGAAACGGAACATTACCGTGAAACAGAAACAAAAAATTATCGTGGACCAGAAACGGAACATTACCGTGATACAGAAACAGAACATTATCGTGGACCAGAGACGGAACATTACCGTGAAACCGAACATTATCGTGGACCAGAGATCGAACATTACCGTGAAACAGAGACAGAATATTACCGTGGACCAGAGACAGAATATTACCGTGGACCAGAGAAAGAACATTATCGTGGACCAGAGACGGAACATTACCGTGAAACCGAACATTATCGTGGACCAGAGATCGAACATTACCGTGGACCAGAGACAGAACATTACCGTGGACCAGAGACCGAACATTACCTTGAAACCGAACATTACCGTGGACCAGAAACAGAAAATTACCATGGACCAGAGACAGAACATTACCGTGAAACAGAACATTGTCATGGACCAGAAACGGAACATTACCGTGAAACAGAAACACAACATTATCGTGGACCAGAAACAGAAAATTACCATGGACCAGAGACAGAACATTACCGTGAAACAGAACATTGTCATGGACCAGAAACGGAACATTACCGTGAAACAGAAACACAACATTACCGTGGACCAGAGACGGAACATTACCGTAAAACCGAAACAGAACATTATCGTGGACCAGAGACCGAACATTACCGTGAAACAGAACATTATCGTGGACCAGAGACGGAACATTACCGTGAAACCAAACATTATCGTGGACCAAAGACGGAAGATTATCATGGACCAGAGACGGAACATTACCGTGAAACCGAACATTATCGTGGACCAGACACAGAACATTACCGTGGACCAGAGACAGAACATTACTGTGGACCAGAGACCGAACTTTACTTTGAAACCGAATATTACCGTGGACCAGAGACAGAACATTACCATGGACCAGGGACAAAACATTACCGTGAAACCGAAACAGAACATTATCGTGGACCAGAAACGGAACATTACCGTGAAACCGAACATTATCGTGGACCAGAGATCGAACATTACCGTGGACCAGAGACAGAACATTACCGTGGACCAGAGACAGAACATTACCGTGAAAAAGAAACAAAACATTACCGTGGACCAGAAACGGAACATTATCTTGGACCAGAGAAAGAACATTACCGTGGACCAGAGACAGAACATTATCGTGGACCAGAGATCGAACATTACCGTGGACCAGAGACAGAACATTATCGTGGACCAGAAACGGAACATTACCATGAAACCGAACATTATCGTGGACCAGAGATCGAACATTACCGTGGACCAGAGACAGAACATTACCGTGGACCAGAGACAGAACATTACCGTGAAACCGAAACAGAATATTATCGTGGACCAGAAACGGAACATTACCGTGAAACAGAAACACAAAATTATCGTGGACCAGAGACAGAACATTACCGTGGACCAGAGACAGAACATTACCGTGGACCAGAGACAGAACATTACCATGAAACCGAAACAGAACATTATCGTGGACCAGAAACGGAACATTACCGTGAAACAGAAACACAAAATTATCGTGGACCAGAAACGGAACATTACCGTGAAACAGAACATTATCGTGGACCAGAGATCGAACATTACCGTGGACCAGAGACAGAACATTACCGTGGACCAGAGACAGAACATTACCGTGAAAAAGAAACATAACATTACCGTGGACCAGAAACGGAACATTATCTTGGACCAGAGAAAGAACATTACCGTGGACCAGAGACAGAACATTATCGTGGACCAGAGATCGAACATTACCGTGGGCCAGAGACAGAACATTATCGTGGACCAGAAACGGAACATTACCATGAAACCGAACATTATCGTGGACCAGAGATCGAACATTACCGTGGACCAGAAACAGAAAATTACCATGGACCAGAGACAGAACATTACCGTGAAACAGAACATTGTCATGGACCAGAAACGGAACATTACCGTGAAACAGAAACACAACATTATCGTGGACCAGAGACGGAACATTACCGTGGACCAGAGACGGAACATTACCGTAAAACCGAAACAGAACATTATCGTGGACCAGAGACCGAACATTACCGTGAAACAGAACATTATCGTGGACCAGAGACGGAACATTACCGTGAAACCAAACATTATCGTCGACCAAAAATCGAACATTACTGTGGACCAGAGACGGAACATTACCGTGGACCAGAACATTACTGTGGACCAGAACATTACCGTGAAACCGAACATTATCGTGAAACCGAGCATTACCGTGGACCAGAGACCAAACATTACCATGAAACCGAAACAGAACATTATCGTGGACCAGAAACGGAACATTACCGTGAAACAGAAACACAACATTATCGTGGACCAGAAACGGAACATTACCGTGAAACAGAAACAGAACATTAGCGTGGACCAGAGACAGAACATTACCGTGAAACAGAAAAACAACATTACCGTGAAACAGAAAAACAACATTATCGTGGCCCAGAAACGGAACATTACCGTGAAACAGAAACAGAACATTAGCGTTGACCAGAGACAGAACATTACCGTGAACCAGAGACAGAACATTACCGTGAAACGGAAACAGAACATTACCGTGGACCAGAAACGGAACATTATCATGGACCAGAGACAGAACATTATCGTGGACCAAAGACGGAAGATTATCATGGACCAGAGACGGAACATTACCGTGAAACCGAACATTATCGTGGACCAGACACAGAACATTACCGTGGACCAGAGACAGAACATTACTGTGGACCAGAGACCGAACTTTACTTTGAAACCGAATATTACCGTGGACCAGAGACAGAACATTACCATGGACCAGGGACAAAACATTACCGTGAAACCGAAACAGAACATTATCGTGGACCAGAAACGGAACATTACCGTGAAACCGAACATTATCGTGGACCAGAGATCGAACATTACCGTGGACCAGAGACAGAACATTACCGTGGACCAGAGACAGAACATTACCGTGAAAAAGAAACAAAACATTACCGTGGACCAGAAACGGAACATTATCTTGGACCAGAGAAAGAACATTACCGTGGACCAGAGACAGAACATTATCGTGGACCAGAGATCGAACATTACCGTGGACCAGAGACAGAACATTATCGTGGACCAGAAACGGAACATTACCATGAAACCGAACATTATCGTGGACCAGAGATCGAACATTACCGTGGACCAGAGACAGAACATTACCGTGGACCAGAGACAGAACATTACCGTGAAACCGAAACAGAATATTATCGTGGACCAGAAACGGAACATTACCGTGAAACAGAAACACAAAATTATCGTGGACCAGAGACAGAACATTACCGTGGACCAGAGACAGAACATTACCGTGGACCAGAGACAGAACATTACCATGAAACCGAAACAGAACATTATCGTGGACCAGAAACGGAACATTACCGTGAAACAGAAACACAAAATTATCGTGGACCAGAAACGGAACATTACCGTGAAACAGAACATTATCGTGGACCAGAGATCGAACATTACCGTGGACCAGAGACAGAACATTACCGTGGACCAGAGACAGAACATTACCGTGAAAAAGAAACATAACATTACCGTGGACCAGAAACGGAACATTATCTTGGACCAGAGAAAGAACATTACCGTGGACCAGAGACAGAACATTATCGTGGACCAGAGATCGAACATTACCGTGGGCCAGAGACAGAACATTATCGTGGACCAGAAACGGAACATTACCATGAAACCGAACATTATCGTGGACCAGAGATCGAACATTACCGTGGACCAGAGACAGAACATTACCGTGGACCAGAGACAGAACATTACCGTGAAACCGAAACAGAATATTATCGTGGACCAGAAACGGAACATTACCGTGAAACAGAAACACAAAATTATCGTGGACCAGAGACAGAACATTACCGTGGACCAGAAACAGAACATTACCGTGGACCAGAGACAGAACATTTCCGTGGACCAGAGACAGAACATTTCCGTGGACCAGAGACAGAACATTTCCGTGGACCAGAGACAGAACATTACCGTGGACCAGAGACAGAACATTACTGTGGACCAGAGACCGAACTTTACCTTGAAACCGAACATTACCGTGGACCAGAGACAGAATATTACCATGGACCAGAGACAGAACATTACCATGAAACAGAACATTATCATGGACCAGAAACGGAACATTACCGTGAAACAGAAAAAAACATTATCGTGGACCAGAGACGGAACATTATCGTGAACCAGAAACGGAACATTATCGTGAAACCGAACATTATCGTGGACCAGAGACGGAACATTACCGTGAAACAGAAACACAATGTTACCGTGGACCAGAGACAGAACATTACCGTGAAACGGAAACAGAACATTACCGTGAAACCGAAACAGAACATTATCGTGGACCAGAAACGGAACATTACCGTGAAACAGAAACACAAAATTATCGTGGACCAGAAACGGAACATTACCATGAAACAGATCATTATCGTGGACCAAAGACGCAACATTATCGTGGACCAGAGACGGAACATTACCGTGAAACCGAACATTATCGTGGACCAGACACAGAACATTACCGTGGACCAGATACAGAACATTACCATGAAACCGAACATTATCGTGGACCAGAAACGGAACATTACCGTGAAACAGAAACAAAAAATTATCGTGGACCAGAAACGGAACATTACCGTGATACAGAAACAGAACATTATCGTGGACCAGAGATGGAAACATTACCGTGAAACCGAACATTATCGTGGACCAGAGATCGAACATTATCGTGGACCAGAGACAGAATATTACCGTGGACCAGAGACCGAACATTACCGTGGACCAGAGACAGAACATTACCGTGGACCAGAGACCGAACATTACCGTGAAACAGAAACACAACATTACCGTGGACCAGAGACAGAACATTACCGTGGACCAGAGACAGAACATTACCATGAAACCGAAACAGAACATTATCGTGGACCAGAAACGGAACATTACCGTGAAACAGAAACACAAAATTATCGTGGACCAGAAACGGAACATTACCGTGAAACAGAACATTATCGTGGACCAGAGATCGAACATTACCGTGGACCAGAGATCGAACATTACCGTGGACCAGAGACAGAACATTACCGTGAAAAAGAAACAAAACATTACCATGAAACCGAACATTATCGTGGACCAGACACAGAACATTACCGTGGACCAGAGACAGAACATTACCGTGAAACCGAAACAGAACATTATCGTGGACCAGAGACAGAACATTACTGTGGACCAGAGACCGAACTTTACCTTGAAACCGAACATTACCGTGGACCAGAGACAGAACATTACCGTGGACCAGAGACAGAACATTACTGTGGAGCAGAGACCGAACTTTACCTTTAAACCGAACATTACCGTGGACCAGAGACAGAACATTACCATGGACCAGAAACGGAACATTACCGTGAAACAGAAACAGAACATTATCGTGGACTAAAAACGGAACATTACTGTGAAACCGAAACAGAACATTATCGTGGACCAGAAACGGAACATTATCGTGGACCAGAGACAGAACATTATCGTGGATCAGAGACAGAACATTATTTTGGACCAGAGACGGAACATTACTGTGGACCAGAGACGGAATATTACCGTGGACCAGAACATTACCGTGGACCAGAACATTACCGTGAAACCGAACATTATCGTGAAACCGAACATTATCGTGGACCAGAGACCGAACATTACCGTGAAACCGAACATTACCGTGGACCAGAGACCAAACATTACCGTGAAACCGAAACAGAACATTATCTTGGACCAGAAATGGAACATTACCGTGAAACAGAAACACAACATTATCGTGGACCAGAAACAGAACATTACCGTTAAACAGAAACAGAACATTAACGTGGACCAGAGACAGAACATTACCGTGAAACTGAAACACAACATTATCGTGGACCAGAAACAGAACATTACCGTGAACCAGAGACAGAAAATTACCGTGAAACGGAAACAGAACATTACCGTGAAACCGAAACAGAACATTATCGTGGACCAGAAACGGAACATTATCATGGACCAGAGACAGAACATTATCGTGGACCAAAGACGGAACAAAATCGTGGACCAGACACAGAACATTACCGTGGACCAGAGACAGAACATTACCGTGAAACCGAAACAGAACATTATCGTGGACCAGAAACGGAACATTACCGTGAAACAGAAACACAAAATTATCGTGGACCAGAGAAAGAACATTACCGTGGACCAGAGACAGAACATTACCGTGGACCAGAGACAGAACATTACCGTGGACCAGAGACAGAACATTTCCGTGGACCAGAGACAGAACATTTCCGTGGACCAGAGACAGAACATTTCCGTGGACCAGAGACAGAACATTACCGTGGACCAGAGACAGAACATTACTGTGGACCAGAGACCGAACTTTACCTTGAAACCGAACATTACCGTGGACCAGAGACAGAATATTACCATGGACCAGAGACAGAACATTACCATGAAACAGAACATTATCATGGACCAGAAACGGAACATTACCGTGAAACAGAAAAAAACATTATCGTGGACCAGAGACGGAACATTATCGTGAACCAGAAACGGAACATTATCGTGAAACCGAACATTATCGTGGACCAGAGACGGAACATTACCGTGAAACAGAAACACAATGTTACCGTGGACCAGAGACAGAACATTACCGTGAAACGCAAACAGAACATTACCGTGAAACCGAAACAGAACATTATCGTGGACCAGAAACGGAACATTACCGTGAAACAGAAACACAAAATTATCGTGGACCAGAAACGGAACATTACCATGAAACAGATCATTATCGTGGACCAAAGACGCAATATTATCGTGGACCAGAGACGGAACATTACCGTGGACCAAAGACGCAACATTATCGTGGACCAGAGATCGAACATTACCGTGGACCAGAGACGGAACATTACCGTGAAACCGAACATTATCGTGGACCAGTGATCGAACATTACCGTGGACCAGAGACAGAACATTACTGTGGACCAGAGACCGAACTTTACTTTGAAACCGAACATTACCGTGGACCAGAGACAGAACATTACCATGGACCAGGGACAAAACATTACCGTGAAACCGAAACAGAACATTATCGTGGACCAGAAACGGAACATTACCGTGAAACCGAACATTATCGTGGACCAGAGATCGAACATTACCGTGAAACAGAGACAGAATATTACCGTGGACCAGAGACAGAATATTACCGTGGACCAGAGACAGAACATTATCGTGGACCAGAGACGGAACATTACCGTGAAACCGAACATTATCGTGGACCAGAGATCGAACATTATCGTGGACCAGAGACAGAATATTACCGTGGACCAGAGACAGAACATTACCGTGGACCAGAGACAGAACATTACCGTGGACCAGAGACCGAACATTACCTTGAAACCGAACATTACCGTGGACCAGAAACAGAAAATTACCATGGACCAGAGACAGAACATTACCGTGAAACAGAACATTGTCATGGACCAGAAACGGAACATTACCGTGAAACAGAAACACAACATTATCGTGGACCAGAGACGGAACATTACCGTGGACCAGAGACGGAACATTACCGTAAAACCGAAACAGAACATTATCGTGGACCAGAGACCGAACATTACCGTGAAACAGAACATTATCGTGGACCAGAGACGGAACATTACCGTGAAACCGAACATTATCGTCGACCAAAAATCGAACATTATCGTGGACCAGAGACAGAACATTACCGTGGACCAGAAATGGAACATTACCGTGAAACCGAACATTTCCATGGACCAGATACGGAACATTACTGTGGACCAGAGACGGAACATTACCGTGGACCAGAACATTACTGTGGACCAGAACATTACCGTGAAACCGAACATTATCGTGAAACCGAGCATAATCGTGGACCAGAGACCGAACATTACCGTGAAACCGAACATTACCGTGGACCAGAGACCAAACATTACCATGACACCGAAACAGAACATTATCGTGGACCAGAAACGGAACATTACCGTGAAACAGAAACACAACATTATCGTGGACCAGAAACGGAACATTACCGTGGACCAGAGACAGAGCATTACCGTGAAACCGAAACAGAATATTATCGTGGACCAGAAACGGAACATTACCGTGAAACAGAAACACAAAATTATCGTGGACCAGAGACAGAACATTACCGTGGACCAGAGACAGAACATTACCGTGGACCAGAGACAGAACATTTCCGTGGACCAGAGACAGAACATTTCCGTGGACCAGAGACAGAACATTTCCGTGGACCAGAGACAGAACATTACCGTGGACCAGAGACAGAACATTACTGTGGACCAGAGACCGAACTTTACCTTGAAACCGAACATTACCGTGGACCAGAGACAGAATATTACCATGGACCAGAGACAGAACATTACCATGAAACAGAACATTATCATGGACCAGAAACGGAACATTACCGTGAAACAGAAAAAAACATTATCGTGGACCAGAGACGGAACATTATCGTGAACCAGAAACGGAACATTATCGTGAAACCGAACATTATCGTGGACCAGAGACGGAACATTACCGTGAAACAGAAACACAATGTTACCGTGGACCAGAGACAGAACATTACCGTGAAACGGAAACAGAACATTACCGTGAAACCGAAACAGAACATTATCGTGGACCAGAAACGGAACATTACCGTGAAACAGAAACACAAAATTATCGTGGACCAGAAACGGAACATTACCATGAAACAGATCATTATCGTGGACCAAAGACGCAACATTATCGTGGACCAGAGACGGAACATTACCGTGAAACCGAACATTATCGTGGACCAGACACAGAACATTACCGTGGACCAGATACAGAACATTACCATGAAACCGAACATTATCGTGGACCAGAAACGGAACATTACCGTGAAACAGAAACAAAAAATTATCGTGGACCAGAAACGGAACATTACCGTGATACAGAAACAGAACATTATCGTGGACCAGAGATGGAAACATTACCGTGAAACCGAACATTATCGTGGACCAGAGATCGAACATTATCGTGGACCAGAGACAGAATATTACCGTGGACCAGAGACCGAACATTACCGTGGACCAGAGACAGAACATTACCGTGGACCAGAGACCGAACATTACCGTGAAACAGAAACACAACATTACCGTGGACCAGAGACAGAACATTACCGTGAAACGGAAACAGAACATTACCGTGGACCAGAAACGGAACATTATCATGGACCAGAGACAGAACATTATCGTGGACCAAAGACGGAAGATTATCATGGACCAGAGACGGAACATTACCGTGAAACCGAACATTATCGTGGACCAGACACAGAACATTACCGTGGACCAGAGACAGAACATTACCATGAAACCGAAACAGAACATTATCGTGGACCAAAAACGGAACATTACCGTGAAACAGAAACACAAAATTATTGTGGACCAGAAACGGAACATTACCGTGAAACAGAACATTATCGTGGACCAGAGATCAAACATTACCGTGGACCAGAGACAGAACATTACCGTGAAAAAGAAACAAAACATTACCGTGGACCAGAAACGGAACATTATCTTGGACCAGAGAAAGAACATTACCGTGGACCAGAGACAGAACATTATCGTGGACCAGAGATCGAACATTACCGTGGACCAGAGACAGAACATTATCGTGGACCAGAAACGGAACATTACCATGAAACCGAACATTATCGTGGACCAGACACAGAACATTACCGTGGACCAGAGACAGAACATTACCGTGAAACCGAAACAGAACATTATCGTGGACCAGAGACAGAACATTACTGTGGACCAGAGACCGAACTTTACCTTGAAACCGAACATTACCGTGGACCAGAGACAGAACATTACCGTGGACCAGAGACAGAACATTACTGTGGAGCAGAGACCGAACTTTACCTTTAAACCGAACATTACCGTGGACCAGAGACAGAACATTACCATGGACCAGAAACGGAACATTACCGTGAAACAGAAACAGAACATTATCGTGGACTAAAAACGGAACATTACTGTGAAACCGAAACAGAACATTATCGTGGACCAGAAACGGAACATTATCGTGGACCAGAGACAGAACATTATCGTGGATCAGAGACAGAACATTATCTTGGACCAGAGACGGAACATTACTGTGGACCAGAGACGGAATATTACCGTGGACCAGAACATTACCGTGGACCAGAACATTACCGTGAAACCGAACATTATCGTGAAACCGAACATTATCGTGGACCAGAGACCGAACATTACCGTGAAACCGAACATTACCGTGGACCAGAGACCAAACATTACCGTGAAACCGAAACAGAACATTATCTTGGACCAGAAACGGAACATTACCGTGAAACAGAAACACAACATTATCGTGGACCAGAAACAGAACATTACCGTTAAACAGAAACAGAACATTAACGTGGACCAGAGACAGAACATTACCGTGAAACTGAAACACAACATTATCGTGGACCAGAGACCGAACATTACCGTGAAACCGAACATTACCGTGGACCAGAGACCAAACATTACCGTGAAACCGAAACAGAACATTATCTTGGACCAGAAACGGAACATTACCGTGAAACAGAAACACAACATTATCGTGGACCAGAAACAGAACATTACCGTTAAACAGAAACAGAACATTAACGTGGACCAGAGACAGAACATTACCGTGAAACTGAAACACAACATTATCGTGGACCAGAAACAGAACATTACCGTGAAACAGAGACAGAAAATTACCGTGAAACGGAAACAGAACATTACCGTGAAACCGAAACAGAACATTATCGTGGACCAGAAACGGAACATTATCATGGACCAGAGACAGAACATTATCGTGGACCAAAGACGGAACAAAATCGTGGACCAGACACAGAACATTACCGTGAAACCGAACATTATCGTGGACCAGACACAGAACATTACCGTGGACCAGAGACAGAACATTACCATGAAACCGAAACAGAACATTATCGTGGACCAAAAACGGAACATTACCGTGAAACAGAAACACAAAATTATTGTGGACCAGAAACGGAACATTACCGTGAAACAGAACATTATCGTGGACCAGAGATCGAACATTACCGTGGACCAGAGACAGAACATTACCGTGGACCAGAGACAGAACATTACCGTGAAAAAGAAACAAAACATTACCGTGGACCAGAAACGGAACATTATCTTGGACCAGAGAAAGAACATTACCGTGGACCAGAGACAGAACATTATCGTGGACCAGAGATCGAACATTACCGTGGACCAGAGACAGAACATTATCGTGGACCAGAAACGGAACATTACCATGAAACCGAACATTATCGTGGACCAGACACAGAACATTACCGTGGACCAGAGACAGAACATTACCGTGAAACCGAAACAGAACATTATCGTGGACCAGAGACAGAACATTACTGTGGACCAGAGACCGAACTTTACCTTGAAACCGAACATTACCGTGGACCAGAGACAGAACATTACCGTGGACCAGAGACAGAACATTACTGTGGAGCAGAGACCGAACTTTACCTTTAAACCGAACATTACCGTGGACCAGAGACAGAACATTACCATGGACCAGAAACGGAACATTACCGTGAAACAGAAACAGAACATTATCGTGGACTAAAAACGGAACATTACTGTGAAACCGAAACAGAACATTATCGTGGACCAGAAACGGAACATTATCGTGGACCAGAGACAGAACATTATCGTGGATCAGAGACAGAACATTATCTTGGACCAGAGACGGAACATTACTGTGGACCAGAGACGGAATATTACCGTGGACCAGAACATTACCGTGGACCAGAACATTACCGTGAAACCGAACATTATCGTGAAACCGAACATTATCGTGGACCAGAGACCGAACATTACCGTGAAACCGAACATTACCGTGGACCAGAGACCAAACATTACCGTGAAACCGAAACAGAACATTATCTTGGACCAGAAACGGAACATTACCGTGAAACAGAAACACAACATTATCGTGGACCAGAAACAGAACATTACCGTTAAACAGAAACAGAACATTAACGTGGACCAGAGACAGAACATTACCGTGAAACTGAAACACAACATTATCGTGGAACAGAAACAGAACATTACCGTGAAACAGAGACAGAAAATTACCGTGAAACGGAAACAGAACATTACCGTGAAACCGAAACAGAACATTATCGTGGACCAGAAACGGAACATTATCATGGACCAGAGACAGAACATTATCGTGGATCAAAGACGGAACAAAATCGTGGACCAGACACAGAACATTACCGTGGACCAGAGACAGAACATTACCGTGAAACCGAAACAGAACATTATCGTGGACCAGAAACGGAACATTACCGTGAAACAGAAACACAAAATTATCGTGGACCAGAGAAAGAACATTACCGTGGACCAGAGACAGAACATTACCGTGGACCAGAGACAGAACATTACCGTGGACCAGAGACAGAACATTTCCGTGGACCAGAGACAGAACATTTCCGTGGACCAGAGAGAAGAACATTTCCGTGGACCAGAGACAGAACATTACCGTGGACCAGAGACAGAACATTACTGTGGACCAGAGACCGAACTTTACCTTGAAACCGAACATTACCGTGGACCAGAGACAGAATATTACCATGGACCAGAGACAGAACATTACCATGAAACAGAACATTATCATGGACCAGAAACGGAACATTACCGTGAAACAGAAAAAAACATTATCGTGGACCAGAGACGGAACATTATCGTGAACCAGAAACGGAACATTATCGTGAAACCGAACATTATCGTGGACCAGAGACGGAACATTACCGTGAAACAGAAACACAATGTTACCGTGGACCAGAGACAGAACATTACCGTGAAACGGAAACAGAACATTACCGTGAAACCGAAACAGAACATTATCGTGGACCAGAAACGGAACATTAGCGTGAAACAGAAACACAAAATTATCGTGGACCAAAGACGCAACATTATCGTGGACCAGAGACGGAACATTACCGTGGACCAAAGACGCAACATTATCGTGGACCAGAGATCGAACATTACCGTGGACCAGAGACGGAACATTACCGTGAAACCGAACATTACCGTGGACCAGAGACAGAACATTACTGTGGACCAGAGACCGAACTTTACTTTGAAACCGAACATTACCGTGGACCAGAGACAGAACATTACCATGGACCAGGGACAAAACATTACTGTGAAACCGAAACAGAACATTATCGTGGACCAGGGACAAAACATTACCGTGAAACCGAAACAGAACATTATCGTGGACCAGAGATCGAACATTACCGTGAAACAGAGACAGAATATTACCGTGGACCAGAGACAGAATATTACCGTGGACCAGAGACAGAACATTATCGTGGACCAGAGACGGAACATTACCTTGAAACCGAACATTATCGTGGACCAGAGATCGAACATTATCATGGACCAGAGACAGAATATTACCGTGGACCAGAGACAGAACATTACCGTGGACCAGAGACAGAACATTACCGTGGACCAGAGACCGAACATTACCTTGAAACCGAACATTACCGTGGACCAGAAACAGAAAATTACCATGGACCAGAGACAGAACATTACCGTGAAACAGAACATTGTCATGGACCAGAAACGGAACATTACCGTGAAACAGAAACACAACATTATCGTGGACCAGAGACAGAACATTACCGTGGACCAGAAATGGAACATTACCGTGAGACCGAACATTTCCATGGACCAGATACGGAACATTACTGTGGACCAGAGACGGAACATTACCGTGGACCAGAACATTACTGTGGACCAGAACATTACCGTGAAACCGAACATTATCGTGAAACCGAGCATTATCGTGGACCAGAGACCGAACATTACCGTGAAACCGAACATTACCGTGGACCAGAGACCAAACATTACCATGAAACCGAAACAGAACATTATCGTGGACAAGAAACGGAACATTACCGTGAAACAGAAACACAACATTATCGTGGACCAGAAACGGAACATTACCGTGAAACAGAAACAGAACATTAGCGTGGACCAGAGACAGAACATTACCGTGAAACAGAAAAACAACATTACCGTGAAACAGAAAAACAACATTATCGTGGCCCAGAAACGGAACATTACCGTGAAACAGAAACAGAACATTAGCGTTGACCAGAGACAGAACATTACCGTGAACCAGAGACAGAACATTACCGTGAAACAGAAACACAACATTACCGTGGACCAGAGACAGAACATTACCGTGAAACGGAAACAGAACATTACCGTGGATCAGAAACGGAACATTATCATGGACCAGAGACAGAACATTATCGTGGACCAAAGACGGAAGATTATCATGGACCAGAGACGGAACATTACCGTGAAACCGAACATTATCGTGGACCAGACACAGAACATTACCGTGGACCAGAGACAGAACATTACCATGAAACCGAAACAGAACATTATCGTGGACCAGAAACGGAACATTACCGTGAAACAGAAACACAAAATTATCGTGGACCAGAAACGGAACATTACCGTGAAACAGAACATTACCGTGGACCAGAAACGGAACATTATCTTGGACCAGAGACAGAACATTACCGTGGACCAGAGACAGAACATTATCGTGGACCAGAGATCGAACATTACCGTGGACCAGAGACAGAACATTACCGTGGACCAGAGACAGAACATTACCGTGAAACCGAAACGGAATATTATCGTGGACCAGAAACGGAACATTACCGTGAAACAGAAACACAAAATTATCGTGGACCAGAGACAGAACATTACCGTGGACCAGAGACAGAACATTACCGTGGACCAGAGACAGAACATTTCCGTGGACCAGAGACAGAACATTTCCGTGGACCAGAAACAGAACATTTCCGTGGACCAGAGACAGAACATTACCGTGGACCAGAGACAGAACATTACTGTGGACCAGAGACCGAACTTTACCTTGAAACCGAACATTACCGTGGACCAGAGACAGAATATTACCATGGACCAGAGACAGAACATTACCATGAAACAGAACATTATCATGGACCAGAAACGGAACATTACCGTGAAACAGAAAAAAACATTATCGTGGACCAGAGACGGAACATTATCGTGAACCAGAAACGGAACATTATCGTGAAACCGAACATTATCGTGGACCAGAGACGGAACATTACCGTGAAACAGAAACACAATGTTACCGTGGACCAGAGACAGAACATTACCGTGAAACGGAAACAGAACATTACCGTGAAACCGAAACAGAACATTATCGTGGACCAGAAACGGAACATTACCGTGAAACAGAAACACAAAATTATCGTGGACCAGAAACGAAACATTACCATGAAACAGATCATTATCGTGGACCAAAGACGCAACATTATCGTGGACCAGAGACGGAACATTACCGTGAAACCGAACATTATCGTGGACCAGACACAGAACATTACCGTGGACCAGATACAGAACATTACCATGAAACCGAACATTATCGTGGACCAGAAACGGAACATTACCGTGAAACAGAAACAAAAAATTATCGTGGACCAGAAACGGAACATTACCGTGATACAGAAACAGAACATTATCGTGGACCAGAGATGGAAACATTACCGTGAAACCGAACATTATCGTGGACCAGAGATCGAACATTATCGTGGACCAGAGACAGAATATTACCGTGGACCAGAGACCGAACATTACCGTGGACCAGAGACAGAACATTACCGTGGACCAGAGACCGAACATTACCGTGAAACAGAAACACAACATTACCGTGGACCAGAGACAGAACATTACCGTGAAACGGAAACAGAACATTACCGTGGACCAGAAACGGAACATTATCATGGACCAGAGACAGAACATTATCGTGGACCAAAGAGGGAAGATTATCATGGACCAGAGACGGAACATTACCGTGAAACCGAACATTATCGTGGACCAGACACAGAACATTACCGTGGACCAGAGACAGAACATTACCATGAAATCGAAACTTAACATTATCGTGGACCAGAAACGGAACATTACCGTGAAACAGAAACACAAAATTATCGTGGACCAGAAACGGAACATTACCGTGAAACAGAACATTATCGTGGACCAGAGATCGAACATTACCGTGGACCAGAGACAGAACATTACCGTGGACCAGAGACAGAACATTACCGTGAAAAAGAAACAAAACATTACCGTGGACCAGAAACGGAACATTATCTTGGACCAGAGAAAGAACATTACCGTGGACCAGAGACAGAACATTATCGTGGACCAGAGATCGAACATTACCGTGGACCAGAGACAGAACATTATCGTGGACCAGAAACGGAACATTACCATGAAACCGAACATTATCGTGGACCAGACACAGAACATTACCGTGGACCAGAGACAGAACATTACCGTGAAACCGAAACAGAACATTATCGTGGACCAGAAACGGAACATTACCATGAAACAGAAACACAAAATTATCGTGGACCAGAGACAGAACATTACCGTGGACCAGAGACAGAACATTACCGTGGACCAGAGACAGAACATTTCCGTGGACCAGAGACAGAACATTTCCGTGGACCAGAGACAGAACATTTCCGTGGACCAGAGACAGAACATTACCGTGGACCAGAGACAGAACATTACTGTGGACCAGAGACCGAACTTTACCTTGAAACCGAACATTACCGTGGACCAGAGACAGAATATTACCATGGACCAGAGACAGAACATTACCATGAAACAGAACATTATCATGGACCAGAAACGGAACATTACCGTGAAACAGAAAAAAACATTATCGTGGACCAGAGACGGAACATTATCGTGAACCAGAAACGGAACATTATCGTGAAACCGAACATTATCGTGGACCAGAGACGGAACATTACCGTGAAACAGAAACACAATGTTTCCGTGGACCAGAGACAGAACATTACCGTGAAACGGAAACAGAACATTACCGTGAAACCGAAACAGAACATTATCGTGGACCAGAAACGGAACATTACCGTGAAACAGAAACAAAAAATTATCGTGGACCAGAAACGGAACATTACCATGAAACAGATCATTATCGTGGACCAAAGACGCAACATTATCGTGGACCAGAGACGGAACATTACCATGAAACCGAACATTATCGTGGACCAGACACAGAACATTACCGTGGACCAGAGACAGAACATTACCATGAAACCGAACATTATCGTGGACCAGAAACGGAACATTACCGTGAAACAGAAACAAAAAATTATCGTGGACCAGAAACGGAACATTACCGTGATACAGAAACAGAACATTATCGTGGACCAGAGATGGAAACATTACCGTGAAACCGAACATTATCGTGGACCAGAGATCGAACATTATCGTGGACCAGAGACAGAATATTACCGTCGACCAGAGACAGAACATTACCGTGGACCAGAGACAGAACATTACCGTGGACCAGAGACCGAACATTACCTTGAAACCGAACATTACCGTGGACCAGAAACAGAAAATTACTATGGACCAGAGACAGAACATTACAGTGAAACAGAACATTGTCATGGACCAGAAACGGAACATTACCGTGAAACAGAAACAAAACATTATCGTGGACCAGAGACGGAACATTACCGTGGACCAGAGACGGAACGTTACCGTGAAACCGAAACAGAACATTATCGTGGACCAGAAACGGAACATTACCGTGAAACCGAAACAGAACATTATCGTGGACCAGACACGGAACATTACCTTAAAACCGAACATTATCGTGGACCAGAGATCGAACATTACCGTGGACCAGAGACAGAACATTACCGTGGACCAGAGACAGAACATTACCGTGGACCAGAGACCGAACTTTACCTTGAAACCGAACATTACCCTGGACCAGAGACAGAACATTACCGTGAAACAGAACATTATCATGGACCAGAAACGGAACATTACCGTGAAACAGAAACAGAACATTATCGTGGACCAGAAACGGAACATTACCGTGAAACCGAAACAGAAGATTATCGTGGACCAGAAACGGAACATTACCGTGAAACAGAAACACAACATTACCGTGGACCAGAGACAGAACATTACCTTGAAACCAAAACAGAACATTATCGTGGACCAGAAACGGAACATTATCGTGGACCAGAGACAGAACATTACCGTGAAACCGAAACAGAACATTATCGTGGACCAGAAACGGAACATTATCGTGGACCAGAGACAGAACATTATCGTGGATCAGAGACAGAACATTATCGTGGACCAGAGACGGAACATTATCATGGACCAGAGACAGAACATTACCGTGAAACCTAAACAGAACATTATCGTTGACCAGAAACGGAACATTATCGTGAAACCGAACATTATCGTGGACCAGAAACACAAAATTATCGTGGACCAGAGACAGAACATTACCATGAAACCGAAACAGAACATTATCGTGGACCAGAAACGGAACATTACCGTGAAACAGAAACACAAAATTATCGTGGACCAGAAACGGAACATTACCGTGAAACAGAAACACAACATTATCGTGGACCAGAGACGGAACATTACCGTGAAACCGAACATTATCGTGGACCAGAGATCGAACATTACCGTGGACCAGAGACAGAACATTACCGTGGACCAGAGACAGAACATTACCATGAAAAAGAAACAGAACATTACCGTGGACCAGAAACGGAACATTATCGTGGACCAGAGAAAGAACATTACCGTGGACCAGAGACAGAACATTACCGTGGACCAGAGACAGAACATTACCGTGAAACGGAAACAGAACATTACCGTGAAACCGAAACAGAACATTATCGTGGACCAGAGATCGAACATTACCGTGGACCAGAGACAGAACATTACCGTGGACCAGAGACAGAACATTACCATGAAAAAGAAACAGAACATTACCGTGGACCAGAAACGGAACATTATCGTGGACCAGAGAAAGAACATTACCGTGGACCAGAGACAGAACATTACCGTGGACCAGAGACAGAACATTACCGTGAAACGGAAACAGAACATTACCGTGAAACCGAAACAGAACATTATCGTGGACCAGAAACGGAACATTACCGTGAAACAGAAACACAAAATTATCGTGGACCAGAAACGGAACATTACCATGAAACAGATCATTATCGTGGACCAAAGACGCAACATTATCGTGGACCAGAGACGGAACATTACCGTGGACCAAAGACGCAACATTATCGTGGACCAGAGATCGAACATTACTGTGGACCAGAGACCGAACTTTACTTTGAAACCGAACATTACCGTGGACCAGAGACAGAACATTACCATGGACCAGGGACAAAACATTACCGTGAAACCGAAACAGAACATTATCATGGACCAGAAACGGAACATTACCGTGAAACCGAACATTATCGTGGACCAGAGATCGAACATTACCGTGGACCAGAGACAGAACATTACCGTGGACCAGACACAGAACATCACCGTGGACCAGAGACAGAACATTACCATGAAACCGAACATTATCGTGGACCAGAAACGGAACATTACCGTGAAACAGAAACAAAAAATTATCGTGGACCAGAAACGGAACATTACCGTGATACAGAAACAGAACATTATCGTGGACCAGAGACGGAACATTACCGTGAAACCGAACATTATCGTGGACCAGAGATCGAACATTACCGTGAAACAGAGACAGAATATTACCGTGGACCAGAGACAGAATATTACCGTGGACCAGAGACAGAACATTATCGTGGACCAGAGACGGAACATTACTGTGAAACCGAACATTATCGTGGACCAGAGATCGAACATTATCGTGGACCAGAGACAGAATATTACCGTGGACCAGAGACAGAACATTACCGTGGACAAGAGACAGAACATTACCGTGGACCAGAGACCGAACATTACCATGAAACCGAACATTACCGTGGACCAGAAACAGAAAATTACCATGGACCAGAGACAGAACATTACCGTGAAACAGAACATTGTCATGGATCAGAAACGGTACATTACCGTGAAACAGAAACACAACATTATCGTGGACCAGAGACGGAACATTACCGTGGACCAGAGACGGAACATTACCGTAAAACCGAAACAGAACATTATCGTGGACCAGAGACCGAACATTACCGTGAAACAGAACATTATCGTGGACCAGAGACGGAACATTACCGTGAAACCGAACATTATCGTCGACCAAAAATCGAACATTATCGTGGACCAGAGACAGAACATTACCGTGGACCAGAAATGGAACATTACCGTGAAACCGAACATTTCCATGGACCAGATACGGAACATTACTGTGGACCAGAGACGGAACATTACCGTGGACCAGAACATTACTGTGGACCAGAACATTACCGTGAAACCGAACATTATCGTGAAACCGAGCATTATCGTGGACCAGAGACCGAACATTACCGTGAAACCGAACATTACCGTTGACCAGAGACCAAACATTACCATGAAACCGAAACAGAACATTATCGTGGACCAGAAACGGAACATTACCGTGAAACAGAAACACAACATTATCGTGGACCAGAAACGGAACATTACCGTGAAACAGAAACAGAACATTAGCGTGGACCAGAGACAGAACATTACCGTGAAACAGAAAAACAACATTATCGTGGCCCAGAAACGGAACATTACCGTGAAACAGAAACAGAACATTAGCGTTGACCAGAGACAGAACATTACCGTGAACCAGAGACAGAACATTACCGTGAAACAGAAACACAACATTACCGTTGACCAGAGACAGAACATTACCGTGAAACGGAAACAGAACATTACCGTGGACCAGAAACGGAACATTATCATGGACCAGAGACAGAACATTATCGTGGACCAAAGACGGAAGATTATCATGGACCAGAGACGGAACATTACCGTGAAACCGAACATTATCGTGGACCAGACACAGAACATTACCGTGGACCAGAGACAGAACATTACCATGAAACCGAAACAGAACATTATCGTGGACCAGAAACGGAACATTACCGTGAAACAGAAACACAAAATTATCGTGGACCAGAAACGGAACATTACCGTGAAACAGAACATTATCGTGGACCAGAGATCGAACATTACCGTGGACCAGAGACAGAACATTACCGTGGACCAGACACAGAACATTATCGTGAAACGGAAACAGAACATTACCGTGAAACCGAAACAGAACATTATCGTGGACCAGAAACGGAACATTACCGTGAAACAGAAACACAAAATTATCGTGGACCAGAAACGGAACATTACCATGAAACAGATCATTATCGTGGACCAAAGACGCAACATTATCGTGGACCAGAGACGGAACATTACCGTGGACCAAAGACGCAACATTATCGTGGACCAGAGATCGAACATTACCGTGGACCAGAGACGGAACATTACCGTGAAACCGAACATTATCGTGGACCAGTGATCGAACATTACCGTGGACCAGAGACAGAACATTACTGTGGACCAGAGACCGAACTTTACTTTGAAACCGAACATTACCGTGGACCAGAGACAGAACATTACCATGGACCAGGGACAAAACATTACCGTGAAACCGAAACAGAACATTATCGTGGACCAGAAACGGAACATTACCGTGAAACCGAACATTATCGTGGACCAGAGATCGAACATTACCGTGGACCAGAGACAGAACATTACCGTGGACCAGAGACAGAACATTACCGTGGACCAGATACAGAACATCACCGTGGACCAGAGACAGAACATTACCATGAAACCGAACATTATCGTGGACCAGAAACGGAACATTACCGTGAAACAGAAACAAAAAATTATCGTGGACCAGAAACGGAACATTACCGTGATACAGAGACAGAATATTACCGTGGACCAGAGACAGAACATTATCGTGGACCAGAGACGGAACATTACCTTGAAACCGAACATTATCGTGGACCAGAGATCGAACATTATCATGGACCAGAGACAGAATATTACCGTGGACCAGAGACAGAACATTACCGTGGACCAGAGACAGAACATTACCGTGGACCAGAGACCGAACATTACCTTGAAACCGAACATTACCGTGGACCAGAAACAGAAAATTACCATGGACCAGAGACAGAACATTACCGTGAAACAGAACATTGTCATGGACCAGAAACGGAACATTACCGTGAAACAGAAACACAACATTATCGTGGACCAGAGACAGAACATTACCGTGGACCAGAAATGGAACATTACCGTGAGACCGAACATTTCCATGGACCAGATACGGAACATTACTGTGGACCAGAGACGGAACATTACCGTGGACCAGAACATTACTGTGGACCAGAACATTACCGTGAAACCGAACATTATCGTGAAACCGAGCATTATCGTGGACCAGAGACCGAACATTACCGTGAAACCGAACATTACCGTGGACCAGAGACCAAACATTACCATGAAACCGAAACAGAACATTATCGTGGACAAGAAACGGAACATTACCGTGAAACAGAAACACAACATTATCGTGGACCAGAAACGGAACATTACCGTGAAACAGAAACAGAACATTAGCGTGGACCAGAGACAGAACATTACCGTGAAACAGAAAAACAACATTACCGTGAAACAGAAAAACAACATTATCGTGGCCCAGAAACGGAACATTACCGTGAAACAGAAACAGAACATTAGCGTTGACCAGAGACAGAACATTACCGTGAACCAGAGACAGAACATTACCGTGAAACAGAAACACAACATTACCGTGGACCAGAGACAGAACATTACCGTGAAACGGAAACAGAACATTACCGTGGATCAGAAACGGAACATTATCATGGACCAGAGACAGAACATTATCGTGGACCAAAGACGGAAGATTATCATGGACCAGAGACGGAACATTACCGTGAAACCGAACATTATCGTGGACCAGACACAGAACATTACCGTGGACCAGAGACAGAACATTACCATGAAACCGAAACAGAACATTATCGTGGACCAGAAACGGAACATTACCGTGAAACAGAAACACAAAATTATCGTGGACCAGAAACGGAACATTACCGTGAAACAGAACATTATCGTGGACCAGAGATCGAACATTACCGTGGACCAGAGACAGAACATTACCGTGGACCAGAGACAGAACATTACCGTGAAAAAGAAACAAAACATTACCGTGGACCAGAAACGGAACATTATCTTGGACCAGAGAAAGAACATTACCGTGGACCAGAGACAGAACATTATCGTGGACCAGAGATCGAACATTACCGTGGACCAGAGACAGAACATTACCGTGGACCAGAGACAGAACATTACCGTGAAACCGAAACGGAATATTATCGTGGACCAGAAACGGAACATTACCGTGAAACAGAAACACAAAATTATCGTGGACCAGAGACAGAACATTACCGTGGACCAGAGACAGAACATTACCGTGGACCAGAGACAGAACATTTCCGTGGACCAGAGACAGAACATTTCCGTGGACCAGAGACAGAACATTTCCGTGGACCAGAGACAGAACATTACCGTGGACCAGAGACAGAACATTACTGTGGACCAGAGACCGAACTTTACCTTGAAACCGAACATTACCGTGGACCAGAGACAGAATATTACCATGGACCAGAGACAGAACATTACCATGAAACAGAACATTATCATGGACCAGAAACGGAACATTACCGTGAAACAGAAAAAAACATTATCGTGGACCAGAGACGGAACATTATCGTGAACCAGAAACGGAACATTATCGTGAAACCGAACATTATCGTGGACCAGAGACGGAACATTACCGTGAAACAGAAACACAATGTTACCGTGGACCAGAGACAGAACATTACCGTGAAACGGAAACAGAACATTACCGTGAAACCGAAACAGAACATTATCGTGGACCAGAAACGGAACATTACCGTGAAACAGAAACACAAAATTATCGTGGACCAGAAACGAAACATTACCATGAAACAGATCATTATCGTGGACCAAAGACGCAACATTATCGTGGACCAGAGACGGAACATTACCGTGAAACCGAACATTATCGTGGACCAGACACAGAACATTACCGTGGACCAGATACAGAACATTACCATGAAACCGAACATTATCGTGGACCAGAAACGGAACATTACCGTGAAACAGAAACAAAAAATTATCGTGGACCAGAAACGGAACATTACCGTGATACAGAAACAGAACATTATCGTGGACCAGAGATGGAAACATTACCGTGAAACCGAACATTATCGTGGACCAGAGATCGAACATTATCGTGGACCAGAGACAGAATATTACCGTGGACCAGAGACCGAACATTACCGTGGACCAGAGACAGAACATTACCGTGGACCAGAGACCGAACATTACCGTGAAACAGAAACACAACATTACCGTGGACCAGAGACAGAACATTACCGTGAAACGGAAACAGAACATTACCGTGGACCAGAAACGGAACATTATCATGGACCAGAGACAGAACATTATCGTGGACCAAAGAGGGAAGATTATCATGGACCAGAGACGGAACATTACCGTGAAACCGAACATTATCGTGGACCAGACACAGAACATTACCGTTGACCAGAGACAGAACATTACCATGAAATCGAAACTTAACATTATCGTGGACCAGAAACGGAACATTACCGTGAAACAGAAACACAAAATTATCGTGGACCAGAAACGGAACATTACCGTGAAACAGAACATTATCGTGGACCAGAGATCGAACATTACCGTGGACCAGAGACAGAACATTACCGTGGACCAGAGACAGAACATTACCGTGAAAAAGAAACAAAACATTACCGTGGACCAGAAACGGAACATTATCTTGGACCAGAGAAAGAACATTACCGTGGACCAGAGACAGAACATTATCGTGGACCAGAGATCGAACATTACCGTGGACCAGAGACAGAACATTATCGTGGACCAGAAACGGAACATTACCATGAAACCGAACATTATCGTGGACCAGACACAGAACATTACCGTGGACCAGAGACAGAACATTACCGTGAAACCGAAACAGAACATTATCGTGGACCAGAAACGGAACATTACCATGAAACAGAAACACAAAATTATCGTGGACCAGAGACAGAACATTACCGTGGACCAGAGACAGAACATTACCGTGGACCAGAGACAGAACATTTCCGTGGACCAGAGACAGAACATTTCCGTGGACCAGAGACAGAACATTTCCGTGGACCAGAGACAGAACATTACCGTGGACCAGAGACAGAACATTACTGTGGACCAGAGACCGAACTTTACCTTGAAACCGAACATTACCGTGGACCAGAGACAGAATATTACCATGGACCAAAGACAGAACATTACCATGAAACAGAACATTATCATGGACCAGAAACGGAACATTACCGTGAAACAGAAAAAAACATTATCGTGGACCAGAGACGGAACATTATCGTGAACCAGAAACGGAACATTATCGTGAAACCGAACATTATCGTGGACCAGAGACGGAACATTACCGTGAAACAGAAACACAATGTTTCCGTGGACCAGAGACAGAACATTACCGTGAAACGGAAACAGAACATTACCGTGAAACCGAAACAGAACATTATCGTGGACCAGAAACGGAACATTACCGTGAAACAGAAACAAAAAATTATCGTGGACCAGAAACGGAACATTACCATGAAACAGATCATTATCGTGGACCAAAGACGCAACATTATCGTGGACCAGAGACGGAACATTACCATGAAACCGAACATTATCGTGGACCAGACACAGAACATTACCGTGGACCAGAGACAGAACATTACCATGAAACCGAACATTATCGTGGACCAGAAACGGAACATTACCGTGAAACAGAAACAAAAAATTATCGTGGACCAGAAACGGAACATTACCGTGATACAGAAACAGAACATTATCGTGGACCAGAGATGGAAACATTACCGTGAAACCGAACATTATCGTGGACCAGAGATCGAACATTATCGTGGACCAGAGACAGAATATTACCGTCGACCAGAGACAGAACATTACCGTGGACCAGAGACAGAACATTACCGTGGACCAGAGACCGAACATTACCTTGAAACCGAACATTACCGTGGACCAGAAACAGAAAATTACTATGGACCAGAGACAGAACATTACAGTGAAACAGAACATTGTCATGGACCAGAAACGGAACATTACCGTGAAACAGAAACAAAACATTATCGTGGACCAGAGACGGAACATTACCGTGGACCAGAGACGGAACGTTACCGTGAAACCGAAACAGAACATTATCGTGGACCAGAAACGGAACATTACCGTGAAACCGAAACAGAACATTATCGTGGACCAGACACGGAACATTACCTTAAAACCGAACATTATCGTGGACCAGAGATCGAACATTACCGTGGACCAGAGACAGAACATTACCGTGGACCAGAGACAGAACATTACCGTGGACCAGAGACCGAACTTTACCTTGAAACCGAACATTACCCTGGACCAGAGACAGAACATTACCGTGAAACAGAACATTATCATGGACCAGAAACGGAACATTACCGTGAAACAGAAACAGAACATTATCGTGGACCAGAAACGGAACATTACCGTGAAACCGAAACAGAAGATTATCGTGGACCAGAAACGGAACATTACCGTGAAACAGAAACACAACATTACCGTGGACCAGAGACAGAACATTACCTTGAAACCAAAACAGAACATTATCGTGGACCAGAAACGGAACATTATCGTGGACCAGAGACAGAACATTACCGTGAAACCGAAACAGAACATTATCGTGGACCAGAAACGGAACATTATCGTGGACCAGAGACAGAACATTATCGTGGATCAGAGACAGAACATTATCGTGGACCAGAGACGCAACATTATCATGGACCAGAGACAGAACATTACCGTGAAACCTAAACAGAACATTATCGTTGACCAGAAACGGAACATTATCGTGAAACCGAACATTATCGTGGACCAGAAACACAAAATTATCGTGGACCAGAGACAGAACATTACCATGAAACCGAAACAGAACATTATCGTGGACCAGAAACGGAACATTACCGTGAAACAGAAACACAAAATTATCGTGGACCAGAAACGGAACATTACCGTGAAACAGAAACACAACATTATCGTGGACCAGAGACGGAACATTACCGTGAAACCGAACATTATCGTGGACCAGAGATCGAACATTACCGTGGACCAGAGACAGAACATTACCGTGGACCAGAGACAGAACATTACCATGAAAAAGAAACAGAACATTACCGTGGACCAGAAACGGAACATTATCGTGGACCAGAGAAAGAACATTACCGTGGACCAGAGACAGAACATTACCGTGGACCAGAGACAGAACATTACCGTGAAACGGAAACAGAACATTACCGTGAAACCGAAACAGAACATTATCGTGGACCAGAGATCGAACATTACCGTGGACCAGAGACAGAACATTACCGTGGACCAGAGACAGAACATTACCATGAAAAAGAAACAGAACATTACCGTGGACCAGAAACGGAACATTATCGTGGACCAGAGAAAGAACATTACCGTGGACCAGAGACAGAACATTACCGTGGACCAGAGACAGAACATTACCGTGAAACGGAAACAGAACATTACCGTGAAACCGAAACAGAACATTATCGTGGACCAGAAACGGAACATTACCGTGAAACAGAAACACAAAATTATCGTGGACCAGAAACGGAACATTACCATGAAACAGATCATTATCGTGGACCAAAGACGCAACATTATCGTGGACCAGAGACGGAACATTACCGTGGACCAAAGACGCAACATTATCGTGGACCAGAGATCGAACATTACTGTGGACCAGAGACCGAACTTTACTTTGAAACCGAACATTACCGTGGACCAGAGACAGAACATTACCATGGACCAGGGACAAAACATTACCGTGAAACCGAAACAGAACATTATCATGGACCAGAAACGGAACATTACCGTGAAACCGAACATTATCGTGGACCAGAGATCGAACATTACCGTGGACCAGAGACAGAACATTACCGTGGACCAGACACAGAACATCACCGTGGACCAGAGACAGAACATTACCATGAAACCGAACATTATCGTGGACCAGAAACGGAACATTACCGTGAAACAGAAACAAAAAATTATCGTGGACCAGAAACGGAACATTACCGTGATACAGAAACAGAACATTATCGTGGACCAGAGACGGAACATTACCGTGAAACCGAACATTATCGTGGACCAGAGATCGAACATTACCGTGAAACAGAGACAGAATATTACCGTGGACCAGAGACAGAATATTACCGTGGACCAGAGACAGAACATTATCGTGGACCAGAGACGGAACATTACTGTGAAACCGAACATTATCGTGGACCAGAGATCGAACATTATCGTGGACCAGAGACAGAATATTACCGTGGACCAGAGACAGAACATTACCGTGGACCAGAGACAGAACATTACCGTGAACCAGAGACCGAACATTACCATGAAACCGAACATTACCGTGGACCAGAAACAGAAAATTACCATGGACCAGAGACAGAACATTACCGTGAAACAGAACATTGTCATGGATCAGAAACGGTACATTACCGTGAAACAGAAACACAACATTATCGTGGACCAGAGACGGAACATTACCGTGGACCAGAGACGGAACATTACCGTAAAACCGAAACAGAACATTATCGTGGACCAGAGACCGAACATTACCGTGAAACAGAACATTATCGTGGACCAGAGACGGAACATTACCGTGAAACCGAACATTATCGTCGACCAAAAATCGAACATTATCGTGGACCAGAGACAGAACATTACCGTGGACCAGAAATGGAACATTACCGTGAAACCGAACATTTCCATGGACCAGATACGGAACATTACTGTGGACCAGAGACGGAACATTACCGTGGACCAGAACATTACTGTGGACCAGAACATTACCGTGAAACCGAACATTATCGTGAAACCGAGCATTATCGTGGACCAGAGACCGAACATTACCGTGAAACCGAACATTACCGTTGACCAGAGACCAAACATTACCATGAAACCGAAACAGAACATTATCGTGGACCAGAAACGGAACATTACCGTGAAACAGAAACACAACATTATCGTGGACCAGAAACGGAACATTACCGTGAAACAGAAACAGAACATTAGCGTGGACCAGAGACAGAACATTACCGTGAAACAGAAAAACAACATTATCGTGGCCCAGAAACGGAACATTACCGTGAAACAGAAACAGAACATTAGCGTTGACCAGAGACAGAACATTACCGTGAACCAGAGACAGAACATTACCGTGAAACAGAAACACAACATTACCGTGGACCAGAGACAGAACATTACCGTGAAACGGAAACAGAACATTACCGTGGACCAGAAACGGAACATTATCATGGACCAGAGACAGAACATTATCGTGGACCAAAGACGGAAGATTATCATGGACCAGAGACGGAACATTACCGTGAAACCGAACATTATCGTGGACCAGACACAGAACATTACCGTGGACCAGAGACAGAACATTACCATGAAACCGAAACAGAACATTATCGTGGACCAGAAACGGAACATTACCGTGAAACAGAAACACAAAATTATCGTGGACCAGAAACGGAACATTACCGTGAAACAGAACATTATCGTGGACCAGAGATCGAACATTACCGTGGACCAGAGACAGAACATTACCGTGGACCAGACACAGAACATTATCGTGAAACGGAAACAGAACATTACCGTGAAACCGAAACAGAACATTATCGTGGACCAGAAACGGAACATTACCGTGAAACAGAAACACAAAATTATCGTGGACCAGAAACGGAACATTACCATGAAACAGATCATTATCGTGGACCAAAGACGCAACATTATCGTGGACCAGAGACGGAACATTACCGTGGACCAAAGACGCAACATTATCGTGGACCAGAGATCGAACATTACCGTGGACCAGAGACAGAACATTACCGTGAAACCGAACATTATCGTGGACCAGTGATCGAACATTACCGTGGACCAGAGACAGAACATTACTGTGGACCAGAGACCGAACTTTACTTTGAAACCGAACATTACCGTGGACCAGAGACAGAACATTACCATGGACCAGGGACAAAACATTACCGTGAAACCGAAACAGAACATTATCGTGGACCAGAAACGGAACATTACCGTGAAACCGAACATTATCGTGGACCAGAGATCGAACATTACCGTGGACCAGAGACAGAACATTACCGTGGACCAGAGACAGAACATTACCGTGGACCAGACACAAAACATCACCGTGGACCAGAGACAGAACATTACCATGAAACCGAACATTATCGTGGACCAGAAACGGAACATTACCGTGAAACAGAAACAAAAAATTATCGTGGACCAGAAACGGAACATTACCGTGATACAGAAACAGAACATTATCGTGGACCAGAGACGGAACATTACCGTGAAACCGAACATTATCGTGGACCAGAGATCGAACATTACCGTGAAACAGAGACAGAATATTACCGTGGACCAGAGACAGAATATTACCGTGGACCAGAGACAGAACATTATCGTGGACCAGAGACGGAACATTACCGTGAAACCGAACATTATCGTGGACCAGAGATCGAACATTATCGTGGACCAGAGACAGAATATTACCGTGGACCAGAGACAGAACATTACCGTGGACCAGAGACAGAACATTACCGTGGACCAGAGACCGAACATTACCTTGAAACAGAACATTACCGTGGACCAGAAACAGAAAATTACCATGGACCAGAGACAGAACATTACCGTGAAACAGAACATTGTCATGGACCAGAAACGGTACATTACCGTGAAACAGAAACACAACATTATCGTGGACCAGAGACGGAACATTAGCGTGGACCAGAGACGGAACATTACCGTAAAACCGAAACAGAACATTATCGTGGACCAGAGACCGAACATTACCGTGAAACAGAACATTATCGTGGACCAGAGACGGAACATTACCGTGAAACCGAACATTATCGTCGACCAAAAATCGAACATTATCGTGGACCAGAGACAGAACATTACCGTGAAACGGAAACAGAACATTACCGTGGACCAGAAACGGAACATTATCATGGACCAGAGACAGAACATTATCGTGGACCAAAGACGGAAGATTATCATGGACCAGAGACGGAACATTACCGTGGACGAGAGACAGAACATTACCATGAAACCGAAACAGAACATTATCGTGGACCAGAAACGGAACATTACCGTGAAACAGAAACACAAAATTATCGTGGACCAGAAACGGAACATTACCGTGAAACAGAACATTATCGTGGACCAGAGATCGAACATTACCGTGGACCAGAGACAGAACATTACCGTGGACCAGAGACAGAACATTACCGTGAAAAAGAAACAAAACATTACCGTGGACCAGAAACGGAACATTATCTTGGACCAGAGAAAGAACATTACCGTGGACCAGAGACAGAACATTATCGTGGACCAGAGATCGAACATTACCGTGGACCAGAGACAGAACATTATCGTGGACCAGAAACGGAACATTACCATGAAACCGAACATTATCGTGGACCAGAGATCGAACATTACCGTGGACCAGAGACAGAACATTACCGTGGACCAGAGACAGAACATTACCGTGAAACCGAAACAGAACATTATCGTGGACCAGAAACGGAACATTACCGTGAAACAGAAACACAAAATTATCGTGGACCAGAAACGGAACATTACCGTGATACAGAAACAGAACATTATCGTGGACCAGAGATGGAAACATTATCGTGAAACCGAACATTATCGTGGACCAGAGATCGAACATTATCGTGGACCAGAGACAGAATATTACCGTGGACCAGAGACCGAACATTACCGTGGACCAGAGACAGAACATTACCGTGGACCAGAGACCGAACATTACCGTGAAACAGAAACACAACATTACCGTGGACCAGAGACAGAACATTACCGTGAAACGGAAACAGAACATTACCGTGGACCAGAAACGGAACATTATCATGGACCAGAGACAGAACATTATCGTGGACCAAAGAGGGAAGATTATCATGGACCAGAGACGGAACATTACCGTGAAACCGAACATTATCGTGGACCAGACACAGAACATTACCGTGGACCAGAGACAGAACATTACCATGAAACCGAAACTTAACATTATCGTGGACCAGAAACGGAACATTACCGTGAAACAGAAACACAAAATTATCGTGGACCAGAAACGGAACATTACCGTGAAACAGAACATTATCGTGGACCAGAGATCGAACATTACCGTGGACCAGAGACAGAACATTACCGTGGACCAGAGACAGAACATTACCGTGAAAAAGAAACAAAACATTACCGTGGACCAGAAACGGAACATTATCTTGGACCAGAGAAAGAACATTACCGTGGACCAGAGACAGAACATTATCGTGGACCAGAGATCGAACATTACCGTGGACCAGAGACAGAACATTATCGTGGACCAGAAACGGAACATTACCATGAAACCGAACATTATCGTGGACCAGACACAGAACATTACCGTGGACCAGAGACAGAACATTACCGTGAAACCGAAACAGAACATTATCGTGGACCAGAAACGGAACATTACCGTGAAACAGAAACACAAAATTATCGTGGACCAGAGACAGAACATTACCGTGGACCAGAGACAGAACATTACCGTGGACCAGAGACAGAACATTTCCGTGGACCAGAGACAGAACATTTCCGTGGACCAGAGACAGAACATTTCCGTGGACCAGAGACAGAACATTACCGTGGACCAGAGACAGAACATTACTGTGGACCAGAGACCGAACTTTACCTTGAAACCGAACATTACCGTGGACCAGAGACAGAATATTACCATGGACCAGAGACAGAACATTACCATGAAACAGAACATTATCATGGACCAGAAACGGAACATTACCGTGAAACAGAAAAAAACATTATCGTGGACCAGAGACGGAACATTATCGTGAACCAGAAACGGAACATTATCGTGAAACCGAACATTATCGTGGACCAGAGACGGAACATTACCGTGAAACAGAAACACAATGTTTCCGTGGACCAGAGACAGAACATTACCGTGAAACGGAAACAGAACATTACCGTGAAACCGAAACAGAACATTATCGTGGACCAGAAATGGAACATTACCGTGAAACAGAAACACAAAATTATCGTGGACCAGAAACGGAACATTACCATGAAACAGATCATTATCGTGGACCAAAGACGCAACATTATCGTGGACCAGAGACGGAACATTACCATGAAACCGAACATTATCGTGGACCAGACACAGAACATTACCGTGGACCAGAGACAGAACATTACCATGAAACCGAACATTATCGTGGACCAGAAACGGAACATTACCGTGAAACAGAAACAAAAAATTATCGTGGACCAGAAACGGAACATTACCGTGATACAGAAACAGAACATTATCGTGGACCAGAGATGGAAACATTACCGTGAAACCGAACATTATCGTGGACCAGAGATCGAACATTATCGTGGACCAGAGACAGAATATTACCGTCGACCAGAGACAGAACATTACCGTGGACCAGAGACAGAACATTACCGTGGACCAGAGACCGAACATTACCTTGAAACCGAACATTACCGTGGACCAGAAACAGAAAATTACTATGGACCAGAGACAGAACATTACCGTGAAACAGAACATTGTCATGGACCAGAAACGGAACATTACCTTGAAACAGAAACACAACATTATCGTGGACCAGAGACGGAACATTACCGTGGACCAGAGACGGAACGTTACCGTGAAACCGAAACAGAACATTATCGTGGACCAGAAACGGAACATTACCGTGAAACCGAAACAGAACATTATCGTGGACCAGAGACAGAATATTACCGTCGACCAGAGACAGAACATTACCGTGGACCAGAGACAGAACATTACCGTGGACCAGAGACCGAACATTACCTTGAAACCGAACATTACCGTGGACCAGAAACAGAAAATTACTATGGACCAGAGACAGAACATTACCGTGAAACAGAACATTGTCATGGACCAGAAACGGAACATTACCGTGAAACAGAAACACAACATTATCGTGGACCAGAGACGGAACATTACCGTGGACCAGAGACGGAACGTTACCGTGAAACCGAAACAGAACATTATCGTGGACCAGAAACGGAACATTACCGTGAAACCGAAACAGAACATTATCGTGGACCAGAGATCGAACATTACCGTGGACCAGAGACAGAACATTACCGTGGACCAGAGACAGAACATTACCGTGGACCAGAGACCGAACTTTACCTTGAAACCGAACATTACCCTGGACCAGAGACAGAACATTACCGTGAAACAGAACATTATCATGGACCAGAAACGGAACATTACCGTGAAACAGAAACAGAACATTATCGTGGACCAGAAACGGAACATTACCGTGAAACCGAAACAGAAGATTATCGTGGACCAGAAACGGAACATTACCGTGAAACAGAAACACAACATTACCGTGGACCAGAGACAGAACATTACCTTGAAACCAAAACAGAACATTATCGTGGACCAGAAACGGAACATTATCGTGGACCAGAGACAGAACATTACCGTGAAACCGAAACAGAACATTATCGTGGACCAGAAACGGAACATTATCGTGGACCAGAGACAGAACATTATCGTGGATCAGAGACAGAACATTATCGTGGACCAGAGACGGAACATTATCATGGACCAGAGACAGAACATTACCGTGAAACCTAAACAGAACATTATCGTTGACCAGAAACGGAACATTATCGTGAAACCGAACAGTATCGTGGACCAGAAACACAAAATTATCGTGGACCAGAGACAGAACATTACCATGAAACCGAAACAGAACATTATCGTGGACCAGAAACGGAACATTACCGTGAAACAGAAACACAAAATTATCGTGGACCAGAAACGGAACATTACCGTGAAACAGAAACACAACATTATCGTGGACCAGAGACGGAACATTACCGTGAAACCGAACATTATCGTGGACCAGAGATCGAACATTACCGTGGACCAGAGACAGAACATTACCGTGGACCAGAGACAGAACATTACCATGAAAAAGAAACAGAACATTACCGTGGACCAGAAACGGAACATTATCGTGGACCAGAGAAAGAACATTACCGTGGACCAGAGACAGAACATTACCGTGGACCAGAGACAGAACATTACCGTGAAACGGAAACAGAACATTACCGTGAAACCGAAACAGAACATTATCGTGGACCAGAGATCGAACATTACCGTGGACCAGAGACAGAACATTACCGTGGACCAGAGACAGAACATTACCATGAAAAAGAAACAGAACATTACCGTGGACCAGAAACGGAACATTATCGTGGACCAGAGAAAGAACATTACCGTGGACCAGAGACAGAACATTACCGTGGACCAGAGACAGAACATTACCGTGAAACGGAAACAGAACATTACCGTGAAACCGAAACAGAACATTATCGTGGACCAGAAACGGAACATTACCGTGAAACAGAAACACAAAATTATCGTGGACCAGAAACGGAACATTACCATGAAACAGATCATTATCGTGGACCAAAGACGCAACATTATCGTGGACCAGAGACGGAACATTACCGTGGACCAAAGACGCAACATTATCGTGGACCAGAGATCGAACATTACTGTGGACCAGAGACCGAACTTTACTTTGAAACCGAACATTACCGTGGACCAGAGACAGAACATTACCATGGACCAGGGACAAAACATTACCGTGAAACCGAAACAGAACATTATCATGGACCAGAAACGGAACATTACCGTGAAACCGAACATTATCGTGGACCAGAGATCGAACATTACCGTGGACCAGAGACAGAACATTACCGTGGACCAGACACAGAACATCACCGTGGACCAGAGACAGAACATTACCATGAAACCGAACATTATCGTGGACCAGAAACGGAACATTACCGTGAAACAGAAACAAAAAATTATCGTGGACCAGAAACGGAACATTACCGTGATACAGAAACAGAACATTATCGTGGACCAGAGACGGAACATTACCGTGAAACCGAACATTATCGTGGACCAGAGATCGAACATTACCGTGGACCAGAGACAGAACATTACCGTGGACCAGAGACAGAACATTACCGTGAAAAAGAAACAAAACATTACCGTGGACCAGAAACGGAACATTATCTTGGACCAGAGAAAGAACATTACCGTGGACCAGAGACAGAACATTATCGTGGACCAGAGACAGAACATTATCGTGGACCAGAGACGGAACATTACCGTGAAACCGAACATTATCGTGGACCAGAGATCGAACATTATCGTGGACCAGAGACAGAATATTACCGTGGACCAGAGACAGAACATTACCGTGGACCAGAGACAGAACATTACCGTGGACCAGAGACCGAACATTACCATGAAACCGAACATTACCGTGGACCAGAAACAGAAAATTACCATGGACCAGAGACAGAACATTACCGTGAAACAGAACATTGTCATGGACCAGAAACGGTACATTACCGTGAAACAGAAACACAACATTATCGTGGACCAGAGACGGAACATTACCGTGGACCAGAGACGGAACATTACCGTAAAACCGAAACAGAACATTATCGTGGACCAGAGACCGAACATTACCGTGAAACAGAACATTATCGTGGACCAGAGACGGAACATTACCGTGAAACCGAACATTATCGTCGACCAAAAATCAAACATTATCGTGGACCAGAGACAGAACATTACCGTGGACCAGAAATGGAACATTACCGTGAAACCGAACATTTCCATGGACCAGATACGGAACATTACTGTGGACCAGAGACGGAACATTACCGTGGACCAGAACATTACTGTGGACCAGAACATTACCGTGAAACCGAACATTATCGTGAAACTGAGCATTATCGTGGACCAGAGACCGAACATTACCGTGAAACCGAACATTACCGTTGACCAGAGACCAAACATTACCATGAAACCGAAACAGAACATTATCGTGGACCAGAAACGGAACATTACCGTGAAACAGAAACACAACATTATCGTGGACCAGAAACGGAACATTACCGTGAAACAGAAACAGAACATTAGCGTGGACCAGAGACAGAACATTACCGTGAAACAGAAAAACAACATTATCGTGGCCCAGAAACGGAACATTACCGTGAAACAGAAACAGAACATTAGCGTTGACCAGAGACAGAACATTACCGTGAACCAGAGACAGAACATTACCGTGAAACAGAAACACAACATTACCGTGGACCAGAGACAGAACATTACCGTGAAACGGAAACAGAACATTACCGTGGACCAGAAACGGAACATTATCATGGACCAGAGACAGAACATTATCGTGGACCAAAGACGGAAGATTATCATGGACCAGAGACGGAACATTACCGTGAAACCGAACATTATCGTGGACCAGACACAGAACATTACCGTGGACCAGAGACAGAACATTACCATGAAACCGAAACAGAACATTATCGTGGACCAGAAACGGAACATTACCGTGAAACAGAAACACAAAATTATCGTGGACCAGAAACGGAACATTACCGTGAAACAGAACATTATCGTGGACCAGAGATCGAACATTACCGTGGACCAGAGACAGAACATTACCGTGGACCAGAGACAGAACATTATCGTGAAACGGAAACAGAACATTACCGTGAAACCGAAACAGAACATTATCGTGGACCAGAAACGGAACATTACCGTGAAACAGAAACACAAAATTATCGTGGACCAGAAACGGAACATTACCATGAAACAGATCATTATCGTGGACCAAAGACGCAACATTATCGTGGACCAGAGACGGAACATTACCGTGGACCAAAGACGCAACATTATCGTGGACCAGAGATCGAACATTACCGTGGACCAGAGACGGAACATTACCGTGAAACCGAACATTATCGTGGACCAGTGATCGAACATTACCGTGGACCAGAGACAGAACATTACTGTGGACCAGAGACCGAACTTTACTTTGAAACCGAACATTACCGTGGACCAGAGACAGAACATTACCATGGACCAGGGACAAAACATTACCGTGAAACCGAAACAGAACATTATCGTGGACCAGAAACGGAACATTACCGTGAAACCGAACATTATCGTGGGCCAGAGATCGAACATTACCGTTGACCAGAGACAGAACATTACCGTGGACCAGAGACAGAACATTACCGTGGACCAGACACAGAACATCACCGTGGACCAGAGACAGAACATTACCATGAAACCGAACATTATCGTGGACCAGAAACGGAACATTACCGTGAAACAGAAACAAAAAATTATCGTGGACCAGAAACGGAACATTACCGTGATACAGAAACAGAACATTATCGTGGACCAGAGACGGAACATTACCGTGAAACCGAACATTATCGTGGACCAGAGATCGAACATTACCGTGAAACAGAGACAGAATATTACCGTGGACCAGAGACAGAATATTACCGTGGACCAGAGACAGAACATTATCGTGGACCAGAGACGGAACATTACCGTGAAACCGAACATTATCGTGGACCAGAGATCGAACATTATCGTGGACCAGAGACAGAATATTACCGTGGACCAGAGACAGAACATTACCGCGGACCAGAGACAGAACATTACCGTGGACCAGAGACCGAACATTACCTTGAAACAGAACATTACCGTGGACCAGAAACAGAAAATTACCATGGACCAGAGACAGAACATTACCGTGAAACAGAACATTGTCATGGACCAGAAACGGTACATTACCGTGAAACAGAAACACAACATTATCGTGGACCAGAGACGGAACATTAGCGTGGACCAGAGACGGAACATTACCGTAAAACCGAAACAGAACATTATCATGGACCAGAGACGGAACATTACCGTGAAACCGAACATTATCGTCGACCAAAAATCGAACATTATCGTGGACCAGAGACAGAACATTACCGTGAAACGGAAACAGAACATTACCGTGGACCAGAAACGGAACATTATCATGGACCAGAGACAGAACATTATCGTGGACCAAAGACGGAAGATTATCATGGACCAGAGACGGAACATTACCGTGGACGAGAGACAGAACATTACCATGAAACCGAAACAGAACATTATCGTGGACCAGAAACGGAACATTACCGTGAAACAGAAACACAAAATTATCGTGGACCAGAAACGGAACATTACCGTGAAACAGAACATTATCGTGGACCAGAGATCGAACATTACCGTGGACCAGAGACAGAACATTACCGTGGACCAGAGACAGAACATTACCGTGAAAAAGAAACAAAACATTACCGTGGACCAGAAACGGAACATTATCTTGGACCAGAGAAAGAACATTACCGTGGACCAGAGACAGAACATTATCGTGGACCAGAGATCGAACATTACCGTGGACCAGAGACAGAACATTATCGTGGACCAGAAACGGAACATTACCATGAAACCGAACATTATCGTGGACCAGAGATCGAACATTACCGTGGACCAGAGACAGAACATTAACGTGGACCAGAGACAGAACATTACCGTGAAACCGAAACAGAACATTATCGTGGACCAGAAACGGAACATTACCGTGAAACAGAAACACAAAATTATCGTGGACCAGAAACGGAACATTACCATGAAACAGATCATTATCTTGGACCAAAGACGCAACATTATCGTGGACCAGAGACGGAACATTACCGTGAAACCGAACATTATCGTGGACCAGACACAGAACATTACCGTGGACCAGAGACAGAACATTACCATGAAACCGAACATTATCGTGGACCAGAAACGGAACATTACCGTGAAACAGAAACAAAAAATTATCGTGGACCAGAAACGGAACATTACCGTGATACAGAAACAGAACATTATCGTGGACCAGAGATGGAAACATTACCGTGAAACCGAACATTATCGTGGACCAGAGATCGAACATTATCGTGGACCAGAAACAGAAAATTACCATGGACCAGAGACAGAACATTACCGTGGACCAGAGACAGAACATTACCGTGGACCAGAGACCGAACATTACCTTGAAACCGAACATTACCGTGGACCAGAAACAGAAAATTACTATGGACCAGAGACAGAACATTACCGTGAAACAGAACATTGTCATGGACCAGAAACGGAACATTACCGTGAAACAGAAACACAACATTATCGTGGACCAGAGACGGAACATTACCGTGGACCAGAGACGGAACGTTACCGTGAAACCGAAACAGAACATTATCGTGGACCAGAAACGGAACATTACCGTGAAACCGAAACAGAACATTATCGTGGACCAGACACGGAACATTACCGTGAAACCGAACATTATCGTGGACCAGGGATCGAACATTACCGTGGACCAGAGACAGAACATTACCGTGGACCAGAGACAGAACATTACCGTGGACCAGAGACCGAACTTTACCTTGAAACCGAACATTACCCTGGACCAGAGACAGAACATTACCGTCAAACAGAACATTATCATGGACCAGAAACGGAACATTACCGTGAAACAGAAAAAGAACATTATCGTGGACCAGAAACGGAACATTACCTGGAAACCAAAACAGAAGATTATCGTGGACCAGAAACGGAACATTACCGTGAAACAGAAACACAACATTACCGTGGACCAGAGACAGAACATTACCTTGAAACCAAAACAGAACATTATCGTGGACCAGAAACGGAACATTATCGTGGACCAGAGACAGAACATTACCGTGAAACCGAAACAGAACATTATCGTGGACCAGAAACGGAACATTATCGTGGACCAAAGACAGAACATTATCGTGGATCAGAGACAGAACATTTCCGTGGACCAGAGACAGAACATTACCGTGGACCAGAGACAGAACATTACTGTGGACCAGAGACCGAACTTTACCTTGAAACCGAACATTACCGTGGACCAGAGACAGAATATTACCGTGGACCAGAGACAGAACATTACCATGAAACAGAACATTATCATGGACCAGAAACAGAACATTACCGTGAAACAGAAAAAAACATTATCGTGGACCAGAGACGGAACATTATCGTGAACCAGAAACGGAACATTATCGTGAAACCGAACATTATCGTGGACCAGAGACGGAACATTACCGTGAAACAGAAACACAATGTTACCGTGGACCAGAGACAGAACATTACCGTGAAACGGAAACAGAACATTACCGTGAAACCGAAACAGAACATTATCGTGGACCAGAAACGGAACATTACCGTGAAACAGAAACACAAAATTATCGTGGACCAGAAACGGAACATTACCATGAAACAGATCATTATCGTGGACCAAAGACGCAACATTATCGTGGACCAGAGACGGAACATTACCGTGGACCAAAGACGCAACATTATCGTGGACCAGAGATCGAACATTACCGTGGACCAGAGACGGAACTTTACCGTGAAACCGAACATTACCGTGGACCAGAGACAGAACATTACTGTGGACCAGAGACCGAACTTTACTTTGAAACCGAACATTACCGTGGACCAGAGACAGAACATTACCATGGACCAGGGACAAAACATTACCGTGAAACCGAAACAGAACATTATCGTGGACCAGAAACGGAACATTACCGTGAAACCGAACATTATCGTGGACCAGAGATCGAACATTACCGTGAAACAGAGACAGAATATTACCGTGGACCAGAGACAGAATATTACCGTGGACCAGAGACAGAACATTATCGTGAACCAGAGACGGAACATTACCGTGAAACCGAACATTATCGTGGACCAGAGATCGAACATTATCGTGGACCAGAGACAGAATATTACCGTGGACCAGAGACAGAACATTACCGTGGACCAGAGACAGAACATTACCGTGGACCAGAGACCGAACATTACCTTGAAACCGAACATTACCGTGGACCAGAAACAGAAAATTACCATGGACCAGAGACAGAACATTACCGTGAAACAGAACATTGTCATGGACCAGAAACGGAACATTACCGTGAAACAGAAACACAACATTATCGTGGACCAGAGACGGAACATTACCGTGGACCAGAGACGGAACATTACCGTAAAACCGAAACAGAACATTATCGTGGACCAGAGACCGAACATTACCGTGAAACAGAACATTATCGTGGACCAGAGACGGAACATTACCGTGAAACCGAACATTATCGTCGACCAAAAATCGAACATTATCGTGGACCAGAGACAGAACATTATCGTGGACCAGAAACGGAACATTACCATGAAACCGAACATTATCGTGGACCAGACACAGAACATTACCGTGGACCAGAGACAGAACATTACCGTGAAACCGAAACAGAACATTATCGTGAACCAGAAACGGAACATTACCGTGAAACAGAAACACAAAATTATCGTGGACCAGAGACAGAACATTACCGTGGACCAGAGACAGAACATTACCGTGGACCAGAGACAGAACATTTCCGTGGACCAGAGACAGAACATTTCCGTGGACCAGAGATAGAACATTTCCGTGGACCAGAGACAGAACATTACCGTGGACCAGAGACAGAACATTACTGTGGACCAGAGACCGAACTTTACCTTGAAACCGAACATTACCGTGGACCAGAGACAGAATATTACCATGGACCAGAGACAGAACATTACCATGAAACAGAACATTATCATGGACCAGAAACGGAACATTACCGTGAAACAGAAAAAAACATTATCGTGGACCAGAGACGGAACATTATCGTGAACCAGAAACGGAACATTATCGTGAAACCGAACATTATCGTGGACCAGAGACGGAACATTACCGTGAAACAGAAACACAATGTTTCCGTGGACCAGAGACAGAACATTACCGTGAAACGGAAACAGAACATTACCGTGAAACCGAAACAGAACATTATCGTGGACCAGAAACGGAACATTACCGTGAAACAGAAACACAAAATTATCGTGGACCAGAAACGGAACATTACCATGAAACAGATCATTATCGTGGACCAAAGACGCAACATTATCGTGGACCAGAGACGGAACATTACCATGAAACCGAACATTATCGTGGACCAGACACAGAACATTACCGTGGACCAGAGACAGAACATTACCATGAAACCGAACATTATCGTGGACCAGAAACGGAACATTACCGTGAAACAGAAACAAAAAATTATCGTGGACCAGAAACGGAACATTACCGTGATACAGAAACAGAACATTATCGTGGACCAGAGATGGAAACATTACCGTGAAACCGAACATTATCGTGGACCAGAGATCGAACATTATCGTGGACCAGAGACAGAATATTACCGTCGACCAGAGACAGAACATTACCGTGAAACGGAAACAGAACATTACCGTGAAACCGAAACAGAACATTATCGTGGACCAGAAACGGAACATTACCGTGAAACAGAAACACAAAATTATCGTGGACCAGAAACGGAACATTACCATGAAACAGATCATTATCGTGGACCAAAGACGCAACATTATCGTGGACCAGAGACGGAACTTTACCGTGCACCAAAGAAGCAACATTATCGTGGACCAGAGATCGAACATTACCGTGGACCAGAGACGGAACATTACCGTGAAACCGAACATTATCGTGGACCAGTGATCGAACATTACCGTGGACCAGAGACAGAACATTACTGTGGACCAGAGACCGAACTTTACTTTGAAACCGAACATTACCGTGGACCAGAGACAGAACATTACCATGGACCAGGGACAAAACATTACCGTGAAACCGAAACAGAACATTATCGTGGACCAGAAACGGAACATTACCGTGAAACCGAACATTATCGTGGACCAGAGATCGAACATTACCGTGGACCAGAGACAGAACATTACCGTGGACCAGAGACAGAACATTACCGTGGACCAGACACAGAACATCACCGTGGACCAGAGACAGAACATTACCATGAAACCGAACATTATCGTGGACCAGAAACGGAACATTACCGTGAAAAAGAAACAAAAAATTATCGTGGACCAGAAACGGAACATTACCGTGATACAGAAACAGAACATTATCGTGGACCAGAGACGGAACATTACCGTGAAACCGAACATTATCGTGGACCAGAGATCGAACATTACCGTGAAACAGAGACAGAATATTACCGTGGACCAGAGACAGAATATTACCGTGGACCAGAGACAGAACATTATCGTGGACTAGAGACGGAACATTACCGTGAAACCGAACATTATCGTGGACCAGAGACAGAATATTACCGTGGACCAGAGACAGAACATTACCGTGGACCAGAGACAGAACATTACCGTGGACCAGAGACCGAACATTACCTTGAAACCGAACATTACCGTGGACCAGAAACAGAAAATTACCATGGACCAGAGACAGAACATTACCGTGAAACAGAACATTGTCATGGACCAGAAACGGTACATTACCGTGAAACAGAAACACAACATTATCGTGGACCAGAGACGGAACATTACCGTGGACCAGAGACGGAACATTACCGTAAAACCGAAACAGAACATTATCGTGGACCAGAGACCGAACATTACCGTGAAACAGAACATTATCGTGGACCAGAGACGGAACATTACCGTGAAACCGAACATTATCGTCGACCAAAAATCGAACATTATCGTGGACCAGAGACAGAACATTACCGTGGACCAGAAATGGAACATTACCGTGAAACCGAACATTTCCATGGACCAGATATGGAACATTACTGTGGACCAGAGACGGAACATTACCGTGGACCAGAACATTACTGTGGACCAGAACATTACCGTGAAACCGAACATTATCGTGAAACCGAGCATTATCGTGGACCAGAGACCAAACATTACCGTGAAACCGAACATTACCGTGGACCAGAGACCAAACATTACCATGAAACCGAAACAGAACATTATCGTGGACCAGAAACGGAACATTACCGTGAAACAGAAACACAACATTATCGTTGACCAGAAACGGAACATTACCGTGAAACAGAAACAGAACATTAGCGTGGACCAGAGACAGAACATTACGTGAAACAGAAAAACAACATTATCGTGGCCCAGAAACGGAACATTACCGTGAAACAGAAACAGAACATTAGCGTTGACCAGAGACAGAACATTACCGTGAACCAGAGACAGAACATTACCGTGAAACAGAAACACAACATTACCGTGGACCAGAGACAGAACATTACCGTGAAACGGAAACAGAACATTACCGTGGACCAGAAACGGAACATTATCATGGACCAGAGACAGAACATTATCGTGGACCAAAGACGGAAGATTATGATGGACCAGAGACGGAACATTACCGTGAAACCGAACATTATCGTGGACCAGACACAGAACATTACCGTGGACCAGAGACAGAACATTACCATGAAACCGAAACAGAACATTATCGTGGACCAGAAACGGAACATTACCGTGAAACAGAAACACAAAATTATCGTGGACCAGAAACGGAACATTACCGTGAAACAGAACATTATCGTGGACCAGAGATCGAACATTACCGTGGACCAGAGACAGAACATTACCGTGGACCAGAGACAGAACATTACCGTGAAAAAGAAACAAAACATTACCGTGGACCAGAAACGGAACATTATCGTGGACCAGAGAAAGAACATTACCGTGGACCAGAGACAGAACATTATCGTGGACCAGAGATCGAACATTACCGTGGACCAGAGACAGAACATTATCGTGGACCAGAAACGGAACATTACCATGAAACCGAACATTATCGTGGACCAGAGATCGAACATTACCGTGGACCAGAGACAGAACATTACCGTGGACCAGAGACAGAACATTACCGTGAAACCGAAACAGAACATTATCGTGGACCAGAAACGGAACATTACCGTGAAACAGAAACACAAAATTATCGTGGACCAGAAACGGAACATTACCATGAAACAGATCATTATCGTGGACCAAAGACGCAACATTATCGTGGACCAGAGACGGAACATTACCGTGAAACCGAACATTATCGTGGACCAGACACAGAACATTACCGTTGACCAGAGACAGAACATTACCATGAAACCGAACATTATCGTGGACCAGAAACGGAACATTACCGTGAAACAGAAACAAAAAATTATCGTGGACCAGAAACGGAACATTACCGTGATACAGAAACAGAACATTATCGTGGACCAGAGATGGAAACATTACCGTGAAACCGAACATTATCGTGGACCAGATATCGAACATTATCGTGGACCAGAAACAGAAAATTACCATGGACCAGAGACAGAACATTACCGTGGACCAGAGACAGAACATTACCGTGGACCAGAGACCGAACATTACCTTGAAACCGAACATTACCGTGGACCAGAAACAGAAAATTACTATGGACCAGAGACAGAACATTACCGTGAAACAGAACATTGTCATGGACCAGAAACGGAACATTACCGTGAAACAGAAACACAACATTATCGTGGACCAGAGACGGAACATTACCGTGGACCAGAGACGGAACGTTACCGTGAAACCGAAACAGAACATTATCGTGGACCAGAAACGGAACATTACCGTGAAACCGAAACAGAACATTATCGTGGACCAGACACGGAACATTACCGTGAAACCGAACATTATCGTGGACCAGGGATCGAACATTACCGTGGACCAGAGACAGAACATTACCGTGGACCAGAGACAGAACATTACCGTGGACCAGAGACCGAACTTTACCTTGAAACCGAACATTACCCTGGACCAGAGACAGAACATTACCGTGAAACAGAACATTATCATGGACCAGAAACGGAACATTACCGTGAAACAGAAACAGAACATTATCGTGGACCAGAAACGGAACATTACCGTGAAACCGAAACAGAAGATTATCGTGGACCAGAAACGGAACATTACCGTGAAACAGAAACACAACATTACCGTGGACCAGAGACAGAACATTACCTTGAAACCAAAACAGAACATTATCGTGGACCAGAAACGGAACATTATCGTAGACCAGAGACAGAACATTACCGTGAAACCGAAACAGAACATTATCGTGGACCAGAAACGGAACATTATCGTGGACCAGAGACAGAACATTATCGTGGATCAGAGACAGAACATTATCGTAGACCAGAGACGGAACATTATCATGGACCAGAGACAGAACATTACCGTGAAACCTAAACAGAACATTATCGTTGACCAGAAACGGAACATTATCGTGAAACCGAACATTATCGTGGACCAGAAACACAAAATTATCGTGGACCAGAGACAGAACATTACCATGAAACCGAAACAGAACATTATCGTGGACCAGAAACGGAACATTACCGTGAAACAGAAACACAAAATTATCGTGGACCAGAAACGGAACATTACCGTGAAACAGAAACACAACATTATCGTGGACCAGAGACGGAACATTACCGTGAAACCGAACATTATCGTGGACCAGAGATCGAACATTACCGTGGACCAGAGACAGAACATTACCGTGGACCAGAGACAGAACATTACCATGAAAAAGAAACAGAACATTACCGTGGACCAGAAACGGAACATCATCGTGGACCAGAGAAAGAACATTACCGTGGACCAGAGACAGAACATTACCGTGGACCAGAGACAGAACATTACCGTGAAACGGAAACAGAACATTACCGTGAAACCGAAACAGAACATTATCGTGGACCAGAAACGGAACATTACCGTGAAACAGAAACACAAAATTATCGTGGACCAGAAACGGAACATTACCATGAAACAGATCATTATCGTGGACCAAAGACGCAACATTATCGTGGACCAGAGACGGAACATTACCGTGGACCAAAGACGCAACATTATCGTGGACCAGAGATCGAACATTACCGTGGACCAGAGACGGAACATTACCGTGAAACCGAACATTATCGTGGACCAGTGATCGAACATTACCGTGGACCAGAGACAGAACATTACTGTGGACCAGAGACCGAACTTTACTTTGAAACCGAACATTACCGTGGACCAGAGACAGAACATTACCATGGACCAGGGACAAAACATTACCGTGAAACCGAAACAGAACATTATCGTGGACCAGAAACGGAACATTACCGTGAAACCGAACATTATCGTGGACCAGAGATCGAACATTACCGTGGACCAGAGACAGAACATTACCGTGGACCAGAGACAGAACATTACCGTGGACCAGACACAGATCATCACCGTGGACCAGAGACAGAACATTACTATGAAACCGAACATTATCGTGGACCAGAAACGGAACATTACCGTGAAACAGAAACAGAACATTATCGTGGACCAGAGACGGAACATTACCGTGAAACCGAACATTATCGTGGACCAGAGATCGAACATTACCGTGAAACAGAGACAGAATATTACCGTGGACCAGAGACAGAATATTACCGTGGACCAGAGACAGAACATTATCGTGGACCAGAGACGGAACATTACCGTGAAACCGAACATTATCGTGGACCAGAGATCGAACATTATCGTGGACCAGAGACAGAATATTACCGTGGACCAGAGACAGAACATTACCGTGGACCAGAGACAGAACATTACCGTGGACCAGAGACCGAACATTACCTTGAAACCGAACATTACCGTGGACCAGAAACAGAAAATTACCATGGACCAGAGACAGAACATTACCGTGAAACAGAACATTGTCATGGACCAGAAACGGTACATTACCGTGAAACAGAAACACAACATTATCGTGGACCAGAGACGGAACATTAGCGTGGACCAGAGACGGAACATTACCGTAAAACCGAAACAGAACATTATCGTGGACCAGAGACCGAACATTACCGTGAAACAGAACATTGTCATGGACCAGAAACGGTACATTACCGTGAAACAGAAACACAACATTATCGTGGACCAGAGACGGAACATTACCGTGGACCAGAGACGGAACATTACCGTAAAACCGAAACAGAACATTATCGTGGACCAGAGACCGAACATTACCGTGAAACAGAACATTATCGTGGACCAGAGACGGAACATTACCGTGAAACCGAACATTATCGTCGACCAAAAATCGAACATTATCGTGGACCAGAGACAGAACATTACCGTGGACCAGAAATGGAACATTACCGTGAAACCGAACATTTCCATGGACCAGATACGGAACATTACTGTGGACCAGAGACGGAACATTACCGTGGACCAGAACATTACTGTGGACCAGAACATTACCGTGAAACCGAACATTATCGTGAAACCGAGCATTATCGTGGACCAGAGACCGAACATTACCGTGAAACCGAACATTACCGTGGACCAGAGACCAAACATTACCATGAAACCGAAACAGAACATTATCGTGGACCAGAAACGGAACATTACCGTGAAACAGAAACACAACATTATCGTGGACCAGAAACGGAACATTACCGTGAAACAGAAACAGAACATTAGCGTGGACCAGAGACAGAACATTACCGTGAAACAGAAAAACAACATTATCGTGGCCCAGAAACGGAACATTACCGTGAAACAGAAACAGAACATTAGCGTTGACCAGAGACAGAACATTACCGTGAACCAGAGACAGAACATTACCGTGAAACAGAAACACAACATTACCGTGGACCAGAGACAGAACATTACCGTGAAACGGAAACAGAACATTACCGTGGACCAGAAACGGAACATTATCATGGACCAGAGACAGAACATTATCGTGGACCAAAGACGGAAGATTATCATGGACCAGAGACGGAACATTACCGTGAAACCGAACATTATCGTGGACCAGACACAGAACATTACCGTGGACCAGAGACAGAACATTACCATGAAACCGAAACAGAACATTATCGTGGACCAGAAACGGAACATTACCGTGAAACAGAAACACAAAATTATCGTGGACCAGAAACGGAACATTACCGTGAAACAGAACATTATCGTGGACCAGAGATCGAACATTACCGTGGACCAGAGACAGAACATTACCGTGGACCAGAGACAGAACATTACCGTGAAAAAGAAACAAAACATTACCGTGGACCAGAAACGGAACATTATCGTGGACCAGAGAAAGAACATTACCGTGGACCAGAGACAGAACATTATCGTGGACCAGAGATCGAACATTACCGTGGACCAGAGACAGAACATTATCGTGGACCAGAAACGGAACATTACCATGAAACCGAACATTATCGTGGACCAGAGATCGAACATTACCGTGGACCAGAGACAGAACATTACCGTGGACCAGAGACAGAACATTACCGTGAAACCGAAACAGAACATTATCGTGGACCAGAAACGGAACATTACCGTGAAACAGAAACACAAAATTATCGTGGACCAGAAACGGAACATTACCATGAAACAGATCATTATCGTGGACCAAAGACGCAACATTATCGTGGACCAGAGACGGAACATTACCGTGAAACCGAACATTATCGTGGACCAGACACAGAACATTACCGTGGACCAGAGACAGAACATTACCATGAAACCGAACATTATCGTGGACCAGAAACGGAACATTACCGTGAAACAGAAACAAAAAATTATCGTGGACCAGAAACGGAACATTACCGTGATACAGAAACAGAACATTATCGTGGACCAGAGATGGAAACATTACCGTGAAACCGAACATTATCGTGGACCAGATATCGAACATTATCGTGGACCAGAAACAGAAAATTACCATGGACCAGAGACAGAACATTACCGTGGACCAGAGACAGAACATTACCGTGGACCAGAGACCGAACATTACCTTGAAACCGAACATTACCGTGGACCAGAAACAGAAAATTACTATGGACCAGAGACAGAACATTACCGTGAAACAGATCATTGTCATGGACCAGAAACGGAACATTACCGTGAAACAGAAACACAACATTATCGTGGACCAGAGACGGAACATTACCGTGGACCAGAGACGGAACGTTACCGTGAAACCGAAACAGAACATTATCGTGGACCAGAAACGGAACATTACCGTGAAACCGAAACAGAACATTATCGTGGACCAGACACGGAACATTACCGTGAAACCGAACATTATCGTGGACCAGGGATCGAACATTACCGTGGACCAGAGACAGAACATTACCGTGGACCAGAGACAGAACATTACCGTGGACCAGAGACCGAACTTTACCTTGAAACCGAACATTACCCTGGACCAGAGACAGAACATTACCGTGAAACAGAACATTATCATGGACCAGAAACGGAACATTACCGTGAAACAGAAACAGAACATTATCGTGGACCAGAGATCGAACATTACCGTGGACCAGAGACGGAACATTACCGTGAAACCGAACATTATCGTGGACCAGTGATCGAACATTACCGTGGACCAGAGACAGAACATTACTGTGGACCAGAGACCGAACTTTACTTTGAAACCGAACATTACCGTGGACCAGAGACAGAACATTACCATGGACCAGGGACAAAACATTACCGTGAAACCGAAACAGAACATTATCGTGGACCAGAAACGGAACATTACCGTGAAACCGAACATTATCGTGGACCAGAGATCGAACATTACCGTGGACCAGAGACAGAACATTACCGTGGACCAGAGACAGAACATTACCGTGGACCAGACACAGAACATCACCGTGGACCAGAGACAGAACATTACTATGAAACCGAACATTATCGTGGACCAGAAACGGAACATTACCGTGAAACAGAAACAGAACATTATCGTGGACCAGAGACGGAACATTACCGTGAAACCGAACATTATCGTGGACCAGAGATCGAACATTACCGTGAAACAGAGACAGAATATTACCGTGGACCAGAGACAGAATATTACCGTGGACCAGAGACAGAACATTATCGTGGACCAGAGACGGAACATTACCGTGAAACCGAACATTATCGTGGACCAGAGATCGAACATTATCGTGGACCAGAGACAGAATATTACCGTGGACCAGAGACAGAACATTACCGTGGACCAGAGACAGAACATTACCGTGGACCAGAGACCGAACATTACCTTGAAACCGAACATTACCGTGGACCAGAAACAGAAAATTACCATGGACCAGAGACAGAACATTACCGTGAAACAGAACATTGTCATGGACCAGAAACGGTACATTACCGTGAAACAGAAACACAACATTATCGTGGACCAGAGACGGAACATTAGCGTGGACCAGAGACGGAACATTACCGTAAAACCGAAACAGAACATTATCGTGGACCAGAGACCGAACATTACCGTGAAACAGAACATTATCGTGGACCAGAGACAGAACATTACCGTGAAACAGAAAAACAACATTATCGTGGCCCAGAAACGGAACATTACCGTGAAACAGAAATAGAACATTAGCGTTGACCAGAGACAGAACATTACCGTGAACCAGAGACAGAACATTACCGTGAAACAGAAACACAACATTACCGTGGACCAGAGACAGAACATTACCGTGAAACGGAAACAGAACATTACCGTGGACCAGAAACGGAACATTATCATGGACCAGAGACAGAACATTATCGTGGACCAAAGACGGAAGATTATCATGGACCAGAGACGGAACATTACCGTGAAACCGAACATTATCGTGGACCAGACACAGAACATTACCGTGGACCAGAGACAGAACATTACCATGAAACCGAAACAGAACATTATCGTGGACCAGAAACGGAACATTACCATGAAACAGAAACACAAAATTATCGTGGACCAGAAACGGAACATTACCGTGAAACAGAACATTATCGTGGACCAGAGATCGAACATTCCCGTGGACCAGAGACAGAACATTACCGTGGACCAGAGACAGAACATTACCGTGAAAAAGAAACAAAACATTACCGTGGACCAGAAACGGAACATTATCTTGGACCAGAGAAAGAACATTACCGTGGACCAGAGACAGAACATTATCGTGGACCAGAGATCGAACATTACCGTGGACCAGAGACAGAACATTATCGTGGACCAGAAACGGAACATTACCATGAAACCGAACATTATCATGGACCAGAGATCGAACATTACCGTGGACCAGAGACAGAACATTACCGTGGACCAGAGACAGAACATTACCGTGAAACCGAAACAGAACATTATCGTGGACCAGAAACGGAACATTACCGTGAAACAGAAACACAAAATTATCGTGGACCAGAAACGGAACATTACCATGAAACAGATCATTATCGTGGACCAAAGACGCAACATTATCGTGGACCAGAGACGGAACATTACCGTGAAACCGAACATTATCGTGGACCAGACACAGAACATTAACGTGGACCAGAGACAGAATATTACCATGAAACCGAACATTATCGTGGACCAGAAACGGAACATTACCGTGAAACAGAAACAAAAAATTATCGTGGACGAGAAACGGAACATTACCGTGATACAGAAACAGAACATTATCGTGGACCAGAGATGGAAACATTACCGTGAAACCGAACATTATCGTGGACCAGAGATCGAACATTATCGTGGACCAGAAACAGAAAATTACCATGGACCAGAGACAGAACATTACCGTGGACCAGAGACAGAACATTACCGTGGACCACAGACCGAACATTACCTTGAAACCGAACATTACCGTGGACCAGAAACAGAAAATTACTATGGACCAGAGACAGAACATTACCGTGAAACAGAACATTGTCATGGACCAGAAACGGAACATTACCGTGAAACAGAAACACAACATTATCGTGGACCAGAGACGGAACATTAGCGTGGACCAGAGACGGAACATTACCGTAAAACCGAAACAGAACATTATCGTGGACCAGAGACCGAACATTACCGTGAAACAGAACATTATCGTGGACCAGAGACAGAACATTACCGTGAAACAGAAACAGAACATTAGCGTTGACCAGAGACAGAACATTACCGTGAACCAGAGACAGAACATTACCGTGAAACAGAAACACAACATTACCGTGGACCAGAGACAGAACATTACCGTGAAACGGAAACAGAACATTACCGTGGACCAGAAACGGAACATTATCATGGACCAGAGACAGAACATTATCGTGGACCAAAGACGGAAGATTATCATGGACCAGAGACGGAACATTACCGTGAAACCGAACATTATCGTGGACCAGACACAGAACATTACCGTGGACCAGAGACAGAACATTACCATGAAACCGAAACAGAACATTATCGTGGACCAGAAACGGAACATTACCATGAAACAGAAACACAAAATTATCGTGGACCAGAAACGGAACATTACCGTGAAACAGAACATTATCGTGGACCAGAGATCGAACATTACCGTGGACCAGAGACAGAACATTACCGTGGACCAGAGACAGAACATTACCGTGAAAAAGAAACAAAACATTACCGTGGACCAGAAACGGAACATTATCTTGGACCAGAGTAAGAACATTACCGTGGACCAGAGACAGAACATTATCGTGGACCAGAGATCGAACATTACCGTGGACCAGAGACAGAACATTATCGTGGACCAGAAACGGAACATTACCATGAAACCGAACATTATCATGGACCAGAGATCGAACATTACCGTGGACCAGAGACAGAACATTACCGTGGACCAGAGACAGAACATTACCGTGAAACCGAAACAGAACATTATCGTGGACCAGAAACGGAACATTACCGTGAAACAGAAACACAAAATTATCGTGGACCAGAAACGGAACATTACCATGAAACAGATCATTATCGTGGACCAAAGACGCAACATTATCGTGGACCAGAGACGGAACATTACCGTGAAACCGAACATTATCGTGGACCAGACACAGAACATTAACGTGGACCAGAGACAGAATATTACCATGAAACCGAACATTATCGTGGACCAGAAACGGAACATTACCGTGAAACAGAAACAAAAAATTATCGTGGACGAGAAACGGAACATTACCGTGATACAGAAACAGAACATTATCGTGGACCAGAGATGGAAACATTACCGTGAAACCGAACATTATCGTGGACCAGAGATCGAACATTATCGTGGACCAGAAACAGAAAATTACCATGGACCAGAGACAGAACATTACCGTGGACCAGAGACAGAACATTACCGTGGACCACAGACCGAACATTACCTTGAAACCGAACATTACCGTGGACCAGAAACAGAAAATTACTATGGACCAGAGACAGAACATTACCGTGAAACAGAACATTGTCATGGACCAGAAACGGAACATTACCGTGAAACAGAAACACAACATTATCGTGGACCAGAGACGGAACATTACCGTGAAACCGAACATTATCGTGGACCAGGGATCGAACATTACCGTGGACCAGAGACAGAACATTACCGTGGACCAGAGACAGAACATTACCGTGGACCAGAGACCGAACTTTACCTTGAAACCGAACATTACCCTGGACCAGAGACAGAACATTACCGTGAAACAGAACATTATCATGGACCAGAAACGGAACATTACCGTGAAACAGAAAAAGAACATTATCGTGGACCAGAAACGGAACATTACCGTGAAACCGAAACAGAAGATTATCGTGGACCAGAAACGGAACATTACCGTGAAACAGAAACACAACATTACCGTGGACCAGAGACAGAACATTACCTTGAAACCAAAACAGAACATTATCGTGTACCAGAAACGGAACATTATCGTGGACCAGAGACAGAACATTACCGTGAAACCGAAACAGAACATTATCGTGGACCAGAAACGGAACATTATCGTGGACCAGAGACAGAACATTATCATGGACCAGAGACAGAACATTACCGTGAAACCTAAACAGAACATTATCGTTGACCAGAAACGGAACATTATCGTGAAACCGAACATTATCGTGGACCAGAAACACAAAATTATCGTGGACCAGAGACAGAACATTACCATGAAACCGAAACAGAACATTATCGTGGACCAGAAACGGAACATTACCGTGAAACAGAAACACAAAATTATCGTGGACCAGAAACGGAACATTACCGTGAAACAGAAACACAACATTATCGTGGACCAGAGACGGAACATTACCGTGAAACCGAACATTATCGTGGACCAGAGATCGAACATTACCGTGGACCAGAGACAGAACATTACCGTGGACCAGAGACAGAACATTACCATGAAAAAGAAACAGAACATTACCGTGGACCAGAAACGGAACATTATCGTGGACCAGAGAAAGAACATTACCGTGGACCAGAGACAGAACATTACCGTGGACCAGAGACAGAACATTACCGTGAAACGGAAACAGAACATTACCGTGAAACCGAAACAGAACATTATCGTGGACCAGAAACGGAACATTACCGTGAAACAGAAACACAAAATTATCGTGGACCAGAAACGGAACATTACCATGAAACAGATCATTATCGTGGACCAAAGACGCAACATTATCGTGGACCAGAGACGGAACATTACCGTGAAACCGAACATTATCGTGGACCAGTGATCGAACATTACCTTGGACCAGAGACAGAACATTACTGTGGACCAGAGACCGAACTTTACTTTGAAACCGAACATTACCGTGGACCAGAGACAGAACATTACCATGGACCAGGGACAAAACATTACCGTGAAACCGAAACAGAACATTATCGTGGACCAGAAACGGAACATTACCGTGAAACCGAACATTATCGTGGACCAGAGATCGAACATTACCGTGGACCAGAGACAGAACATTACCGTGGACCAGAGACAGAACATTACCGTGGACCAGACACAGAACATTACCGTGGACCAGAGACAGAACATTACCATGAAACCGAACATTATCGTGGACCAGAAACGGAACATTACCGTGAAACAGAAACAAAAAATTATCGTGGACCAGAAACGGAACATTACCGTGATACAGAAACAGAACATTATCGTGGACCAGAGACGGAACATTACCGTGAAACCGAACATTATCGTGGACCAGAGATCGAACATTACCGTGAAACAGAGACAGAATATTACCGTGGACCAGAGACAGAATATTACCGTGGACCAGAGACAGAACATTATCGTGGACCAGAGACGGAACATTACCGTGAAACCGAACATTATCGTGGACCAGAGATCGAACATTATCGTGGACCAGAGACAGAATATTACCGTGGACCAGAGACAGAACATTACCGTGGACCAGAGACAGAAAATTACCGTGGACCAGAGACCGAACATTACCTTGAAACCGAACATTACCGTGGACCAGAAACAGAAAATTACCATGGACCAGAGACAGAACATTACCGTGAAACAGAACATTGTCATGGACCAGAAACGGAACATTACCGTGAAACAGAAACACAACATTATCGTGGACCAGAGACGGAACATTACCTTGGACCAGAGACGGAACATTACCGTAAAACCGAAACAGAACATTATCGTGGACCAGAGACCGAACATTACCGTGAAACAGAACATTATCGTGGACCAGAGACGGAACATTACCGTGAAACCGAACATTATCGTCGACCAAAAATCGAACATTATCGTGGACCAGAAACAGAACATTACCGTGGACCAGAAATGGAACATTACCGTGAAACCGAACATTTCCATGGACCAGATACGGAACATTACTGTGGACCAGAGACGGAACATTACCGTGGACCAGAACATTACTGTGGACCAGAACATTACCGTGAAACCGAACATTATCGTGAAACCGAGCATTATCGTGGACCAGAGACCGAACATTACCGTGAAACCGAACATTACCGTGGACCAGAGACCAAACATTACCATGAAACCGAAACAGAACATTATCGTGGACCAGAAACGGAACATTACCGTGAAACAGAAACACAACATTATCGTGGACCAGAAACGGAACATTACCGTGAAACAGAAACAGAACATTAGCGTGGACCAGAGACAGAACATTACCGTGAAACAGAAAAACAACATTATCGTGGCCCAGAAACGGAACATTACCGTGAAACAGAAACAGAACATTAGCGTTGACCAGAGACAGAACATTACCGTGAACCAGAGACAGAACATTACCGTGAAAAAGAAACACAACATTACCGTGGACCAGAGACAGAACATTACCTTGAAACGGAAACAGAACATTACCGTGGACCAGAAACGGAACATTATCATGGACCAGAGACAGAACATTATCGTGGACCAAAGACGGAAGATTATCATGGACCAGAGACGGAACATTACCGTGAAACCGAACATTATCGTGGACCAGACACAGAACATTACCGTGGACGAGAGACAGAACATTACCATGAAACCGAAACAGAACATTATCGTGGACCAGAAACGGAACATTACCGTGAAACAGAAACACAAAATTATCGTGGACCAGAAACGGAACATTACCGTGAAACAGAACATTATCGTGGACCAGAGATCGAACATTACCGTGGACCAGAGACAGAACATTACCGTGGACCAGAGACAGAACATTACCGTGAAAAAGAAACAAAACATTACCGTGGACCAGAAACGGAACATTATCTTGGACCAGAGAAAGAACATTACCGTGGACCAGAGACAGAACATTATCGTGGACCAGAGATCGAACATTACCGTGGACCAGAGACAGAACATTACCGTGGACCAGAGACAGAACATTACCGTGAAACCGAAACAGAACATTATCGTGGACCAGAAACGGAACATTACCGTGAAACAGAAACACAAAATTATCGTGGACCAGAAACGGAACATTACCATGAAACAGATCATTATCGTGGACCAAAGACGCAACATTATCGTGGACCAGAAACGGAACATTACCGTGAAACAGAAACAAAAAATTATCGTGGACCAGAAACGGAACATTACCGTGATACAGAAACAGAACATTATCGTGGACCAGAGATGGAAACATTACCGTGAAACCGAACATTATCGTGGACCAGAGATCGAACATTATCGTGGACCAGAAACAGAAAATTACCATGGACCAGAGACAGAACATTACCGTGGACCAGAGACAGAACATTACCGTGGACCAGAGACCGAACATTACCTTGAAACCGAACATTACCGTGGACCAGAAACAGAAAATTACTATGGACCAGAGACAGAACATTACCGTGAAACAGAACATTGTCATGGACCAGAAACGGAACATTACCGTGAAACAGAAACACAACATTATCGTGGACCAGAGACGGAACATTACCGTGGACCAGAGACGGAACGTTACCGTGAAACCGAAACAGAACATTATCGTGGACCAGAAACGGAACATTACCGTGAAACCGAAACAGAACATTATCGTGGACCAGACACGGAACATTACCGTGAAACCGAACATTATCGTGGACCAGGGATCGAACATTACCGTGGACCAGAGACAGAACATTACCGTGGACCAGAGACAGAACATTACCGTGGACCAGAGACCGAACTTTACCTTGAAACCGAACATTACCCTGGACCAGAGACAGAACATTACCGTGAAACAGAACATTATCGTGGACCAGACACAGAACATTACCGTGGACCAGAGACAGAACATTACCATGAAACCGAACATTATCGTGGACCAGAAACGGAACATTACCGTGAAACAGAAACAAAAAATTATCGTGGACCAGAAACGGAACATTACCGTGATACAGAAACAGAACATTATCGTGGACCAGAGATGGAAACATTACCGTGAAACCGAACATTATCGTGGACCAGAGATCGAACATTATCGTGGACAAGAAACAGAAAATTACCATGGACCAGAGACAGAACATTACCGTGGACCAGAGACAGAACATTACCGTGGACCAGAGACCGAACATTACCTTGAAACCGAACATTACCGTGGACCAGAAACAGAAAATTACTATGGACCAGAGACAGAACATTACCGTGAAACAGAACATTGTCATGGACCAGAAACGGAACATTACCGTGAAACAGAAACACAACATTATCGTGGACCAGAGACGGAACATTACCGTGGACCAGAGACGGAACGTTACCGTGAAACCGAAACAGAACATTATCGTGGACCACAAACGGAACATTACCGTGAAACCGAAACAGAACATTATCGTGGACCAGACACGGAACATTACCGTGAAACCGAAAATTATCGTGGACCAGGGATCGAACATTACCGTGGACCAGAGACAGAACATTACCGTGGACCAGAGACAGAACATTACCGTGGACCAGAGACCGAACTTTACCTTGAAACCGAACATTACCCTGGACCAGAGACAGAACATTACCGTGAAACAGAACATTATCATGGACCAGAAACGGAACATTACCGTGAAACAGAAAAAGAACATTATCGTGGACCAGAAACGGAACATTACCGTGAAACCGAAACAGAAGATTATCGTGGACCAGAAACGGAACATTACCGTGAAACAGAAACACAACATTACCGTGGACCAGAGACAGAACATTACCTTGAAACCAAAACAGAATATTATCGTGGACCAGAAACGGAACATTATCGTGGACCAGAGACAGAACATTACCGTGAAACCGAAACAGAACATTATCGTGGACCAGAAACGGAACATTATCGTGGACCAGAGACAGAACATTATCGTGGATCAGAGACAGAACATTATCGTGGACCAGAGACGGAACATTATCATGGACCAGAGACAGAACATTACCGTGAAACCTAAACAGAACATTATCGTTGACCAGAAACGGAACATTATCGTGAAACCGAACATTATCGTGGACCAGAAACACAAAATTATCGTGGACCAGAGACAGAACATTACCATGAAACCGAAACAGAACATTATCGTGGACCAGAAACGGAACATTACCGTGAAACAGAAACACAAAATTATCGTGGACCAGAAACGGAACATTACCGTGAAACAGAAACACAACATTATCGTGGACCAGAGACGGAACATTACCGTGAAACCGAACATTATCGTGGACCAGAGATCGAACATTACCGTGGACCAGAGACAGAACATTACCGTGGACCAGAGACAGAACATTACCATGAAAAAGAAACAGAACATTACCGTGGACCAGAAACGGAACATTATCGTGGACCAGAGAAAGAACATTACCGTGGACCAGAGACAGAACATTACCGTGGACCAGAGACAGAACATTACCGTGAAACGGAAACAGAACATTACCGTGAAACCGAAACAGAACATTATCGTGGACCAGAAACGGAACATTACCGTGAAACAGAAACACAAAATTATCGTGGACCAGAAACGGAACATTACCATGAAACAGATCATTATCGTGGACCAAAGACGCAACATTATCGTGGACCAGAGACGGAACATTACCGTGGACCAAAGACGCAACATTATCGTGGACCAGAGATCGAACATTACAGTGGACCAGAGACGGAACATTACCGTGAAACCGAACATTATCGTGGACCAGTGATCGAACATTACCGTGGACCAGAGACAGAACATTACTGTGGACCAGAGACCGAATTTTACTTTGAAACCGAACATTACCGTGGACCAGAGACAGAACATTACCATGGACCAGGGACAAAACATTACCGTGAAACCGAAACAGAACATTATCGTGGACCAGAAACGGAACATTACCGTGAAACCGAACATTATCGTGGACCAGAGATCGAACATTACCGTGGACCAGAGACAGAACATTACCGTGGACCAGACAAAGAACATTACCGTGGACCAGAGACAGAACATTACCATGAAACCGAACATTATCGTGGACCAGAAACGGAACATTACCGTGAAACAGAAACAAAAAATTATCGTGGACCAGAAACGGAACATTACCGTGATACAGAAACAGAACATTATCGTGGACCAGAGACGGAACATTACCGTGAAACCGAACATTATCGTGGACCAGAGATCGAACATTACCGTGAAACAGAGACAGAATATTACCGTGGACCAGAGACAGAATATTACCGTGGACCAGAGACAGAACATTATCGTGGACCAGAGACGGAACATTACCGTGAAACCGAACATTATCGTGGACCAGAGATCGAACATTATCGTGGACCAGAGACAGAATATTACCGTGGACCAGAGACAGAACATTACCGTGGACCAGAGACAGAACATTACCGTGGACCAGAGACCGAACATTATCTTGAAACCGAACATTACCGTGGACCAGAAACAGAAAATTACCATGGACCAGAGACAGAACATTACCGTGAAACAGAACATTGTCATGGACCAGAAACGGAACATTACCGTGAAACAGAAACACAACATTATCGTGGACCAGAGACGGAACATTACCTTGGACCAGAGACGGAACATTACCGTAAAACCGAAACAGAACATTATCGTGGACCAGAGACCGAACATTACCGTGAAACAGAACATTATCGTGGACCAGAGACAGAACATTACCGTGAAACCGAACATTATCGTCGACCAAAAATCGAACATTATCGTGGACCAGAGACAGAACATTACCGTGGACCAGAAATGGAACATTACCGTGAAACCGAACATTTCCATGGACCAGATACGGAACATTACTGTGGACCAGAGACGGAACATTACCGTGGACCAGAACATTACTGTGGACCAGAACATTACCGTGAAACCGAACATTATCGTGAAACCGAGCATTATCGTGGACCAGAGACCGAACATTACCGTGAAACCGAACATTACCGTGGACCAGAGACCAAACATTACCATGAAACCGAAACAGAACATTATCGTGGACCAGAAACGGAACATTACCGTGAAACAGAAACACAACATTATCGTGGACCAGAAACGGAACATTACCGTGAAACAGAAACAGAACATTAGCGTGGACCAGAGACAGAACATTACCGTGAAACAGAAAAACAACATTATCGTGGCCCAGAAACGGAACATTACCGTGAAACAGAAACAGAACATTAGCGTTGACCAGAGACAGAACATTACCGTGAACCAGAGACAGAACATTACCGTGAAACAGAAACACAACATTACCGTGGACCAGAGACAGAACATTACCTTGAAACGGAAACAGAACATTACCGTGGACCAGAAACGGAACATTATCATGGACCAGAGACAGAACATTATCGTGGACCAAAGACGGAAGATTATCATGGACCAGAGACGGAACATTACCGTGAAACCGAACATTATCGTGGACCAGACACAGAACATTACCGGGGACGAGAGACAGAACATTACCATGAAACCGAAACAGAACATTATCGTGGACCAGAAACGGAACATTACCGTGAAACAGAAACACAAAATTATCGTGGACCAGAAACGGAACATTACCGTGAAACAGAACATTATCGTGGACCAGAGATCCAACATTACCGTGGACCAGAGACAGAACATTACCATGGACCAGAGACAGAACATTACCGTGAAAAAGAAACAAAACATTACCGTGGACCAGAAACGGAACATTATCTTGGACCAGAGAAAGAACATTACCGTGGACCAGAGACAGAACATTATCGTGGACCAGAGATCGAACATTACCGTGGACCAGAGACAGAACATTATCGTGGACCAGAAACGGAACATTAAAATGAAACCGAACATTATCGTGGACCAGAGATCGAACATTACCGTGGACCAGAGACAGAACATTACCGTGGACCAGAGACAGAACATTACCGTGAAACCGAAACAGAACATTATCGTGGACCAGAAACGGAACATTACCGTGAAACAGAAACACAAAATTATCGTGGACCAGAGACAGAACATTACCGTGGACCAGAGACAGAACATTACCGTGGACCAGAGACAGAACATTTCCGTGGACCAGAGACAGAACATTTCCGTGGACCAGAGACAGAACATTTCCGTGGACCAGAGACAGAACATTACCGTTGACCAGAGACAGAACATTACTGTGGACCAGAGACCGAATATTACCATGGACCAGAGACAGAACATTACCATGAAACAGAACATTATCATGGACCAGAAACGGAACATTACCGTGAAACAGAAAAAAACATTATCGTGGACCAGAGACGGAACATTATCGTGGACCAGAGACAGAACATTATCGTGGACCAGAAACGGAACATTAAAATGAAACCGAACATTATCGTGGACCAGAGATCGAACATTACCGTGGACCAGAGACAGAACATTACTGTGGACCAGAGACCGAACTTTACCTTGAAACCGAACATTACCGTGGACCAGAGACAGAATATTACCATGGACCAGAAACAGAACATTACCATGAAACAGAACATTATCATGGACCAGAGACAGAACATTACCGTGGACCAGAGACAGAACATTACCGTGGACCAGAGACAGAACATTTCCGTGGACCAGAGACAGAACATTTCCGTGGACCAGAGACAGAACATTTCCGTGGACCAGAGACAGAACATTACCGTTGACCAGAGACAGAACATTACTGTGGACCAGAGACCGAATATTACCATGGACCAGAGACAGAACATTACCATGAAACAGAACATTATCATGGACCAGAAACGGAACATTACCGTGAAACACAAAAAAACATTATCGTGGACCAGAGACGGAACATTATCGTGGACCAGAGACAGAACATTATCGTGGACCAGAAACGGAACATTAAAATGAAACCGAACATTATCGTGGACCAGAGATCGAACATTACCGTGGACCAGAGACAGAACATTACTGTGGACCAGAGACCGAACTTTACCTTGAAACCGAACATTACCGTGGACCAGAGACAGAATATTACCATGGACCAGAGACAGAACATTACCATGAAACAGAACATTATCATGGACCAGAAACGGAACATTACCGTGAAACAGAAAAAAACATTATCGTGTACCAGAGACGGAACATTATCGTGAACCAGAAACGGAACATTATCGTGAAACCGAACATTATCGTGGACCAGAGACGGAACATTACCGTGAAACAGAAACACAATGTTACCGTGGACCAGAGACAGAACATTACCGTGAAACGGAAACAGAACATTACCGTGAAACCGAAACAGAACATTATCGTGGACCAGAAACGGAACATTACCGTGAAACAGAAACACAAAATTATCGTGGACCAGAAACGGAACATTACCATGAAACAGATCATTATCGTGGACCAAAGACGCAACATTATCGTGGACCAGAGACGGAACATTACCTTGAAACCGAACATTACCGTGGACCAGAAACAGAAAATTACCATGGACCAGAGACAGAACATTACCATGAAACGGAACATTATCGTGGACCAGAAACGGAACATTACCGTGAAACAGAAACAAAAAATTATCGTGGACCAGAAACGGAACATTACCGTGATACAGAAACAGAACATTATCGTGGACCAGAGATGGAAACATTACCGTGAAACCGAACATTATCGTGGACCAGAGATCGAACATTATCGTGGACCAGAGACAGAATATTACCGTGGACCAGAGACCGAACATTACCGTGGACCAGAGACAGAACATTACCGTGGACCAGAGACAGAACATTACCGTGAAACGGAAACAGAACATTACCGTGAAACCGAAACAGAACATTATCGTGGACCAGAAACGGAACATTACCATGAAACAGATCATTATCGTGGACCAAAGACGCAACATTATCGTGGACCAGAGACGGAACATTACCGTGAAACCGGACATTATCGTGGACCAGACACAGAACATTACCGTGGACCAGATACAGAACATTACCATGAAACCGAACATTATCGTGGACCAGAAACGGAACATTACCGTGAAACAGAAACAAAAAATTATCGTGGACCAGAAACGGAACATTACCGTGATACAGAAACAGAACATTATCGTGGACCAGAGATGGAAACATTACCGTGAAACCGAAAATTATCGTGGACCAGAGATCGAACATTATCGTGGACCAGAGACAGAATATTACCGTGGACCAGAGACCGAACATTACCGTGGACCAGAGACAGAACATTACCGTGGACCAGAGACCGAACATTACCGTGAAACAGAAACACAACATTACCGTGGACCAGAGACAGAACATTACCGTGAAACGGAAACAGAACATTACCGTGGACCAGAAACGGAACATTATCATGGACCAGAGACAGAACATTATCGTGGACCAAAGACGGAAGATTATCATGGACCAGAGACGGAACATTACCGTGAAACCGAACATTATCGTGGACCAGACACAGAACATTACCGTGGACCAGAGACAGAACATTACCATGAAACCGAAACAGAACATTATCGTGGACCAGAAACGGAACATTACCGTGAAACAGAAACACAAAATTATCGTGGACCAGAAACGGAACATTACCGTGAAACAGAACATTATCGTGGACCAGAGATCGAACATTACCGTGGACCAGAGACAGAACATTACCGTGGACCAGAGACAGAACATTACCGTGAAAAAGAAACAAAACATTACCGTGGACCAGAAACGGAACATTATCTTGGACCAGAGAAAGAACATTACCGTGGACCAGAGACAGAACATTATCGTGGACCAGAGATCGAACATTACCGTGGACCAGAGACAGAACATTATCGTGGACCAGAAACGGAACATTACCATGAAACCGAACATTATCGTGGACCAGACACAGAACATTACCGTGGACCAGAGACAGAACATTACCGTGAAACCGAAACAGAACATTATCGTGGACCAGAAACGGAACATTACCGTGAAACAGAAACACAAAATTATCGTGGACCAGAGACAGAACATTACCGTGGACCAGAGACAGAACATTACCGTGGACCGGAGACAGAACATTTCCGTGGACCAGAGACAGAACATTTCCGTGGACCAGAGACAGAACATTTCCGTGGACCAGAGACAGAACATTACCGTGGACCAGAAACGGAACATTATCATGGACCAGAGACAGAACATTATCGTGGACCAAAGACGGAAGATTATCATGGACCAGAGACGGAACATTACCGTGAAACCGAACATTATCGTGGACCAGACACAGAACATTACCGTGGACCAGAGACAGAACATTACCATGAAACCGAAACAGAACATTATCGTGGACCAGAAACGGAACATTACCGTGAAACAGAAACACAAAATTATCGTGGACCAGAGACAGAACATTACCGTGGACCAGAGACAGAACATTACCGTGGACCAGAGACAGAACATTTCCGTGGACCAGAGACAGAACATTTCCGTGGACCAGAGACAGAACATTTCCGTGGACCAGAGACAGAACATTACCGTGGACCAGAGACAGAACATTAGCGTGGACCAGAGACAGAACATTACCGTGAAACAGAAAAACAACATTATCGTGGCCCAGAAACGGAACATTACCGTGAAACAGAAACACAACATTAGCGTTGACCAGAGACAGAACATTACCGTGAACCAGAGACAGAACATTACCGTGAAACAGAAACACAACATTACCGTGGACCAGAGACAGAACATTACCGTGAAACGAAAACAGAACATTACCGTGGACCAGAAACGGAACATTATCATGGACCAGAGACAGAACATTATCGTGGACCAAAGACGGAAGATTATCATGGACCAGAGACGGAACATTACCGTGAAACCGAACATTATCGTGGACCAGACACAGAACATTACCGTGGACGAGAGACAGAACATTACCATGAAACCGAAACAGAACATTATCGTGGACCAGAAACGGAATATTACCGTGAAACAGAAACACAAAATTATCGTGGACCAGAAACGGAACATTACCGTGAAACAGAACATTATCGTGGACCGGAGATCCAACATTACCGTGGACTAGAGACAGAACATTACCGTGGACCAGAGACAGAACATTACCGTGAAACCGAAACAGAACATTATCGTGGACCAGAAACGGAACATTACCGTGAAACAGAAACACAAAATTATCGTGGACCAGAGACAGAACATTACCGTGGACCAGAGACAGAACATTACCGTGGACCAGAGACAGAACATTTCCGTGGACCAGAGACAGAACATTTCCGTGGACCAGAGACAGAACATTTCCGTGGACCAGAGACAGAACATTACCGTGGACCAGAGACAGAACATTACTGTGGACCAGAGACCGAACTTTACCTTGAAACCGAACATTACCGTGGACCAGAGACAGAATATTACCATGGACCAGAGACAGAACATTACCAAGAAACAGAACATTATCATGGACCAGAAACGGAACATTACCGTGAAACAGAAAAAAACATTATCGTGGACCAGAGACGGAACATTATCGTGAACCAGAAACGGAACATTATCGTGAAACTGAACATTATCGTGGACCAGAGACGGAACATTACCGTGAAACAGAAACACAATGTTACCGTGGACCAGAGACAGAACATTACCGTGAAACGGAAACAGAACATTACCGTGAAACCGAAACAGAACATTATCGTGGACCAGAAACGGAACATTACCGTGAAACAGAAACACAAAATTATCGTGGACCAGAAACGGAACATTACCATGAAACAGATCATTATCGTGCACCAAAGACGCAACATTATCGTGGACCAGAGACGGAACATTACCGTGAAACCGAACATTATCGTGGACCAGACACAGAACATTACCGTGGACCAGATACAGAACATTACCATGAAACGGAACATTATCGTGGACCAGAAACGGAACATTACCGTGAAACAGAAACAAAAAATTATCGTGGACCAGAAACGGAACATTACCGTGATACAGAAACAGAACATTATCGTGGACCAGAGATGGAAACATTACCGTGAAACCGAACATTATCGTGGACCAGAGATCGAACATTATCGTGGACCAGAGACAGAATATTACCGTGGACCAGAGACCGAACATTACCGTGGACCAGAGACAGAACATTACCGTGGACCAGAGACAGAACATTACCGTGAAACGGAAACAGAACATTACCGTGAAACCGAAACAGAACATTATCGTGGACCAGAAACGGAACATTACCGTGAAACAGAAACACAAAATTATCGTGGACCAGAAACGGAACATTACCATGAAACAGATCATTATCGTGGACCAAAGACGCAACATTATCGTGGACCAGAGACGGAACATTACCGTGAAACCGAACATTATCGTGGACCAGACACAGAACATTACCGTGGACCAGATACAGAACATTACCATGAAACCGAACATTATCGTGGACCAGAAACGGAACATTACCGTGAAACAGAAACAAAAAATTATCGTGGACCAGAAACGGAACATTACCGTGATACAGAAACAGAACATTATCGTGGACCAGAGATGGAAACATTACCGTGAAACCGAAAATTATCGTGGACCAGAGATCGAACATTATCGTGGACCAGAGACAGAATATTACCGTGGACCAGAGACCGAACATTACCGTGGACCAGAGACAGAACATTACCGTGGACCAGAGACCGAACATTACCGTGAAACAGAAACACAACATTACCGTGGACCAGAGACAGAACATTACCGTGAAACGGAAACAGAACATTACCGTGGACCAGAAACGGAACATTATCGTGGACCAGAAACGGAACATTATCATGGACCAGAGACAGAACATTATCGTGGACCAAAGACGGAAGATTATCATGGACCAGAGACGGAACATTACCGTGAAACCGAACATTATCGTGGACCAGACACAGAACATTACCGTGGACCAGAGACAGAACATTTCCGTGGACCAGAGACAGAACATTACCGTGGACCAGAGACAGAACATTACTGTGGACCAGAGACCGAACTTTACCTTGAAACCGAACATTACCGTGGACCAGAGACAGAATATTACCATGGACCAGAGACAGAACATTACCATGAAACAGAACATTATCGTGGACCAGAAACGGAACATTACCATGAAACAGAACATTATCGTGGACCAAAGACGGAACATTATCGTGGACCAGAGACGGAACATTACCGTGAAACCGAACATTATCGTGGACCAGACACAGAACATTACCGTGGACCAGAGACAGAACATTACCATGAAACCGAACATTATCGTGGACCAGAAACGGAACATTACCGTGAAACAGAAACAAAAAATTATTGTGGACCACAAACGGAACATTACCGTGATACAGAAACAGAACATTATCGTGGACCAGAGACGGAACATTACCGTGAAACCGAACATTATCGTGGACCAGAGATCGAACATTATCGTGGACCAGAGACAGAATATTACCGTGGACCAGAGACAGAACATTACCGTGGACCAGAGACAGAACATTACCGTGGACCAGAGACAGAACATTTCCGTGGACCAGAGACAGAACATTTCCGTGGACCAGAGACAGAACATTACCGTGGACCAGAGACAGAACATTACTGTGGACCAGAGACCGAACTTTACCTTGAAACCGAACATTACCGTGGACCAGAGACAGAATATTACCATGGACCAGAGACAGAACATTACCATGAAACAGAACATTATCGTGGACCCGAAACGGAACATTACCGTGAAACAGAAACACAACATTATCGTGGACCAGAAACGGAACATTACCGTGAAACAGAAACAGAACATTAGCGTGGACCAGAGACAGAACATTACTGTGAAACAGAAAAACAACATTATCGTGGACCAGAAACGGAACATTACCGTGAAACAGAAACAGAACATTAGCGTGGACCAGAGACAGAACATTACCGTGAACCAGAGACAGAACATTACCGTGGACCAGAGACAGAACATTACCGTGAAACGGAAATAGAACATTACCGTGGACCAGAAACGGAACATTATCATGGACCAGAGACAGAACATTATCGTGGACCAAAGACGGAACATTATCATAGACCAGAGACGGAACATTACCGTGAAACGGAACATTATCGTGGACCAGACACAGAACATTACCGTGGACCAGAGACAGAACATTACCATGAAACCGAAACAGAACATTATCGTGGACCAGAAACGGAACATTACCGTGAAACAGAAACACAAAATTATCATGGACCAGAAACGGAACATTACCGTGAAACAGAAACACAACATTATCGTGGACCAGAGACGGAACATTACCGTGAAACCGAACATTATCGTGGACCAGAGATCGAACATTACCGTGGACCAGAGACAGAACATTACCGTGGACCAGAGACAGAACATTACCGTGAAAAAGAAACAGAACATTACCGTGGACCAGAAACGGAACATTATCGTGGACCAGAGAAAGAACATTACCGTGGACCAGAGACAGAACATTATCGTGGACCAGAAACGGAACATTACCGTGAAAAAGAAACAGAACATTACCGTGGACCAGAAACGGAACATTATCGTGGACCAGAGAAAGAACATTACCGTGAAACCGAAACAGAACATTATCGTGGACCAGAAACGGAACATTACCGTGAAACCGAACATTATCGTGGACCAGACACAGAACATTACCGTGGACCAGAGACAGAACATTACCGTGAAACGGAAACAGAACATTACCGTGGACCAGAAACGGAACATTATCATGGACCAGAGACAGAACATTATCGTGGACCAAAGACGGAACATTATCATAGACCAGAGACGGAACATTACCGTGAAACCGAACATTATCGTGGACCAGACACAGAACATTACCGTGGACCAGAGACAGAACATTACCATGAAACCGAAACAGAACATTATCGTGGACCAGAAACGGAACATTACCGTGAAACAGAAACACAAAATTATCGTGGACCAGAAACGGAACATTACCGTGAAACAGAAACACAACATTATCGTGGACCAGAGACGGAACATTACCGTGAAACCGAACATTATCGTGGACCAGAGATCGAACATTACCGTGGACCAGAGACAGAACATTACCGTGAAAAAGAAACAGAACATTACCGTGGACCAGAAACGGAACATTATCGTGGACCAGAGAAAGAACATTACCATGGACCAGAGACAGAACATTATCGTGGACCAGAAACGGAACATTATCGTGAAAAAGAAACAGAACATTACCGTGGACCAGAAACGGAACATTATCGTGGACCAGAGAAAGAACATTACCGTGAAACCGAAACAGAACATTATCGTGGACCAGAGACAGAACATTACCGTGGACCAGAGACAGAACATTACCGTGGACCAGAGACAGAACATTTCCGTGGACCAGAGACAGAACATTTCCGTGGACCAGAGACAGAACATTACCGTGGACCAGAGACAGAACATTACTGTGGACCAGAGACCGAACTTTACCTTGAAACCGAACATTACCGTGGACCAGAGACAGAATATTACCATGGACCAGAGACAGAACATTACCATGAAACAGAACATTATCGTGGACCAGAAACGGAACATTACCATGAAACAGAACATTATCGTGGACCAAAGACGGAACATTATCGTGGACCAGAGACGGAACATTACCGTGAAACCGAACATTATCGTGGACCAGACACAGAACATTACCGTGGACCAGAGACAGAACATTACCATGAAACCGAACATTATCGTGGACCAGAAACGGAACATTACCGTGAAACAGAAACAAAAAATTATTGTGGACCACAAACGGAACATTACCGTGATACAGAAACAGAACATTATCGTGGACCAGAGACGGAACATTACCGTGAAACCGAACATTATCGTGGACCAGAGATCGAACATTATCGTGGACCAGAGACAGAATATTACCGTGGACCAGAGACAGAACATTACCGTGGACCAGAGACAGAACATTACCGTGGACCAGAGACAGAACATTTCCGTGGACCAGAGACAGAACATTTCCGTGGACCAGAGACAGAACATTACCGTGGACCAGAGACAGAACATTACTGTGGACCAGAGACCGAACTTTACCTTGAAACCGAACATTACCGTGGACCAGAGACAGAATATTACCATGGACCAGAGACAGAACATTACCATGAAACAGAACATTATCGTGGACCCGAAACGGAACATTACCGTGAAACAGAAACACAACATTATCGTGGACCAGAAACGGAACATTACCGTGAAACAGAAACAGAACATTAGCGTGGACCAGAGACAGAACATTACCGTGAAACAGAAAAACAACATTATCGTGGACCAGAAACGGAACATTACCGTGAAACAGAAACAGAACATTAGCGTGGACCAGAGACAGAACATTACCGTGAACCAGAGACAGAACATTACCGTGGACCAGAGACAGAACATTACCGTGAAACGGAAATAGAACATTACCGTGGACCAGAAACGGAACATTATCATGGACCAGAGACAGAACATTATCGTGGACCAAAGACGGAACATTATCATAGACCAGAGACGGAACATTACCGTGAAACGGAACATTATCGTGGACCAGACACAGAACATTACCGTGGACCAGAGACAGAACATTACCATGAAACCGAAACAGAACATTATCGTGGACCAGAAACGGAACATTACCGTGAAACAGAAACACAAAATTATCATGGACCAGAAACGGAACATTACCGTGAAACAGAAACACAACATTATCGTGGACCAGAGACGGAACATTACCGTGAAACCGAACATTATCGTGGACCAGAGATCGAACATTACCGTGGACCAGAGACAGAACATTACCGTGGACCAGAGACAGAACATTACCGTGAAAAAGAAACAGAACATTACCGTGGACCAGAAACGGAACATTATCGTGGACCAGAGAAAGAACATTACCGTGGACCAGAGACAGAACATTATCGTGGACCAGAAACGGAACATTACCGTGAAAAAGAAACAGAACATTACCGTGGACCAGAAACGGAACATTATCGTGGACCAGAGAAAGAACATTACCGTGAAACCGAAACAGAACATTATCGTGGACCAGAAACGGAACATTACCGTGAAACCGAACATTATCGTGGACCAGACACAGAACATTACCGTGGACCAGAGACAGAACATTACCGTGAAACGGAAACAGAACATTACCGTGGACCAGAAACGGAACATTATCATGGACCAGAGACAGAACATTATCGTGGACCAAAGACGGAACATTATCATAGACCAGAGACGGAACATTACCGTGAAACCGAACATTATCGTGGACCAGACACAGAACATTACCGTGGACCAGAGACAGAACATTACCATGAAACCGAAACAGAACATTATCGTGGACCAGAAACGGAACATTACCGTGAAACAGAAACACAAAATTATCGTGGACCAGAAACGGAACATTACCGTGAAACAGAAACACAACATTATCGTGGACCAGAGACGGAACATTACCGTGAAACCGAACATTATCGTGGACCAGAGATCGAACATTACCGTGGACCAGAGACAGAACATTACCGTGAAAAAGAAACAGAACATTACCGTGGACCAGAAACGGAACATTATCGTGGACCAGAGAAAGAACATTACCATGGACCAGAGACAGAACATTATCGTGGACCAGAAACGGAACATTATCGTGAAAAAGAAACAGAACATTACCGTGGACCAGAAACGGAACATTATCGTGGACCAGAGAAAGAACATTACCGTGAAACCGAAACAGAACATTATCGTGGACCAGAAACGGAACATTACCGTGAAATTCGAATATTATCGTGGACCAGACACAGAACATTACCGTGGACCAGAGACAGAACATTACCGTGAAACCGAAACAGAACATTATCGTGGACCAGAAACGGAACATTACCGTGAAACAGAAACACAAAATTATCGTGGACCAGAGATAGAACATTACCGTGGACCAGAGACAGAACATTACCGTGGACCAGAGACAGAACATTTCCGTGGACCAAAGACAGAACATTTCCGTGGACCAGAGACAGAACATTACCGTGGACCAGAGACAGAACATTACTGTGGACCAGAGACCGAACTTTACCTTGAAACCGAACATTATCGTGGACCAGAGATCGAACATTATCGTGGACCAGAGACAGAACATTACCGTGGACCAGAGACAGAACATTACCGTGTACCAGAGACCGAACATTACCTTGAAACCGAAAATTACCGTGGACCAGAAACAGAAAATTACCATGGACCAGAGACAGAACATTACCGTGAAACAGAACATTATCATGGACCAGAAACGGAACATTAACCTGAAACAGAAACACAACATTATCGTGGACCAGAGACGGAACATTATCGTGGACCAGAAACGGAACATTACCGTGAAACCGAAACAACATTATCGTGGACCAGACACGGAACATTACCGTGAAACCGAACATTATCGTGGACCAGAGATCGAACATTACCGTGGACCAGAGACAGAACATTACCGTGGACCAGAGACAGAACATTACCGTGGACCAGAGACCGAACTTTACCTTGAAACCGAACATTACCCTGGACCAGAGACAGAACATTACCATGGACCAGAGACAGAACCATATCGTGGATCAGAGACAGAACATTATCGTGGACCAGAGACGGAACATTATCGTGGACCAGAGACAGAACATTACCGTGAAACCGAAACAGAACATTATCGTTGACCAGAAACGGAACATTATCGTGAAACCGAACATTATCGTGGACCAGAAACACAAAATTATCGTGGACCAGAAATGGAACATTACCGTGAAACAGAAACACAACATTATCGTGGAACAGAGACGGAACATTACCGTGAAACCGAACATTACCGTGGACCAGAGACAGAACATTACCGTGGACCAGAGACAGAACATTACCGTGAAACCGAAACAGAACATTATCGTGGACCAGAAACGGAACATTACCGTGAAACAGAAACACAACATTATCGTGGACCAGAGACAGAACATTACCGTGGACCAGAAATGGAACATTACCGTGAAACCGAACATTATCGTGGACCAGAGACGGAACATTACCGTGAAACCGAACATTATCGTCGACCAGAAATCGAACATTATCGTGGACCAGAGACAGAACATTACCGTGGACCAGAAATGGAACATTACCGTGAAACCAAACATTACCATGGACCAGATACGGAACATTACCATGGACCAGAAACAGAAAATTACCATGGACCAGAGACAGAACATTACCGTGAAACAGAACATTATCATGGACCAGAAACGGAACATTACCGTGAAACAGAAACACAACATTATCGTGGACCAAAGACGGAAGATTATCATGGACCAGAGACGGAACATTACCGTGAAACCGAACATTATCGTGGACCAGACACAGAACATTACCGTGGACCAGAGACAGAACATTACCATGAAACCGAAACAGAACATTATCGTGGACCAGAAACAGAACATTACCGTGAAACAGAAACACAAAATTATCGTGGAACAGAAACGGAACATTACCGTGAAACAGAACATTATCGTGGACCAGAGATCGAACATTACCGTGGACCAGAGACAGAACATTACCGTGGACCAGAGACAGAACATTACCGTGAAAAAGAAACAAAACATTACCGTGGACCAGAAACGGAACATTATCTTGGACCAGAGAAAGAACATTACCGTGGACCAGAGACAGAACATTATCGTGGACCAGAGATCGAACATTACCGTGGACCAGAGACAGAACATTATCGTGGACCAGAAACGGAACATTACCATGAAACCGAACATTATCGTGGACCAGAGATCGAACATTACCGTGGACCAGAGACAGAACATTACCGTGGACCAGAGACAGAACATTACCGTGAAACCGAAACAGAACATTATCGTGGACCAGAAACGGAACATTACCGTGAAACAGAAACACAAAATTATCGTGGACCAGAGACAGAACATTACCGTGGACCAGAGACAGAACATTACCGTGGACCAGAGACAGAACATTTCCGTGGACCAGAGACAGAACATTTCCGTGGACCAGAGACAGAACATTTCCGTGGACCAGAGACAGAACATTACCGTGGACCAGAGACAGAACATTACTGTGGACCAGAGACAGAACATTACCGTGGACCAGAGACAGAACATTACCGTGAAACCGAAACAGAACATTATCGTGGACCAGAAACGGAACATTACCGTGAAACAGAAACACAAAATTATCGTGGACCAGAGACAGAACATTACCGTGGACCAGAGACAGAACATTACCGTGGACCAGAGACAGAACATTTCCGTGGACCAGAGACAGAACATTTCCGTGGACCAAAGACAGAACATTACCGTGGACCAGAGACAGAACATTTCCGTGGACCAGAGACAGAACATTTCCGTGGACCAAAGACAGAACATTACTGTGGACCAGAGACCGAACTTTACCTTGAAACCGAACATTATCGTGGACCAGAGATCGAACATTATCGTGGACCAGAGACAGAACATTACCGTGGACCAGAGACAGAACATTACCGTGGACCAGAGACCGAACATTACCTTGAAACCGAAAATTACCGTGGACCAGAAACAGAAAATTACCATGGACCAGAGACAGAACATTACCGTGAAACAGAACATTATCATGGACCAGAAACGGAACATTAACGTGAAACAGAAACACAACATTATCGTGGACCAGAGACGGAACATTATCGTGGACCAGAAACGGAACATTACCGTGAAACCGAAACAACATTATCGTGGACCAGACACGGAACATTACCGTGAAACCGAAAATTATCGTGGACCAGAGATCGAACATTACCGTGGACCAGAGACAGAACATTACCGTGGACCAGAGACAGAACATTACCGTGGACCAGAGACCGAACTTTACCTTGAAACCGAACATTACCCTGGACCAGAGACAGAACATTACCACGGACCAGAGACAGAACCATATCGTGGATCAGAGACAGAACATTATCGTGGACCAGAGACGGAACATTATCGTGGACCAGAGACAGAACATTACCGTGAAACCGAAACAGAACATTATCGTTGACCAGAAACGGAACATTATCGTGAAACCGAACATTATCGTGGACCAGAAACACAAAATTATCGTGGACCAGAAATGGAACATTACCGTGAAACAGAAACACAACATTATCGTGGAACAGAGACGGAACATTACCGTGAAACCGAACATTACCGTGGACCAGAGACAGAACATTACCGTGGACCAGAGACAGAACATTACCGTGAAACCGAAACAGAACATTATCGTGGACCAGAAACGGAACATTACCGTGAAACAGAAACACAACATTATCGTGGACCAGAGACAGAACATTACCGTGGACCAGAAATGGAACATTACCGTGAAACCGAACATTATCGTGGACCAGAGACGGAACATTACCGTGAAACCGAACATTATCGTCGACCAGAAATCGAACATTATCGTGGACCAGAGACAGAACATTACCGTGGACCAGAAATGGAACATTACCGTGAAAACAAACATTACCATGGACCAGATACGGAACATTACCATGGACCAGAAACAGAAAATTACCATGGACCAGAGACAGAACATTACCGTGAAACAGAACATTATCATGGACCAGAAACGGAACATTACCGTGAAACAGAAACACAACATTATCGTGGACCAAAGACGGAAGATTATCATGGACCAGAGACGGAACATTACCGTGAAACCGAACATTATCGTGGACCAGACACAGAACATTACCGTGGACCAGAGACAGAACATTACCATGAAACCGAAACAGAACATTATCGTGGACCAGAAACGGAACATTACCGTGAAACAGAAACACAAAATTATCGTGGAACAGAAACGGAACATTACCGTGAAACAGAACATTATCGTGGACCAGAGATCGAACACTACCGTGGACCAGAGACAGAACATTACCGTGGACCAGAGACAGAACATTACCGTGAAAAAGAAACAAAACATTACCGTGGACCAGAAACGGAACATTATCTTGGACCAGAGAAAGAACATTACCGTGGACCAGAGACAGAACATTATCGTGGACCAGAGATCGAACATTACCGTGGACCAGAGACAGAACATTATCGTGGACCAGAAACGGAACATTACCATGAAACCGAACATTATCGTGGACCAGAGATCGAACATTACCGTGGACCAGAGACAGAACATTACCGTGGACCAGAGACAGAACATTACCGTGAAACCGAAACAGAACATTATCGTGGACCAGAAACGGAACATTACCGTGAAACAGAAACACAAAATTATCATGGACCAGAGACAGAACATTACCGTGGACCAGAGACAGAACATTACCGTGGACCAGAGACAGAACATTTCCGTGGACCAGAGACAGAACATTTCCGTGGACCAGAGACAGAACATTTCCGTGGACCAGAGACAGAACATTACCGTGGACCAGAGACAGAACATTACTGTGGACCAGAGACCGAACTTTACCTTGAAACCGAACATTACCGTGGACCAGAGACAGAATATTACCATGGACCAGAGACAGAACATTACCATGAAACAGAACATTATCATGGACCAGAAACGGAACATTACCGTGAAACAGAAAAAACATTATCGTGGACCAGAGACGGAACATTATCGTGAACCAGAAACGGAACATTATCGTGAAACCGAACATTATCGTGGACCAGAGACGGAACATTACCGTGAAACAGAAACACAATGTTACCGTGGACCAGAGACAGAACATTACCGTGAAACGGAAACAGAACATTACCGTGAAACCGAAACAGAACATTATCGTGGACCAGAAACGGAACATTACCGTGAAACAGAAACACAAAATTATCGTGGACCAGAAACGGAACATTACCGTGAAACGGAAACAGAACATTACCGTGGACCAGAAACGGAACATTATCATGGACCAGAGACAGAACATTATCGTGGACCAAAGACGGAAGATTATCATGGACCAGAGACGGAACATTACCGTGAAACCGAACATTATCGTGGACCAGACACAGAACATTACCGTGGACCAGAGACAGAACATTACCATGAAACCGAAACAGAACATTATCGTGGACCAGAAACGGAACATTACCGTGAAACAGAAACACAAAATTATCTTGGACCAGAAACGGAACATTACCGTGAAACAGAACATTATCGTGGACCAGAGATCGAACATTACCGTGGACCAGAGACAGAACATTATCGTGGACCAGAAACGAAACATTAATATGAAACCGAACATTATCGTGGACCAGACACAGAACATTACCGTGGACCAGAGACAGAACATTACCGTGAAACCGAAACAGAACATTATCGTGGACCAGAAACGGAACATTACCGTGAAACAGAACATTATCATGGACCAGAGACAGAACATTTCCGTGGACCAGAGACAGAACATTTCCGTGGACCAGAGACAGAACATTACCGTGAAACAGAAACACAACATTATCGTGGACCAGAGACGGAACATTACCGTGAAACCGAACATTATCGTGGACCAGAGATCGAACATTACCGTGGACCAGAGACAGAACATTATCGTGGACCAGAAACGGAACATTACCATGAAACAGAACATTATCGTGGACCAAAGACGGAACATTATCGTGGACCAGAGACGGAACATTACCGTGAAACCGAACATTATCGTGGACCAGACACAGAACATTACCGTGGACCAGAGACAGAACATTACCATGAAACCGAACATTATCGTGGACCAGAAAGGGAACATTACCGTGAAACAGAAACAAAAAATTATCGTGGACCAGAAACGGAACATTACCGTGATACAGAAACAGAACATTATCGTGGACCAGAGACGGAACATTACCGTGAAACCGAACATTATCGTGGACCAGAGATCGAACATTATCGTGGACCAGAGACAGAATATTACCGTGGACCAGAGACAGAACATTACCCTGGACCAGAGACAGAACATTACCGTGGACCAGAAACCGAACATTACCTTGAAACGGAACATTACCGTGGACCAGAAACAGAAAATTACCATGGACCAGAGACAGAACATTACCGTGAAAAAGAACAATGTCATGGACCAGAGACGGAACATTACCGTGGACCAGAACATTACCGTGGACCAGAACATTACCGTGAAACCGAACATTATCGTGGACCAGAGACCGAACATTACCGTGAAACCGAACATTACCGTGGACCAGAGACCAAACATTACCATGAAACCGAAACAGAACATTATCGTGGACCAGAAACGGAACATTACCGTGAAACAGAAACACAACATTATCGTGGACCAGAGACCGAACAATACCGTGAAACAGAACATTATGGTGGACCAGAGACGGAACATTACCATGAAACCGAACATTATCGTCGACCAGAAATCGAACATTATCGTGGACCAGAGACAGAACATTACCGTGGACCAGAAATGGAACATTACCGTGAAACCGAACATTTCCATGGACCAGATACGGAACATTACTGTGGACCAGAGACGGAACATTACCGTGGACCAGAACATTACCGTGGACCAGAACATTACCGTGAAACCGAACATTATCGTGGACCAGAGACCGAACATTACCGTGAAACCGAACATTACCGTGGACCAGAGACCAAACATTACCATGAAACCGAAACAGAAGATTATCGTGGACCAGAAACGGAACATTACCGTGAAACAGAAACAGAACATTAGCGTGGACCAGAGACAGAACATTACCGTGAAACAGAAAAACAACATTATCGTGGACCAGAGACGGAACATTACCGTGAAACAGAAACAGAACATTAGCGTGGACCAGAGACAGAACATTACCGTGAACCAGAGACAGAACATTACCGTGAAACAGAAACACAACATTACCGTGGACCAGAGACAGAACATTACCGTGAAACGGAAACAGAACATTACCGTGGACCAGAGACAGAACATTACCGTGGACCAGAGACAGAACATTTCCGTGGACCAAAGACAGAACATTTCCGTGGACCAGAGACAGAACATTACCGTGGACCAGAGACAGAACATTACTGTGGACCAGAGACCGAACTTTACCTTGAAACCGAACATTATCGTGGACCAGAGATCGAACATTATCGTGGACCAGAGACAGAACATTACCGTGGACCAGAGACAGAACATTACCGTGGACCAGAGACCGAACATTACCTTGAAACCGAAAATTACCGTGGACCAGAAACAGAAAATTACCATGGACCAGAGACAGAACATTACCGTGAAACAGAACATTATCATGGACCAGAAACGGAACATTAACGTGAAACAGAAACACAACATTATCGTGGACCAGAGACGGAACATTATCGTGGACCAGAAACGGAACATTACCGTGAAACCGAAACAACATTATCGTGGACCAGACACGGAACATTACCGTGAAACCGAACATTATCGTGGACCAGAGATCGAACATTACCGTGGACCAGAGACAGAACATTACCGTGGACCAGAGACAGAACATTACCGTGGATCAGAGACCGAACTTTACCTTGAAACCGAACATTACCCTGGACCAGAGACAGAACATTACCATGGACCAGAGACAGAACCATATCGTGGATCAGAGACAGAACATTATCGTGGACCAGAGACGGAACATTATCGTGGACCAGAGACAGAACATTACCGTGAAACCGAAACAGAACATTATCGTTGACCAGAAACGGAACATTATCGTGAAACCGAACATTATCGTGGACCAGAAACACAAAATTATCGTGGACCAGAAATGGAACATTACCGTGAAACAGAAACACAACATTATCGTGGAACAGAGACGGAACATTACCGTGAAACCGAACATTACCGTGGACCAGAGACAGAACATTACCGTGGACCAGAGACAGAACATTACCGTGAAACCGAAACAGAACATTATCGTGGACCAGAAACGGAACATTACCGTGAAACAGAAACACAACATTATCGTGGACCAGAGACAGAACATTACCGTGGACCAGAAATGGAACATTACCGTGAAACCGAACATTATCGTGGACCAGAGACGGAACATTACCGTGAAACCGAACATTATCGTCGACCAGAAATCGAACATTATCGTGGACCAGAGACAGAACATTACCGTGGACCAGAAATGGAACATTACCGTGAAACCAAACATTACCATGGACCAGATACGGAACATTACCATGGACCAGAAACAGAAAATTACCATGGACCAGAGACAGAACATTACCGTGAAACAGAACATTATCATGGACCAGAAACGGAACATTACCGTGAAACAGAAACACAACATTATCGTGGACCAAAGACGGAAGATTATCATGGACCAGAGACGGAACATTACCGTGAAACCGAACATTATCGTGGACCAGACACAGAACATTACCGTGGACCAGAGACAGAACATTACCATGAAACCGAAACAGAACATTATCGTGGACCAGAAACGGAACATTACCGTGAAACAGAAACACAAAATTATCGTGGAACAGAAACGGAACATTACCGTGAAACAGAACATTATCGTGGACCAGAGATCGAACATTACCGTGGACCAGAGACAGAACATTACCGTGGACCAGAGACAGAACATTACCGTGAAAAAGAAACAAAACATTACCGTGGACCAGAAACGGAACATTATCTTGGACCAGAGAAAGAACATTACCGTGGACCAGAGACAGAACATTATCGTGGACCAGAGATCGAACATTACCGTGGACCAGAGACAGAACATTACCGTGAAACCGAAACAGAACATTATCGTGGACCAGAAACGGAACATTACCGTGAAACAGAAACACAAAATTATCGTGGACCAGAGACAGAACATTACCGTGGACCAGAGACAGAACATTACCGTGGACCAGAGACAGAACATTTCCGTGGACCAGAGACAGAACATTTCCGTGGACCAGAGACAGAACATTTCCGTGGACCAGAGACAGAACATTACCGTGGACCAGAGACAGAACATTACTGTGGACCAGAGACCGAACTTTACCTTGAAACCGAACATTACCGTGGACCAGAGACAGAATATTACCATGGACCAGAGACAGAACATTACCATGAAACAGAACATTATCATGGACCAGAAACGGAACATTACCGTGAAACAGAAAAAAACATTATCGTGGACCAGAGACGGAACATTATCGTGAACCAGAAACGGAACATTATCGTGAAACCGAACATTATCGTGGACCAGAGACGGAACATAACCGTGAAACAGAAACACAATGTTACCGTGGACCAGAGACAGAACATTACCGTGAAACGGAAACAGAACATTACCGTGAAACCGAAACAGAACATTATCGTGGACCAGAAACGGAACATTACCGTGAAACAGAAACACAAAATTATCGTGGACAAGAGACAGAACATCACCGTGAAACGGAAACAGAACATTACCGTGGACCAGAAACGGAAGATTATCATGGACCAGAGACGGAACATTACCGTGAAACCGAACATTATCGTGGACCAGACACAGAACATTACCGTGGACCAGAGACAGAACATTACCATGAAACCGAAACAGAACATTATCGTGGACCAGAAACGGAACATTACCGTGAAACAGAAACACAAAATTATCGTGGACCAGAAACGGAACATTACCGTGAAACAGAACATTATCGTGGACCAGAGATCGAACATTACCGTGGACCAGAGACAGAACATTATCGTGGACCAGAAACGAAACATTAATATGAAACCGAACATTATCGTGGACCAGACACAGAACATTACCGTGGACCAGAGACAGAACATTACCGTGAAACCGAAACAGAACATTATCGTGGACCAGAAACGGAACATTACCGTGAAACAGAACATTATCATGGACCAGAGACAGAACATTTCCGTGGACCAGAGACAGAACATTTCCGTGGACCAGAGACAGAACATTTCCGTGGACCAGAGACAGAACATTACCTTGGACCAGAGACAGAACATTACTTTGGACCAGAGACCGAACTTTACCTTGAAACCGAACATTACCGTGGACCAGAGACAGAATATTACCATGGACCAGAAACGGAACATTACCGTGAAACAGAAACACAACATTATCGTGGACCAGAGACGGAACATTACCGTGAAACCGAACATTATCGTGGACCAGAGATCGAACATTACCGTGGACCAGAGACAGAACATTATCGTGGACCAGAAACGGAACATTACCATGAAACAGAACATTATCGTGGACCAAAGACGGAACATTATCGTGGACCAGAGACGGAACATTACCGTGAAACCGAACATTATCGTGGACCAGACACAGAACATTACCGTGGACCAGAGACAGAACATTACCATGAAACCGAACATTATCGTGGACCAGAAAGGGAACATTACCGTGAAACAGAAACAAAAAATTATCATGGACCAGAAACGGAACATTACCGTGATACAGAAACAGAACATTATCGTGGACCAGAGACGGAACATTACCGTGAAACCGAACATTATCGTGGACCAGAGATCGAACATTATCGTGGACCAGAGACAGAATATTACCGTGGACCAGAGACAGAACATTACCCTGGACCAGAGACAGAACATTACCGTGGACCAGAAACCGAACATTACCTTGAAACGGAACATTACCGTGGACCAGAAACAGAAAATTACCATGGACCAGAGACAGAACATTACCGTGAAACAGAACAATGTCATGGACCAGAGACGGAACATTACCGTGGACCAGAACATTACCGTGGACCAGAACATTACCGTGAAACCGAACATTATCGTGGACCAGAGACCGAACATTACCGTGAAACCGAACATTACCGTGGACCAGAGACCAAACATTACCATGAAACCGAAACAGAACATTATCGTGGACCAGAAACGGAACATTACCGTGAAACAGAAACACAACATTATCGTGGACCAGAGACCGAACAATACCGTGAAACAGAACATTATGGTGCACCAGAGACGGAACATTACCGTGAAACCGAACATTATCGTCGACCAGAAATCGAACATTATTGTGGACCAGAGACAGAACATTACCGTGGACCAGAAATGGAACATTACCGTGAAACCGAACATTTCCATGGACCAGATACGGAACATTACTGTGGACCAGAGACGGAACATTACCGTGGACCAGAACATTACCGTGGACCAGAACATTACCGTGAAACCGAACATTATCGTGGACCAGAGACCGAACATTACCGTGAAACCGAACATTACCGTGGACCAGAGACCAAACATTACCATGAAACCGAAACAGAACATTATCGTGGACCAGAAACGGAACATTACAGTGAAACAGAAACAGAACATTAGCGTGGACCAGAGACAGAACATTACCGTGAAACAGAAAAACAACATTATCGTGGACCAGAGACGGAACATTACCGTGAAACAGAAACAGAACATTAGCGTGGACCAGAGACAGAACATTACCGTGAACCAGAGACAGAACATTACCGTGAAACAGAAACACAACATTACCGTGGACCAGAGACAGAACATTACCGTGAAACGGAAACAGAACATTACCGTGGACCAGAAACGGACAATTATCATGGACCAGAGACAGAACATTATCGTGGACCAAAGACGGAACCTTATCATAGACCAGAGACGGAACATTACCGTGAAAAAGAACATTATCGTGGACCAGACACAGAACATTACCGTGGACCAGAGACAGAACATTACCATGAAACCGAAACAGAACATTATCGTGGACCAGAAACGGAACATTACCGTGAAACAGAAACACAAAATTATCGTGGACCAGAAACGGAACATTACCGTGAAACAGAAACACAACATTATCGTGGACCAGAGACGGAACATTACCGTGAAACCGAACATTACCGTGGACCAGAAACGGAACATTATCTTGGACCAGAGAAAGAACATTACCGTGGACCAGAGACAGAACATTATCGTGGACCAGAGATCGAATATTACCGTGGACCAGAGACAGAACATTATCGTGGACCAGAAACGGAACATTACCGTGAAAAAGAAACAGAACATTACCGTGGACCAGAAACGGAACATTACCGTGAAATCGAACATTATCGTGGACCAGACACAGAACATTACCGTGGACCAGAGACAGAACATTACCGTGAAACCGAAACAGAACATTATCGTGGACCAGAAACGGAACATTACCGTGAAACAGAAACACAAAATTATCGTGGACCAGAGACAGAACATTACCGTGGACCAGAGACAGAACATTACCGTGGACCAGAGACAGAACATTACCGTGGACCAGAGACAGAACATTTCCGTGGACCAGAGACAGAACATTTCCGTGGACCAGAGACAGAACATTACCGTGGACCAGAGACAGAACATTACTGTGGACCAGAGACCGAACTTTACCTTGAAACCGAACATTACCGTGGACCAGAGACAGAATATTACCATGGACCAGAGACAGAACATTACCATGAAACAGAACATTATCGTGGACCAGAAACGGAACATTACCATGAAACAGAACATTATCGTGGACCAAAGACGGAACATTATCGTGGACCAGAGACGGAACATTACCGTGAAACCGAACATTATCGTGGACCAGACACAGAACAATACCGTGGACCAGAGACAGAACATTACCATGAAACCGAACATTATCGTGGACCAGAAACGGAACATTACCGTGAAACAGAAACAAAAAATTATTGTGGACCACAAACGGAACATTACCGTGATACAGAAACAGAACATTATCGTGGACCAGAGACGGAACATTACCGTGAAACCGAACATTATCGTGGACCAGAGATCGAACATTATCGTGGACCAGAGAAAGAATATTACCGTGGACCAGAGACAGAACATTACCGTGGACCAGAGACAGAACATTTCCGTGGACCAGAGACAGAACATTTCCGTGGACCAGAGACAGAACATTACCGTGGACCAGAGACAGAACATTACCGTGGACCAGAGACAGAACATTACTGTGGACCAGAGACCGAACTTTACCTTGAAACCGAACATTACCGTGGACCAGAGACAGAATATTACCATGGACCAGAGACAGAACATTACCATGAAACAGAACATTATCGTGGACCAGAAACGGAACATTACCATGAAACAGAACATTATCGTGGACCAAAGACGGAACATTATCGTGGACCAGAGACGGAACATTACCGTGAAACCGAACATTATCGTGGACCAGACACAGAACAATACCGTGGACCAGAGACAGAACATTACCATGAAACCGAACATTATCGTGGACCAGAAACGGAACATTACCGTGAAACAGAAACAAAAAATTATTGTGGACCACAAACGGAACATTACCGTGATACAGAAACAGAACATTATCGTGGACCAGAGACGGAACATTACCGTGAAACCGAACATTATCGTGGACCAGAGATCGAACATTATCGTGGACCAGAGACAGAATATTACCGTGGACCAGAGACAGAACATTACCGTGGACCAGAGACAGAACATTTCCGTGGACCAGAGACAGAACATTTCCGTGGACCAGAGACAGAACATTACCGTGGACCAGAGACAGAACATTACTGTGGACCAGAGACCGAACTGTACCTTGAAACCGAACATTACCGTGGACCAGAGACAGAATATTACCATGGACCAGAGACAGAACATTACCATGAAACAGAACATTATCGTGGACCAGAAACGGAACATTACCGTGAAACAGAAACACAACATTATCGTGGACCAGAAACGGAACATTACCGTGAAACAGAAACAGAACATTAGCGTGGACCAGAGACAGAACATTACCGTGAACCAGATACAGAACATTACCGTGGACCAGAGACAGAACATTACCGTGAAACGGAAATGAAACATTACCGTGGACCAGAAATGGAACATTATCATGGACCAGAGACAGAACATTATCGTGGACCAAAGACGGAACATTATCATAGACCAGAGACGGAACATTACCGTGAAACGGAACATTATCGTGGACCAGACACAGAACATTACCGTGGACCAGAGACAGAACATTACCATGAAACCGAAACAGAACATTATCGTGGACCAGAAACGGAACATTACCGTGAAACAGAAACACAAAATTATCGTGGACCAGAAACGGAACATTACCGTGAAACAGAAACACAACATTATCGTGGACCAGAGACGGAACATTACCGTGAAACCGAACATTATCGTGGACCAGAGATCGAACATTACCGTGGACCAGAGACAGAACATTACCGTGAAAAAGAAACAGAACATTACCGTTGACCAGAAACGGAACATTATCGTGGACCAGAGAAAGAACATTACCGTGGACCAGAGACAGAACATTATCGTGGACCAGAAACGGAACATTACCGTGAAAAAGAAACAGAACATTACCGTGGACCAGAAACGGAACATTATCGTGGACCAGAGAAAGAATATTACCGTGAAACCGAAACAGAACATTATCGTGGACCAGAAACGGAACATTACCGTGAAACCGAACATTATCGTGGACCAGACACAGAACATTACCGTGGACCAGAGACAGAACATTACCGTGAAACGGAAACAGAACATTACCGTGGACCAGAAACGGAACATTATCATGGACCATAGACAGAACATTATCGTGGACCAAAGACGGAACATTATCATAGACCAGAGACGGAACATTACCGTGAAACCGAACATTATCGTGGACCAGACACAGAACATTACCGTGGACCAGAGACAGAACATTACCATGAAACCGAAACAGAACATTATCGTGGACCAGAAACGGAACATTAGCGTGGACCAGAGACAGAACATTACCGTGAACCAGATACAGAACATTACCGTGGACCAGAGACAGAACATTACCGTGAAACGGAAATAGAACATTACCGTGGACCAGAAATGGAACATTATCATGGACCAGAGACAGAACATTATCGTGGACCAAAGACGGAACATTATCATAGACCAGAGACGGAACATTACCGTGAAACGGAACATTATCGTGGACCAGACACAGAACATTACCGTGGACCAGAGACAGAACATTACCATGAAACCGAAACAGAACATTATCGTGGACCAGAAACGGAACATTACCGTGAAACAGAAACACAAAATTATCGTGGACCAGAAACGGAACATTACCGTGAAACAGAAACACAACATTATCGTGGACCAGAGACGGAACATTACCGTGAAACCGAACATTATCGTGGACCAGAGATCGAACATTACCGTGGACAAGAGACAGAACATTACCGTGAAAAAGAAACAGAACATTACCGTGGACCAGAAACGGAACATTATCGTGGACCAGAGAAAGAACATTACCGTGGACCAGAGACAGAACATTATCGTGGACCAGAAACGGAACATTACCGTGAAAAAGAAACAGAACATTACCGTGGACCAGAAACGGAACATTATCGTGGACCAGAGAAAGAACATTACCGTGAAACCGAAACAGAACATTATCGTGGACCAGAAACGGAACATTACCGTGAAACCGAACATTATCGTGGACCAGACACAGAACATTACCGTGGACCAGAGACAGAACATTACCGTGAAACGGAAACAGAACATTACCGTGGACCAGAAACGGAACATTATCATGGACCAGAGACAGAACATTATCGTGGACCAAAGACGGAACATTATCATAGACCAGAGACGGAACATTACCGTGAAACCGAACATTATCCTGGACCAGACACAGAACATTAACGTGGACCAGAGACAGAACATTACCATGAAACCGAAACAGAACATTATCGTGGACCAGAAACGGAACATTACCGTGAAACAGAAACACAAAATTATCGTGGACCAGAAACGGAACATTACCGTGAAACAGAAACACAACATTATCGTGGACCAGAGACGGAACATTACCGTGAAACCGAACATTATCGTGGACCAGAGATCGAACATTACCGTGGACCAGAGACCGAACATTACCGTGAAAAAGAAACAGAACATTACCGTGGACCAGAAACAGAACATTATCGTGGACCAGAGAAAGAACATTACCATGGACCAGAGACAGAACATTATCGTGGACCAGAAACGGAACATTATCGTGAAAAAGAAACAGAACATTACCGTGGACCAGAAACGGAACATTATCGTGGACCAGAGAAAGAACATTACCGTGAAACCGAAACAGAACATTATCGTGGACCAGAAACGGAACATTACCGTGAAACAGAAACACAAAATTATCGTGGACCAGAGATAGAACATTACCGTGGACCAGAGACAGAACATTACCGTGGACCAGAGACAGAACATTTCCGTGGACCAAAGACAGAACATTTCCGTGGACCAGAGACAGAACATTACCGTGGACCAGAGACAGAACATTACTGTGGACCAGGGACCGAACTTTACCTTGAAACCGAACATTATCGTGGACCAGAGATCGAACATTATCGTGGACCAGAGACAGAACATTACCGTGGACCAGAGACAGAACATTACCGTGGACCAGAGACCGAACATTACCTTGAAACCGAAAATTACCGTGGACCAGAAACAGAAAATTACCATGGACCAGAGACAGAACATTACCGTGAAACAGAACATTATCATGGACCAGAAACGGAACATTAACGTGAAACAGAAACACAACATTATCGTGGACCAGAGACGGAACATTACCGTGGACCAGAGACGGAACATTTCCGTTAAACCGAAACAGAACATTATCGTGGACCAGAAACGGAACATTACCGTGAAACCGAAACAACATTATCGTGGACCAGACACGGAACATTACCGTGAAACCGAACATTATCGTGGACCAGAGATCGAACATTACCGTGAACCAGATACAGAACATTACCGTGGACCAGAGACAGAACATTACCGTGAAACGGAAATGAAACATTACCGTGGACCAGAAATGGAACATTATCATGGACCAGAGACAGAACATTATCGTGGACCAAAGACGGAACCTTATCATAGACCAGAGACGGAACATTACCGTGAAAAAGAACATTATCGTGGACCAGACACAGAACATTACCGTGGACCAGAGACAGAACATTACCATGAAACCGAAACAGAACATTATCGTGGACCAGAAACGGAACATTACCGTGAAACAGAAACACAAAATTATCGTGGACCAGAAACGGAACATTACCGTGAAACAGAAACACAACATTATCGTGGACCAGAGACGGAACATTACCGTGAAACCGAACATTACCGTGGACCAGAAACGGAACATTATCTTGGACCAGAGAAAGAACATTACCGTGGACCAGAGACAGAACATTATCGTGGACCAGAGATCGAATATTACCGTGGACCAGAGACAGAACATTATCGTGGACCAGAAACGGAACATTACCGTGAAAAAGAAACAGAACATTACCGTGGACCAGAAACGGAACATTACCGTGAAATCGAACATTATCGTGGACCAGACACAGAACATTACCGTGGACCAGAGACAGAACATTACCGTGAAACCGAAACAGAACATTATCGTGGACCAGAAACGGAACATTACCGTGAAACAGAAACACAAAATTATCGTGGACCAGAGACAGAACATTACCGTGGACCAGAGACAGAACATTACCGTGGACCAGAGACAGAACATTACCGTGGACCAGAGACAGAACATTTCCGTGGACCAGAGACAGAACATTTCCGTGGACCAGAGACAGAACATTACCGTGGACCAGAGACAGAACATTACTGTGGACCAGAGACCGAACTTTACCTTGAAACCGAACATTACCGTGGACCAGAGACAGAATATTACCATGGACCAGAGACAGAACATTACCATGAAACAGAACATTATCGTGGACCAGAAACGGAACATTACCATGAAACAGAACATTATCGTGGACCAAAGACGGAACATTATCGTGGACCAGAGACGGAACATTACCGTGAAACCGAACATTATCGTGGACCAGACACAGAACAATACCGTGGACCAGAGACAGAACATTACCATGAAACCGAACATTATCGTGGACCAGAAACGGAACATTACCGTGAAACAGAAACAAAAAATTATTGTGGACCACAAACGGAACATTACCGTGATACAGAAACAGAACATTATCGTGGACCAGAGACGGAACATTACCGTGAAACCGAACATTATCGTGGACCAGAGATCGAACATTATCGTGGACCAGAGACAGAATATTACCGTGGACCAGAGACAGAACATTACCGTGGACCAGAGACAGAACATTTCCGTGGACCAGAGACAGAACATTTCCGTGGACCAGAGACAGAACATTACCGTGGACCAGAGACAGAACATTACTGTGGACCAGAGACCGAACTGTACCTTGAAACCGAACATTACCGTGGACCAGAGACAGAATATTACCATGGACCAGAGACAGAACATTACCATGAAACAGAACATTATCGTGGACCAGAAACGGAACATTACCGTGAAACAGAAACACAACATTATCGTGGACCAGAAACGGAACATTACCGTGAAACAGAAACAGAACATTAGCGTGGACCAGAGACAGAACATTACCGTGAAACAGAAAAACAACATTATCGTGGACCAGAAACGGAACATTACCGTGAAACAGAAACAGAACATTAGCGTGGACCAGAGACAGAACATTACCGTGAACCAGATACAGAACATTACCGTGGACCAGAGACAGAACATTACCGTGAAACGGAAATGAAACATTACCGTGGACCAGAAATGGAACATTATCATGGACCAGAGACAGAACATTATCGTGGACCAAAGACGGAACATTATCATAGACCAGAGACGGAACATTACCGTGAAACGGAACATTATCGTGGACCAGACACAGAACATTACCGTGGACCAGAGACAGAACATTACCATGAAACCGAAACAGAACATTATCGTGGACCAGAAACGGAACATTACCGTGAAACAGAAACACAAAATTATCGTGGACCAGAAACGGAACATTACCGTGAAACAGAAACACAACATTATCGTGGACCAGAGACGGAACATTACCGTGAAACCGAACATTATCGTGGACCAGAGATCGAACATTACCGTGGACCAGAGACAGAACATTACCGTGAAAAAGAAACAGAACATTACCGTTGACCAGAAACGGAACATTATCGTGGACCAGAGAAAGAACATTACCGTGGACCAGAGACAGAACATTATCGTGGACCAGAAACGGAACATTACCGTGAAAAAGAAACAGAACATTACCGTGGACCAGAAACGGAACATTATCGTGGACCAGAGAAAGAACATTACCGTGAAACCGAAACAGAACATTATCGTGGACCAGAAACGGAACATTACCGTGAAACCGAACATTATCGTGGACCAGACACAGAACATTACCGTGGACCAGAGACAGAACATTACCGTGAAACGGAAACAGAACATTACCGTGGACCAGAAACGGAACATTATCATGGACCATAGACAGAACATTATCGTGGACCAAAGACGGAACATTATCATAGACCAGAGACGGAACATTACCGTGAAACCGAACATTATCGTGGACCAGACACAGAACATTACCGTGGACCAGAGACAGAACATTACCATGAAACCGAAACAGAACATTATCGTGGACCAGAAACGGAACATTAGCGTGGACCAGAGACAGAACATTACCGTGAACCAGATACAGAACATTACCGTGGACCAGAGACAGAACATTACCGTGAAACGGAAATAGAACATTACCGTGGACCAGAAATGGAACATTATCATGGACCAGAGACAGAACATTATCGTGGACCAAAGACGGAACATTATCATAGACCAGAGACGGAACATTACCGTGAAACGGAACATTATCGTGGACCAGACACAGAACATTACCGTGGACCAGAGACAGAACATTACCATGAAACCGAAACAGAACATTATCATGGACCAGAAACGGAACATTACCGTGAAACAGAAACACAAAATTATCGTGGACCAGAAACGGAACATTACCGTGAAACAGAAACACAACATTATCGTGGACCAGAGACGGAACATTACCGTGAAACCGAACATTATCGTGGACCAGAGATCGAACATTACCGTGGACAAGAGACAGAACATTACCGTGAAAAAGAAACAGAACATTACCGTGGACCAGAAACGGAACATTATCGTGGACCAGAGAAAGAACATTACCGTGGACCAGAGACAGAACATTATCGTGGACCAGAAACGGAACATTACCGTGAAACCGAACATTATCGTGGACCAGACACAGAACATTACCGTGGACCAGAGACAGAACATTACCGTGAAACGGAAACAGAACATTACCGTGGACCAGAAACGGAACATTATCATGGACCAGAGACAGAACATTATCGTGGACCAAAGACGGAACATTATCATAGACCAGAGACGGAACATTACCGTGAAACCGAACATTATCCTGGACCAGACACAGAACATTAACGTGGACCAGAGACAGAACATTACCATGAAACCGAAACAGAACATTATCGTGGACCAGAAACGGAACATTACCGTGAAACAGAAACACAAAATTATCGTGGACCAGAAACGGAACATTACCGTGAAACAGAAACACAACATTATCGTGGACCAGAGACGGAACATTACCGTGAAACCGAACATTATCGTGGACCAGAGATCGAACATTACCGTGGACCAGAGACCGAACATTACCGTGAAAAAGAAACAGAACATTACCGTGGACCAGAAACAGAACATTATCGTGGACCAGAGAAAGAACATTACCATGGACCAGAGACAGAACATTATCGTGAACCAGAAACGGAACATTATCGTGAAAAAGAAACAGAACATTACCGTGGACCAGAAACGGAACATTATCGTGGACCAGAGAAAGAACATTACCGTGAAACCGAAACAGAACATTATCGTGGACCAGAAACGGAACATTACCGTGAAACAGAAACACAAAATTATCGTGGACCAGAGATAGAACATTACCGTGGACCAGAGACAGAACATTACCGTGGACCAGAGACAGAACATTTCCGTGGACCAAAGACAGAACATTTCCGTGGACCAGAGACAGAACATTACCGTGGACCAGAGACAGAACATTACTGTGGACCAGGGACCGAACTTTACCTTGAAACCGAACATTATCGTGGACCAGAGATCGAACATTATCGTGGACCAGAGACAGAACATTACCGTGGACCAGAGACAGAACATTACCGTGGACCAGAGACCGAACATTACCTTGAAACCGAAAATTACCGTGGACCAGAAACAGAAAATTACCATGGACCAGAGACAGAACATTACCGTGAAACAGAACATTATCATGGACCAGAAACGGAACATTAACGTGAAACAGAAACACAACATTATCGTGGACCAGAGACGGAACATTACCGTGGACCAGAGACGGAACATTTCCGTTAAACCGAAACAGAACATTATCGTGGACCAGAAACGGAACATTACCGTGAAACCGAAACAACATTATCGTGGACCAGACACGGAACATTACCGTGAAACCGAACATTATCGTGGACCAGAGATCGAACATTACCGTGAACCAGATACAGAACATTACCGTGGACCAGAGACAGAACATTACCGTGAAACGGAAATGAAACATTACCGTGGACCAGAAATGGAACATTATCATGGACCAGAGACAGAACATTATCGTGGACCAAAGACGGAACATTATCATAGACCAGAGACGGAACATTACCGTGAAACGGAACATTATCGTGGACCAGACACAGAACATTACCGTGGACCAGAGACAGAACATTACCATGAAACCGAAACAGAACATTATCGTGGACCAGAAACGGAACATTACCGTGAAACAGAAACACAAAATTATCGTGGACCAGAAACGGAACATTACCGTGAAACAGAAACACAACATGATCGTGGACCAGAGACGGAACATTACCGTGAAACCGAACATTATCGTGGACCAGAGATCGAACATTACCGTGGACCAGAGACAGAACATTACCGTGAAAAAGAAACAGAACATTACCGTTGACCAGAAACGGAACATTATCGTGGACCAGAGAAAGAACATTACCGTGGACCAGAGACAGAACATTATCGTGGACCAGAAACGGAACATTACCGTGAAAAAGAAACAGAACATTACCGTGGACCAGAAACGGAACATTATCGTGGACCAGAGAAAGAACATTACCGTGAAACCGAAACAGAACATTATCGTGGACCAGAAACGGAACATTACCGTGAAACCGAACATTATCGTGGACCAGACACAGAACATTACCGTGGACCAGAGACAGAACATTACCGTGAAACGGAAACAGAACATTACCGTGGACCAGAAACGGAACATTATCATGGACCATAGACAGAACATTATCGTGGACCAAAGACGGAACATTATCATAGACCAGAGACGGAACATTACCGTGAAACCGAACATTATCGTGGACCAGACACAGAACATTACCGTGGACCAGAGACAGAACATTACCATGAAACCGAAACAGAACATTATCGTGGACCAGAAACGGAACATTAGCGTGGACCAGAGACAGAACATTACCGTGAACCAGATACAGAACATTACCGTGGACCAGAGACAGAACATTACCGTGAAACGGAAATAGAACATTACCGTGGACCAGAAATGGAACATTATCATGGACCAGAGACAGAACATTATCGTGGACCAAAGACGGAACATTATCATAGACCAGAAACGGAACATTACCGTGAAATGGAACATTATCGTGGACCAGACACAGAACATTACCGTGGACCAGAGACAGAACATTACCATGAAACCGAAACAGAACATTATCGTGGACCAGAAACGGAACATTACCGTGAAACAGAAACACAAAATTATCGTGGACCAGAAACGGAACATTACCGTGAAACAGAAACACAACATTATCGTGGACCAGAGACGGAACATTACCGTGAAACCGAACATTATCGTGGACCAGAGATCGAACATTACCGTGGACCAGAGACAGAACATTACCGTGAAAAAGAAACAGAACATTACCGTGGACCAGAAACGGAACATTATCGTGGACCAGAGAAAGAACATTACCGTGGACCAGAGACAGAACATTATCGTGGACCAGAAACGGAACATTACCGTGAAAAAGAAACAGAACATTACCGTGGACCAGAAACGGAACATTATCGTGGACCAGAGAAAGAACATTACCGTGAAACCGAAACAGAACATTATCGTGGACCAGAAACGGAACATTACCGTGAAACCGAACATTATCGTGGACCAGACACAGAACATTACCGTGGACCAGAGACAGAACATTACCGTGAAACGGAAACAGAACATTACCGTGGACCAGAAACGGAACATTATCATGGACCAGAGACAGAACATTATCGTGGACCAAAGACGGAACATTATCATAGACCAGAGACGGAACATTACCGTGAAACCGAACATTATCGTGGACCAGACACAGAACATTACCGTGGACCAGAGACAGAACATTACCATGAAACCGAAACAGAACATTATCGTGGACCAGAAACGGAACATTACCGTGAAACAGAAACACAAAATTATCGTGGACCAGAAACGGAACATTACCGTGAAACAGAAACACAACATTATCGTGGACCAGAGACGGAACATTACCGTGAAACCGAACATTATCGTGGACCAGAGATCGAACATTACCGTGGACCAGAGACCGAACATTACCGTGAAAAAGAAACAGAACATTACCGTGGACCAGAAACAGGACATTATCGTGGACCAGAGAAAGAACATTACCATGGACCAGAGACAGAACATTATCGTGGACCAGAAACGGAACATTATCGTGAAAAAGAAACAGAACATTACCGTGGACCAGAAACGGAACATTATCGTGGACCAGAGAAAGAACATTACCGTGAAACCGAAACAGAACATTATCGTGGACCAGAAACGGAAAATTACCGTGAAACCGAATATTATCGTGGACCAGACACAGAACATTACCGTGGACCAGAGACAGAACATTACCGTGAAACCGAAACAGAACATTATCGTGGACCAGAAACGGAACATTACCGTGAAACAGAAACACAAAATTATCGTGGACCAGAGATAGAACATTACCGTGGACCAGAGACAGAACATTACCGTGGACCAGAGACAGAACATTACCGTGGACCAGAGACCGAACATTACCTTGAAACCGAAAATTACCTTGGACCAGAAACAGAAAATTACCATGGACCAGAGACAGAACATTACCGTGAAACAGAACATTATCATGGACCAGAAACGTAACATTAACGTGAAACAGAAACACAACATTATCGTGGACCAGAGACGGAACATTACCGTGGACCAGAGACGGAACATTTCCGTTAAACCGAAACAGAACATTATCGTGGACCAGAAACGGAACATTACCGTGAAACCGAAACAACATTATCGTGGACCAGACACGGAACATTACCGTGAAACCGAACATTATCGTGGACCAGAGATCGAACATTACCGTGAACCAGATACAGAACATTACCGTGGACCAGAGACAGAACATTACCGTGAAACGGAAATGAAACATTACCGTGGACCAGAAATGGAACATTATCATGGACCAGAGACAGAACATTATCGTGGACCAAAGACGGAACATTATCATAGACCAGAGACGGAACATTACCGTGAAACGGAACATTATCGTGGACCAGACACAGAACATTACCGTGGACCAGAGACAGAACATTACCATGAAACCGAAACAGAACATTATCGTGGACCAGAAACGGAACATTACCGTGAAACAGAAACACAAAATTATCGTGGACCAGAAACGGAACATTACCGTGAAACAGAAACACAACATGATCGTGGACCAGACACGGAACATTACCGTGAAACCGAACATTATCGTGGACCAGAGATCGAACATTACCGTGGACCAGAGACAGAACATTACCGTGAAAAAGAAACAGAACATTATCGTGGACCAAAGACGGAACATTATCATAGACCAGAGACGGAACATTACCGTGAAACCGAACATTATCGTGGACCAGACACAGAACATTACCGTGGACCAGAGACAGAACATTACCATGAAACCGAAACAGAACATTATCGTGGACCAGAAACGGAACATTACCGTGAAACAGAAACACAAAATTATCGTGGACCAGAAACGGAACATTACCGTGAAACAGAAACACAACATTATCGTGGACCAGAGACGGAACATTACCGTGAAACCGAACATTATCGTGGACCAGAGATCGAACATTACCGTGGACCAGAGACCGAACATTACCGTGAAAAAGAAACAGAACATTACCGTGGACCAGAAACAGGACATTATCGTGGACCAGAGAAAGAACATTACCATGGACCAGAGACAGAACATTATCGTGGACCAGAAACGGAACATTATCGTGAAAAAGAAACAAAACATTACCGTGGACCAGAAACGGAACATTATCGTGGACCAGAGAAAGAACATTACCGTGAAACCGAAACAGAACATTATCGTGGACCAGAAACGGAAAATTACCGTGAAACCGAATATTATCGTGGACCAGACACAGAACATTACCGTGGACCAGAGACAGAACATTACCGTGAAACCGAAACAGAACATTATCGTGGACCAGAAACGGAACATTACCGTGAAACAGAAACACAAAATTATCGTGGACCAGAGATAGAACATTACCGTGGACCAGAGACAGAACATTACCGTGGACCAGAGACAGAACATTACCGTGGACCAGAGACCGAACATTACCTTGAAACCGAAAATTACCTTGGACCAGAAACAGAAAATTACCATGGACCAGAGACAGAACATTACCGTGAAACAGAACATTATCATGGACCAGAAACGTAACATTAACGTGAAACAGAAACACAACATTATCGTGGACCAGAGACGGAACATTACCGTGGACCAGAGACGGAACATTTCCGTTAAACCGAAACAGAACATTATCGTGGACCAGAAACGGAACATTACCGTGAAACCGAAACAACATTATCGTGGACCAGACACGGAACATTACCGTGAAACCGAACATTATCGTGGACCAGAGATCGAACATTACCGTGAACCAGATACAGAACATTACCGTGGACCAGAGACAGAACATTACCGTGAAACGGAAATGAAACATTACCGTGGACCAGAAATGGAACATTATCATGGACCAGAGACAGAACATTATCGTGGACCAAAGACGGAACATTATCATAGACCAGAGACGGAACATTACCGTGAAACGGAACATTATCGTGGACCAGACACAGAACATTACCGTGGACCAGAGACAGAACATTACCATGAAACCGAAACAGAACATTATCGTGGACCAGAAACGGAACATTACCGTGAAACAGAAACACAAAATTATCGTGGACCAGAAACGGAACATTACCGTGAAACAGAAACACAACATGATCGTGGACCAGACACGGAACATTACCGTGAAACCGAACATTATCGTGGACCAGAGATCGAACATTACCGTGGACCAGAGACAGAACATTACCGTGAAAAAGAAACAGAACATTACCGTTGACCAGAAACGGAACATTATCGTGGACCAGAGAAAGAACATTACCGTGGACCAGAGACAGAACATTATCGTGGACCAGAAACGGAACATTACCGTGAAAAAGAAACAGAACATTACCGTGGACCAGAAACGGAACATTATCGTGGACCAGAGAAAGAACATTACCGTGAAACCGAAACAGAACATTATCGTGGACCAGAAACGGAACATTACCGTGAAACCGAACATTATCGTGGACCAGACACAGAACATTACCGTGGACCAGAGACAGAACATTACCGTGAAACGGAAACAGAACATTACCGTGGACCAGAAACGGAACATTATCATGGACCATAGACAGAACATTATCGTGGACCAAAGACGGAACATTACCGTGGACCAGAGACGGAACATTACCGTGAAACCGAACATTATCGTGGACCAGACACAGAACATTACCGTGGACCAGAGACAGAACATTACCATGAAACCGAAACAGAACATTATCGTGGACCAGAAACGGAACATTAGCGTGGACCAGAGACAAAACATTACCGTGAACCAGATACAGAACATTACCGTGGACCAGAGACAGAACATTACCGTGAAACGGAAATAGAACATTACCGTGGACCAGAAATGGAACATTATCATGGACCAGAGACAGAACATTATCGTGGACCAAAGACGGAACATTATCATAGACCAGAGACGGAACATTACCGTGAAACGGAACATTATCGTGGACCAGACACAGAACATTACCGTGGACCAGAGACAGAACATTACCATGAAACCGAAACAGAACATTATCGTGGACCAGAAACGGAACATTACCGTGAAACAGAAACACAAAATTATCGTGGACCAGAAACGGAACATTACCGTGAAACCGAAACAACATTATCGTGGACCAGACACGGAACATTACCGTGAAACCGAACATTATCGTGGACCAGAGATCGAACATTACCGTGAACCAGATACAGAACATTACCGTGGACCAGAGACAGAACATTACCGTGAAACGGAAATGAAACATTACCGTGGACCAGAAATGGAACATTATCATGGACCAGAGACAGAACATTATCGTGGACCAAAGACGGAACATTATCATAGACCAGAGACGGAACATTACCGTGAAACGGAACATTATCGTGGACCAGACACAGAACATTACCGTGGACCAGAGACAGAACATTACCATGAAACCGAAACAGAACATTATCGTGGACCAGAAACGGAACATTACCGTGAAACAGAAACACAAAATTATCGTGGACCAGAAACGGAATATTACCGTGAAACAGAAACACAACATGATCGTGGACCAGAGACGGAACATTACCGTGAAACCGAACATTATCGTGGACCAGAGATCGAACATTACCGTGGACCAGAGACAGAACATTACCGTGAAAAAGAAACAGAACATTACCGTTGACCAGAAACGGAACATTATCGTGGACCAGAGAAAGAACATTACCGTGGACCAGAGACAGAACATTATCGTGGACCAGAAACGGAACATTACCGTGAAAAAGAAACAGAACATTACCGTGGACCAGAAACGGAACATTATCGTGGACCAGAGAAAGAACATTACCGTGAAACCGAAACAGAACATTATCGTGGACCAGAAACGGAACATTACCGTGAAACCGAACATTATCGTGGACCAGACACAGAACATTACCGTGGACCAGAGACAGAACATTACCGTGAAACGGAAACAGAACATTACCGTGGACCAGAAACGGAACATTATCATGGACCATAGACAGAACATTATCGTGGACCAAAGACGGAACATTATCATAGACCAGAGACGGAACATTACCGTGAAACCGAACATTATCGTGGACCAGACACAGAACATTACCGTGGACCAGAGACAGAACATTACCATGAAACCGAAACAGAACATTATCGTGGACCAGAAACGGAACATTAGCGTGGACCAGAGACAGAACATTACCGTGAACCAGATACAGAACATTACCGTGGACCAGAGACAGAACATTACCGTGAAACGGAAATAGAACATTACCGTGGACCAGAAATGGAACATTATCATGGACCAGAGACAGAACATTATCGTGGACCAAAGACGGAACATTATCATAGACCAGAGACGGAACATTACCGTGAAATGGAACATTATCGTGGACCAGACACAGAACATTACCGTGGACCAGAGACAGAACATTACCATGAAACCGAAACAGAACATTATCGTGGACCAGAAACGGAACATTACCGTGAAACAGAAACACAAAATTATCGTGGACCAGAAACGGAACATTACCGTGAAACAGAAACACAACATTATCGTGGACCAGAGACGGAACATTACCGTGAAACCGAACATTATCGTGGACCAGAGATCGAACATTACCGTGGACCAGAGACAGAACATTACCGTGAAAAAGAAACAGAACATTACCGTGGACCAGAAACGGAACATTATCGTGGACCAGAGAAAGAACATTACCGTGGACCAGAGACAGAACATTATCGTGGACCAGAAACGGAACATTACCGTGAAAAAGAAACAGAACATTACCGTGGACCAGAAACGGAACATTATCGTGGACCAGAGAAAGAACATTACCGTGAAACCGAAACAGAACATTATCGTGGACCAGAAACGGAACATTACCGTGAAACCGAATATTATCGTGGACCAGACACAGAACATTACCGTGGACCAGAGACAGAACATTACCGTGAAACGGAAACAGAACATTACCGTGGACCAGAAACGGAACATTATCATGGACCAGAGACAGAACATTATCGTGGACCAAAGACGGAACATTATCATAGACCAGAGACGGAACATTACCGTGAAACCGAACATTATCGTGGACCAGACACAGAACATTACCGTGGACCAGAGACAGAACATTACCATGAAACCGAAACAGAACATTATCGTGGACCAGAAACGGAACATTACCGTGAAACAGAAACACAAAATTATCGTGGACCAGAAACGGAACATTACCGTGAAACAGAAACACAACATTATCGTGGACCAGAGACGGAACATTACCGTGAAACCGAACATTATCGTGGACCAGAGATCGAACATTACCGTGGACCAGAGACCGAACATTACCGTGAAAAAGAAACAGAACATTACCGTGGACCAGAAACAGAACATTATCGTGGACCAGAGAAAGAACATTACCATGGACCAGAGACAGAACATTATCGTGGACCAGAAACGGAACATTATCGTGAAAAAGAAACAGAACATTACCGTGGACCAGAAACGGAACATTATCGTGGACCAGAGAAAGAACATTACCGTGAAACCGAAACAGAACATTATCGTGGACCAGAAACGGAAAATTACCGTGAAACCGAATATTATCGTGGACCAGACACAGAACATTACCGTGGACCAGAGACAGAACATTACCGTGAAACCGAAACAGAACATTATCGTGGACCAGAAACGGAACATTACCGTGAAACAGAAACACAAAATTATCGTGGACCAGAGATAGAACATTACCGTGGACCAGAGACAGAACATTACCGTGGACCAGAGACAGAACATTACCGTGGACCAGAGACCGAACATTACCTTGAAACCGAAAATTACCGTGGACCAGAAACAGAAAATTACCATGGACCAGAGACAGAACATTACCGTGAAACAGAACATTATCATGGACCAGAAACGGAACATTAACGTGAAACCGAAACACAACATTATCGTGGACCAGAGACGGAACATTACCGTGGACCAGAGACGGAACATTTCCGTTAAACCGAAACAGAACATTATCGTGGACCAGAAACGGAACATTACCGTGAAACCGAAACAACATTATCGTGGACCAGACACGGAACATTACCGTGAAATCGAACATTATCGTGGACCAGAGATCGAACATTACCGTGAACCAGATACAGAACATTACCGTGGACCAGAGACAGAACATTACCGTGAAACGGAAATGAAACATTACCGTGGACCAGAAATGGAACATTATCATGGACCAGAGACAGAACATTATCGTGGACCAAAGACGGAACATTATCATAGACCAGAGACGGAACATTACCGTGAAACGGAACATTATCGTGGACCAGACACAGAACATTACCGTGGACCAGAGACAGAACATTACCATGAAACCGAAACAGAACATTATCGTGGACCAGAAACGGAACATTACCGTGAAACAGAAACACAAAATTATCGTGGACCAGAAACGGAACATTACCGTGAAACAGAAACACAACATGATCGTGGACCAGACACGGAACATTACCGTGAAACCGAACATTATCGTGGACCAGAGATCGAACATTACCGTGGACCAGAGACAGAACATTACCGTGAAAAAGAAACAGAACATTACCGTTGACCAGAAACGGAACATTATCGTGGACCAGAGAAAGAACATTACCGTGGACCAGAGACAGAACATTATCGTGGACCAGAAACGGAACATTACCGTGAAAAAGAAACAGAACATTACCGTGGACCAGAAACGGAACATTATCGTGGACCAGAGAAAGAACATTACCGTGAAACCGAAACAGAACATTATCGTGGACCAGAAACGGAACATTACCGTGAAACCGAACATTATCGTGGACCAGACACAGAACATTACCGTGGACCAGAGACAGAACATTACCGTGAAACGGAAACAGAACATTACCGTGGACCAGAAACGGAACATTATCATGGACCATAGACAGAACATTATCGTGGACCAAAGACGGAACATTACCGTGGACCAGAGACGGAACATTACCGTGAAACCGAACATTATCGTGGACCAGACACAGAACATTACCGTGGACCAGAGACAGAACATTACCATGAAACCGAAACAGAACATTATCGTGGACCAGAAACGGAACATTAGCGTGGACCAGAGACAAAACATTACCGTGAACCAGATACAGAACATTACCGTGGACCAGAGACAGAACATTACCGTGAAACGGAAATAGAACATTACCGTGGACCAGAAATGGAACATTATCATGGACCAGAGACAGAACATTATCGTGGACCAAAGACGGAACATTATCATAGACCAGAGACGGAACATTACCGTGAAACGGAACATTATCGTGGACCAGACACAGAACATTACCGTGGACCAGAGACAAAACATTACCATGAAACCGAAACAGAACATTATCGTGGACCAGAAACGGAACATTACCGTGAAACAGAAACACAAAATTATCGTGGACCAGAAACGGAACATTACCGTGAAACAGAAACACAACATTATCGTGGACCAGAGACGGAACATTACCGTGAAACCGAACATTATCGTGGACCAGAGATCGAACATTACCGTGGACCAGAGACAGAACATTACCGTGAAAAAGAAACAGAACATTACCGTGGACCAGAAACGGAACATTATCGTGGACCAGAGAAAGAACATTACCGTGGACCAGAGACAGAACATTATCGTGGACCAGAAACGGAACATTACCGTGAAAAAGAAACAGAACATTACCGTGGACCAGAAACGGAACATTATCGTGGACCAGAGAAAGAACATTACCGTGAAACCGAAACAGAACATTATCGTGGACCAGAAACGGAACATTACCGTGAAACCGAACATTATCGTGGACCAGACACAGAACATTACCGTGGACCAGAGACAGAACATTACCATGAAACCGAAACAGAACATTATCGTGGACCAGAAACGGAACATTACCGTGAAACAGAAACACAAAATTATCGTGGACCAGAAACGGAACATTACCGTGAAACAGAAACACAATATTATCGTGGACCAGAGACGGAACATTACCGTGAAACCGAACATTATCGTGGACCAGAGATCGAACATTACCGTGGACCAGAGACCGAACATTACCGTGAAAAAGAAACAGAACATTACCGTGGACCAGAAACAGAACATTATCGTGGACCAGAGAAAGAACATTACCATGGACCAGAGACAGAACATTATCGTGGACCAGAAACGGAACATTATCGTGAAAAAGAAACAGAACATTACCGTGGACCAGAAACGGAACATTATCGTGGACCAGAGAAAGAACATTACCGTGAAACCGAAACAGAACATTATCGTGGACCAGAAACGGAAAATTACCGTGAAACCGAATATTATCGTGGACCAGACACAGAACATTACCGTGGACCAGAGACAGAACATTACCGTGAAACCGAAACAGAACATTATCGTGGACCAGAAACGGAACATTACCGTGAAACAGAAACACAAAATTATCGTGGACCAGAGATAGAACATTACCGTGGACCAGAGACAGAACATTACCGTGGACCAGAGACAGAACATTTCCGTGGACCAAAGACAGAACATTTCCGTGGACCAGAGACAGAACATTACCGTGGACCAGAGACAGAACATTACTGTGGACCAGGGACCGAACTTTACCTTGAAACCGAACATTATCGTGGACCAGAGATCGAACATTATCGTGGACCAGAGACAGAACATTACCGTGGACCAGAGACAGAACATTACCGTGGACCAGAGACCGAACATTACCTTGAAACCGAAAATTACCGTGGACCAGAAACAGAAAATTACCATGGACCAGAGACAGAACATTACCGTGAAACCGAAACAGAACATTATCGTGGACCAGAAACGGAACATTACCGTGAAACAGAAACACAACATTATCGTGGACCAGAGACGGAACATTACCGTGGACCAGAAATGGAACATTACCGTGAAACCGAACATTATCGTGGACCAGAGACGGAACATTACCGTGAAACCGAACATTATCGTCGACCAGAAATCGAACATTATCGTGGACCAGAGACAGAACATTACCGTGGACCAGAAATGGAACATTACCGTGAAACCAAACATTACCATGGACCAGATACGGAACATTACCGTGGACCAGAAACAGAAAATTACCATGGACCAGAGACAGAACATTACCGTGAAACAGAACATTATCATGGACCAGAAACGGAACATTACCGTGAAACAGAAACACAAAATTATCGTGGACCAGAAACGGAACATTACCGTGAAACAGAAACACAACATTATCGTGGACCAGAGACAGAACATTACCGTGGACCAGAGACAGAACATTTCCGTGGACCAGAGACAGAACATTTCCGTGGACCAGAGACAGAACATTACCGTGGACCAGAGACAGAACATTACTGTGGACCAGAGACCGAACTTTACCTTGAAACCGAACATTACCGTGGACCAGAGACAGAATATTACCATGGACCAGAGACAGAACATTACCATGAAACAGAACATTATCATGGACCAGAAACGGAACATTACCGTGAAACAGAAACACAACATTATCGTGGACCAGAGAAGGAACATTACCGTGGACCAGAGACGGAACATTACCGTGAAACCGAACATTATCGTGGACCAGACAGAACATTACCATGAAACCGAAACAGAACATTATCGTGGACCAGAAACAGAACATTACCGTGAAACAGAAAAACAACATTACCGTGGACCAGAGACAGAACATTACCTTGAAACCAAAACAGAACATTATCGTGGACCAGAAAAGGAACATTATCGTGGACCAGAGACAGAACATTACCGTGAAACCGAAACAGAACATTATCGTGGACCAGAAACGGAACATTATCGTGGACCAGAGACAGAACATTATCGTGGATCAGAGACAGAACATTAACGTGGACCAGAAACGGAAAATTATCATGGACCAGAGACACAACATTACCGTGAAACCTAAACAGAACATTATCGTTGACCAGAAACGGAAAATTATCGTGAAACCGAACATTATAGTGGACCAGAAACACAACATTATCATGGACCAGAAACTGAACATTACCGTGAAACAGAAACACAACATTATCGTGGACCAGAGACGGAACATTACCGTGAAACCGAACATTACCGTGGACCAGAGACAGAACATTACCGTGGACCAGAGACAGAACATTACCGTGAAACCGAAACAGAACATTACCGTGGACCAGAACATTACCGTGAAACCGAACATTATCGTGAAACCGAACATTATCGTGGACCAGAGACCGAACATGACCGTGAAACCGAACATTACCGTGGACCAGAGACCAAACATTACCATGAATCCGAAACAGAACATTATCGTGGACCAGAAACGGAACATTACCGTGAAACAGAAAAACAACATTATCGTGGACCAGAGACGGAACATTATCGTGGACCAGAAACGGAACATTATCGTGAAACCGAACATTATCGTGGACCAGAGACGGAACATTACCGTGAAACAGAAACACAACATTATCGTCGACCAGAAACGGAACATTACCGTGAAACAGAAACAGAACATTAGCGTGGACCAGAGACAGAACATTACCGTGAAACAGAAACACAACATTATCGTGGACCAGAAACGGAACATTACCGTGAAACAGAAAAAGAACATTAGCGTGGACCAGAGACAGAACATTACCGTGAACAAGAGACAGAACATTACCGTGAAACAGAATCACAACATTACCGTGGACCACAGACAGAACATTACCGTGAAATGGAAACAGAACATTACCGTGAAACCGAAACAGAACATTATCGTGGACCAAAGACGGAACATTATCGTGGACCAGAGACGGAACATTACCGTGAAACGGAACATTATCGTGGACCAGTCACAGAACATTACCGTGGACCAGAGACAGAACATTACCATGAAACCGAAACAGAACATTATCGTGGACCAGAAACGGAACATTACCGTGAAACAGAAACACAAAATTATCGTGGACCAGAAACGGAACATTACCGTGAAACAGAAACAGAACATTATCGTGGACCAGAAACGGAACATTACCGTGAAACAGAAACGGAACATTATCGTGGACCAGAGAAAGAACATTACCGTGGACCAGAGACAGAACATTATCGTGGACCAGAAACGGAACATTACCGTGAAAAAGAAACAGAACATTACCGTGGACCAGAAACGGAACATTATCGTGGACCAGAGAAAGAACATTACCGTGAAACCGAAACAGAACATTATCGTGGACCAGAAACGGAACATTACCGTGAAACCGAACATTATCGTGGACCAGACACAGAACATTACCGTGGACCAGAGACAGAACATTACCGTGAAACGGAAACAGAACATTACCGTGGACCAGAAACGGAACATTATCATGGACCAGAGACAGAACATTATCGTGGACCAAAGACGGAACATTATCATAGACCAGAGACGGAACATTACCGTGAAACCGAACATTATCGTGGACCAGACACAGAACATTACCGTGGACCAGAGACAGAACATTACCATGAAACCGAAACAGAACATTATCGTGGACCAGAAACGGAACATTACCGTGAAACAGAAACACAAAATTATCGTGGACCAGAAACGGAACATTACCGTGAAACAGAAACACAACATTATCGTGGACCAGAGACGGAACATTACCGTGAAACCGAACATTATCGTGGACCAGAGATCGAACATTACCGTGGACCAGAGACCGAACATTACCGTGAAAAAGAAACAGAACATTACCGTGGACCAGAAACAGGACATTATCGTGGACCAGAGAAAGAACATTACCATGGACCAGAGACAGAACATTATCGTGGACCAGAAACGGAACATTATCGTGAAAAAGAAACAGAACATTACCGTGGACCAGAAACGGAACATTATCGTGGACCAGAGAAAGAACATTACCGTGAAACCGAAACAGAACATTATCGTGGACCAGAAACGGAAAATTACCGTGAAACCGAATATTATCGTGGACCAGACACAGAACATTACCGTGGACCAGAGACAGAACATTACCGTGAAACCGAAACAGAACATTATCGTGGACCAGAAACGGAACATTACCGTGAAACAGAAACACAAAATTATCGTGGACCAGAGATAGAACATTACCGTGGACCAGAGACAGAACATTACCGTGGACCAGAGACAGAACATTACCGTGGACCAGAGACCGAACATTACCTTGAAACCGAAAATTACCGTGGACCAGAAACAGAAAATTACCATGGACCAGAGACAGAACATTACCGTGAAACAGAACATTATCATGGACCAGAAACGTAACATTAACGTGAAACAGAAACACAACATTATCGTGGACCAGAGACGGAACATTACCGTGGACCAGAGACGGAACATTTCCGTTAAACCGAAACAGAACATTATCGTGGACCAGAAACGGAACATTACCGTGAAACCGAAACAACATTATCGTGGACCAGACACGGAACATTACCGTGAAACCGAACATTATCGTGGACCAGAGATCGAACATTACCGTGAACCAGATACAGAACATTACCGTGGACCAGAGACAGAACATTACCGTGAAACGGAAATGAAACATTACCGTGGACCAGAAATGGAACATTATCATGGACCAGAGACAGAACATTATCGTGGACCAAAGACGGAACATTATCATAGACCAGAGACGGAACATTACCGTGAAACGGAACATTATCGTGGACCAGACACAGAACATTACCGTGGACCAGAGACAGAACATTACCATGAAACCGAAACAAAACATTATCGTGGACCAGAAACGGAACATTACCGTGAAACAGAAACACAAAATTATCGTGGACCAGAAACGGAACATTACCGTGAAACAGAAACACAACATGATCGTGGACCAGACACGGAACATTACCGTGAAACCGAACATTATCGTGGACCAGAGATCGAACATTACCGTGGACCAGAGACAGAACATTACCGTGAAAAAGAAACAGAACATTACCGTTGACCAGAAACGGAACATTATCGTGGACCAGAGAAAGAACATTACCGTGGACCAGAGACAGAACATTATCGTGGACCAGAAACGGAACATTACCGTGAAAAAGAAACAGAACATTACCGTGGACCAGAAACGGAACATTATCGTGGACCAGAGAAAGAACATTACCGTGAAACCGAAACAGAACATTATCGTGGAACAGAAACGGAACATTACCGTGAAACCGAACATTATCGTGGACCAGACACAGAACATTACCGTGGACCAGAGACAGAACATTACCGTGAAACGGAAACAGAACATTACCGTGGACCAGAAACGGAACATTATCATGGACCATAGACAGAACATTATCGTGGACCAAAGACGGAACATTACCGTGGACCAGAGACGGAACATTACCGTGAAACCGAACATTATCGTGGACCAGACACAGAACATTACCGTGGACCAGAGACAGAACATTACCATGAAACCGAAACAGAACATTATCGTGGACCAGAAACGGAACATTAGCGTGGACCAGAGACAAAACATTACCGTGAACCAGATACAGAACATTACCGTGGACCAGAGACAGAACATTACCGTGAAACGGAAATAGAACATTACCGTGGACCAGAAATGGAACATTATCATGGACCAGAGACAGAACATTATCGTGGACCAAAGACGGAACATTATCATAGACCAGAGACGGAACATTACCGTGAAACGGAACATTATCGTGGACCAGACACAGAACATTACCGTGGACCAGAGACAGAACATTACCATGAAACCGAAACAGAACATTATCGTGGACCAGAAACGGAACATTACCGTGAAACAGAAACACAAAATTATCGTGGACCAGAAACGGAACATTACCGTGAAACCGAAACAACATTATCGTGGACCAGACACGGAACATTACCGTGAAACCGAACATTATCGTGGACCAGAGATCGAACATTACCGTGAACCAGATACAGAACATTACCGTGGACCAGAGACAGAACATTACCGTGAAACGGAAATGAAACATTACCGTGGACCAGAAATGGAACATTATCATGGACCAGAGACAGAACATTATCGTGGACCAAAGACGGAACATTATCATAGACCAGAGACGGAACATTACCGTGAAACGGAACATTATCGTGGACCAGACACAGAACATTACCGTGGACCAGAGACAGAACATTACCATGAAACCGAAACAGAACATTATCGTGGACCAGAAACGGAACATTACCGTGAAACAGAAACACAAAATTATCGTGGACCAGAAACGGAACATTACCGTGAAACAGAAACACAACATGATCGTGGACCAGAGACGGAACATTACCGTGAAACCGAACATTATCGTGGACCAGAGATCGAACATTACCGTGGACCAGAGACAGAACATTACCGTGAAAAAGAAACAGAACATTACCGTTGACCAGAAACGGAACATTATCGTGGACCAGAGAAAGAACATTACCGTGGACCAGAGACAGAACATTATCGTGGACCAGAAACGGAACATTACCGTGAAAAAGAAACAGAACATTACCGTGGACCAGAAACGGAACATTATCGTGGACCAGAGAAAGAACATTACCGTGAAACCGAAACAGAACATTATCGTGGACCAGAAACGGAACATTACCGTGAAACCGAACATTATCGTGGACCAGACACAGAACATTACCGTGGACCAGAGACAGAACATTACCGTGAAACGGAAACAGAACATTACCGTGGACCAGAAACGGAACATTATCATGGACCATAGACAGAACATTATCGTGGACCAAAGACGGAACATTATCATAGACCAGAGACGGAACATTACCGTGAAACCGAACATTATCGTGGACCAGACACAGAACATTACCGTGGACCAGAGACAGAACATTACCATGAAACCGAAACAGAACATTATCGTGGACCAGAAACGGAACATTAGCGTGGACCAGAGACAGAACATTACCGTGAACCAGATACAGAACATTACCGTGGACCAGAGACAGAACATTACCGTGAAACGGAAATAGAACATTACCGTGGACCAGAAATGGAACATGATCATGGACCAGAGACAGAACATTATCGTGGACCAAAGACGGAACATTATCATAGACCAGAGACGGAACATTACCGTGAAATGGAACATTATCGTGGACCAGACACAGAACATTACCGTGGACCAGAGACAGAACATTACCATGAAACCGAAACAGAACATTATCGTGGACCAGAAACGGAACATTACCGTGAAACAGAAACACAAAATTATCGTGGACCAGAAACGGAACATTACCGTGAAACAGAAACACAACATTATCGTGGACCAGAGACGGAACATTACCGTGAAACCGAACATTATCGTGGACCAGAGATCGAACATTACCGTGGACCAGAGACAGAACATTACCGTGAAAAAGAAACAGAACATTACCGTGGACCAGAAACGGAACATTATCGTGGACCAGAGAAAGAACATTACCGTGGACCAGAGACACAACATTATCGTGGACCAGAAACGGAACATTACCGTGAAAAAGAAACAGAACATTACCGTGGACCAGAAACGGAACATTATCGTGGACCAGAGAAAGAACATTACCGTGAAACCGAAACAGAACATTATCGTGGACCAGAAACGGAACATTACCGTGAAACCGAATATTATCGTGGACCAGACACAGAACATTACCGTGGACCAGAGACAGAACATTACCGTGAAACGGAAACAGAACATTACCGTGGACCAGAAACGGAACATTATCATGGACCAGAGACAGAACATTATCGTGGACCAAAGACGGAACATTATCATAGACCAGAGACGGAACATTACCGTGAAACCGAACATTATCGTGGACCAGACACAGAACATTACCGTGGACCAGAGACAGAACATTACCATGAAACCGAAACAGAACATTATCGTGGACCAGAAACGGAACATTACCGTGAAACAGAAACACAAAATTATCGTGGACCAGAAACGGAACATTACCGTGAAACAGAAACACAACATTATCGTGGACCAGAGACGGAACATTACCGTGAAACCGAACATTATCGTGGACCAGAGATCGAACATTACCGTGGACCAGAGACCGAACATTACCGTGAAAAAGAAACAGAACATTACCGTGGACCAGAAACAGAACATTATCGTGGACCAGAGAAAGAACATTACCATGGACCAGAGACAGAACATTATCGTGGACCAGAAACGGAACATTATCGTGAAAAAGAAACAGAACATTACCGTGGACCAGAAACGGAACATTATCGTGGACCAGAGAAAGAACATTACCGTGAAACCGAAACAGAACATTATCGTGGACCAGAAACGGAAAATTACCGTGAAACCGAATATTATCGTGGACCAGACACAGAACATTACCGTGGACCAGAGACAGAACATTACCGTGAAACCGAAACAGAACATTATCGTGGACCAGAAACGGAACATTACCGTGAAACAGAAACACAAAATTATCGTGGACCAGAGATAGAACATTACCGTGGACCAGAGACAGAACATTACCGTGGACCAGAGACAGAACATTACCGTGGACCAGAGACCGAACATTACCTTGAAACCGAAAATTACCGTAGACCAGAAACAGAAAATTACCATGGACCAGAGACAGAACATTACCGTGAAACAGAACATTATCATGGACCAGAAACGGAACATTAACGTGAAACAGAAACACAACATTATCGTGGACCAGAGACGGAACATTACCGTGGACCAGAGACGGAACATTTCCGTTAAACCGAAACAGAACATTATCGTGGACCAGAAACGGAACATTACCGTGAAACCGAAACAACATTATCGTGGACCAGACACGGAACATTACCGTGAAACCGAACATTATCGTGGACCAGAGATCGAACATTACCGTGAACCAGATACAGAACATTACCGTGGACCAGAGACAGAACATTACCGTGAAACGGAAATGAAACATTACCGTGGACCAGAAATGGAACATTATCATGGACCAGAGACAGAACATTATCGTGGACCAAAGACGGAACATTATCATAGACCAGAGACGGAACATTACCGTGAAACGGAACATTATCGTGGACCAGACACAGAACATTACCGTGGACCAGAGACAGAACATTACCATGAAACCGAAACAGAACATTATCGTGGACCAGAAACGGAACATTACCGTGAAACAGAAACACAAAATTATCGTGGACCAGAAACGGAACATTACCGTGAAACAGAAACACAACATGATCGTGGACCAGACACGGAACATTACCGTGAAACCGAACATTATCGTGGACCAGAGATCGAACATTACCGTGGACCAGAGACAGAACATTACCGTGAAAAAGAAACAGAACATTACCGTTGACCAGAAACGGAACATTATCGTGGACCAGAGAAAGAACATTACCGTGGACCAGAGACAGAACATTATCGTGGACCAGAAACGGAACATTACCGTGAAAAAGAAACAGAACATTACCGTGGACCAGAAACGGAACATTATCGTGGACCAGAGAAAGAACATTACCGTGAAACCGAAACAGAACATTATCGTGGACCAGAAACGGAACATTACCGTGAAACCGAACATTATCGTGGACCAGACACAGAACATTACCGTGGACCAGAGACAGAACATTACCGTGAAACGGAAACAGAACATTACCGTGGACCAGAAACGGAACATTATCATGGACCATAGACAGAACATTATCGTGGACCAAAGACGGAACATTACCGTGGACCAGAGACGGAACATTACCGTGAAACCGAACATTATCGTGGACCAGACACAGAACATTACCGTGGACCAGAGACAGAACATTACCATGAAACCGAAACAGAACATTATCGTGGACCAGAAACGGAACATTAGCGTGGACCAGAGACAAAACATTACCGTGAACCAGATACAGAACATTACCGTGGACCAGAGACAGAACATTACCGTGAAACGGAAATAGAACATTACCGTGGACCAGAAATGGAACATTATCATGGACCAGAGACAGAACATTATCGTGGACCAGAGACAGAACATTACCGTGAAACGGAAATAGAACATTACCGTGGACCAGAAATGGAACATTATCATGGACCAGAGACAGAACATTATCGTGGACCAAAGACGGAACATTATCATAGACCAGAGACGGAACATTACCGTGAAACGGAACATTATCGTGGACCAGACACAGAACATTACCGTGGACCAGAGACAAAACATTACCATGAAACCGAAACAGAACATTATCGTGGACCAGAAACGGAACATTACCGTGAAACAGAAACACAAAATTATCGTGGACCAGAAACGGAACATTACCGTGAAACAGAAACACAACATTATCGTGGACCAGAGACGGAACATTACCGTGAAACCGAACATTATCGTGGACCAGAGATCGAACATTACCGTGGACCAGAGACAGAACATTACCGTGAAAAAGAAACAGAACATTACCGTGGACCAGAAACGGAACATTATCGTGGACCAGAGAAAGAACATTACCGTGGACCAGAGACAGAACATTATCGTGGACCAGAAACGGAACATTACCGTGAAAAAGAAACAGAACATTACCGTGGACCAGAAACGGAACATTATCGTGGACCAGAGAAAGAACATTACCGTGAAACCGAAACAGAACATTATCGTGGACCAGAAACGGAACATTACCGTGAAACCGAACATTATCGTGGACCAGACACAGAACATTACCGTGGACCAGAGACAGAACATTACCATGAAACCGAAACAGAACATTATCGTGGACCAGAAACGGAACATTACCGTGAAACAGAAACACAAAATTATCGTGGACCAGAAACGGAACATTACCGTGAAACAGAAACACAACATTATCGTGGACCAGAGACGGAACATTACCGTGAAACCGAACATTATCGTGGACCAGAGATCGAACATTACCGTGGACCAGAGACCGAACATTACCGTGAAAAAGAAACAGAACATTACCGTGGACCAGAAACAGAACATTATCGTGGACCAGAGAAAGAACATTACCATGGACCAGAGACAGAACATTATCGTGGACCAGAAACGGAACATTATCGTGAAAAAGAAACAGAACATTACCGTGGACCAGAAACGGAACATTATCGTGGACCAGAGAAAGAACATTACCGTGAAACCGAAACAGAACATTATCGTGGACCAGAAACGGAAAATTACCGTGAAACCGAATATTATCGTGGACCAGACACAGAACATTACCGTGGACCAGAGACAGAACATTACCGTGAAACCGAAACAGAACATTATCGTGGACCAGAAACGGAACATTACCGTGAAACAGAAACACAAAATTATCGTGGACCAGAGATAGAACATTACCGTGGACCAGAGACAGAACATTACCGTGGACCAGAGACAGAACATTTCCGTGGACCAAAGACAGAACATTTCCGTGGACCAGAGACAGAACATTACCGTGGACCAGAGACAGAACATTACTGTGGACCAGGGACCGAACTTTACCTTGAAACCGAACATTATCGTGGACCAGAGATCGAACATTATCGTGGACCAGAGACAGAACATTACCGTGGACCAGAGACAGAACATTACCGTGGACCAGAGACCGAACATTACCTTGAAACCGAAAATTACCGTGGACCAGAAACAGAAAATTACCATGGACCAGAGACAGAACATTACCGTGAAACCGAAACAGAACATTATCGTGGACCAGAAACGGAACATTACCGTGAAACAGAAACACAACATTATCGTGGACCAGAGACGGAACATTACCGTGGACCAGAAATGGAACATTACCGTGAAACCGAACATTATCGTGGACCAGAGACGGAACATTACCGTGAAACCGAACATTATCGTCGACCAGAAATCGAACATTATCGTGGACCAGAGACAGAACATTACCGTGGACCAGAAATGGAACATTACCGTGAAACCAAACATTACCATGGACCAGATACGGAACATTACCGTGGACCAGAAACAGAAAATTACCATGGACCAGAGACAGAACATTACCGTGAAACAGAACATTATCATGGACCAGAAACGGAACATTACCGTGAAACAGAAACACAAAATTATCGTGGACCAGAAACGGAACATTACCGTGAAACAGAAACACAACATTATCGTGGACCAGAGACAGAACATTACCGTGGACCAGAGACAGAACATTTCCGTGGACCAGAGACAGAACATTTCCGTGGACCAGAGACAGAACATTACCGTGGACCAGAGACAGAACATTACTGTGGACCAGAGACCGAACTTTACCTTGAAACCGAACATTACCGTGGACCAGAGACAGAATATTACCATGGACCAGAGACAGAACATTACCATGAAACAGAACATTATCATGGACCAGAAACGGAACATTACCGTGAAACAGAAACACAACATTATCGTGGACCAGAGAAGGAACATTACCGTGGACCAGAGACGGAACATTACCGTGAAACCGAACATTATCGTGGACCAGACAGAACATTACCATGAAACCGAAACAGAACATTATCGTGGACCAGAAACAGAACATTACCGTGAAACAGAAAAACAACATTACCGTGGACCAGAGACAGAACATTACCTTGAAACCAAAACAGAACATTATCGTGGACCAGAAAAGGAACATTATCGTGGACCAGAGACAGAACATTACCGTGAAACCGAAACAGAACATTATCGTGGACCAGAAACGGAACATTATCGTGGACCAGAGACAGAACATTATCGTGGATCATAGACAGAACATTAACGTGGACCAGAAACGGAAAATTATCATGGACCAGAGACACAACATTACCGTGAAACCTAAACAGAACATTATCGTTGACCAGAAACGGAACATTATCGTGAAACCGAACATTATAGTGGACCAGAAACACAACATTATCATGGACCAGAAACTGAACATTACCGTGAAACAGAAACACAACATTATCGTGGACCAGAGACGGAACATTACCGTGAAACCGAACATTACCGTGGACCAGAGACAGAACATTACCGTGGACCAGAGACAGAACATTACCGTGAAACCGAAACAGAACATTACCGTGGACCAGAACATTACCGTGAAACCGAACATTATCGTGAAACCGAACATTATCGTGGACCAGAGACCGAACATGACCGTGAAACCGAACATTACCGTGGACCAGAGACCAAACATTACCATGAATCCGAAACAGAACATTATCGTGGACCAGAAACGGAACATTACCGTGAAACAGAAAAACAACATTATCGTGGACCAGAGACGGAACATTATCGTGGACCAGAAACGGAACATTATCGTGAAACCGAACATTATCGTGGACCAGAGACGGAACATTACCGTGAAACAGAAACACAACATTATCGTCGACCAGAAACGGAACATTACCGTGAAACAGAAACAGAACATTAGCGTGGACCAGAGACAGAACATTACCGTGAAACAGAAACACAACATTATCGTGGACCAGAAACGGAACATTACCGTGAAACAGAAAAAGAACATTAGCGTGGACCAGAGACAGAACATTACCGTGAACAAGAGACAGAACATTACCGTGAAACAGAATCACAACATTACCGTGGACCACAGACAGAACATTACCGTGAAATGGAAACAGAACATTACCGTGAAACCGAAACAGAACATTATCGTGGACCAAAGACGGAACATTATCGTGGACCAGAGACGGAACATTACCTTGAAACGGAACATTATCGTGGACCAGTCACAGAACATTACCGTGGACCAGAGACAGAACATTACCATGAAACCGAAACAGAACATTATCGTGGACCAGAAACGGAACATTACCGTGAAACAGAAACACAAAATTATCGTGGACCAGAAACGGAACATTACCGTGAAACAGAAACAGAACATTATCGTGGACCAGAGACGGAACATTACCGTGAAACCGAACATTATCGTGGACCAGAGATCGAACATTACCGTGGACCAGAGACAGAACATTACCGTGGACCAGAGAAGGAACATTACCGTGGACCAGAGACGGAACATTACCGTGAAACCGAAACAGAATATTATCGTGGACCAGAAACGGAACATTACCGTGAAACCGAAACAGAACATTATCGTGGACCAGAGACAGAATATTACCGTGGACCAGAGACAGAACATTACCGTGGACCAGAGACAGAACATTATCGTGGACCAGAAACGGAACATTACCGTGAAACAGAAACACAAAATTATCGTGGACCAGAAACGGAACATTACCGTGAAACAGAAACACAACATTATAGTGGACCAGAGCCGGAACATTACCGTGAAACCGAACATTATCGTGGACCAGATATCGAACATTACCGTGGACCAGAGACAGAACATTACCGTGGACCAGAGACAGAACATTACCGTGAAAAAGAAACAGAACATTACTGTGGACCAGATACGGAACATTATCGTGGAGCAGAGACAGAACATTACCGTGAAACCGAAACAGAACATTATCGTGGACCAGAAACGGAACATTACCGTGAAACCGAACATTATCGTGGACCAGACACAGAACATTACCGTGGACCAGAGACAGAACATTACCTTTAAACCGAAACAGAACATTATCGTGGACCAGAAATGGAACATTACCGTGAAACAGAAACACAAAATTATCGTGGACCAGAGACGGAACATTACCGTGAAACCGAACATTATCGTGGACCAGAGATCGAACATTACCGTGGACCAGAGACAGAACATTACCGTGGACCAGAGACAGAACATTTCCGTGGACCAGAGACAGAACATTTCCGTGGACCAGAGACAGAACATTACCGTGGACCAGAGACAGAACATTACTGTGGACCAGAGACCGAACTTTACCTTGAAACCGAACATTACCGTGGACCAGAGACAGAATATTACCATGGACCAGAGACAGAACATTACCATGAAACAGAACATTATCATGGACCAGAAACGGAACATTACCGTGAAACAGAAACACAACATTATCGTGGACCAGAAACGGAACATTACCGTGAAACAGAAACAGAACATTAGCTTGGACCAGAGATAGAACATTACCGTGGACCAGAAACGGAACATTACCGTGAAAAGGAAACACAACATTATCGTGGACCAGAAACGGAACATTACCGTGAAACAGAAACACAACATTATCGTGGACCAGAAACGGAACATTACCGTGAAACAGAAACACAATATTATCGTGGACCAGAAATAGAACATTACCGTGAACCAGAGACAGAACATTACCGTGAAACGGAAACAGAACATTACCGTGAAACCGAAACAGAACATTATCGTGTACCAAAGACGGAACATTATCGTGGACCAGAGACCGAACATTACCGTGAAACCGAACATTATCGTGGACCAGAAACGGAACATTATCGTGAAACCGAACATTATCGTGGACCAGAGACGGAACATTACCGTGAAACAGAAACAAAACATTACCGTGGACCAGAGACAGAACATTACCGTGAAACGGAAACAGAACATTACCGTGAAACTGAAACAGAACATTATCGTGGACCAGAAACGGAACATTATCGTGGACCAGAGACAGAACATTATCGTGGATCAGAGACAGAACATTATCGTGGACCAGAGACGGAACATTACCGTGAAACAGAAACAAAACATTACCGTGGACCAGAGACAGAACATTACCGTGAAACGGAAACAGAACATTACCGTGAAACCGAAACAGAACATTATCATGGACCAGAACCGGAACATTATCGTGGACCAGAGACAGAACATTATCGTGGATCAGAGACAGAACATTATCGTGGACCAGAGACGGAACATTATCGTGGACCAGAGACAGAACATTACCGTGAAACCTAAACAGAACATTATCGTGGACCAGAAACGGAACATTATCGTGAAACCGAACATTATCGTGGACCAGAAACACAACTTTATCGTGGACCAGAAACGGAACATTACCGTGAAACAGAAACAACATTATCGTGGACCAGAGACGGAACATTACCGTGAAACCGAACATTATCGTGGACCAGAGATCGAACATTACTGTGGACCAGAGACCGAACTTTACCTTGAAACCGAACATTACCGTGGACCAGAGACAGAACATTACCATGGACCAGAGACAGAACATTACCATGAAACAGATCATTATCATGGACCAGAAACCGAACATTACCGTGGACCAGAGACAGAATATTACCATGGACCAGAGACAGAACATTACCATGAAACAGAACATTATCATGGACCAGAAACGGAACATTACCGTGAAACAGAAACACAACATTATCGTGGACCAGAGACGGAACATTATCGTGGACCAGAGACAGAACATTACCGTGAAACCTAAACGGAACATTATCATGGACCAGAAACGGAACATTATCGTGAAACCGAACATTATCGTGGACCAGAGACGGAACATTACCGTGAAACTGAAACACAACAATACCACGGACCAGAGACAGAACATTACCGTGAAACTTAAACAGAACATTATCGTGGACCAGAAACGGAACATTACCGTGAAACCGAAACAGAACATTATCGTGGACCAGAAACGGAACATTACCGTGGACCAGAGACAGAACATTACCTTGAAACCAAACCGGAACATTATCGTGGACCAGAAACGGAACATTATCATGGACCAGAGAAAGAACATTACCGTGAAACCGAAAAAGAACATTATCATGGACCAGGACCGGAACATTATCATGGACCAGAAACGGAACATTACCGTGAAACAGAAACACAACATTATCGTGGACCAGAGACGGAACATTACCGTGGACCAGAAATGGAACATTACAGTGAAACCAAAACAGAACATTATCGTGGACCAGAGACGGAACATTACCGTGAAACCGAACATTATCGTGGACCAGAGATCGAACATTACCGTGGACCAGAGACAGAACATTACCGTGGACCAGAGACAGAACATTAATGTGGACCAGAGACAGAACATTACCGTGGACCAGAGACAGAACATTACCGTGAAACCGAAACAGAACAATATCTTGGACCAGAAACGGAACATTACCGTGAAACAGAAACACAAAATTATCGTGGACCAGAGACGGAACATTACCGTGAAACCGAACATTATCGTGGACCAGAGATCGAACATTATCGTGGACCAGAAATGGAACATTACCGTGAAACCGAAACAGAACATTATTGTGGACCAGAAACAGAACATTACCGTGAAACCGAAACAGAACATTATCGTGGACCAGAAATGGAACATTACCGTGAAACCGAAACAGAACATTATCGTGGACCAGAAATGGAACATTACCGTGAAACAGAAACAGAACATTACCGTGGACCAGAAACGGAACATTATCGTGGACCAGAGAAAGAACATTACCGTGAAACCGAAACAGAACATTATCGTTGACCAGAAACGGAACATTACCGTGAAACCGAACATTATCGTGGACCAGACACAGAACATTACCGTGGACCAGAGACAGAACATTACCGTGAAACCGAAACAGAACAATATCGTGGACCAGAAACGGAACATTACCGTGAAACAGAAACACAAAATTATCGTGGACCAGAGACGGAACATTACCGTGAAACCGAACATTATCGTGGACCAGAGATCGAACATTACCCAGGACCAGAGACAGAACATTACCGTGGACCAGAGACAGAACATTACCGTAGACCAGAGACAGAACATTTCCGTGGACCAGAGACAGAACATTACCGTTGACCAGAGACAGAACATTACCGTGGACCAGAGACAGAACATTACTGTGGACCAGAGACCGAACTTTACCTTGAAACCGAACATTACCGTGGACCAGAGACAAAATATTACCATGGACCAGAGACAGAACATTACCATGAAACAGAACATTATCATGGACCAGAAACGGAACATTACCGTGAAACAGAAACACAACATTATCGTGGACCAGAGACGGAACATTATCGTGGACCAGAGACGGAACATTATCGTGGACCAGAGACAGAACATTACCGTGAACCCTAAACAGAACATTATCGTGGACCAGAAACGGAACATTATCCTGAAACCGAACATTATCGTGGACCAGAGACGGAACATTACCGTGAAACAGAAACACAATATTACCGTGGACCAGAGACAGCACATTACCGTGAAACCGAAACAGAACATTATCGTGGACCAGAAACGGAACATTACCGTGAAACCGAAACAGAACATTATCGTGGACCAGAAACGGAACATTACCGTGGACCAGAAACGGAACATTACCGTGAAACCGAAACAGAACATTATCGTGGACCAGAAACGGAACATTACCGTGAAACAGAAACACAACATTATCGTGGACCAGAGACGGAACATAACCGTGAAACCGAAACAGAACATTATCGTTGACCAGAAACGGAACATTACCGTGAAACCGAACATTATCGTGGACCAGACACAGAACATTACCGTGGACCAGAGACAGAACATTACCATGAAACCGAAACAGAACAATATCGTGGACCAGAAACGGAACATTACCGTGAAACAGAAACACAAAATTATCGTGGACCAGAGACGGAACATTACCGTGAAACCGAACATTATCGTGGACCAGAGATCGAACATTACCCAGGACCAGAGACAGAACATTACCGTGGACCAGAGACAGAACATTACCGTAGACCAGAGACAGAACATTTCCGTGGACCAGAGACAGAACATTACCGTTGACCAGAGACAGAACATTACCGTGGACCAGAGACAGAACATTACTGTGGACCAGAGACCGAACTTTACCTTGAAACCGAACATTACCGTGGACCAGAGACAAAATATTACCATGGACCAGAGACAGAACATTACCATGAAACAGAACATTATCATGGACCAGAAACGGAACATTACCGTGAAACAGAAACACAACATTATCGTGGACCAGAGACGGAACATTATCGTGGACCAGAGACGGAACATTATCGTGGACCAGAGACAGAACATTACCGTGAACCCTAAACAGAACATTATCGTGGACCAGAAACGGAACATTATCCTGAAACCGAACATTATCGTGGACCAGAGACGGAACATTACCGTGAAACAGAAACACAATATTACCGTGGACACGAGACAGCACATTACCGTGAAACCGAAACAGAACATTATCGTGGACCAGAAACGGAACATTACCGTGAAACCGAAACAGAACATTATCGTGGACCAGAAACGGAACATTACCGTGGACCAGAAACGGAACATTACCGTGAAACCGAAACAGAACATTATCGTGGACCAGAAACGGAACATTACCGTGGACCAGAAACGGAACATTATCGTGGACCAGAGACAGAACATTACCGTGAAACCGAAACAGAACATTATCATGGACCAGAACCGGAACATTATCGTGGATCAGAGACAGAATATTATCGTGGACCAGAGACGGAACATAATCGTGGACCAGAGACAGAACATTACCGTGAAACCTAAACAGAACATTATCGTGGACCAGAAACGGAACATTATCGTGAAACCGAACATTATCGTGGACCAGAAACACAACACTATCGTGGACCAGAAACGGAACATTACCGTGAAACAGAAACACAACATTATCGTGGACCAGAGACGGAACATTACCGTGAAACCGAACATTATCGTGGACCAGACACAGAACATTACCGTGGACCAGAGACAGAACATTACCGTGAAACCGAACATTATCGTGGACCAAAAACGGAACATTACCGTGAAACAGAAACACAAAATTATCGTGGACCAGAGACGGAACATTACCGTGAAACCGAACATTATCGTGGACCAGAGATCGAACATTATCGTGGACCAGAGAAAGAACATTACCGTGGACCAGAGACAGAACATTACCGTGTCCAGAGACAGAACATTACCGTGGACCAGAGACCGAACTTTACCTTGAAACAGAACATTACCGTGGACCAAAAACAGAAAATTACCATGGACCAGAGACAGAACATTACCGTGAAACAGAACATTATCATGGACCAGAAACGGAACATTACCGTGAAACAGAAACACTACATTATCGTGGACCAGAGACGGAACATTACCGTGGACCAGAGACGGAACATTACCGTGAAACCGAAAAAGAACATTATCGTGGACCAGAAACGGAACATTACCGTGAAACTGAAACAGAACATTATCGTGCACCAGAGACGGAACATTACCGTGAAACAGAAACACAACATTACCGTGGACCAGAGACAGAACATTACCGTGAAACCGAAACAGAACATTACCGTGAAACCGAAACAGAACATTATCGTGGACCAGAAACGGAACATTACCGTGAAACAGAAACACAAAATTATCGTGGACCAAAAACGGAACATTACCATGAAACAGAACATTATCGTGGACCAAAGACGGAACATTATCGTGGACCAGTGACGGAACATTACCGTGAAACAGAAACAGAACATTAGCGTGGACCAGAGACAGAACATTACCGTGAAACAGAAAAACAACATTATCGTGGACCAGAAACGGAACATTACCGTGAAAGAGAAACAGAACATTAGCGTGGACCAGAGTCAGAACTTTACCGTGAACCAGAGACAGAACATTACCGTGAAACAGAAACACAACATTACCGTGGACCAGAGACAGAACATTACCGTGAAACGGAAACAGAACATTACCGTGGACCAGAAACGGAACATTATCATGGACCAGAGACAGAACATTATCGTGGACCAAAGACGGAACATTATCATAGACCAGAGACGGAACATTACCGTGAAACCAAACATTATTGTGGACCAGACACAGAACATTATCGTGGACCAGAGACAGAGCATTACCATGAAACCGAAACAGAACATTATCGTGGACCAGAAACGGAACATTACCGTGAAACAGAAACACAAAATTATCGTGGACCAGAAACGGAACATTACCGTGAAACAGAAACACAACATTATCGTGGACCAGAGACGGATCATTACCGTGAAACCGAACATTATCGTGGACCAGAGACAGAACATTACCGTGAAACGGAAACAGAACATTACCGTGGACCAGAAACGGAACATTATCATGCACCAGAGACAGAACATTATCGTGGACCAAAGACGGAACATTATCATAGACCAGAGACGGAACATTACCGTGAAACCAAACATTATCGTGGACCAGAGACGGAACATTACCGTGAAACAGAAACACAACATTACCGTGGACCAGAGACAGAACATTACCGTGAAACGGAAACAGAAAATTACGTGAAACAAAAACAGAACATTATCGTGGACCAGAAACGGAACATTACCGTGAAACAGAAACACAAAATTATCGTGGACCAGAAACGGAACATTACCATGAAACAAAACATTATCGTGGACCAAAGACGGAACATTATCGTGGACCAGAGACGGAACATTACCGTGAAACCGAACATTATCGTGGACCAGACACAGAACATTACCGTGGACCAGAGACAGAACATTACCATGAAACCGAACATTATCGTGGACCAGAAATGGAACATTACTGTGAAACAGAAACAAAAAATTATCGTGCACCAGAAACGGAACATTACCGTGATACAGAAACAGAACATTATCGTGGACCACAGACAGAACATTACCGTGAAACCGAACATTATCGTGGACCAGAGATCGAACATTATCGTGGCCTAGAGACAGAATATTACCATGGACCAGAGACAGAACATTACCGTGGAACAGAGACAGAACATTACCGTGGACCAGAGACCGAACATTACCTTGAAACAGAACATTATCGTGGACCAGAAACGGAACATTACCGTGAAACAGAAACACAAAATTATTGTGGACCAGAAACGGAACATTACCGTGAAACAGAAACACAACATTATCGTGGACCAGAGACGGAACATTACCGTGAAACCGAACATTATCGTGGACCAGAGATCGAACATTACCGTGGACCAGAGACAGAACATTACCGTGAAAAAGAAACAAAACATTACCGTGGACCAGAAACGGAACATTATATTGGACCAGAGAAAGAACATTACCGTGGACCAGAGACAGAACATTATTGTGGACCAGAGATCGAACATTACCGTGCACCAGAGACAGAACATTATCGTGGACCAGAAACGGAACTTTACCATGAAACCGAACATTATCGTGGACTAGACACAGAACATTACCGTGGACCAGAGACAGAACATTACCGTGAAACCGAACATTATCGTGAAACCGAGCATTATCGTGGACCAGAGACCGAACATTACCGTGAAACTGAACATTACCGTGGACCAAAGACCAAACATTACCATGAAACCGAAACAGAACATTATCGTGGACCAGAAACGGAACATTACCGTGAAACAGAAACACAACATTATCGTGGACCAGAAACGGAACATTACCGTGAAACAGAAACAGAACATTAGCGTGGACCAGAGACAGAACATTACCGTGAAACAGAAAAACAACATTATCGTGGACCAGAAACGGAACATTACCGTGAAACAGAAACAGAACATTAGCGTGGACCAGAGACAGAACATTAACGTGAACCAGAGACAGAACATTACCGTGAAACAGAAACACAACATTACCGTGGACCAGAAACGGAACATTATCATGGACCAGAGACAGAACATTATCGTGGACCAAAGACGGAACATTATCATAGACCAGAGACGGAACATTACCGTGAAACCGAACATTATCGTGGACCAGACACAGAACATTACCGTGGACCAGAGACAGAACATTACCATGAAACCGAAACAGAACATTATCGTGGACCAGAAACGGAACATTACCGTGAAACAGAAACACAAAATTATCGTGGACCAGAAACGGAACATTACCGTGAAACAGAAACACAACATTATCGTGGACCAGAGACGGAACATTACCGTGAAACCGAACATTATCGTGGACCAGAGACAGAACATTACCGTGAAACGGAAACAGAACATTACCGTGGACCAGAAACGGAACATTATCATGGACCAGAGACAGAACATTATCGTGGACCAAAGACGGAACATTATCATAGACCAGAGACGGAACATTACCGTGAAACCGAACATTATCGTGGACCAGACACAGAACATTACCGTGGACCAGAGACAGAACATTACCAAGAAACCGAAACAGAACATTATCGTGGACCAGAAACGGAACATTACCGTGAAACAGAAACACAAAATTATCGTGGACCAGAAACGGACCATTACCGTGAAACAGAAACACAACATTATCGTGGACCAGAGACGGAATATTACCGTGAAACCGAACATTATCGTGGACCAGAGATTGAACATTACCGTGGACCAGAGACAGAACATTACCGTGGACCAGAGACAGAACATTACCGTGGACCAGAGACAGAACATTATCGTGGACCAGAAACGGAACATTACCGTGAAAAAGAAACAGAACATTACCGTGGACCAGAAACGGAACATTATCGTGCACCAGAGAAAGAACATTACCGTGAAACCGAAACAGAACATTATCGTGGACCAGAAACGGAACATTACCGTGAAACCGAACATTATCGTGGACCAGACACAGAACATTACCGTGGACCAGAGACAGAACATTACCGTGAAACCGAAACAGAACATTATCGTGGACCAGAAACGGAACATTACCGTGAAACAGAAACACAAAATTATCGTGGACCAGAGACAGAACATTACCGTGGACCAGAGACAGAACATTACCGTGGACCAGAGACAGAACATTTCCGTGGACCAGAGACAGAACATTTCCATGGACCAGAGACAGAACATTACCGTGGACCAGAGACAGAACATTACTGTGGACCAGAGACCAAACTTTACCTTGAAACCGAACATTACCGTGATACAGAAACAGAACATTATCGTGGACCAGAGACGGAACATTACCGTGAAACCGAACATTATCGTGGACCAGAGATCGAACATTATCGTGGACCAGAGACAGAATATTACCGTGGACCAGAGACAGAACATTACCGTGGACCAGAGACAGAACATTACCGTGGACCAGAGACGGAACATTACCGTGGACCAGAGACCGAACATTACCTTGAAACAGAACATTATCGTGGACCAGAAACGGAACATTACCGTGAAACAGAAACACAAAATTATCGTGGACCAGAAACGGAACATTACCGTGAAACAGAAAAACAACATTATCGTGGACCAGAGACGGAACATTACCGTGAAACTGAACATTATCGTGGACCAGAGACAGAACATTACCGTGAAACGGAAACAGAACATTACCGTGGACCAGAAGCGGAACATTATCATGGACCAGAGACGGAACATTACCGTGAAACCGAACATTATCGTGGACCAGAAACGGAACATTACCGTGAAACAGAAACACAAAATTATCGTGGACCAGAAACGGAATATTACCGTGAAACCGAACATTATCGTGGACCAGAGATTGAACATTACCGTGGACCAGAGACAGAACATTACCGTGAAAAAGAAACAGAACATTACCGTGGACCAGAAACGGAACATTATCTTGGACCACAGAAAGAACATTACCGTGAAAAAGAAACAGAACATTACCGTGGACCAGAGACAGAACATTATCGTGGACCAGAGATCGAACATTACCGTGGACCAGAGACAGAACATTATCGTGGACCACAAACGGAACATTACTGTGAAAAAGAAACAGAACATTACCGTGGACCAGAAACGGAACATTATCGTGGACCAGAGATCGAACATTATCGTGGACCACAAACGGAATATTACCGTGAAACCGAAACAGAACATTACCGTGGACCAGAAACGGAACATTACCATGAAACAGAACATTATCGTGGACCAAAGACGGAACATTATCGTGGACCAGAGACGGAACATTACCGTGAAACCGAACATTATCGTGGACCAGACACAGAACATTACCGTGGACCAGAGACAGAACATTACCATGAAACCGAACATTATCTTGGACCAGAAACGGAACATTACCGTGAAACAGAAACAAATAATTATCGTGGACCAGAAACGGAATAGTACCGTGATACAGAAACAGAACATTATCTTGGACCAGAGACGGAACATTACCGTGAAACCGAACATTATCGTGGACCAGAGATCGAACATTATCGTGGACCAGAGACAGAATATTACCGTGGACCAGAGACACAACATTACCGTGGACCAGAGACAGAACATTACCGTGGACCAGAGACCGAACATTACCTTGAAACCGAACATTACCGTGGACCAGAAACAGAAAATTACCATGGACCAGAGACAGAACATTACCGTGAAACAGAACATTGTCATGGACCAGAAACGGAACATTACCGTGAAACAGAAACACAACATTATCGTGGACCAGAGACGGAACTTTACCGTGGACCAGAGACGGAACGTTACCGTGAAACCGAAACAGAACATTATCGTGGACCAGAAACGGAACATTACCCTGAAACCGAAACAGAACATTATCGTGGACCAGACACAGAACATTACCGTGAAACCGAACATTATCGTGGACCAGAGATCGAACATTACCGTGGACCAGAGACAGAACATTACCGTGGACCAGAGACAGAACATTGCCGTGGACCAGAGACCGAACTTTACCTTGAAACCGAACATTACCCTGGACCAGAGACAGAACATTACCGTGAAACAGAACATTATCATGGACCAGAAACGGAACATTACCGTGAAACAGAAACAGAACATTATCGTGGACCAGAAACGGAACATTACCGTGAAACCGAAACAGAAGATTATCGTGGACCAGAAACGGAACATTACCGTGAAACAGAAACACAAAATTATCGTGGACCAGAAACGGAACATTACCGTGAAACAGAAAAACAACATTATCGTGGACCAGAGACGGAACATTACCGTGAAACTGAACATTATCGTGGACCAGAGACAGAACATTACCGTGAAACGGAAACAGAACATTACCGTGGACCAGAAGCGGAACATTATCATGGACCAGAGACGGAACATTACCGTGGACCAGAGATCGAACATTATCGTGGACCACAAACGGAATATTACCGTGAAACCGAAACAGAACATTACCGTGGACCAGAAACGGAACATTACCATGAAACAGAACATTATCGTGGACCAAAGACGGAACATTATCGTGGACCAGAGACGGAACATTACCGTGAAACCGAACATTATCGTGGACCAGACACAGAACATTACCGTGGACCAGAGACAGAACATTACCATGAAACCGAACATTATCTTGGACCAGAAACGGAACATTACCGTGAAACAGAAACAAAAAATTATCGTGGACCAGAAACGGAACAGTACCGTGATACAGAAACAGAACATTATCGTGGACCAGAGACGGAACATTACCGTGAAACCGAACATTATCGTGGACCAGAGATCGAACATTATCGTGGACCAGAGACAGAATATTACCGTGGACCAGAGACACAACATTACCGTGGACCAGAGACAGAACATTACCGTGGACCAGAGACCGAACATTACCTTGAAACCGAACATTACCGTGGACCAGAAACAGAAAATTACCCCGGACCAGAGACAGAACATTACCGTGAAACAGAACATTGTCATGGACCAGAAACGGAACATTACCGTGAAACAGAAACACAACATTATCGTGGACCAGAGACGGAACTTTACCGTGGACCAGAGACGGAACGTTACCGTGAAACCGAAACAGAACATTATCGTGGACCAGAAACGGAACATTACCCTGAAACCGAAACAGAACATTATCGTGGACCAGACACAGAACATTACCGTGAAACCGAACATTATCGTGGACCAGAGATCGAACATTACCGTGGACCAGAGACAGAACATTACCGTGGACCAGAGACAGAACATTACCGTGGACCAGAGACCGAACTTTACCTTGAAACCGAACATTACCCTGGACCAGAGACAGAACATTACCGTGAAACAGAACATTATCATGGACCAGAAACGGAACATTACCGTGAAACAGAAACAGAACATTATCGTGGACCAGAAACGGAACATTACCGTGAAACCGAAACAGAAGATTATCGTGGACCAGAAACGGAACATTACCATGAAACAGAAACACAACATTACCGTGGACCAGAGACAGAACATTACCTTGAAACCAAAACAGAACATTATCGTGGACCAGAAACGGAACATTATCGTGGACCAGAGACAGAACATTACCGTGAAACCGAAACAGAACATTATCGTGGACCAGAAACGGAACATTATCGTGGACCAGAGACAGAACATTATCGTGGATCAGAGACAGAACATTATGGTGGACCAGAGACGCAACATTATCATGGACCAGAGACAGAACATTACTGTGAAACCTAAACAGAACATTATCCTTGACCAGAAACGGAACATTATCGTGAAACCGAACATTATCGTGGACCAGAAACACAAAATTATCGTGGACCAGAGACAGAACATTACCATGAAGCCGAAACAGAACATTATCGTGGACCAGAAACGGAACATTAGCGTGAAACAGAAACACAAAATTATCGTGGACCAGAAATGGAATATTACCGTGAAACAGAAACACAACATTATCGTGGACCAGAGACGGAACATTACCGGGAAACCGAACATTATCGTGGACCAGAGATCGAACATTACCGTGGACCAGAGACAGAACATTACCGTGGACCAGAGACAGAACATTACCGTGAAAAAGAAACAGAACATTACCGTGGACCAGAAACGGAACATTATCGTGGACCAGAGAAAGAACATTACCGTGGACCAGAGACAGAACATTATCGTGGACCAGAAACGGAACATTACCGTGGACCAGAGACAGAACATTACCGTGAAACCGAAACAGAACATTATCGTGGACCAGAAATGGAACATTACCGTGAAACCGAACATTATCGTGGACCAGACACAGAACATTACCGTGTACCAGAGACAGAACATTACCGTGAAACCGAAACAGAACATTATCGTGGACCAAAGACGGAACATTATCGTGGACCAGAGACGGAACATTACCGTGAAACCGAACATTATCGTGGACCAGACACAGAACATTACCGTGGACCAGAGACAGAACATTACCATGAAACCGAACCTTATCGTGGACCAGAAACGGAACATTACCGTGAAACAGAAACAAAAAATTATCGTGGACCAGAAACGGAACATTACCGTGATACAGAAACAGAACATTATCGTGGACCAGAGACGGAACATTACCGTGAAACCGAACATTATCGTGGACCAGATATCGAACATTATCGTGGACCAGAGACAGATTATTACCGTGGACCAGAGACAGAACATTACCGTGGACCAGAGACAGAACATTACCGTGGACCAGAGACCGAACATTACCTTGAAACCGAACATTACCGTGGACCAGATACAGAAAATGACCATGGACCAGAGACAGAACATTACCGTGAAACAGAACATTGTCATGGACCAGAAACGGAACATTACCGTGAAACAGAAACACAACATTATCGTGGACCAGAAACGGAACATTATCGTGAAACCGAACATTATCGTGGACCAGAGACGGAACATTACCGTGAAACAGAAACACAACATTACCGTGGACCAGAGACAGAACATTACCGTGAAACGGAAACAGAACATTACCGTGAAACAAAAACAGAACATTATCGTGGACCAGAAACGGAACGTTACCGTGAAACAGAAACACAAAATTATCGTGGACCAGAAACGGAACATTACCATGAAACAGAACATTATCGTGGACCAAAGACGGAACATTATCGTGGACCAGAGACGGTACATTACCGTGAAACCGAACATTATCGTGCACCAGACACAGAACATTACCGTGGACCAGAGACAGAACATTACCATGAAACCGAACATTATCGTGGACCAGAAACGGAACATTACCATGAAACAGAAACAAAAAATTATCGTGGACCAGAAACGGAACATTACCGTGATAAAGAAACAGAACTATATCGTGGACCAGAGACGGAACATTACCGTGAAACCGAACATTATCGTGGACCAGAGATCGAACATTATCGTGGACCAGAGACAGAATATTACCGTGGACCAGAGACAGAACATTACCGTGGACCAGAGACAGAACATTACCGTGGACCAGAGACCGAACATTACCTTGAAACCGAACATTACCGTGGACCAGAAACAGAAAATTACCATGGACCAGAGACAGAACATTACCGTGAAACAGAACATTGTCATGGACCAGAAACGGAACATTACCGTGAAACAGAAACACAACATTATCGTGGACCAGAGACGGAACATTACCGTGGACCAGAGACGGAACGTTAACGTGAAACCGAAACAGAACATTATCGTGGACCATACACAGAACATTACCGTGAAACCGAACATTATCGTGGACCAGAGATCGAACATTACCGTGGACCAGAGACAGAACATTACCGTGGACCAGAGACAGAACATTACCGTGGACCAGAGACCGAACTTTACCTTGAAACCGAACATTACCCTGGACCAGAGACAGAACATTACCGTGAAACAGAACATTATCGTGAAACAGAAACAGAACATTATCGTGGACCAGAAACGGAACATTACCGTGAAACCGAAACAGAAGATTATCGTGGACCAGAAACGGAACATTACCGTGAAACAAAAACACAACATCACCGTGGACCAGAGACAGAACATTACCTTGAAACCAAAACAGAACATCATCGTGGACCAGAAACGGAACATTACCATGGACCAGAGACAGAACATTACCGTGAAACAGAACATTGTCATGGACCAGAAACGGAACATTACCGTGAAACAGAAACACAACATTATCGTGGACCAGAGACGGAACATTACCGTGGACCAGAGACGGAACGTTACCGTGAAACCGAAACAGAACATTATCGTGGACCAGAAACGGAACATTACCCTGAAACCGAAACAGAACATTATCGTGGACCAGACACAGAACATTACCGTGAAACCGAACATTATCGTGGACCAGAGATCGAACATCACCGTGGACCAGAGACAGAACATTACCGTGGACCAGAGACAGAACATTACCGTGGACCAGAGACCGAACTTTACCTTGAAACCGAACATTACCCTGGACCAGAGACAGAACATTACCGTGAAACAGAACATTATCATGGACCAGAAACGGAACATTACCGTGAAACAGAAACAGAACATTATCGTGGACCAGAAACGGAACATTACCGTGAAACCGAAACAGAAGATTATCGTGGACCAGAAACGGAACATTACCGTGAAACAGAAACACAACATTACCGTGGACCAGAGACAGAACATTACCTTGAAACCAAAACAGAACATTATCGTGGACCAGAAACGGAACATTATCGTGGACCAGAGACAGAACATTACCGTGAAACCGAAACAGAACATTATCGTGGACCAGAAACGGAACATTATCGTGGACCAGAGACAGAACATTATCGTGGATAAGAGACAGAACATTACCGTGAAACCTAAACAGAACATTATCCTTGACCAGAAACGGAACATTATCGTGAAACCGAACATTATCGTGGACCAGAAACACAAAATTATCGTGGACCAGAGACAGAACATTACCATGAAACCGAAACAGAACATTATCGTGGACCAGAAACGGAACATTAGCGTGAAACAGAAACACAAAATTATCGTGGACCAGAAATGGAACATTACCGTGAAACAGAAACAGAACATTATCGTGGACCAGAGACGGAACATTACCGTGAAACTGAACATTATCGTGGACCAGAGATCGAACATTACCGTGGACCAGAGACAGAACATTACCGTGGACCAGAGACAGAACATTACCGTGAAAAAGAAACAGAACATTACCGTGGACCAGAAACGGAACATTATCGTGGACCAGAGAAAGAACATTACCGTGGACCAGAGACAGAACATTATCGTGGACCAGAAAAGGAACATTACCATGAAACAGAACATTATCGTTGACCAAAGACGGAACATTATCGTGGACCAGAGACGGAACATTACCGTGAAACCAAACATTATCGTGGACCAGACACAGAACATTACCGTGGACCAGAGACAGAACATTACCATGAAACCGAACCTTATCGTGGACCAGAAACGGAACATTACCGTGAAACAGAAACAAAAAATTATCGTGGACCAGAAACGGAACATTACCGTGATACAGAAACAGAACATTATCGTGGACCAGAGACAGAACATTACCGTGAAACCGAACATTATCGTGGACCAGAGATCGAACATTATCGTGGACCAGAGACAGAATATTACCGTGGACCAGACACAGAACATTACCGTGGACCAGAGACAGAACATTACCGTGGACCAGAGACCGAACATTACCTTGAAACCGAACATTACCGTGGACCAGATACAGAAAATTACCATGGACCAGAGACAGAACATTACTGTGAAACAGAACGTTGTCATGGACCAGAAACGGAACATTACCGTGAAACAGAAACACAACATTATCGTGGACCAGAGACGGAACATTACCGTGGACCAGAGACAGAACATTACCTTGAAACCAAAACAGAACATTATCGTGGACCAGAAACGGAACATTATCGTGGACCAGAGACAGAACATTACCGTGAAACCGAAACAGAACATTATCGTGGACCAGAAACGGAACATTACCGTGATACAGAAACAGAACATTATCGTGGACCAGAGACGGAACATTACCGTGAAACCGAACATTATCGTGGACCAGAGATCGAACATTATCGTGGACCAGAGACAGAATATTACCGTGGACCAGAGACAGAACATTACCGTGTACCAGAGACAGAACATTACCGTGGACCAGAGACAGAACATTACCTTGAAACCGAACATTACCGTGGACCAGAAACAGAAAATTACCATGGACCAGAGACAGAACATTACCGTGAAACAGAACATTGTCATGGACCAGAAACGGAACATTACCGTGAAACAGAAACACAACATTATCGTGGACCAGAGACGGAACATTACCGTGGACCAGAGACGGAACGTTAACGTGAAACCGAAACAGAACATTATCGTGGACCAGAAACGGAACATTACCCTGAAACCGAAACAGAACATTATCGTGGACCAGACACAGAACATTACCGTGAAACCGAACATTATCGTGGACCAGAGATCGAACATTACCGTGGACCAGAGACAGAACATTACTGTGGACCAGAGACAGAACATTACCGTGGACCAGAGACCGAACTTTACCTTGAAACCGAACATTACCCTGGACCAGAGACAGAACATTACCGTGAAACAGAACATTATCGTGAAACAGAAACAGAACATTATCGTGGACCAGAAACGGAACATTACCGTGAAACCGAAACAGAAGATTATCGTGGACCAGAAACGGAATATTACCGTGAAACAGAAACACAACATTACCGTGGACCAGAGACAGAACATTACCTTGAAACCAAAACAGAACATTATCGTGGACCAGAAACGGAACATTACCATGGACCAGAGACAGAACATTACCGTGAAACAGAACATTGTCATGGACCAGAAACGGAACATTACCGTGAAACAGAAACACAACATTATCGTGGACCAGAGACGGAACATTACCGTGGACCAGAGACGGAACGTTACCGTGAAACCGAAACAGAACATTATCGTGGACCAGAAACGGAACATTACCCTGAAACCGAAACAGAACATTATCGTGGACCAGACAAAGAACATTACCGTGAAACCGAACATTATCGTGGACCAGAGATCGAACATCACCGTGGACCAGAGACAGAACATTACCGTGGACCAGAGACAGAACATTACCGTGGACCAGAGACCGAACTTTACCTTGAAACCGAACATTACCCTGGACCAGAGACAGAACATTACCGTGAAACAGAACATTATCATGGACCAGAAACGGAACATTACCGTGAAACAGAAACAGAACATTATCGTGGACCAGAAACGGAACATTACCGTGAAACCGAAACAGAAGATTATCGTGGACCAGAAACGGAACATTACCGTGAAACAGAAACACAACATTACCGTGGACCAGAGACAGAACATTACCTTGAAACCAAGACAGAACATTATCGTGGACCAGAAACGGAACATTATCGTGGACCAGAGACAGAACATTACCGTGAAACCGAAACAGAACATTATCGTGGACCAGAAACGGAACATTATCGTGGACCAGAGACAGAACATTATCGTGGATCAGAGAAAGAACATTATGGTGGACCAGAGACGGAACATTATCATGGACCAGAGACAGAACATTACCGTGAAACCTAAACAGAACATTATCCTTGACCAGAAACGGAACATTATCGTGAAACCGAACATTATGGTGGACCAGAAACACAAAATTATCGTGGACCAGAGACAGAACATTACCATGAAACCGAAACAGAACATTATCGTGGACCAGAAACGGAACATTAGCGTGAAACAGAAACACAAAATTATCGTGGACCAGAAATGGAACATTACCGTGAAACAGAAACAGAACATTATCGTGGACCAGAGACGGAACATTACCGTGAAACCGAACATTATCGTGGACCAGAGATCGAACATTACCGTGGACCAGAGACAGAACATTACCGTGGACCAGAGACAGAACATTACCGTGAAAAAGAAACAGAACATTACCGTGGACCAGAAACGGAACATTATCGTGGACCAGAGAAAGAACATTACCGTGGACCAGAGACAGAACATTATCGTGGACCAGAAACGGAACATTACCATGAAACAGAACATTATCGTGGACCAAAGACGGAACATTATCGTGGACCAGAGACGGAACATTACCGTGAAACCGAACATTATCGTGGACCAGACACAGAACATTACCGTGGACCAGAGACAGAACATTACCATGAAACCGAACCTTATCGTGGACCAGAAACGGAACATTACCGTGAAACAGAAACAAAAAATTATCGTTGACCAGAAACGGAACATTACCGTCATACAGAAACAGAACATTATCGTGGACCAGAGACGGAACATTACCGTGAAACCGAACATTATCGTGGACCAGAGATCGAACATTATCGTGGACCAGAGACAGAATATTACCGTGGACCAGAGACAGAACATTACCGTGGACCAGAGACAGAACATTACCGTGGACCAGAGACCGAACATTACCTTGAAACCGAACATTACCGTGGACCAGATACAGAAAATTACCATGGACCAGAGACAGAACATTACCGTGAAACAGAACATTGTCATGGACCAGAAACGGAACATTACCGTGAAACAGAAACACAACATTATCGTGGACCAGAGACGGAACATTACCGTGGACCAGAGACAGAACATTACCTTGAAACCAAAACAGAACATTATCGTGGACCAGAAACGGAACATTATCGTGGACCAGAGACAGAACATTACCGTGAAACCGAAACAGAACATTATCGTGGACCAGAAATGGAACATTACCGTGAAACCGAACATTATCGTGGACCAGACACAGAACATTACCGTGTACCAGAGACAGAACATTACCGTGAAACCGAAACAGAACATTATCGTGGACCAGAAACGGAACATTACCGTGAAACAGAAACACAAAATTATCGTGGACCAGAGACAGAACATTACCGTGGACCAGAGACAGAACATTACCGTGGACCAGAGACAGAACATTTCCGTGGACCAGAGACAGAACATTTCCGTGGACCAGAGACAGAACATTACCGTGGACCAGAGACAGAACATTACTGTGGACCAGAGACCGAACTTTACCTTGAAACCGAACATTACCGTGGACCAGAGACAGAATATTACCATGGACCAGAGACAGAACATTACCATGAAACAGAACATTATCATGGACCAAAAACGGAACATTACCGTGAAACAGAAAAACAACATTATCGTGGACCAGAGACGGAACATTATCGTGGACCAGAAACGGAACATTATCGTGAAACCGAACATTATCGTGGACCAGAGACGGAACATTACCGTGAAACAGAAACACAACATTACCGTGGACCAGAGACAGAACATTACCGTGAAACGGAAACAGAACATTACCGTGAAACAAAAACAGAACATTACCGTGAAACAGAAACACAAAATTATCGTGGACCAGAGACAGAACATTACTGTGGACCAGAGACCGAACTTTACCTTGAAACCGAACATTACCGTGGACCAGAGACAGAATATTACCATGGACCAGAGACAGAACATTACCATGAAACAGAACATTATCATGGACCAGAAACCGAACATTACCGTGAAACAGAAAAACAACATTATCGTGGACCAGAGACGGAACATTATCGTGGACCAGAAACGGAACATTATCGTGAAACCGAACATTATCGTGGACCAGAGACGGAACATTACCGTGAAACAGAAACACAACATTACCGTGGACCAGAGACAGAACATTACCGTGAAACGGAAACAGAACATTACCGTGAAACAAAAACAGAACATTATCGTGGACCAGAAACGGAACATTACCGTGAAACAGAAACACAAAATTATCGTGGACCAGAGACAGAACATTACTGTGGACCAGAGACCGAACTTTACCTTGAAACCGAACATTACCGTGGACCAGAGACAGAATATTACCATGGACCAGAGACAGAACATTACCATGAAACAGAACATTATCATGGACCAGAAACCGAACATTACCGTGAAACAGAAAAACAACATTATCGTGGACCAGAGACGGAACATTATCGTGAACCAGAAACAGAGCATTATCGTGAAACCGAACATTATCGTGTACCAGAGACGGAACATTACCGTGAAACAGAAACACAATGTTACCGTGGACCAGAGACAGAACATTACCGTGAAACGGAAACAGAACATTACCGTGAAACCGAAACAGAACATTATCGTGGACCAGAAACGGAACATTACCGCTAAACAGAAACACAAAATTATCGTGGACCAGAAACGGAACATTACCATGAAACAGATCATTATCGTGGACCAAAGACGCAACATTATCGTGGACCAGAGACGGAACATTACCGTGAAACCGAACATTATCGTGGACCAGACACAGAACATTACCGTGGACCAGAGACAGAACATTACCATGAAACCGAACATTATCGTGGACCAGAAACGGAACATTACCGTGAAACAGAAACAAAAAATTATCGTGGACCAAAAACGGAACATTACCGTGATACAGAAACAAAAAATTATCGTGGACCAAAAACGGAACATTACCGTGATACAGAAACAGAACATTATCGTGGACCAGAGACGGAACATTACCGTGAAACCGAACATTATCGTGGACCAGAGATCGAACATTATCGTGGACCAGAGACAGAATATTACCGTGGACCAGAGACAGAACATTACCGTGGACCAGAGACAGAACATTACCGTGGACCAGAGACCGAACATTACCTTGAAACCGAACATTACCCTGGACCAGAGACAGAACATTACCGTGAAACAGAACATTATCATGGACCAGAAACGGAACATTACCGTGAAACAGAAATAGAACATTATCGTGGACCAGAAACGGAACATTACCGTGAAACCGAAACAGAAGATTATCGTGGACCAGAAACGGAACATTACCGTGAAACAGAAACACAATATTACCGTGGACCAGAGACAGAACATTACCTTGAAACCAAAACAGAACATTATCGTGGACCAGAAACGGAACATTATCGTGGACCAGAGACAGAACATTACCGTGAAACCGAAACAGAACATTATCGTGGACCAGAAACCGAACATTATCGTGGACCAGAGACAGAACATTATCGTGGATCAGAGACAGAACATTATGGTGGACCAGAGACGGAACATTTTCATGGACCAGAGACAGAACATTACCGTGAAACCTAAACAGAACATTATCCTTGACCAGAAACGGAACATTATCGTGAAACCGAACATTATCGTGGACCAGAAACACAAAATTATCGTGGACCAGAGACAGAACATTACCATGAAACCGAAACAGAACATTATCGTGGACCAGAAACGGAACATTAGCGTGAAAAAGAAACAGAACATTACCGTGGACCAGAAACGGAACATTATCGTGGACCAGAGACGCAACATTATCGTGGACCAGAGACGGAACATTACCGTGAAACCGAACATTATCGTGGACCAGAGATCGAACATTATCGTGGACCAGAGACAGAATATTACCGTGGACCAGAGACAGAACATTACCGTGGACCAGAGACAGAACATTACCGTGGACCAGAGACCGAACATTACCTTGAAACCGAACATTACCGTGGACCAGAAACAGAAAATTACCATGGACCAGAGACAGAACATTACCGTGAAACAGAACATTGTCATGGACCAGAAACGGAACATTACCGTGAAACAGAAACACAACATTATCGTGGACCAGACACAGAACATTACCATGAAACCGAACATTATCGTGGACCAGAAACGGAACATTACCGTGAAACAGAAACAAAAAATTATCGTGGACCAAAAACGGAACATTACCGTGATACAGAAACAGAACATTATCGTGGACCAGAGACGGAACATTACCGTGAAACCGAACATTATCGTGGACCAGAGATCGAACATTATCGTGGACCAGAGACAGAATATTACCGTGGACCAGAGACAGAACATTACCGTGGACCAGAGACAGAACATTACCGTGGACCAGAGACCGAACATTACCTTGAAACCGAACATTACCCTGGACCAGAGACAGAACATTACCGTGAAACAGAACATTATCATGGACCAGAAACGGAACATTACCGTGAAACAGAAATAGAACATTATCGTGGACCAGAAACGGAACATTACCGTGAAACCGAAACAGAAGATTATCGTGGACCAGAAACGGAACATTACCGTGAAACAGAAACACAATATTACCGTGGACCAGAGACAGAACATTACCTTGAAACCAAAACAGAACATTATCGTGGACCAGAAACGGAACATTATCGTGGACCAGAGACAGAACATTACCGTGAAACCGAAACAGAACATTATCGTGGACCAGAAACCGAACATTATCGTGGACCAGAGACAGAACATTATCGTGGATCAGAGACAGAACATTATGGTGGACCAGAGACGGAACATTTTCATGGACCAGAGACAGAACATTACCGTGAAACCTAAACAGAACATTATCCTTGACCAGAAACGGAACATTATCGTGAAACCGAACATTATCGTGGACCAGAAACACAAAATTATCGTGGACCAGAGACAGAACATTACCATGAAACCGAAACAGAACATTATCGTGGACCAGAAACGGAACATTAGCGTGAAAAAGAAACAGAACATTACCGTGGACCAGAAACGGAACATTATCGTGGACCAGAGACGCAACATTATCGTGGACCAGAGACGGAACATTACCGTGAAACCGAACATTATCGTGGACCAGAGATCGAACATTATCGTGGACCAGAGACAGAATATTACCGTGGACCAGAGACAGAACATTACCGTGGACCAGAGACAGAACATTACCGTGGACCAGAGACCGAACATTACCTTGAAACCGAACATTACCGTGGACCAGAAACAGAAAATTACCATGGACCAGAGACAGAACATTACCGTGAAACAGAACATTGTCATGGACCAGAAACGGAACATTACCGTGAAACAGAAACACAACATTATCGTGGACCAGAGACGGAACATTATCGTGGACCAGAAACGGAACATTACCGTGAAACCGAAACAGAAGATTATCGTGGACCAGAAACGGAACATTACCGTGAAACAGAAACACAATATTACCCTGGACCAGAAATGGAACATTACCGTGAAACAGAAACAGAACATTATCGTGGACCAGAGACGGAACATTACCGTGAAACCGAACATTATCGTGGACCAGAGATCGAACATTACCGTGGACCAGAGACAGAACATTACCGTGGACCAGAGACAGAACATTACCGTGAAAAAGAAACAGAACATTACCGTGGACCAGAAACGGAACATTATCGTGGACCAGAGAAAGAACATTACCGTGGACCAGAGACAGAACATTATCGTGGACCAGAAACGGAACATTACCATGAAACAGAACATTATCGTGGACCAAAGACGGAACATTATCGTGGACCAGAGACGGAACATTACCGTGAAACCGAACATTATCGTGGACCAGACACAGAACATTACCGTGGACCAGAGACAGAACATTACCATGAAACCGAACCTTATCGTGGACCAGAAACGGAACATTACCGTGAAACAGAAACAAAAAATTATCGTGGACCAGAAACGGAACATTACCGTGATACAGAAACAGAAAATTATCGTGGACCAGAGAAGGAACATTACCGTGAAACCGAACATTATCGTGGACCAGAGATCGAACATTATCGTGGACCAGAGACAGAATATTACCGTGGACCAGAGACAGAACATTACCGTGGACCAGAGACAGAACATTACCGTGGACCAGAGACCGAACATTACCTTGAAACCGAACATTACCGTGGACCAGATACAGAAAATTACCATGGACCAGAGACAGAACATTACCGTGAAACAGAACATTGTCATGGACCAGAAACGGAACATTACCGTGAAACAGAAACACAACATTATCGTGGACCAGAGACGGAACATTACCGTGGACCAGAGACAGAACATTACCTTGAAACCAAAACAGAACATTATCGTGGACCAGAAACGGAACATTATCGTGGACCAGAGACAGAACATTACCGTGAAACCGAAACAGAACATTATCGTGGACCAGAAACGGAACATTACCGTGAAACCGAACATTATCGTGGACCAGACACAGAATATTACCGTGTACCAGAGACAGAACATTACCGTGAAACCGAAACAGAACATTATCGTGGACCAGAAACGGAACATTACCGTGAAACAGAAACACAAAATTATCGTGGACCAGAGACAGAACATTACCGTGGACCAGAGACAGAACATTACCGTGGACCAGAGACAGAACATTTCCTTGGACCAGAGACAGAACATTTCCGTGGACCAGAGACAGAACATTACCGTGGACCAGAGACAGAACATTACTGTGGACCAGAGACCGAACTTTACCTTGAAACCGAACATTACCGTGGACCAGAGACAGAATATTACCATGGACCAGAGACAGAACATTACCATGAAACAGAACATTATCATGGACCAGAAACGGAACATTACCGTGAAACAGAAAAACAACATTATCGTGGACCAGAGACGGAACATTATCGTGGACCAGAAACGGAACATTATCGTGAAACCGAACATTATCGTGGACCAGAGACGGAACATTACCGTGAAACAGAAACACAACATTACCGTGGACCAGAGACAGAACATTACCGTGAAACGGAAACAGAACATTACCGTGAAACAAAAACAGAACATTATCGTGGACAAGAAACGGAACATTACCGTGAAACAGAAACACAAAATTATCGTGGACCAGAGACAGAACATTACTGTGGACCAGAGACCAAACTTTACCTTGAAACCGAACATTACCGTGGACCAGAGACAGAATATTACCATGGACCAGAGACAGAACATTACCATGAAACAGAACATTATCATGGACCAGAAACCGAACATTACCGTGAAACAGAAAAACAACATTATCGTGGACCAGAGACGGAACATTATCGTGAACCAGAAACAGAACATTATCGCGAAACCGAACATTATCGTGTACCAGAGACGGAACATTACCGTGAAACAGAAACACAATGTTACCGTGGACCAGAGACAGAACATTACCGTGAAACGGAAAAACAACATTATCGTGGACCAGAGATGGAACATTATCGTGAACCAGAAACAGAACATTATCGCGAAACCGAACATTATCGTGTACCAGAGACGGAACATTACCGTGAAACAAAAACAGAACATTATCGTGGACCAGAAACGGAACATTACCGTGAAACAGAAACACAAAATTATCGTGGACCAGAGACAGAACATTACTGTGGACCAGAGACCGAACTTTACCTTGAAACCGAACATTACCGTGGACCAGAGACAGAATATTACCATGGACCAGAGACAGAACATTACCATGAAACAGAACATTATCATGGACCAGAAACCGAACATTACCGTGAAACAGAAAAACAACATTATCGTGGACCAGAGACGGAACATTATCGTGAACCAGAAACAGAACATTATCGTGAAACCGAACATTATCGTGTACCAGAGACGGAACATTACCGTGAAACAGAAACACAATGTTACCGTGGACCAGAGACAGAACATTACCGTGAAACGGAAACAGAACATTACCGTGAAACCGAAACAGAACATTATCGTGGACCAGAAACGGAACATTACCGCTAAACAGAAACACAAAATTATCGTGGACCAGAAACGGAACATTACCATGAAACAGATCATTATCGTGGACCAAAGACGCAACATTATCGTGGACCAGAGACGGAACATTACCGTGAAACCGAACATTATCGTGGACCAGACACAGAACATTACCGTGGACCAGAGACAGAACATTACCATGAAACCGAACATTATCGTGGACCAGAAACGGAACATTACCGTGAAACAGAAACAAAAAATTATCGTGGACCAAAAACGGAACATTACCGTGATACAGAAACAGAACATTATCGTGGACCAGAGACAGAACATTACCGTGAAACCGAACATTATCGTGGACCAGAGATCGAACATTATCGTGGACCAGAGACAGAATATTACCGTGGACCAGAGACAGAACATTACCATGAAACCGAACATTATCGTGGACCAGAAACGGAACATTACCGTGAAACAGAAACAAAAAATTATCGTGGACCAAAAACGGAACATTACCGTGATACAGAAACAGAACATTATCGTGGACCAGAGACAGAACATTACCGTGAAACCGAACATTATCGTGGACCAGAGATCGAACATTATCGTGGACCAGAGACAGAATATTACCGTGGACCAGAGACAGAACATTACCGTGGACCAGAGACAGAACATTACCGTGGACCAGAGACCGAACATTACCTTGAAACCGAACATTACCGTGGACCAGATACAGAAAATTACCATGGACCAGAGACAGAACATTACCGTGAAACAGAACATTGTCATGGACCAGAAACGGAACATTACCGTGAAACAGAAACACAACATTATCGTGGACCAGAGACGGAACATTACCGTGGACCAGAGACAGAACATTACCTTGAAACCAAAACAGAACATTATCGTGGACCAGAAACGGAACATTATCGTGGACCAGAGACAGAACATTACCGTGAAACCGAAACAGAACATTATCGTGGACCAGAAACGGAACATTACCGTGAAACCGAACATTATCGTGGACCAGACACAGAATATTACCGTGTACCAGAGACAGAACATTACCGTGAAACCGAAACAGAACATTATCGTGGACCAGAAACGGAACATTACCGTGAAACAGAAACACAAAATTATCGTGGACCAGAGACAGAACATTACCGTGGACCAGAGACAGAACATTACCGTGGACCAGAGACAGAACATTTCCTTGGACCAGAGACAGAACATTTCCGTGGACCAGAGACAGAACATTACCGTGGACCAGAGACAGAACATTACTGTGGACCAGAGACCGAACTTTACCTTGAAACCGAACATTACCGTGGACCAGAGACAGAATATTACCATGGACCAGAGACAGAACATTACCATGAAACAGAACATTATCATGGACCAGAAACGGAACATTACCGTGAAACAGAAAAACAACATTATCGTGGACCAGAGACGGAACATTATCGTGGACCAGAAACGGAACATTATCGTGAAACCGAACATTATCGTGGACCAGAGACGGAACATTACCGTGAAACAGAAACACAACATTACCGTGGACCAGAGACAGAACATTACCGTGAAACGGAAACAGAACATTACCGTGAAACAAAAACAGAACATTATCGTGGACAAGAAACGGAACATTACCGTGAAACAGAAACACAAAATTATCGTGGACCAGAGACAGAACATTACTGTGGACCAGAGACCAAACTTTACCTTGAAACCGAACATTACCGTGGACCAGAGACAGAATATTACCATGGACCAGAGACAGAACATTACCATGAAACAGAACATTATCATGGACCAGAAACCGAACATTACCGTGAAACAGAAAAACAACATTATCGTGGACCAGAGACGGAACATTATCGTGAACCAGAAACAGAACATTATCGCGAAACCGAACATTATCGTGTACCAGAGACGGAACATTACCGTGAAACAGAAACACAATGTTACCGTGGACCAGAGACAGAACATTACCGTGAAACGGAAAAACAACATTATCGTGGACCAGAGATGGAACATTATCGTGAACCAGAAACAGAACATTATCGCGAAACCGAACATTATCGTGTACCAGAGACGGAACATTACCGTGAAACAAAAACAGAACATTATCGTGGACCAGAAACGGAACATTACCGTGAAACAGAAACACAAAATTATCGTGGACCAGAGACAGAACATTACTGTGGACCAGAGACCGAACTTTACCTTGAAACCGAACATTACCGTGGACCAGAGACAGAATATTACCATGGACCAGAGACAGAACATTACCATGAAACAGAACATTATCATGGACCAGAAACCGAACATTACCGTGAAACAGAAAAACAACATTATCGTGGACCAGAGACGGAACATTATCGTGAACCAGAAACAGAACATTATCGTGAAACCGAACATTATCGTGTACCAGAGACGGAACATTACCGTGAAACAGAAACACAATGTTACCGTGGACCAGAGACAGAACATTACCGTGAAACGGAAACAGAACATTACCGTGAAACCGAAACAGAACATTATCGTGGACCAGAAACGGAACATTACCGCTAAACAGAAACACAAAATTATCGTGGACCAGAAACGGAACATTACCATGAAACAGATCATTATCGTGGACCAAAGACGCAACATTATCGTGGACCAGAGACGGAACATTACCGTGAAACCGAACATTATCGTGGACCAGACACAGAACATTACCGTGGACCAGAGACAGAACATTACCATGAAACCGAACATTATCGTGGACCAGAAACGGAACATTACCGTGAAACAGAAACAAAAAATTATCGTGGACCAAAAACGGAACATTACCGTGATACAGAAACAGAACATTATCGTGGACCAGAGACAGAACATTACCGTGAAACCGAACATTATCGTGGACCAGAGATCGAACATTATCGTGGACCAGAGACAGAATATTACCGTGGACCAGAGACAGAACATTACCGTGGACCAGAGACAGAACATTACCGTGGACCAGAGACCGAACATTACCTTGAAACCGAACATTACCGTGGACCAGAAACAGAAAATTACCATGGACCAGAGACAGAACATTACCGTGAAACAGAACATTGTCATGGACCAGAAACGGAACATTACCGTGAAACAGAAACACAACATTATCGTGGACCAGAGACGGAACATTACCATGGACCAGAGACGGAACGTTACCGTGAAACAGAAACAGAACATTATCGTGGACCAGAAACGGAACATTACCGTGAAACCGAAACAGAACATTATCTTGGACCAGACACAGAACATTACCGTGAAACCGAACATTATCGTGGACCAGAGATCGAACATTACCGTGGACCAGAGACAGAACATTACCGTGGACCAGAGACAGAACATTACCGTGGACCAGAGACCGAACTTTACCTTGAAACCGAACATTACCCTGGACCAGAGACAGAACATTACCGTGATACAGAACATTATCATGGACCAGAAACGGAACATTACCGTGAAACAGAAACAGAACATTATCGTGGACCAGAAACGGAACATTACCGTGAAACCGAAACAGAAGATTATCGTGGACCAGAAACGGAACATTACCGTGAAACAGAAACACAATATTACCGTGGACCAGAGACAGAACATTACCTTGAAACCAAAACAGAACATTATCGTGGACCAGAAACGGAACATTATCGTGGACCAGAGACAGAACATTACCGTGAAACCGAAACAGAACATTATCGTGGACCAGAAACCGAACATTATCGTGGACCAGAGACAGAACATTATCGTGGATCAGAGACAGAACATTATGGTGGACCAGAGACGGAACATTATCATGGACCAGAGACAGAACATTACCGTGAAACCTAAACAGAACATTATCCTTGACCAGAAACGGAACATTATCGTGAAACCGAACATTATCGTGGACCAGAAACACAAAATTATCGTGGACCAGAGACAGAACATTACCATGAAACCGAAACAGAACATTATCGTGGACCAGAAACGGAACATTAGCGTGAAACAGAAACACAAAATTATCGTGGACCAGAAATGGAACATTACCGTGAAACAGAAACACAACATTATCGTGGACCAGAGACGGAACATTACCGTGAAACCGAACATTATCGTGGACCAGAGATCGAACATTACCGTGGACCAGAGACAGAACATTACCGTGGACCAGAGACAGAACATTACCGTGAAAAAGAAACAGAACATTACCGTGGACCAGAAACGGAACATTATCGTGGACCAGAGAAAGAACATTACCGTGGACCAGAGACAGAACATTATCGTGGACCAGAAACGGAACATTACCATGAAACAGAACATTATCGTGGACCAAAGACGGAACATTATCGTGGACCAGAGACGGAACATTACCGTGAAACCGAACATTATCGTGGACCAGACACAGAACATTACCGTGGACCAGAGACAGAACATTACCATGAAACCGAACCTTATCGTGGACCAGAAACGGAACATTACCGTGAAACAGAAACAAAAAATTATCGTGGACCAGAAACGGAACATTACCGTGATACAGAAACAGAACATTATCGTGGACCAGAGACGGAACATTACCGTGAAACCGAACATTATCGTGGACCAGAGATCGAACATTATCGTGGACCAGAGACGGAACATTACCGTGAAACCGAACATTATCGTGGACCAGAGATCGAACATTATCGTGGACCAGAGACAGAATATTACCGTGGACCAGAGACAGAACATTACCGTGGACCAGAGACAGAACATTACCGTGGACCAGAGACCGAACATTACCTTGAAACCGAACATTACCGTGGACCAGAAACAGAAAATTACCATGGACCAGAGACAGAACATTACCGTGAAACAGAACATTGTCATGGACCAGAAACGGAACATTACCGTGAAACAGAAACACAACATTATCGTGGACCAGAGACGGAACATTACCGTGGACCAGAGACAGAACATTACCTTGAAACCAAAACAGAACATTATCGTGGACCAGAAACGGAACATTATCGTGGACCAGAGACAGAACATTACCGTGAAACCGAAACAGAACATTATCGTGGACCAGAAACGGAACATTACCGTGAGACCGAACATTATCGTGGACCAGACACAGAACATTACCGTATACCAGAGACAGAACATTACCGTGAAACCGAAACAGAACATTATCGTGGACCAGAAACGGAACATTACCGTGAAACAGAAACACAAAATTATCGTGGACCAGAGACAGAACATTACCGTGGACCAGAGACAGAACATTACCGTGGACCAGAGACAGAACATTTCCGTGGACCAGAGACAGAACATTACTGTGGACCAGAGACCGAACTTTACCTTGAAACCGAACATTACCGTGGACCAGAGACAGAATATTACCATGGACCAGAGACAGAACATTACCATGAAACAGAACATTATCATGGACCAGAAACGGAACATTACCGTGAAACAGAAAAACAACATTATCGTGGACCAGAGACGGAACATTATCGTGAACCAGAAACGGAACATTATCGTGAAACCGAACATTATCGTGGACCAGAGACGGAACATTACCGTGAAACAGAAACACAACATTACCGTGGACCAGAGACAGAACATTACCGTGAAACGGAAACAGAACATTACCGTGAAACAAAAACAGAACATTATTGTGGACCAGAAACGGAACATTACCGTGAAACAGAAACACAAAATTATCGTGGACCAGAAACGGAACATTACTATGAAACAGAACATTATCGTGGACCAAAGACGGAACATTATCGTGGACCAGAGACGGAACATTACCGTGAAACCGAACATTATCGTGGACCAGACACAGAACATTACCGTGGACCAGAGACAGAACATTACGATGAAACCGAACATTATCGTGGACCAGAAACGGAACATTACCGTGAAACAGAAACAAAAAATTATCGTGGACCAGGTACGGAACATTACCGTGATACAGAAACAGAACATTATCGTGGACCAGAGACGGAACATTACCGTGAAACCGAACATTATCGTGGACCAGAGATCGAACATTATCCTGGACCAGAGACAGAATATTACCGTGGACCAGAGACAGAACATTACCGTGGACCAGAGACAGAACATTACCGTGGACCAGAGACCGAACATTACCTTGAAACAGAACATTATCGTGGACCAGAAACGGAACATTACCGTGAAACAGAAACACAAAATTATCGTGGACCAGAAACGGAACATTACCGTGATACAGAAACAGAACATTATCGTGGACCAGAAACAGATCATTATCGTGGACCAAAGACGCAACATTATCGTGGACCAGAGACAGAACATTACCGTGGACCAGAGACAGAACATTACCGTGGACCAGAGACCGAACTTTACCTTGAAACCGAACATTACCCTGGACCAGAGACAGAACATTACCGTGAAACAGAACATTATCATGGACCAGAAACGGAACATTACCGTGAAACAGAAACAGAACATTATCGTGGACCAGAAACGGAACATTACCGTGAAACCGAAACAGAAGATTATCGTGGACCAGAAACGGAACATTACCGTGAAACAGAAACACAACATTACCGTGGACCAGAGACAGAACATTACCTTTAAACCAAAACAGAACATTATCGTGGACCAGAAACGGAACATTATCGTGGACCAGAAACGGAACATTATCGTGGACCAGAGACAGAACATTATCGTGGATCAGAGACAGAACATTATGGTGGACCAGAGACGGAACATTATCATGGACCAGAGACAGAACATTACTGTGAAACCTAAACAGAACATTATCCTTGACCAGAAACGGAACATTATCGTGAAACCGAACATTATCGTGGACCAGAAACACAAAATTATCGTGGACCAGAGACAGAACATTACCATGAAGCCGAAACAGAACATTATCGTGGACCAGAAACGGAACATTAGCGTGAAACAGAAACACAAAATTATCGTGGACCAGAAATGGAACATTACCGTGAAACAGAAACACAACATTATCGTGGACCAGAGACGGAACATTACGGTGAAACCGAACATTATCCTGGACCAGAGATTGAACATTACTATGGACCAGAGACAGAACATTACCGTGAAAAAGAAACAGAACATTACCGTGGACCAGAAACGGAACATTATCGTGGACCAGAGAAAGAACATTACCGTGGACCAGAAACGGAACATTACCATGAAACCGAACATTATCGTGGACCAGACACAGAACATTACCGTGGACCAGAGACAGAACATTACCGTGGACCAGAGACGGAACATTACCGTGGACCAGAGACAGAATATTACCGTGGACCAGAGACGGAACATTACCGTGGACCAGAGACAGAACATCACCGTGGACCAGAGACCGAACATTACCTTGAAACCGAACATTACCGTGGACCAGATACAGAAAATTACCATGGACCAGAGACAGAACATTACCGTGAAACAGAACATTGTCATGGACCAGAAACGGAACATTACCGTGAAACAGAAACACAACATTATCGTGGACCAGAAACGGAACATTATCGTGAAACCGAACATTATCGTGGACCAGAGACGGAACATTACCGTGAAACAGAAACACAACATTACCGTGGACCAGAGACAGAACATTACCGTGAAACGGAAACAGAACATTACCGTGAAACAAAAACAGAACATTATCGTGGACTAGAAACAGAACATTACCGTGAAACAGAAACACAAAATTATCGTGGACCAGAAACGGAACATTACCATGAAACAGAACATTATCGTGGACCAAAGACGGAACATTACCGTGAAACCGAACATTATCGTGGACCAGACACAGAACATTACCGTGGACCAGAGACAGAACATTACCATGAAACCGAACATTATCGTGGACCAGAAACCGAACATTACCGTGAAACAGAAACAAAAAATTATCGTGGACCAGAAACGGAACATTACCGTGATACAGAAACAGAACATTATCGTGGACCAGAGACGGAACATTACCGTGAAACCGAACATTATCGTGGACCAGAGATCGAACATTATCGTGGACCAGAGACAGAATATTACCGTGGACCAGAGACAGAACATTACCGTGGACCAGAGACAGAACATTACCGTGGACCAGAGACCGAACATTACCTTGAAACCAAACATTACCGTTGACCAGAAACAGAAAATTACCATGGACCAGAGACAGAACATTACCGTGAAACAGAACATTGTCATGGACCAGAAACGGAACATTACCGTGAAACAGAAACAACATTATCGTGGACCAGAGACGGAACATTACCGTGGACCAGAGACGGAACGTTACCGTGAAACCGAAACAGAACATTATCGTGGACCAGAAACGGAACATTACCCTGAAACCGAAACAGAACATTATCGTGGACCAGACACAGAACATTACCGTGAAACCGAACATTATCGTGGACCAGAGATCGAACATTACCGTGGACCAGAGACAGAACATTACCGTGGACCAGAGACAGAACATTACCGTGGACCAGAGACAGAACTTTACCTTGAAACCGAACATTACCCTGGACCAGAGAAAGAACATTACCGTGAAACAGAACATTATCATGGACCAGAAACGGAACATTACCATGAAACAGAAACAGAACATTATCGTGGACCAGAAACGGAACATTACCGTGAAACCGAAACAGAAGATTATTGTGGACCAGAAACGGAACATTACCGTGAAACAGAAACACAACATTACCGTGGACCAGAGACAGAACATTACCTTGAAACCTAAACAGAACATTATCGTGGACCAGAAACGGAACATTACCATGGACCAGAGACAGAACATTACCGTGAAACAGAACATTGTCATGGACCAGAAACGGAACATTACCGTGAAACAGAAACACAACATTATCGTGGACCAGAGACGGAACATTACCGTGGACCAGAGACGGAACGTTACCGTGAAACCGAAACAGAACATTATCGTGGACCAGAAACGGAACATTACCCTGAAACCGAAACAGAACATTATCGTGGACCAGACACAGAACATTACCGTGAAACCGAACATTATCATGGACCAGAGATCGAACATTACCGTGGACCAGAGACAGAACATTACCGTGGACCAGAGACAGAACATTACCGTGGACCAGAGACCGAACTTTACCTTGAAACCGAACATTACCCTGGACCAGAGACAGAACATTACCGTGAAACAGAACATTATCATGGACCAGAAACGGAACATTACCGTGAAACAGAAACAGAACATTATCGTGGACCAGAAACGGAACATTACCGTGAAACCGAAACAGAACATTTTCGTGGACCAGAAACGGAACATTACCGTGAAACAGAAACACAACATTACCGTGGACCAGAGACAGAACATTACCTTGAAACCAAAACAGAACATTATCGTGGACCAGAAACGGAACATTATCGTGGACCAGAGACAGAACATTACCGTGAAACCGAAACAGAACATTATCGTGGACCAGAAACGGAACATTATCGAGGACCAGAGACAGAACATTATCGTGGATCAGAGACAGAACATTATGGTGGACCAGAGACGGAACATTATCATAGACCAGAGACAGAACATTACCGTGAAACCTAAACAGAACATTATCCTTGACCAGAAACGGAACATTATCGTGAAACCGAACATTATCGTGGACCAGAAACACAAAATTATCGTGGACCAGAGACAGAACATTACCGTGAAACCGAAACAGAACATTATCGTTGACCAGAAACGGAACATTATCGTGAAACCGAACATTATCGTGGACCAGAAACACAAAATTATCGTGGACCAGAAACGGAACATTAGCGTGAAACAGAAACACAAAATTATCGTGGACCAGAAATGGAACATTACCGTGAAACAGAAACACAACATTATCGTGGACCAGAGACGGAACATTACCGTGAAACCGAACATTATCGTGGACCAGAGATCGAACATTACAGTGGACCAGAGACAGAACATTACCGTGGACCAGAGACAGAACATTACCGTGAAAAAGAAACAGAACATTACCGTGGACCAGAAACGGAACATTATCGTGGACCAGAGAAAGAACATTACCGTGGACCAGAGACAGAACATTATCGTGGACCAGAAACGGAACATTACCATGAAACAGAACATTATCGTGGACCAAAGACGGAACATTATCGTGGACCAGAGACGGAACATTACCGTGAAACCGAACATTATCGTGGACCAGACACAGAACATTACCGTGGACCAGAGACAGAACATTACCATGAAACCGAACCTTATCGTGGACCAGAAACGGAACATTACCGTGAAACAGAAACAAAAAATTATCGTGGACCAGAAACGGAACATTACCGTGATACAGAAACAGAACATTATCGTGGACCAGAGACGGAACATTACCGTGAAACCGAACATTATCGTGGACCAGAGATCGAACATTATCGTGGACCAGAGACAGAATATTACCGTGGACCAGAGACAGAACATTACCGTGGACCAGAGACAGAACATTACCGTGGACCAGAGACCGAACATTACCTTGAAACCGAACATTACCGTGGACCAGATACAGAAAATTACCATGGACCAGAGACAGAACATTACCGTGAAACAGAACATTGTCATGGACCAGAAACGGAACATTACCGTGAAACAGAAACACAACATTATCGTGGACCAGAGACGGAACATTACCGTGGACCAGAGACAGAACATTACCTTGAAACCAAAACAGAACATTATCGTGGACCAGAAACGGAACATTATCGTGGACCAGAGACAGAACATTACCGTGAAACCGAAACAGAACATTATCGTGGACCAGAAACGGAACATTACCGTGAAACCAAACATTATCGTGGACTAGACACAGAACATTACCGTGTACCAGAGACAGAACATTACCGTGAAACCGAAACAGAACATTATCGTGGACCAGAAACGGAACATTACCGTGAAACAGAAACACAAAATTATCGTGGACCAGAGACAGAACATTACCGTGGACCAGAGACAGAACATTACCGTGGACCAGAGACAGAACATTTCCGTGGACCAGAGACAGAACATTTCCGTGGACCAGAGACAGAACATTACCGTGGACCAGAGACAGAACATTACTGTGGACCAGAGACAGAACTTTACCTTGAAACAGAACATTACCGTGGACCAGAGACAGAATATTACCATGGACCAGAGACAGAACATTACTGTGGACCAGAGACCGAACTTTACCTTGAAACCGAACATTACCGTGGACCAGAGACAGAACATTACTGTGGACCAGAGACAGAACTTTACCTTGAAACAGAACATTACCGTGGACCAGAGACAGAATATTACCATGGACCAGAGACAGAACATTACCATGAAACAGAACATTATCATGGACCAGAAACGGAACATTACCTTGAAACAGAAAAACAACATTATCGTGGACCAGAGACGGAACATTATCGTGGACCAGAAACGGAACATTATCGTGAAACCGAACATTATCGTGGACCAGAGACGGAACATTACCGTGAAACAGAAACACAACATTACCGTGGACCAGAGACAGAACATTACCGTGAAACGGAAACAGAACATTACCGTGAAACAAAAACAGAACATTATCGTGGACCAGAAATGGAACATTACCGTGAAACAGAAACACAAAATTATCGTGGACCAGAAACGGAACATTACTATGAAACAGAACATTATCGTGGACCAAAGACGGAACATTATCGTGGACCAGAGACGGAACATTACCGTGAAACCGAACATTATCGTGGACCAGACACAGAACATTACCGTGGACCAGAGACAGAACATTACGATGAAACCGAACATTATCGTGGACCAGAAACGGAACATTACCGTGAAACAGAAACAAAAAATTATCGTGGACCAGAAACGGAACATTACCGTGATACAGAAACAGAACATTATCGTGGACCAGAGACGGAACATTACCGTGAAACCGAACATTATCGTGGACCAGAGATCGAACATTATCGTGGACCAGAGACAGAATATTACCGTGGACCAGAGACAGAACATTACCGTGAACCAGAGACAGAACATTACCGTGGACCAGAGACCGAACATTACCTTGAAACAGAATATTATCGTGGACCAGAAACGGAACATTACCGTGAAACAGAAACACAAAATTATCGTGGACCAGAAACGGAACATTACCGTGAAACAGAAACACAACATTATCGTGGACCAGAGACGGAACATTACCGTGAAACCGAACATTATCGTGGACCAGAGATCGAACATTACCGTGGACCAGAGACAGAACATTACCGTGGACCAGAGACAGAACATTACCGTGAAAAAGAAACAGAACATTACCGTGGACCAGAAACGGAACATTATCTTGGACCAGAGAAAGAACATTACCGTGGACCAGAGACAGAACATTATCGTGGACCAGAGATCGAACATTACCGTGGACCAGAGACAGAACATTATCGTGGACCAGAAACGGAACATTACCGTGAAAAAGAAATAGAACATTACCGTGGACCAGAAACAGATCATTATCTTGGACCAAAGACGCAACATTATCGTGGACCAGAGACGGAACATTACCGTGAAACCGAACATTATCGTGGACCAGACATAGAACATTACAGTGGACCAGAGACAGAACATTACCATGAAACCGAACATTATCGTGGACCAGAAACGGAACATTACCGTGAAACAGAAACAAAAAATTATCGTGGACCAAAAACGGAACATTACCGTGATACAGAAACAGAACATTATTGTGGACCAGAGACGGAACATTACCGTGAAACCGAACATTATCGTGGACCAGAGATCGAACATTATCGTGGACCAGAGACAGAATATTACCGTGGACAGGAGACAGAACATTACCGTGGACCAGAGACAGAACATTACCGTGGACCAGAGACCGAACATTACCTTGAAACCGAACATTACCGTGGACCAGAAACAGAAAATTACCATGGACCAGAGACAGAACATTACCGTGAAACAGAACATTGTCATGGACCAGAAACGGAACATTACCGTGAAACAGAAACACAACATTATCGTGGACCAGAGACGGAACATTACCGTGGACCAGAGACGGAACGTTACCGTGAAACCGAAACAGAACATTATCGTGGACCAGAAACGGAACATTACCGTGAAACCGAAAAAGAACATTATCGTGGACCAGAGACAGAACATTACCGTGGACCAGAGACAGAACATTACCGTGGACCAGAGACAGAACATTTCCGTGGACCAGAGACAGAACATTTCCGTGGACCAGAGACAGAACATTACCGTGGACCAGAGACAGAACATTACTGTGGACCAGAGACAGAACTTTACCTTGAAACAGAACATTACCGTGGACCAGAGACAGAATATTACCATGGACCAGAGACAGAACATTACTGTGGACCAGAGACCGAACTTTACCTTGAAACCGAACATTACCGTGGACCAGAGACAGAACATTACTGTGGACCAGAGACAGAACTTTACCTTGAAACAGAACATTACCGTGGACCAGAGACAGAATATTACCATGGACCAGAGACAGAACATTACCATGAAACAGAACATTATCATGGACCAGAAACGGAACATTACCTTGAAACAGAAAAACAACATTATCGTGGACCAGAGACGGAACATTATCGTGGACCAGAAACGGAACATTATCGTGAAACCGAACATTATCGTGGACCAGAGACGGAACATTACCGTGAAACAGAAACACAACATTACCGTGGACCAGAGACAGAACATTACCGTGAAACGGAAACAGAACATTACCGTGAAACAAAAACAGAACATTATCGTGGACCAGAAATGGAACATTACCGTGAAACAGAAACACAAAATTATCGTGGACCAGAAACGGAACATTACTATGAAACAGAACATTATCGTGGACCAAAGACGGAACATTATCGTGGACCAGAGACGGAACATTACCGTGAAACCGAACATTATCGTGGACCAGACACAGAACATTACCGTGGACCAGAGACAGAACATTACGATGAAACCGAACATTATCGTGGACCAGAAACGGAACATTACCGTGAAACAGAAACAAAAAATTATCGTGGACCAGAAACGGAACATTACCGTGATACAGAAACAGAACATTATCGTGGACCAGAGACGGAACATTACCGTGAAACCGAACATTATCGTGGACCAGAGATCGAACATTATCGTGGACCAGAGACAGAATATTACCGTGGACCAGAGACAGAACATTACCGTGAACCAGAGACAGAACATTACCGTGGACCAGAGACCGAACATTACCTTGAAACAGAATATTATCGTGGACCAGAAACGGAACATTACCGTGAAACAGAAACACAAAATTATCGTGGACCAGAAACGGAACATTACCGTGAAACAGAAACACAACATTATCGTGGACCAGAGACGGAACATTACCGTGAAACCGAACATTATCGTGGACCAGAGATCGAACATTACCGTGGACCAGAGACAGAACATTACCGTGGACCAGAGACAGAACATTACCGTGAAAAAGAAACAGAACATTACCGTGGACCAGAAACGGAACATTATCTTGGACCAGAGAAAGAACATTACCGTGGACCAGAGACAGAACATTATCGTGGACCAGAGATCGAACATTACCGTGGACCAGAGACAGAACATTACCGTGAAAAAGAAACAGAACATTACCGTGGACCAGAAACGGAACATTATCTTGGACCAGAGAAAGAACATTACCGTGGACCAGAGACAGAACATTATCGTGGACCAGAGATCGAACATTACCGTGGACCAGAGACAGAACATTATCGTGGACCAGAAACGGAACATTACCGTGAAAAAGAAATAGAACATTACCGTGGACCAGAAACAGATCATTATCGTGGACCAAAGACGCAACATTATCGTGGACCAAAGACGCAACATTATCGTGGACCAGAGACGGAACATTACCGTGAAACCGAACATTATCGTGGACCAGACATAGAACATTACCGTGGACCAGAGACAGAACATTACCATGAAACCGAACATTATCGTGGACCAGAAACGGAACATTACCGTGAAACAGAAACAAAAAATTATCGTGGACCAAAAACGGAACATTACCGTGATACAGAAACAGAACATTATTGTGGACCAGAGACGGAACATTACCGTGAAACCGAACATTATCGTGGACCAGAGATCGAACATTATCGTGGACCAGAGACAGAATATTACCGTGGACAGGAGACAGAACATTACCGTGGACCAGAGACAGAACATTACCGTGGACCAGAGACCGAACATTACCTTGAAACCGAACATTACCGTGGACCAGAAACAGAAAATTACCATGGACCAGAGACAGAACATTACCGTGAAACAGAACATTGTCATGGACCAGAAACGGAACATTACCGTGAAACAGAAACACAACATTATCGTGGACCAGAGACGGAACATTACCGTGGACCAGAGACGGAACGTTACCGTGAAACCGAAACAGAACATTATCGTGGACCAGAAACGGAACATTACCGTGAAACCGAAAAAGAACATTATCGTGGACCAGAGACAGAACATTACCGTGGACCAGAGACAGAACATTACCGTGGACCAGAGACAGAACATTTCCGTGGACCAGAGACAGAACATTTCCGTGGACCAGAGACAGAACATTACCGTGGACCAGAGACAGAACATTACTGTGGACCAGAGACAGAACTTTACCTTGAAACAGAACATTACCGTGGACCAGAGACAGAATATTACCATGGACCAGAGACAGAACATTACTGTGGACCAGAGACCGAACTTTACCTTGAAACCGAACATTACCGTGGACCAGAGACAGAACATTACTGTGGACCAGAGACAGAACTTTACCTTGAAACAGAACATTACCGTGGACCAGAGACAGAATATTACCATGGACCAGAGACAGAACATTACCATGAAACAGAACATTATCATGGACCAGAAACGGAACATTACCTTGAAACAGAAAAACAACATTATCGTGGACCAGAGACGGAACATTATCGTGGACCAGAAACGGAACATTATCGTGAAACCGAACATTATCGTGGACCAGAGACGGAACATTACCGTGAAACAGAAACACAACATTACCGTGGACCAGAGACAGAACATTACCGTGAAACGGAAACAGAACATTACCGTGAAACAAAAACAGAACATTATCGTGGACCAGAAATGGAACATTACCGTGAAACAGAAACACAAAATTATCGTGGACCAGAAACGGAACATTACTATGAAACAGAACATTATCGTGGACCAAAGACGGAACATTATCGTGGACCAGAGACGGAACATTACCGTGAAACCGAACATTATCGTGGACCAGACACAGAACATTACCGTGGACCAGAGACAGAACATTACGATGAAACCGAACATTATCGTGGACCAGAAACGGAACATTACCGTGAAACAGAAACAAAAAATTATCGTGGACCAGAAACGGAACATTACCGTGATACAGAAACAGAACATTATCGTGGACCAGAGACGGAACATTACCGTGAAACCGAACATTATCGTGGACCAGAGATCGAACATTATCGTGGACCAGAGACAGAATATTACCGTGGACCAGAGACAGAACATTACCGTGAACCAGAGACAGAACATTACCGTGGACCAGAGACCGAACATTACCTTGAAACAGAATATTATCGTGGACCAGAAACGGAACATTACCGTGAAACAGAAACACAAAATTATCGTGGACCAGAAACGGAACATTACCGTGAAACAGAAACACAACATTATCGTGGACCAGAGACGGAACATTACCGTGAAACCGAACATTATCGTGGACCAGAGATCGAACATTACCGTGGACCAGAGACAGAACATTACCGTGGACCAGAGACAGAACATTACCGTGAAAAAGAAACAGAACATTACCGTGGACCAGAAACGGAACATTATCTTGGACCAGAGAAAGAACATTACCGTGGACCAGAGACAGAACATTATCGTGGACCAGAGATCGAACATTACCGTGGATCAGAGACAGAACATTATCGTGGACCAGAAACGGAACATTACCGTGAAAAAGAAATAGAACATTACCGTGGACCAGAAACAGATCATTATCGTGGACCAAAGACACAACATTATCGTGGACCAGAGACGGAACATTACCGTGAAACCGAACATTATCGTGGACCAGACATAGAACATTACCGTGGACCAGAGACAGAACATTACCATGAAACCGAACATTATCGTGGACCAGAAACGGAACATTACCGTGAAACAGAAACAAAAAATTATCGTGGACCAAAAACGGAACATTACCGTGATACAGAAACAGAACATTATTGTGGACCAGAGACGGAACATTACCGTGAAACCGAACATTATCGTGGACCAGAGATCGAACATTATCGTGGACCAGAGACAGAATATTACCGTGGACAGGAGACAGAACATTACCGTGGACCAGAGACAGAACATTACCGTGGACCAGAGACCGAACATTACCTTGAAACCGAACATTACCGTGGACCAGAAACAGAAAATTACCATGGACCAGAGACAGAACATTACCGTGAAACAGAACATTGTCATGGACCAGAAACGGAACATTACCGTGAAACAGAAACACAACATTATCGTGGACCAGAGACGGAACATTACCGTGGACCAGAGACGGAACGTTACCGTGAAACCGAAACAGAACATTATCGTGGACCAGAAACGGAACATTACCGTGAAACCGAAAAAGAACATTATCGTGGACCAGACACAGAACATTACCGTGAAACCCAACATTATCGTGGACCAGAGATCGAACATTACCGTGGACCAGAGACAGAACATTACCGTGGACCAGAGACAGAACATTACCGTGGACCAGAGACCGAACTTTACCTTGAGACCGAACATTACCATGGACCAGAGACAGAACATTACCGTGAAACAGAACATTATCGTGGACCAGAAACGGAACATTACCGTGAAACCGAAACAGAAGATTATCGTGGACCAGAAACGGAACATTACCGTGAAACAGAAACACAACATTACCGTGGACCAGAGACAGAACATTACCTTGAAACCAAAACAGAACATTATCGTGGACCAGAAACGGAACATTATCGTGGACCAGAGACAGAACATTACCGTGAAACCGAAACAGAACATTATCGTGGACCAGAAACGGAACATTATCGTGGACCAGAGACAGAACATTATCGTGGATCAGAGACAGAACATTATGGTGGACCAGAGACGGAACATTATCATGGACCAGAGACAGAACATTACCGTGATACCTAAACAGAACATTATCGTTGACCAGAAACGGAACATTATCGTGAAACCGAACATTATCGTGGACCAGAAACACAAAATTATCGTGGACCAGAGACAGAACATTACCATGAAACCGAAACAGAACATTATCGTGGACCAGAAACGGAACATTAGCGTGAAACAGAAACACAAAATTATCGTGGACCAGAAATGGAACATTACCGTGAAACAGAAACACAACATTATCGTGGACCAGAGACGGAACATTACCGTGAAACCGAACATTATTGTGGACCAGAGATCGAACATTACCGTGGACCAGAGACAGAACATTACCGTGGACCAGAGACAGAACATTACCGTGAAAAAGAAACAGAACATTACCGTGGACCAGAAACGGAACATTATCGTGGACCAGAGAAAGAACATTACCGTGGACCAGAGACAGAACATTATCGTGGACCAGAAACGGAACATTACCATGAAACAGAACATTATCGTGGACCAAAGACAGAACATTATCGTGGACCAGAGACGGAACATTACCGTGAAACCGAACATTATCGTGGACCAGACACAGAACATTACCGTGGACCAGAGACAGAACATTACCATGAAACCGAACTTTATCGTGGACCAGAAACGGAACATTACCGTGAAACAGAAACAAAAAATTATCCTGGACCAGAAACGGAACATTACCGTGATACAGAAACAGAACATTATCGTGTACCAGAGATGGAACATTACCGTGAAACCGAACATTATCGTGGACCAGAGATCGAACATTATCGTTGACCAGAGACAGAATATTACCGTGGACCAGAGACAGAACATTACCGTGGACCAGAGACAGAACATTGCCGTGGACCAGAGACAGAACATTACCGTGGACCAGAGACAGAACATTACTGTGGACCAGAGACCGAACTTTACCTTGAAACCGAACATTACCGTGGACCAGAGACAGAATATTACCATGGACCAGAGATGGAACATTACCATGAAACAGAACATTATCATGGACCAGAAACGGAACATTACCGTGAAACAGAAAAACAACATTATCGTGGACCAGAGACGGAACATTATCGTGGACCAGAAACGGAACATTATCGTGAAACCGAACATTATCGTGGACCAGAGACGGAACATTACCGTGAAACAGAAACACAACATTACCGTGGACCAGAGACAGAACATTACCGTGAAACGGAAACAGAACATTACCGTGAAACAAAAACAGAACATTATCGTGGACCAGAAACGGAACATTACCGTGAAACAGAAACACAAAATTATCGTGGACCAGAGACAGAACATTACTGTGGACCAGAGACCGAACTTTACCTTGAAACCGAACATTACCGTGGACCAGAGACAGAATATTACCATGGACCAGAGACAGAACATTACCATGAAACAGAACATTATCATGGACCAGAAACCGAACATTACCGTGAAACAGAAAAACAACATTATCGTGGACCAGAGACGGAACATTATCGTGAACCAGAAACAGAACATTATCGTGAAACGGAACATTATCGTGTACCAGAGACGGAACATTACCGTGAAACAGAAACACAATGTTACCGTGGACCAGAGACAGAATATTACCGTGAAACGGAAACAGAACATTACCGTGAAACAAAAACAGAACATTATCGTGGACCAGAAACGGAACATTACCGTGAAACAGAAACACAAAATTATCGTGGACCAGAGACAGAACATTACTATGGACCAGAGACCGAACTTTACCTTGAAACCGAACATTACCGTGGACCAGAGACAGAATATTACCATGGACCAGAGACAGAACATTACCATGAAACAGAACATTATCATGGACCAGAAACCGAACATTACCGTGAAACAGAAAAACAACATTATCGTGGACCAGAGACGGAACATTATCGTGAACCAGAAACAGAACATTATCGTGAAACCGAACATTATCGTGTACCAGAGACGGAACATTACCGTGAAACAGAAACACAATGTTACCGTGGACCAGAGACAGAACATTACCGTGAAACGGAAACAGAACATTACCGTGAAACCGAAACAGAACAATATCTTGGACCAGAAACGGAACATTACCGTGAAACAGAAACACAAAATTATCGTGGACCAGAAACGGAACATTACCATGAAACAGATCATTATCGTGGACCAAAGACGCAACATTATCGTGGACCAGAGACGGAACATTACCGTGAAACCGAACATTATCGTGGACCAGACACAGAACATTACCGTGGACCAGAGACAGAACATTACCATGAAACCGAACATTATCTTGGACCAGAAACGGAACATTACCGTGAAACAGAAACAAAAAATTATCGTGGACCAAAAACGGAACATTACCGTGATACAGAAACAGAACATTATCGTGGACCAGAGACGGAACATTACCGTGAAACCGAACATTATCGTGGACCAGAGATCGAACATTATCGTGGACCAGAGACAGAATATTACCGTGGACCAGAGACAGAATATTACCATGGACCAGAGACAGAACATTACCATGAAACAGAACATTATCATGGACCAGAAACGGAACATTACCTTGAAACAGAAAAACAACATTATCGTGGACCAGAGACGGAACATTATCGTGGACCAGAAACGGAACATTATCGTGAAACCGAACATTATCGTGGACCAGAGACGGAACATTACCGTGAAACAGAAACACAACATTACCGTGGACCAGAGACAGAACATTACCGTGAAACGGAAACAGAACATTACCGTGAAACAAAAACAGAACATTATCGTGGACCAGAAACGGAACATTACCGTGAAACAGAAACACAAAATTATCGTGGACCAGAAACGGAACATTACTATGAAACAGAACATTATCGTGGACCAAAGACGGAACATTATCGTGGACCAGAGACGGAACATTACCGTGAAACCGAACATTATCGTGGACCAGACACAGAACATTACCGTGGACCAGAGACAGAACATTACGATGAAACCGAACATTATCATGGACCAGAAACGGAACATTACCGTGAAACAGAAACAAAAAATTATCGTGGACCAGAAACGGAACATTACCGTGATACAGAAACAGAACATTATCGTGGACCAGAGACGGAACATTACCGTGAAACCGAACATTATCGTAGACCAGAGATCGAACATTATCGTGGACCAGAGACAGAATATTACCGTGGACCAGAGACAGAACATTACCGTGGACCAGAGACAGAACATTACCGTGGACCAGAGACCGAACATTACCTTGAAACAGAATATTATCGTGGACCAGAAACGGAACATTACCGTGAAACAGAAACACAAAATTATCGTGGACCAGAAACGGAACATTACCGTGAAACAGAAACACAACATTATCGTGGACCAGAGACGGAACATTACCGTGAAACCGAACATTATCGTGGACCAGAGATCGAACATTACCGTGGACCAGAGACAGAACATTACCGTGGACCAGAGACAGAACATTACCGTGAAAAAGAAACAGAACATTACCGTGGACCAGAAACGGAACATTATCTTGGACCAGAGAAAGAACATTACCGTGGACCAGAGACAGAACATTATCGTGGACAAGAGATCGAACATTACCGTGGACCAGAGACAGAACATTATCGTGGACCAGAAACGGAACATTACCGTGAAAAAGAAATAGAACATTACCGTGGACCAGAAACAGATCATTATCGTGGACCAAAGACGCAACATTATCGTGGACCAGAGACGGAACATTACCGTGAAACCGAACATTATCGTGGACCAGACACAGAACATTACCGTGGACCAGAGACAGAACATTACCATGAAACCGAACATTATCGTGGACCAGAAACGGAACATTACCGTGAAACAGAAACAAAAAATTATCGTGGACCAAAAACGGAACATTACCGTGATACAGAAACAGAACATTATCGTGGACCAGAGACGGAACATTACCGTGAAACCGAACATTATCGTGGACCAGAGATCGAACATTATCGTGGACCAGAGACAGAATATTACCGTGTACAGGAGACAGAACATTACCGTGGACCAGAGACCGAACATTACCTTGAAACCGAACATTACCGTGGACCAGAAACAGAAAATTACCATGGACCAGAGACAGAACATTACCGTGAAACCGAACATTATCTTGGACCAGAAACGGAACATTACCGTGAAACAGAAACAAAAAATTATCGTGGACCAAAAACGGAACATTACCGTGATACAGAAACAGAACATTATCGTGGACCAGAGACGGAACATTACCGTGAAACCGAACATTATCGTGGACCAGAGATCGAACATTATCGTGGACCAGAGACAGAATATTACCGTGGACCAGAGACAGAATATTACCATGGACCAGAGACAGAACATTACCATGAAACAGAACATTATCATGGACCAGAAACGGAACATTACCTTGAAACAGAAAAACAACATTATCGTGGACCAGAGACGGAACATTATCGTGGACCAGAAACGGAACATTATCGTGAAACCGAACATTATCGTGGACCAGAGACGGAACATTACCGTGAAACAGAAACACAACATTACCGTGGACCAGAGACAGAACATTACCGTGAAACGGAAACAGAACATTACCGTGAAACAAAAACAGAACATTATCGTGGACCAGAAACGGAACATTACCGTGAAACAGAAACACAAAATTATCGTGGACCAGAAACGGAACATTACTATGAAACAGAACATTATCGTGGACCAAAGACGGAACATTATCGTGGACCAGAGACGGAACATTACCGTGAAACCGAACATTATCGTGGACCAGACACAGAACATTACCGTGGACCAGAGACAGAACATTACGATGAAACCGAACATTATCATGGACCAGAAACGGAACATTACCGTGAAACAGAAACAAAAAATTATCGTGGACCAGAAACGGAACATTACCGTGATACAGAAACAGAACATTATCGTGGACCAGAGACGGAACATTACCGTGAAACCGAACATTATCGTGGACCAGAGATCGAACATTATCAGGGACCAGAGACAGAATATTACCGTGGACCAGAGACAGAACATTACCGTGGACCAGAGACAGAACATTACCGTGGACCAGAGACCGAACATTACCTTGAAACAGAATATTATCGTGGACCAGAAACGGAACATTACCGTGAAACAGAAACACAAAATTATCGTGGACCAGAAACGGAACATTACCGTGAAACAGAAACACAACATTATCGTGGACCAGAGACGGAACATTACCGTGAAACCGAACATTATCGTGGACCAGAGATCGAACATTACCGTGGACCAGAGACAGAACATTACCGTGGACCAGAGACAGAACATTACCGTGAAAAAGAAACAGAACATTACCGTGGACCAGAAACGGAACATTATCTTGGACCAGAGAAAGAACATTACCGTGGACCAGAGACAGAACATTATCGTGGACCAGAGATCGAACATTACCGTGGACCAGAGACAGAACATTATCGTGGACCAGAAACGGAACATTACCGTGAAAAAGAAATAGAACATTACCGTGGACCAGAAACAGATCATTATCGTGGACCAAAGACGCAACATTATCGTGGACCAGAGACGGAACATTACCGTGAAACCGAACATTATCGTGGACCAGACACAGAACATTACCGTGGACCAGAGACAGAACATTACCATGAAACCGAACATTATCGTGGACCAGAAACGGAACATTACCGTGAAACAGAAACAAAAAATTATCGTGGACCAAAAACGGAACATTACCGTGATACAGAAACAGAACATTATCGTGGACCAGAGACGGAACATTACCGTGAAACCGAACATTATCGTGGACCAGAGATCGAACATTATCGTGGACCAGAGACAGAATATTACCGTGTACAGGAGACAGAACATTACCGTGGACCAGAGACCGAACATTACCTTGAAACCGAACATTACCGTGGACCAGAAACAGAAAATTACCATGGACCAGAGACAGAACATTACCGTGAAACAGAACATTGTCATTGACCAGAAACGGAACATTACCATGAAACAGAAACACAACATTATCGTGGACCAGAGACGGAACATTACCGTGGACCAGAGACGGAACGTTACCGTGAAACCGAAACAGAACATTATCGTGGACCAGAAACGGAACATTACCGTGAAACCGAAAAAGAACATTATCGTGGACCAGACACAGAACATTACCGTGAAACCGAACATTATCGTGGACCAGAGATCGAACATTACCGTGGACCAGAGACAGAACATTACCATGGACCAGAGACAGAACATTACCGTGGACCAGAGACCGAACTTTACCTTGAGACCGAACATTACCATGGACCAGAGACAGAACATTACCGTGAAACAGAACATTATCATGGACCAGAAACGGAACATTACCGTGAAACAGAAACAAAACATTATCGTGGACCAGAAACGGAACATTACCGTGAAACCGAAACAGAAGATTATCGTGGACCAGAAACGGAACATTACCGTGAAACAGAAACACAACATTACCGTGGACCAGAGACAGAACATTACCTTGAAACCAAAACAGAACATTATCGTGGACCAGAAACGGAACATTATCGTGGACCAGAGACAGAACATTACCGTGAAACCGAAACAGAACATTATCGTGGACCAGAAACGGAACATTATCGTGGACCAGAGACAGAACATTATCGTGGATCAGAGACAGAACATTATGGTGGACCAGAGACGGAACATTATCATGGACCAGAGACAGAACATTACCGTGATACCTAAACAGAACATTATCGTTGACCAGAAACGGAACATTATCGTGAAACCGAACATTATCGTGGACCAGAAACACAAAATTATCGTGGACCAGAGACAGAACATTACCATGAAACCGAAACAGAACATTATCGTGGACCAGAAACGGAACATTAGCGTGAAACAGAAACACAAAATTATCGTGGACCAGAAATGGAACATTACCATGAAACAGAAACACAACATTATCGTGGACCAGAGACGGAACATTACCGTGAAACCGAACATTATCGTGGACCAGAGATCGAACATTACCGTGGACCAGAGACAGAACATTACCGTGGACCAGAGACAGAACATTACCGTGAAAAAGAAACAGAACATTACCGTGGACCAGAAACGGAACATTACCGTGAAACAGAAACAAAAAATTATCGTGGACCAAAAACGGAACATTACCGTGATACAGAAACAGAACATTATCGTGGACCAGAGACGGAACATTACCGTGAAACCGAACATTATCGTGGACCAGAGATCGAACATTATCGTGGACCAGAGACAGAATATTACCGTGTACAGGAGACAGAACATTACCGTGGACCAGAGACAGAACATTACCGTGGACCAGAGACCGAACATTACCTTGAAACCGAACATTACCGTGGACCAGAAACAGAAAATTACCATGGACCAGAGACAGAACATTACCGTGAAACAGAACATTGTCATGGACCAGAAACGGAACATTACCGTGAAACAGAAACACAACATTATCGTGGACCAGAGACGGAACATTACCGTGGACCAGAGATGGAACGTTACCGTGAAACCGAAACAGAACATTATCGTGGACCAGAAACGGAACATTACCGTGAAACCGAAAAAGAACATTATCGTGGACCAGACACAGAACATTACCGTGAAACCGAACATTATCGTGGACCAGAGATCGAACATTACCGTGGACCAGAGACAGAACATTACCGTGGACCAGAGACAGAACATTACCGTGGACCAGAGACCGAACTTTACCTTGAGACCGAACATTACCATGGACCAGAGACAGAACATTACCGTGAAACAGAACATTATCATGGACCAGAAACGGAACATTACCGTGAAACAGAAACAGAACATTATCGTGGACCAGAAACGGAACATTACCGTGAAACCGAAACAGAAGATTATCGTGGACCAGAAACGGAACATTACCGTGAAACAGAAACACAACATTACCGTGGACCAGAGACAGAACATTACCTTGAAACCAAAACAGAACATTATCGTGGACCAGAAACGGAACATTATCGTGGACCAGAGACAGAACATTACCGTGAAACCGAAACAGAACATTATCGTGGACCAGAAACGGAACATTATCGTGGACCAGAGACAGAACATTATCGTGGATCAGAGACAGAACATTATGGTGGACCAGAGACGGAACATTATCATGGACCAGAGACAGAACATTACCGTGATACCTAAACAGAACATCATCGTTGACCAGAAACGGAACATTATCGTGAAACCGAACATTATCGTGGACCAGAAACACAAAATTATCGTGGACCAGAGACAGAACATTACCATGAAACCGAAACAGAACATTATCGTGGACCAGAAACGGAACATTAGCGTGAAACAGAAACACAAAATTATCGTGGACCAGAAATGGAACATTACCGTGAAACAGAAACACAACATTATCGTGGACCAGAGACGGAACATTACCGTGAAACCGAACATTATCGTGGACCAGAGATCGAACATTACCGTGGACCAGAGACAGAACATTACCGTGGACCAGAGACAGAACATTACCGTGAAAAAGAACATTATCGTGGACCAAAGACGGAACATTATAGTGGACAAGAGACGGAACATTACCGTGAAACCGAACATTATCGTGGACCAGACACAGAACATTACCGTGGACCAGAGACAGAACATTACCATGAAACCGAACTTTATCGTGGACCAGAAACGGAACATTACCGTGAAACAGAAACAAAAAATTATCCTGGACCAGAAACGGAACATTACCGTGATACAGAAACAGAACATTATCGTGTACCAGAGATGGAACATTACCGTGAAACCGAACATTATCGTGGACCAGAGATCGAACATTATCGTGGACCAGAGACAGAATATTACCGTGGACCAGAGACAGAACATTACCGTGGACCAGAGACAGAACATTGCCGTGGACCAGAGACCGAACATTACCTTGAAACCGAACATTACCGTGGACCAGAAACAGAAAATTACCATGGACCAGAGACAGAACATTACCGTGAAACAGAACATTGTCATGGACCAGAAACGGAACATTACCGTGAAACAGAAACACAACATTATCGTGGACTAGAGACGGAACATTACCGTGGACCAGAGACGGAACATTACCGTGAAACCGAAACAGAACATTATCGTGGACCAGAGACCGAACATTACCGTGAAACAGAACATTATGGTGGACCAGAGACAGAACATTACCGTGAAACCGAACATTATCGTCGACCAGAAATCGAACATTATCGTGGACCAGAGACAGAACATTATCGTGGACCAGAGACAGAACATTACCGTGAAACAGAAAAACAACATTATCGTGGACCAGAAACGGAACATTACCGTGAAACAGAAACAGAACATTAGCGTGGACCAGAGACAGAACATTACCGTGAACCAGAGACAGAACATTACCGTGAAACAGAAACACAACATTACCGTGGACCAGAGACAGAACATTACCGTGAAACGGAAACAGAACATTACCGTGGACCAGAAACGGAACATTATCATGGACCAGAGACAGAACATTATCGTGGACCAAAGACGGAACATTATCATAGACCAGAGACGGAACATTACCGTGAAACCGAACATTATCGTGGACCAGACACAGAACATTACCGTGGACCAGAGACAGAACATTACCATGAAACCGAAACAGAACATTATCGTGGACCAGAAACAGAACATTACCATGAAACCGAAACAGAACATTATCGTGGACCAGAAACGGAACATTACCGTGAAACAGAAACACAAAATAATCGTGGACCAGAAACGGAACATTACCGTGAAACAGAAACACAACATTATCGTGGACCAGAGACGGAACATTACCGTGAAACCGAACATTATCGTGGACCAGAGACAGAACATTACCGTGAAAAGGAAACAGAACATTACCGTGGACCAGAAACGGAACATTATCATGGACCAGAGACAGAACATTATCGTGGACCAAAGACGGAACATTATCATAGACCAGAGACGGAACATTACCGTGAAACCAAACATTATCGTGGACCAGACACAGAACATTACCGTGGACCAGAGACAGAACATTACCATGAAACCGAAACAGAACATTATCGTGGACCAGAAACGGAACATTACCGTGAAACAGAAACACAACATTATCGTGGACCAGAGACGGAACATTACCGTGAAACCGAACATTATCGTGGACCAGAGATCGAACATTACCGTGGACCAGAGACAGAACATTACCGTGGACCAGAGACAGAACATTACCGTGAAAAAGAAACAGAACATTACCGTGGACCAGAAACGGAACATTACCGTGAAACAGAAACAAAAAATTATCGTGGACCAAAAACGGAACATTACCGTGATACAGAAACAGAACATTATCGTGGACCAGAGACGGAACATTACCGTGAAACCGAACATTATCGTGGACCAGAGATCGAACATTATCGTGGACCAGAGACAGAATATTACCGTGTACAGGAGACAGAACATTACCGTGGACCAGAGACAGAACATTACCGTGGACCAGAGACCGAACATTACCTTGAAACCGAACATTACCGTGGACCAGAAACAGAAAATTACCATGGACCAGAGACAGAACATTACCGTGAAACAGAACATTGTCATGGACCAGAAACGGAACATTACCGTGAAACAGAAACACAACATTATCGTGGACCAGAGACGGAACATTACCGTGGACCAGAGATGGAACGTTACCGTGAAACCGAAACAGAACATTATCGTGGACCAGAAACGGAACATTACCGTGAAACCGAAAAAGAACATTATCGTGGACCAGACACAGAACATTACCGTGAAACCGAACATTATCGTGGACCAGAGATCGAACATTACCGTGGACCAGAGACAGAACATTACCGTGGACCAGAGACAGAACATTACCGTGGACCAGAGACCGAACTTTACCTTGAGACCGAACATTACCATGGACCAGAGACAGAACATTACCGTGAAAAAGAACATTATCATGGACCAGAAACGGAACATTACCGTGAAACAGAAACAGAACATTATCGTGGACCAGAAACGGAACATTACCGTGAAACCGAAACAGAAGATTATCGTGGACCAGAAACGGAACATTACCGTGAAACAGAAACACAACATTACCGTGGACCAGAGACAGAACATTACCTTGAAACCAAAACAGAACATTATCGTGGACCAGAAACGGAACATTATCGTGGACCAGAGACAGAACATTACCGTGAAACCGAAACAGAACATTATCGTGGACCAGAAACGGAACATTATCGTGGACCAGAGACAGAACATTATCGTGGATCAGAGACAGAACATTATGGTGGACCAGAGACGGAACATTATCATGGACCAGAGACAGAACATTACCGTGATACCTAAACAGAACATTATCGTTGACCAGAAACGGAACATTATCGTGAAACCGAACATTATCGTGGACCAGAAACACAAAATTATCGTGGACCAGAGACAGAACATTACCATGAAACCGAAACAGAACATTATCGTGGACCAGAAACGGAACATTAGCGTGAAACAGAAACACAAAATTATCGTGGACCAGAAATGGAACATTACCGTGAAACAGAAACACAACATTATCGTGGACCAGAGACGGAACATTACCGTGAAACCGAACATTATCGTGGACCAGAGATCGAACATTACCGTGGACCAGAGACAGAACATTACCGTGGACCAGAGACAGAACATTACCGTGAAAAAGAACATTATCGTGGACCAAAGACGGAACATTATAGTGGACCAGAGACGGAACATTACCGTGAAACCGAACATTATCGTGGACCAGACACAGAACATTACCGTGGACCAGAGACAGAACATTACCATGAAACCGAACTTTATCGTGGACCAGAAACGGAACATTACCGTGAAACAGAAACAAAAAATTATCCTGGACCAGAAACGGAACATTACCGTGATACAGAAACAGAACATTATCGTGTACCAGAGATGGAACATTACCGTGAAACCGAACATTATCGTGGACCAGAGATCGAACATTATCGTGGACCAGAGACAGAATATTACCGTGGACCAGAGACAGAACATTACCGTGGACCAGAGACAGAACATTGCCGTGGACCAGAGACCGAACATTACCTTGAAACCGAACATTACCGTGGACCAGAAACAGAAAATTACCATGGACCAGAGACAGAACATTACCGTGAAACAGAACATTGTCATGGACCAGAAACGGAACATTACCGTGAAACAGAAACACAACATTATCGTGGACTAGAGACGGAACATTACCGTGGACCAGAGACGGAACATTACCGTGAAACCGAAACAGAACATTATCGTGGACCAGAGACCGAACATTACCGTGAAAAAGAACATTATTGTGGACCAGAGACAGAACATTACCGTGAAACCGAACATTATCGTCGACCAGAAATCGAACATTATCGTGGACCAGAGACAGAACATTATCGTGGACCAGAAATGGAACATTACCGTGAAACCGAACATTTCCATGGACCAGATACGAAACATTACTGTGGACCAGAGACGGAACATTACCGTGGACCAGAACATTACCGTGGACCAGAACATTACCGTGAAACCGAACATTATCGTCAAACCGAGCATTATCGTGGACCAGAGACCGAACATTACCGTGAAACTGAACATTACCGTGGACCAGAGACCAAACATTACCATGAAACCGAAACAGAACATTATCGTGGACCAGAAACGGAACATTACCGTGAAACAGAAACACAACATTATCGTGGACCAGAAACGGAACATTACCGTGAAACAGAAACAGAACATTAGCGTGGACCAGAGACAGAACATTACCGTGAAACAGAAAAACAACATTATCGTGGACCAGAAACGGAACATTACCGTGAAACAGAAACAGAACATTAGCGTGGACCAGAGACAGAACATTACCGTGAACCAGAGACAGAACATTACCGTGAAACAGAAACACAACATTACCGTGGACCAGAGACAGAACATTACCGTGAAACGGAAACAGAACATTACCGTGGACCAGAAACGGAACATTATCATGGACCAGAGACAGAACATTATCGTGGACCAAAGACGGAACATTATCATAGACCAGAGACGGAACATTACCGTGAAACCGAACATTATCGTGGACCAGACACAGAACATTACCGTGGACCAGAGACAGAACATTACCATGAAACCGAAACAGAACATTATCGTGGACCAGAAACAGAACATTACCATGAAACCGAAACAGAACATTATCGTGGACCAGAAACGGAACATTACCGTGAAACAGAAACACAAAATAATCGTGGACCAGAAACGGAACATTACCGTGAAACAGAAACACAACATTATCGTGGACCAGAGACGGAACATTACCGTGAAACCGAACATTATCGTGGACCAGAGACAGAACATTACCGTGAAAAGGAAACAGAACATTACCGTGGACCAGAAACGGAACATTATCATGGACCAGAGACAGAACATTATCGTGGACCAAAGACGGAACATTATCATAGACCAGAGACGGAACATTACCGTGAAACCAAACATTATCGTGGACCAGACACAGAACATTACCGTGGACCAGAGACAGAACATTACCATGAAACCGAAACAGAACATTATCGTGGACCAGAAACGGAACATTACCGTGAAACAGAAACACAAAATTATCGTGGACCAGAAACGGAACATTACCGTGAAACAGAAACACAACATTATCGTGGACCAGAAACGGAACATTACCGTGAAACAGAAACACAACATTATCGTGGACCAGAGACGGAACATTACCGTGAAACCGAACATTATCGTGGACCAGAGATCGAACATTACCGTGGACCAGAGACAGAACATTACCGTGGACCAGAGACAGAACATTACCGTGAAAAAGAAACAGAACATTACCGTGGACCAGAAACGGAACATTATCTTGGACCAGAGAAAGAACATTACCGTGGACCAGAGACAGAACATTATCGTGGACCAGAGATCGAACATTACCGTGGACCAGAGACAGAACATTATCGTGGACCAGAAACGGAACATTACCGTGAAAAAGAAATAGAACATTACCGTGGACCAGAAACAGATCATTATCGTGGACCAAAGACGCAACATTATCGTGGACCAGAGACGGAACATTACCGTGAAACCGAACATTATCGTGGACCAGAGACAGAACATTACCGTGGACCAGAGACAGAACATTACCATGAAACTGAACATTATCGTGGACCAGAAACGGAACATTACCGTGAAACAGAAACAAAAAATTATCGTGGACCAAAAACGGAACATTACCGTGATACAGAAACAGAACATTATCGTGGACCAGAGACGGAACATTACCGTGAAACCGAACATTATCGTGGACCAGAGATCGAACATTATCGTGGACCAGAGACAGAATATTACCGTGTACAGGAGACAGAACATTACCGTGGACCAGAGACCGAACATTACCTTGAAACCGAACATTACCGTGGACCAGAAACAGAAAATTACCATGGACCAGAGACAGAACATTACCGTGAAACAGAACATTGTCATGGACCAGAAACGGAACATTACCGTGAAACAGAAACACAACATTATCGTGGACCAGAGACGGAACATTACCGTGGACCAGAGACTGAACGTTACCGTGAAACTGAAACAGAACATTATCGTGGACCAGAAACGGAACATTACCGTGAAACCGAAAAAGAACATTATCGTGGACCAGACACAGAACATTACCGTGAAACCGAACATTATCGTGGACCAGAGATCGAACATTACCGTGGACCAGAGACAGAACATTACCATGGACCAGAGACAGAACATTACCGTGGACCAGAGACCGAACTTTACCTTGAGACCGAACATTACCATGGACCAGAGACAGAACATTACCGTGAAACAGAACATTATCATGGACCAGAAACGGAACATTACCGTGAAACAGAAACAGAACATTATCGTGGACCAGAAACGGAACATTACCGTGAAACCGAAACAGAAGATTATCGTGGACCAGAAACGGAACATTACCGTGAAACAGAAACACAACATTACCGTGGACCAGAGACAGAACATTACCTTGAAACCAAAACAGAACATTATCGTGGACCAGAAACGGAACATTATCGTGGACCAGAGACAGAACATTACCGTGAAACCGAAACAGAACATTATCGTGGACCAGAAACGGAACATTATCGTGGACCAGAGACAGAACATTATCGTGGATCAGAGACAGAACATTATGGTGGACCAGAGACGGAACATTATCATGGACCAGAGACAGAACATTACCGTGATACCTAAACAGAACATTATCGTTGACCAGAAACGGAACATTATCGTGAAACCGAACATTATCGTGGACCAGAAACACAAAATTATCGTGGACCAGAGACAGAACATTACCATGAAACCGAAACAGAACATTATCGTGGACCAGAAACGGAACATTAGCGTGAAACAGAAACACAAAATTATCGTGGACCAGAAATGGAACATTACCATGAAACAGAAACACAACATTATCGTGGACCAGAGACGGAACATTACCGTGAAACCGAACATTATCGTGGACCAGAGATCGAACATTACCGTGGACCAGAGACAGAACATTACCGTGGACCAGAGACAGAACATTACCGTGAAAAAGAAACAGAACATTACCGTGGACCAGAAACGGAACATTACCGTGAAACAGAAACAAAAAATTATCGTGGACCAAAAACGGAACATTACCGTGATACAGAAACAGAACATTATCGTGGACCAGAGACAGAACATTACCGTGAAACCGAACATTATCGTGGACCAGAGATCGAACATTATCGTGGACCAGAGACAGAATATTGCCGTGTACAGGAGACAGAACATTACCGTGGACCAGAGACAGAACATTACCGTGGACCAGAGACCGAACATTACCTTGAAACCGAACATTACCGTGGACCAGAAACAGAAAATTACCATGGACCAGAGACAGAACATTACCGTGAAACAGAACATTATCATGGACCAGAAACGGAACATTACCGTGAAACAGAAACAGAACATTATCTTGGACCAGAAACGGAACATTACCGTGAAACCGAAACAGAAGATTATCGTGGACCAGAAACGGAACATTACCGTGAAACAGAAACACAACATTACCGTGGACCAGAGACAGAACATTACCTTGAAACCAAAACAGAACATTATCGTGGACCAGAAACGGAACATTATCGTGGACGAGAGACAGAACATTACCGTGAAACCGAAACAGAACATTATCGTGGACCAGAAACGGAACATTATCGTGGACCAGAGACAGAACATTATCGTGGATCAGAGACAGAACATTATGGTGGACCAGAGACGGAACATTATCATGGACCAGAGACAGAACATTACCGTGATACCTAAACAGAACATTATCGTTGACCAGAAACGGAACATTATCGTGAAACCGAACATTATCGTGGACCAGAAACACAAAATTATCGTGGACCAGAGACAGAACATTACCATGAAACCGAAACAGAACATTATCGTGGACCAGAAACGGAACATTAGCGTGAAACAGAAACACAAAATTATCGTGGACCAGAAATGGAACATTACCGTGAAACAGAAACACAACATTATCGTGGACCAGAGACGGAACATTACCGTGAAACCGAACATTATCGTGGACCAGAGATCGAACATTACCGTGGACCAGAGACAGAACATTACCGTGGACCAGAGACAGAACATTACCGTGAAAAAGAAACAGAACATTACCGTGGACCAGAAACGGAACATTATCGTGGACCAGAGAAAGAACATTACCGTGGACCAGAGACAGAACATTATCGTGGACCAGAAACGGAACATTACCATGAAACAGAACATTATCGTGGACCAAAGACGGAACATTATAGTGGACCAGAGACGGAACATTACCGTGAAACCGAACATTATCGTGGACCAGACACAGAACATTACCGTGGACCAGAGACAGAACATTACCATGAAACCGAACTTTATCGTGGACCAGAAACGGAACATTACCGTGAAACAGAAACAAAAAATTATCCTGGACCAGAAACGGAACATTACCGTGATACAGAAACAGAACATTATCGTGTACCAGAGATGGAACATTACCGTGAAACCGAACATTATCGTGGACCAGAGATCGAACATTATCGTGGACCAGAGACAGAATATTACCGTGGACCAGAGACAGAACATTACCGTGGACCAGAGACAGAACATTGCCGTGGACCAGAGACCGAACATTACCTTGAAACCGAACATTACCGTGGACCAGAAACAGAAAATTACCATGGACCAGAGACAGAACATTACCGTGAAACAGAACATTGTCATGGACCAGAAACGGAACATTACCGTGAAACAGAAACACAACATTATCGTGGACTAGAGACGGAACATTACCGTGGACCAGAGACGGAACATTACCGTGAAACCGAAACAGAACATTATCGTGGACCAGAGACCGAACATTACCGTGAAACAGAACATTATGGTGGACCAGAGACAGAACATTACCGTGAAACAGAACATTATGGTGGACCAGAGACAGAACATTACCGTGAAACCGAACATTATCGTCGACCAGAAATCGAACATTATCGTGGACCAGAGACAGAACATTACCGTGGACCAGAAATGGAACATTACCGTGAAACCGAACATTTCCATGGACCAGATACGGAACATTACTGTGGACCAGAGACGGAACATTACCGTGGACCAGAACATTACCGTGGACCAGAACATTACCGTGAAACCGAACATTATCGTCAAACCGAGCATTATCGTGGACCAGAGACCGAACATTACCGTGAAACTGAACATTACCGTGGACCAGAGACCAAACATTACCATGAAACCGAAACAGAACATTATCGTGGACCAGAAACGGAACATTACCGTGAAACAGAAACACAACATTATCGTGGACCAGAAACGGAACATTACCGTGAAACAGAAACAGAACATTAGCGTGGACCAGAGACAGAACATTACCGTGAAACAGAAAAACAACATTATCGTGGACCAGAAACGGAACATTACCGTGAAACAGAAACAGAACATTAGCGTGGACCAGAGACAGAACATTACCGTGGACCAGAGTCAGAACATTACCATGAAACCGAAACAGAACATTATCGTGGACCAGAAACAGAACATTACCATGAAACCGAAACAGAACATTATCGTGGACCAGAAACGGAACATTACCGTGAAACAGAAACACAAAATAATCGTGGACCAGAAACGGAACATTACCGTGAAACAGAAACACAACATTATCGTGGACCAGAGACGGAACATTACCGTGAAACCGAACATTATCGTGGACCAGAGACAGAACATTACCGTGAAAAGGAAACAGAACATTACCGTGGACCAGAAACGGAACATTATCATGGACCAGAGACAGAACATTATCGTGGACCAAAGACGGAACATTATCATAGACCAGAGACGGAACATTACCGTGAAACCAAACATTATCGTGGACCAGACGCAGAACATTACCGTGGACCAGAGACAGAACATTACCATGAAACCGAAACAGAACATTATCGTGGACCAGAAACGGAACATTACCGTGAAACAGAAACACAAAGTTATCGTGGACCAGAAACGGAACATTACCGTGAAACAGAAACACAACATTATCGTGGACCAGAGACGGAACATTACCGTGAAACCGAACATTATCGTGGACCAGAGATCGAACATTACCGTGGACCAGAGACAGAACATTACCGTGGACCAGAGACAGAACATTACCGTGAAAAAGAAACAGAACATTACCGTGGACCAGAAACGGAACATTATCTTGGACCAGAGAAAGAACATTACCGTGGACCAGAGACAGAACATTATCGTGGACCAGAGATCGAACATTACCGTGGACCAGAGACAGAACATTATCGTGGACCAGAAACGGAACATTACCGTGAAAAAGAAACAGAACATTACCGTGGACCAGAACCGGAACATTATCGTGGACCAGAGAAAGAACATTACCGTGAAACCGAAACAGAACATTATCGTGGACCAGAAACGGAACATTACCGTGAAACAGAAACACAAAATTATCGTGGACCAGAGACAGAACATTACCGTGGACCAGAGACAGAACATTACCGTGGACCAGAGACAGAACATTTCCGTGGACCAGAGACAGAACATTACCTTGAAACAGAACATTATCGTGGACCAGAAACGGAACATTACCGTGAAACAGAAACACAAAATTATCGTGGACCAGAAACGGAACATTACCGTGAAACAGAAACACAACATTATCGTGGACCAGAGACAGAACATTACCGTGAAACCGAACATTATCGTGGACCAGAGATCGAACATTACCGTGGACCAGAGACAGAACATTACCGTGGACCAGAGACAGAACATTACCGTGAAAAAGAAACAAAACATTACCGTGGACCAGAAACGGAACATTATCTTGGACCAGAGAAAGAACATTACCGTGGACCAGAGACAGAACATTATCGTGGACCAGAGATCGAACATTACCGTGGACCAGAGACAGAACATTATCGTGGACCAGAAACGGAACTTTACCATGAAACCGAACATTATCGTGGACCAGACACAGAACATTACCGTGGACCAGAGACAGAACATTACCGTGAAACCAAAACAGAACATTATCGTGGACCAGAAACGGAACATTACCGTGAAACAGAAACACAAAATTATCGTGGACCAGAGACAGAATATTACCGTGGACCAGAGACAGAACATTACCGTGGACCAGACACAGAACATTTCCGTGGACCAGAGACAGAACATTTCCGTGGACCAGAGACAGAACATTACCGTGGACCAGAGACCGAACTTTACCTTGAAACCGAACATTACCGTGGACCAGAGACAGAATATTACCATGGACCAGAGACAGAACATTACCATGAAACAGAACATTATCATGGACCAGAAACGGAACATTACCGTGAAACAGAAAAACAACATTATCGTGGACCAGAGACGGAACATTATCGTGAACCAGAAACAGAACATTATCGTGAAACCGAACATTATCGTGTACCAGAGACGGAACATTACCGTGAAACAGAAACACAATGTTACCGTGGACCAGAGACAGAACATTACCGTGAAACGGAAACAGAACATTACCGTGAAACAAAAACAGAACATTATCGTGGACCAGAAACGGAACAATACCGTGAAACAGAAACACAAAATTATCGTGGACCAGAGATAGAACATTACCGTGGACCAGAGACAGAACATTACCGTGGACCAGAGACAGAACATTTCCGTGGACCAGAAATGGAACATTACCATGAAACAGAACATTATCGTGGACCAAAGACGTCACATTATCGTGGACCAGAGACAGAACATTATCGTGGATCAGAGACAGAACATTATGGTGGACCAGAGACGGAACATTACCATGGACCAGAGACAGAACATTACCGTGAAACCTAAACAGAACATTACCGTGGACCAGAGACAGAACATTACCGTGAAAAAGAAACAGAACATTACCGTGGACCAGAAACGGAACATTATCGTGGACCAGAGAAAGAACATTACCGTGGACCAGAGACAGAACATTATCGTGGACCAGAAACGGAACATTACCATGAAACAGAACATTATCGTGGACCAAAGACGTCACATTATCGTGGACCAGAGACGGAACATTACCGTGAAACCGAACATTATCGTGGACCAGACACAGAACATTACCGTGGACCAGAGACAGAACATTACCATGAAACCGAACCTTATCGTGGACCAGAAACGGAACATTACCGTGAAACAGAAACAAAAAATTATCGTGGACCAGAAACGGAACATTACCGTGATACAGAAACAGAACATTATCGTGGACCAGAAACGGAACATTACCGTGATACAGAAACAGAACATTATCGTGGACCAGAGACGGAACATTACCGTGAACCAGAGACAGAACATTACCGTGAAACAGAAACACAACATTACCGTGGACCAGAAACGGAATATTACCGTGAAACAGAAACACAAAATAATCGTGGACCAGAAACGGAACATTACCGTGAAACAGAAACACAACATTATCGTGGACCAGAGACGGAACATTACCGTGAAACCGAACATTATCGTGGACCAGACACAGAACATTACCGTGGACCAGAGACAGAACATTACCATGAAACCGAAACAGAACATTATCGTGGACCAGAAACAGAACATTACCATGAAACCGAAACAGAACATTATCGTGGACCAGAAACGGAACATTACCGTGAAACAGAAACACAAAATAATCGTGGACCAGAAACGGAACATTACCGTGAAACAGAAACACAACATTATCGTGGACCAGAGACGGAACATTACCGTGAAACCGAACATTATCGTGGACCAGAGACAGAACATTACCGTGAAAAGGAAACAGAACATTACCGTGGACCAGAAACGGAACATTATCATGGACCAGAGACAGAACATTATCGTGGACCAAAGACGGAACATTATCATAGACCAGAGACGGAACATTACCGTGAAACCAAACATTATCGTGGACCAGACACAGAACATTACCGTGGACCAGAGACAGAACATTACCATGAAACAGAAACACAACATTATCGTGGACCAGAAACGGAATATTACCGTGAAACAGAAACACAACATTATCGTGGACCAGAGACGGAACATTACCGTGAAACCGAACATTATCGTGGACCAGAGATCGTACATTACCGTGGACCAGAGACAGAACATTACCGTGGACCAGAGACAGAACATTACCGTGAAAAAGAAACAGAACATTACCGTGGACCAGAAACGGAACATTATCGTGGACCAGAGAAAGAACATTACCGTGAAACCGAAACAGAACATTATCGTGGACCAGAAACGGAACATTACCGTGAAACCGAACATTATCGTGGACCAGACACAGAACATTACCGTGGACCAGAGACAGAACATTACCGTGAAACCGAAACAGAACATTATCGTGGACCAGAAACGGAACATTACCGTGAAACAGAAACACAAAATTATCGTGGACCAGAGACAGAACATTACCGTGGACCAGAGACAGAACATTACCGTGGACCAGAGACAGAACATTTCCGTGGACCAGAGACAGAACATTTCCGTGGACCAGAGACAGAACATTACCGTGAAACAGAGACAGAACATTACTGTGGACCAGAGACCGAACTTTACCTTTAAACCGAACATTACCGTGGACCAGAGACAGAATATTACCATGGACCAGAGACAGAACATTACCATGAAACAGATCATTATCATGGACCAGAAACGGAACATTACCGTGAAACAGAAAAACAACATTATCGTGGACCAGAGACAGAACGTTATCTTGGACCAGAAACGGAACGTTATCGTGAAACCGACCATTACCGTGAAACAGAAACACAAAATTATCGTGGACCAGAAATGGAACATTACCATGAAACAGAACATTATCGTGGACCAAAGACGGAACATTATCGTTAACCAGAGACGGAACATTACCTTGAAACCGAACATTATCGTGGACCAGACACAGAACATTACCGTGGACCAGAGACAGAACATTACCATGAAACCGAACATTATCGTGGACCAGAAACGGAACATTACCGTGAAACAGAAACAAAAAATTATCGTGGACCAGAAACGGAACATTACCGTGATACAGAAACAGAACATTATCGTGGACCAGAGACGGAACATTACCGTGAAACCGAACATTATCGTGGACCAGAGATCGAACATTATCGTTGACCAGAGACAGAATATTACCATGGACCAGAGACAGAACATTACCGTGGACCAGAGACAGAACATTACCGTGGACCAGAGACCGAACATTATCTTGGACCAGAGAAAGAACATTACCGTGGACCAGAGACAGAGCATTATCGTGGACCAGAGATCGAACATTACCGTGGACCAGAGACAGAACATTATCGTGGACCAGAAACGGAACAATACCGTGAAAAAGAAACAGAACATTACCGTGGACCAGAAACGGAACATTATCGTGGACCAGAGAAAGAACATTACCGTGAAACCGAAACAGAACATTATCGTGGACCAGAAACGGAACATTACCGTGAAACCGAACATTATCGTGGACCAGACACAGAACATTACCGTGGACCAGAGACAGAACATTATCGTGGACCAGAAACGGAACAATACCGTGAAACAGAAACACAAAATTATCGTGGACCAGAAACGGAACACTACCATGAAACAGAACATTATCGTGGACCAAAGACGGAACATTATCGTGGACCAGAGACGGAACATTACCGTGAAACCGAACATTATCGTGGACCAGACACAGAACATTACCGTGGACCAGAGACAGAACATTACCATGAAACCGAACATTATCGTGGACCAGAAACGGAACATTACCGTGAAACAGAAACAAAAAATTATCGTGGACCAGAAACGGAACATTACCGTGATACAGAAACAGAACATTATCGTGGACCAGAGACGGAACATTACCGTGAAACCGAACATTATCGTGGACCAGAGATCGAACATTATCTTGGACCAGAGACAGAATATTACCGTGGACCAGAGACAGAACATTACCATGGACCAGAGACAGAACATTACCGTGGACCAGAGACCGAACATTACCTTGAAACAGAACATTATCGTGGACCAGAAACGGAACATTACCGTGAAACAGAAACACAAAATTATCGTGGACCAGAAACGGAACATTACCGTGAAACAGAAACACAACATTATCGTGGACCAGAGACGGAACATTACCGTGAAACCGAACATTATCGTGGACCAGAGATCGAACATTACCGTGGACCAGAGACAGAACATTACCGTGGACCAGAGACAGAACATTACCGTGAAAAAGAAACAAAACATTACCGTGGACCAGAAACGGAACATTATCTTGGACCAGAGAAAGAACATTACCGTGGACCAGAGACAGAACATTATCGTGGACCAGAGATCGAACATTACCGTGGACCAGAGACAGAACATTATCGTGGACCAGAAACGGAACTTTACCATGAAACCGAACATTATCTTGGACCAGACACAGAACATTACCGTGGACCAGAGACAGAACATTACCGTGAAACCGAAACAGAACATTATCGTGGACCAGAAACGGAACATTACCGTGAAACAGAAACACAAAATTATCGTGGACCAGAGACAGAATATTACCGTGGACCAGAGACAGAACATTACCGTGGACCAGACACAGAACATTTCCGTGGACCAGAGACAGAACATTTCCGTGGACCAGAGACAGAACATTACCGTGGACCAGAGACCGAACTTTACCTTGAAACCGAACATTACCGTGGACCAGAGACAGAATATTACCATGGACCAGAGACAGAACATTACCATGAAACAGAACATTATCATGGACCAGAAACGGAACATTACCGTGAAACAGAAAAACAACATTATCGTGGACCAGAGACGGAACATTATCGTGAACCAGAAACAGAACATTATCGTGAAACAGAACATTACCGTGGACCAGAGACAGAACATTTCCGTGGACCAGAGACAGAATATTTCTGTGGACCAGAGACAGAACATTACCGTGGACCAGAGACAGAACATTACTGTGGACCAGAGACCGAACTTTACCTTGAAACCGAACATTACCGTGGACCAGAGACAGAATATTACCATGGACCAGAGACAGAACATTACCATGAAACAGAACATTATCATGGACCAGAAACGGAACATTACCGTGAAACAGAAAAACAACATTATCGTGGACCAGAGACGGAACATTATCGTGGACCAGAAACGGAACATTATCGTGAAACCGAACATTATCGTGGACCAGAGACGGAACATTACCGTGAAACAGAAACACAACATTACCGTGGACCAGAGACAGAACATTACCGTGAAACGGAAATAGAACATTACCGTGAAACAAAAACAGAACATTATCGTGGACCAGAAACGGAACAATACCGTGAAACAGAAACACAAAATTATCGTGGACCAGAAACGGAACATTACCATGAAACAGAAAATTATCGTGGACCAAAGACGGAACATTATCGTGGACCAGAGACGGAACATTACCGTGAAACCGAACATTATCGTGGACCAGACACAGAACATTACCGTGGACCAGAGACAGAACATTACCATGAAACCGAACATTATCGTGGACCAGAAACAGAACATTACCGTGAAACAGAAACAAAAAATTATCGTGGACCAGAAACGGAACATTACCGTGATACAGAAACAGAACATTATCGTGGACCAGAGACGGAACATTACCGTGAAACCGAACATTATCGTGGACCAGAGATCGAACATTATCTTGGACCAGAGACAGAATATTACCGTGGACCAGAGACAGAACATTACCATGGACCAGAGACAGAACATTACCGTGGACCAGAGACCGAACATTACCTTGAAACAGAACATTATCGTGGACCAGAAACGGAACATTACCGTGAAACAGAAACACAAAATTATCGTGGACCAGAAACGGAACATTACCGTGAAACAGAAACACAACATTATCGTGGACCAGAGACGGAACATTACCGTGAAACCGAACATTATCGTGGACCAGAGATCGAACATTACCGTGGACCAGAGACAGAACATTACCGTGGACCAGAGACAGAACATTACCGTGAAAAAGAAACAAAACATTACCGTGGACCAGAAACGGAACATTATCTTGGACCAGAGAAAGAACATTACCGTGGACCAGAGACAGAACATTATCGTGGACCAGAGATCGAACATTACCGTGGACCAGAGACAGAACATTATCGTGGACCAGAAACGGAACTTTACCATGAAACCGAACATTATCCTGGACCAGACACAGAACATTACCGTGGACCAGAGACAGAACATTACCATGAAACCGAACATTGTCGTGGACCAGAAACGGAACATTACCGTGAAACAGAAACAAAAAATTATCGTGGACCAGAAACGGAACATTACCGTGATACAGAAACAGAACATTATCGTGGACCAGAGACGGAACATTACCGTGAAACCGAACATTATCGTGGACCAGAGATCGAACATTATCTTGGACCAGAGACAGAATATTACCGTGGACCAGAGACAGAACATTACCATGGACCAGAGACAGAACATTACCGTGGACCAGAGACCGAACATTACCTTGAAACAGAACATTATCGTGGACCAGAGATCGAACATTACCGTGGACCAGAGACAGAACATTACCGTGGACCAGAGACAGAACATTACCGTGAAAAAGAAACAAAACATTACCGTGGACCAGAAACGGAACATTATTTTGGACCAGAGAAAGAACATTACCGTGGACCAGAGACAGAACATTATCGTGGACCAGAGATCGAACATTACCGTGGACCAGAGACAGAACATTATCGTGGACCAGAAACGGAACTTTACCATGAAACCGAACATTATCGTGGACCAGACACAGAACATTACCGTGGACCAGAGACAGAACATTACCGTGAAACCGAAACAGAACATTATCGTGGACCAGAAACGGAACATTACCGTGAAACAGAAACACAAAATTATCGTGGACCAGAGACAGAATATTACCGTGGACCAGAGACAGAACATTACCGTGGACCAGACACAGAACATTTCCGTGTACCAGAGACAGAACATTTCCGTGGACCAGAGACAGAACATTACCGTGGACCAGAGACCGAACTTTACCTTGAAACCGAACATTACCGTGGACCAGAGACAGAACATTACCATGGACCAGAGACAGAACATTACCGTGGACCAGAGACCGAACATTACCTTGAAACAGAACATTATCGTGGACCAGAGATCGAACATTACCGTGGACCAGAGACAGAACATTACCGTGGACCAGAGACAGAACATTACCGTGAAAAAGAAACAAAACATTACCGTGGACCAGAAACGGAACATTATTTTGGACCAGAGAAAGAACATTACCGTGGACCAGAGACAGAACATTATCGTGGACCAGAGATCGAACATTACCGTGGACCAGAGACAGAATATTATCGTGGACCAGAAACGGAACTTTACCATGAAACCGAACATTATCGTGGACCAGACACAGAACATTACCGTGGACCAGAGACAGAACATTACCGTGAAACCGAAACAGAACATTATCGTGGACCAGAAACGGAACATTACCGTGAAACAGAAACACAAAATTATCGTGGACCAGAGACAGAATATTACCGTGGACCAGAGACAGAACATTACCGTGGACCAGACACAGAACATTTCCGTGTACCAGAGACAGAACATTTCCGTGGACCAGAGACAGAACATTAGCGTGGACCAGAGACCGAACTTTACCTTGAAACCAAACATTACCGTGGACCAGAGACAGAATATTACCATGGACCAGAGACAGAACATTACCATGAAACAGAACATTATCATGGACCAGAAACGGAACATTACCGTGAAACAGAAAAACAACATTATCGTGGACCAGAGACGGAACATTATCGTGAACCAGAAACAGAACATTATCGTGAAACCGAACATTATCGTGTACCAGAGACGGAACATTACCGTGAAACAGAAACACAATGTTACCGTGGACCAGAGACAGAACATTACCGTGAAACGGAAACAGAACATTACCGTGAAACAAAAACAGAACATTATCGTGGACCAGAGACGGAACATTACCGTGAAACCGAACATTATCGTGGACCAGAGATCGAACATTATCGTGGACCAGAGACAGAATATTACCGTGGACCAGAGACAGAACATTACCGTGGACCAGAGACAGAACATTACCGTGGACCAGAGACCGAACATTACCTTGAAACCGAACATTACCGTGGACCAGAAAAAGAAAATTACCATGGACCAGAGACAGAACATTACCGTGAAACAGAACATTGTCATGGACCAGAAACGGAACATTACCGTGAAACAGAAACACAACATTATCGTGGACCAGAGACGGAACATTACCGTGGACCAGAGACGGAACGTTACCGTGAAACCGAAACAGAACATTATCGTGGACCAGAAACGGAACATTACCCTGAAACCGAAACAGAACATTATCGTGGACCAGACACAGAACATTACCGTGAAACCGAACATTATCGTGGACCAGAGATCGAACATTACCGTGGACCAGAGACAGAACATTACCGTGGACCAGAGACAGAACATTACCGTGGACCAGAGACCGAACTTTACCTTGAAACCGAACATTACCCTGGACCAGAGACAGAACATTACCGTGAAACAGAACATTATCATGGACCAGAAACGGAACATTACCGTGAAACAGAAACAGAACATTATCGTGGACCAGAAACGGAACATTACCGTGAAACCGGAACAGAAGATTATCGTGGACCAGAAACGGAACATTACTGTGAAACAGAAACACAACATTACCGTGGACCAGAGACAGAACATTACCTTGAAACCAAAACAGAACATTATCTTGGACCAGAAACGGAACATTACCATGGACCAGAGACAGAACATTACCGTGAAACAGAACATTGTCATGGACCAGAAACGGAACATTACCGTGAAACAGAAACACAACATTATCCTGGACCAGAGACGGAACATTACCGTGGACCAGAGACGGAACGTTACCGTGAAACCGAAACAGAACATTATCGTGGACCAGAAACGGAACATTACCCTGAAACCGAAACAGAACATTATCGTGGACCAGACACAGAACATTACCGTGAAACCGAACATTATCATGGACCAGAGATCGAACATTACCGTGGACCAGAGACAGAACATTACCGTGGACCAGAGACAGAACATTACCGTGGACCAGAGACCGAACTTTACCTTGAAACCGAACATTACCCTGGACCAGAGACAGAACATTACCGTGAAACAGAACATTATCATGGACCAGAAACGGAACATTACCGTGAAACAGAAACAGAACATTATCGTGGACCAGAAACGGAACATTACCGTGAAACCGAAAAAGAAGATTATCGTGGACCAGAAACGGAACATTACCGTGAAACAGAAACACAACATTACCGTGGACCAGAGACAGAACATTACCTTGAAACCAAAACAGAACATTATCGTGGACCAGAAACGGAACATTACCATGGACCAGAGACAGAACATTACCGTGAAACAGAACATTGTCATGGACCAGAAACGGAACATTACCGTGAAACAGAAACACAACATTATCGTGGACCAGAGACGGAACATTACCGTGGACCAGAGACGGAACATTACCGTGAAACAGAACATTATCATGGACCAGAAACGGAACATTACCGTGAAACAGAAACAGAACATTATCGTGGACCAGAAACGGAACATTACCCTGAAACCGAAACAGAACATTATCGTGGACCAGACACAGAACATTACCGTGAAACCGAACATTATCGTGGACCAGAGATCAAACATTACCGTGGACCAGAGACAGAACATTACCGTGGACCAGAGACAGAACATTACCGTGGACCAGAGACCGAACTTTACCTTGAAACCGAACATTACCCTGGACCAGAGACAGAACATTACCGTGAAACAGAACATTATCATGAACCAGAAACGGAACATTACCGTGAAACAGAAACAGAACATTATCGTGGACCAGAAACGGAACATTACCGTGAAACCGAAACAGAAGATTATCGTGGACCAGAAACGGAACATTACCGTGAAACAGAAACACAACATTACCGTGGACCAGAGACAGAACATTACCTTGAAACCAAAACAGAACATTATCGTGGACCAGAAACGGAACATTATCGTGGACCAGAGACAGAACATTACCGTGAAACCGAAACAGAACATTATCGTGGACCAGAAACGGAACATTATCGTGGACCAGAGACAGAACATTATCGTGGATCAGAGACAGAACATTATGGTGGACCAGAGACGGAACATCATCATGGACCAGAGACAGAACATTACCGTGAAACCTAAACAGAACATTATCCTTGACCAGAAACGGAACATTATCGTGAAACCGAACATTATCGTGGACCAGAAACACAAAATTATCGTGGACCAGAGACAGAACATTACCATGAAACCGAAACAGAACATTACCGTGGACCAGAGACAGAACATTTCCGTGGACCAGAGACAGAACATTTCTGTGGACCAGAGACAGAACATTACCGTGGACCAGAGACAGAACATTACTGTGGACCAGAGACCGAACTTTACCTTGAAACCGAACATTACCGTGGACCAGAGACAGAATATTACCATGGACCAGAGACAGAACATTACCATGAAACAGAACATTATCATGGACCAGAAACGGAACATTACCGTGAAACAGAAAAACAACATTATCGTGGACCAGAGACGGAACATTATCGTGGACCAGAAACGGAACATTATCATGAAACCGAACATTATCGTGGACCAGAGACGGAACATTACCGTGAAACAGAAACACAACATTACCGTGGACCAGAGACAGAACATTACCGTGAAACGGAAATAGAACATTACCGTGAAACAAAAACAGAACATTATCGTGGACCAGAAACGGAACAATACCGTGAAAAGGAAACACAAAATTATCGTGGACCAGAAACGGAACATTACCATGAAACAGAACATTATCGTGGACCAGACACAGAACATTACCGTGGACCAGAGACAGAACATTACCATGAAACCGAACATTATCGTGGACCAGAAACGGAACATTACCGTGAAACAGAAACAAAAAATTATCGTGGACCAGAAACGGAACATTACCGTGATACAGAAACAGAACATTATCGTGGACCAGAGACGGAACATTACCGTGAAACCGAACATTATCGTGGACCAGAGATCGAACATTATCTTGGACCAGAGACAGAATATTACCGTGGACCAGAGACAGAACATTACCATGGACCAGAGACAGAACATTACCGTGGAACAGAGACCGAACATTACCTTGAAACAGAACATTATCGTGGACCAGAAACGGAACATTACCGTGAAACAGAAACACAAAATTATCGTGGACCAGAAACGGAATATTACCGTGAAACAGAAACACAACATTATCGTGGACCAGAGACGGAACATTACCGTGAAACCGAACATTATCGTGGACCAGAGATCGAACATTACCGTGGACCAGAGACAGAACATTACCGTGGACCAGAGACAGAACATTACCGTGAAAAAGAAACAAAACATTACCGTGGACCAGAAACGGAACATTATCTTGGACCAGAGAAAGAACATTACCGTGGACCAGAGACAGAACATTATCGTGGACCAGAGATCGAACATTACCGTGGACCAGAGACAGAACATTATCGTGGACCAGAAACGGAACTTTACCATGAAACCGAACATTATCGTGGACCAGACACAGAACATTACCGTGGACCAGAGACAGAACATTACCGTGAAACCGAAACAGAACATTATCGTGGACCAGAAACGGAACATTACCGTGAAACAGAAACACAAAATTATCGTGGACCAGAGACAGAATATTACCGTGGACCAGAGACAGAACATTACCGTGGACCAGACACAGAACATTTCCGTGGACCAGAGACAGAACATTTCCGTGGACCAGAGACAGAACATTACCGTGGACCAGAGACCGAACTTTACCTTGAAACCGAACATTACCGTGGACTAGAGACAGAATATTACCATGGACCAGAGACAGAACATTACCATGAAACAGAACATTATCATGGACCAGAAACGGAACATTACCGTGAAACAGAAAAACAACATTATCGTGGACCAGAGACGGAAAATTATCGTGAACCAGAAACAGAACATTATCGTGAAACCGAACATTATCGTGTACCAGAGACGGAACATTACCGTGAAACAGAAACACAATGTTACCGTGGACCAGAGACAGAACATTACCGTGAAACGGAAACAGAACATTACCGTGAAACAAAAACAGAACATTATCGTGGACCAGAGACGGAACATTACCGTGAAACCGAAAATTATCGTGGACCAGAGATCGAACATTATCGTGGACCAGAGACAGAACATTATCGTGGATCAGAGACAGAACATTATGGTGGACCAGAAACGGAACATTATCATGGACCAGAGACAGAACATTACCGTGAAACCTAAACAGAACATTATCCTTGACCAGAAACGGAACATTATCGTGAAACCGAACATTATCGTGGACCAGAAACACAAAATTATCATGGACCAGAGACATAACATTACCATGAAACCGAAACAGAACATTATCGTGGACCAGAAACGGAACATTAGCGTGAAACAGAAACACAAAATTATTGTGGACCAGAAATGGAACATTACCGTGAAACAGAAACACAACATTATCGTGGACCAGAGACGGAACATTACCGTGAAACCGAACATTATCGTGGACCAGAGATCGAACATTACCGTGGACCAGAGACAGAACATTACCGTGGACCAGAGACAGAACATTACCGTGAAAAAGAAACAGAACATTACCGTGGACCAGAAACGGAACATTATCGTGGACCAGAGAAAGAACATTACCGTGGACCAGAGACAGAACATTATCGTGGACCAGAAACGGAACATTACCATGAAACAGAACATTATCGTGGACCAAAGACGGAACATTATCGTGGACCAGAGACGGAACATTACCGTGAAACCGAACATTATCGTGGACCAGACACAGAACATTACCGTGGACCAGAGACAGAACATTACCATGAAACCGAACCTTATCGTGGACCAGAAACGGAACATTACCGTGAAACAGAAACAAAAAATTATCGTGGACCAGAAACGGAACATTACCGTGATACAGAAACAGAACATTATCGTGGACCAGAGACGGAACATTACCGTGAAACCGAACATTATCGTGGACCAGAGATCGAACATTATCGTGGACCAGAGACAGAATATTACCGTGGATCAGAGACAGAACATTACCGTGAAACAGAACATTATCATGAACCAGAAACGGAACATTACCGTGAAACAGAAACAGAACATTATCGTGGACCAGAAACGGAACATTACCGTGAAACCGAAACAGAAGATTATCGTGGACCAGAAACGGAACATTACCGTGAAACAGAAACACAACATTACCGTGGACCAGAGACAGAACATTACCTTGAAACCAAAACAGAACATTATCGTGGACCAGAAACGGAACATTATCGTGGACCAGAGACAGAACATTACCGTGAAACCGAAACAGAACATTATCGTGGACCAGAAACGGAACATTATCGTGGACCAGAGACAGAACATTATCGTGGATCAGAGACAGAACATTATGGTGGACCAGAGACGGAACATCATCATGGACCAGAGACAGAACATTACCGTGAAACCTAAACAGAACATTATCCTTGACCAGAAACGGAACATTATCGTGAAACCGAACATTATCGTGGACCAGAAACACAAAATTATCGTGGACCAGAGACAGAACATTACCATGAAACCGAAACAGAACATTACCGTGGACCAGAGACAGAACATTTCCGTGGACCAGAGACAGAACATTTCTGTGGACCAGAGACAGAACATTACCGTGGACCAGAGACAGAACATTACTGTGGACCAGAGACCGAACTTTACCTTGAAACCGAACATTACCGTGGACCAGAGACAGAATATTACCATGGACCAGAGACAGAACATTACCATGAAACAGAACATTATCATGGACCAGAAACGGAACATTACCGTGAAACAGAAAAACAACATTATCGTGGACCAGAGACGGAACATTATCGTGGACCAGAAACGGAACATTATCATGAAACCGAACATTATCGTGGACCAGAGACGGAACATTACCGTGAAACAGAAACACAACATTACCGTGGACCAGAGACAGAACATTACCGTGAAACGGAAATAGAACATTACCGTGAAACAAAAACAGAACATTATCGTGGACCAGAAACGGAACAATACCGTGAAAAGGAAACACAAAATTATCGTGGACCAGAAACGGAACATTACCATGAAACAGAACATTATCGTGGACCAGACACAGAACATTACCGTGGACCAGAGACAGAACATTACCATGAAACCGAACATTATCGTGGACCAGAAACGGAACATTACCGTGAAACAGAAACAAAAAATTATCGTGGACCAGAAACGGAACATTACCGTGATACAGAAACAGAACATTATCGTGGACCAGAGACGGAACATTACCGTGAAACCGAACATTATCGTGGACCAGAGATCGAACATTATCTTGGACCAGAGACAGAATATTACCGTGGACCAGAGACAGAACATTACCATGGACCAGAGACAGAACATTACCGTGGAACAGAGACCGAACATTACCTTGAAACAGAACATTATCGTGGACCAGAAACGGAACATTACCGTGAAACAGAAACACAAAATTATCGTGGACCAGAAACGGAATATTACCGTGAAACAGAAACACAACATTATCGTGGACCAGAGACGGAACATTACCGTGAAACCGAACATTATCGTGGACCAGAGATCGAACATTACCGTGGACCAGAGACAGAACATTACCGTGGACCAGAGACAGAACATTACCGTGAAAAAGAAACAAAACATTACCGTGGACCAGAAACGGAACATTATCTTGGACCAGAGAAAGAACATTACCGTGGACCAGAGACAGAACATTATCGTGGACCAGAGATCGAACATTACCGTGGACCAGAGACAGAACATTATCGTGGACCAGAAACGGAACTTTACCATGAAACCGAACATTATCGTGGACCAGACACAGAACATTACCGTGGACCAGAGACAGAACATTACCGTGAAACCGAAACAGAACATTATCGTGGACCAGAAACGGAACATTACCGTGAAACAGAAACACAAAATTATCGTGGACCAGAGACAGAATATTACCGTGGACCAGAGACAGAACATTACCGTGGACCAGACACAGAACATTTCCGTGGACCAGAGACAGAACATTTCCGTGGACCAGAGACAGAACATTACCGTGGACCAGAGACCGAACTTTACCTTGAAACCGAACATTACCGTGGACCAGAGACAGAATATTACCATGGACCAGAGACAGAACATTACCATGAAACAGAACATTATCATGGACCAGAAACGGAACATTACCGTGAAACAGAAAAACAACATTATCGTGGACCAGAGACGGAACATTATCGTGAACCAGAAACAGAACATTATCGTGAAACCGAACATTATCGTGTACCAGAGACGGAACATTACCGTGAAACAGAAACACAATGTTACCGTGGACCAGAGACAGAACATTACCGTGAAACGGAAACAGAACATTACCGTGAAACAAAAACAGAACATTATTGTGGACCAGAGACGGAACATTACCGTGAAACCGAACATTATCGTGGACCAGAGATCGAACATTATCGTGGACCAGAGACAGAATATTACCGTGGACCAGAGACAGAACATTACCGTGGACCAGAGACAGAACATTACCGTGGACCAGAGACCGAACATTACCTTGAAACCGAACATTACCGTGGACCAGAAACAGAAAATTACCATGGACCAGAGACAGAACATTACCGTGAAACAGAACATTGTCATGGACCAGAAACGGAACATTTCCGTGAAACAGAAACACAACATTATCGTGGACCAGAGCTCGAACATTACCGTGGACCAGAGACAGAACATTACCGTGGACCAGAGACAGAACATTACCGTGGACCAGAGACAGAACATTACCGTGGACCAGAGACCGAACTTTACCTTGAAACCGAACATTACCCTGGACCAGAGACAGAACATTACCGTGAAACAGAACATTATCATGGACCAGAAACGGAACATTACCGTGAAACAGAAACAGAACATTATCGTGGACCAGAAACGGAACATTACCGTGAAACCGAAACAGAAGATTATCGTGGACCAGAAACGGAACATTACCGTGAAACAGAAACACAACATTACCGTGGACCAGAGACAGAACATTACCTTGAAACCAAAACAGAACATTATCGTGGACCAGAAACGGAACATTACCATGGACCAGAGACAGAACATTACCGTGAAACAGAACATTGTCATGGACCAGAAACGGAACATTACCGTGAAACAGAAACACAACATTATCGTGGACCAGAGACGGAACATTACCGTGGACCAGAGACGGAACGTTACCGTGAAACCGAAACAGAACATTATCGTGGACCAGAAACGGAACATTACCCTGAAACCGAAACAGAACATTATCGTGGACCAGACACAGAACATTACCGTGAAACCGAACATTATCGTGGACCAGAGATCGAACATTACCGTGGACCAGAGACAGAACATTACCGTGGACCAGAGACAGAACATTACCGTGGACCAGAGACCGAACTTTACCTTGAAACCGAACATTACCCTGGACCAGAGACAGAACATTACCGTGAAACAGAACATTATCATGAACCAGAAACGGAACATTACCGTGAAACAGAAACAGAACATTATCGTGGACCAGAAACGTAACATTACCGTGAAACCGAAACAGAAGATTATCGTGGACCAGAAACGGAACATTACCGTGAAACAGAAACACAACATTACCGTGGACCAGAGACAGAACATTACCTTGAAACCAAAACAGAACATTATCGTGGACCAGAAACGGAACATTATCGTGGACCAGAGACAGAACATTACCGTGAAACCGAAACAGAACATTATCGTGGACCAGAAACGGAACATTATCGTGGACCAGAGACAGAACATTATCGTGGATCAGAGACAGAACATTATGGTGGACCAGAGACGGAACATTATCCTTGACCAGAAACGGAACATTATCGTGAAACCGAACATTATCGTGGACCAGAAACACAAAATTATCGTGGACCAGAGACAGAACATTACCATGAAACCGAAACAGAACATTATCGTGGACCAGAAACGGAACATTAGCGTGAAACAGAAACACAAAATTATCGTGGACCAGAAATGGAACATTACCGTGAAACAGAAACACAACATTATCGTGGACCAGAGACGGAACATTACCGTGAAACCGAACATTATCGTGGACCAGAGATCGAACATTATCGTGGACCAGAGACGGAACATTACCGTGAAACAGAAACACAACATTACCGTGGACCAGAGACAGAACATTACCGTGAAACGGAAACAGAACATTACCGTGAAACAAAAACAGAACATTATCGTGGACCAGAAACGGAACATTACCATGAAACAGAACATTATCGTGGACCAAAGACGGAACATTATCGTGGACCAGAGACGGAACATTACCGTGAAACCGAACATTATCGTGGACCAGACACAGAACATTACCGTGGACCAGAGACAGAACATTACCATGAAACCGAACATTATCGTGGACCAGAAACGGAACATTACCGTGAAACAGAAACAAAAAATTATCGTGGACCAGAAACGGAACATTACGTGATACAGAAACAGAACATTATCGTGGACCAGAGACAGAACATTACCGTGAAACCGATACAGAACATTATCGTTGACCAGAAACGAAACATTACCGTGAAACAGAAACACAACATTATCGTGGACCAGAGACGGAACATTACCGTGAAACCGAACATTATCGTGGACCAGAGATTGAACATTACCGTGGACCAGAGACAGAACATTACCGTGGACCAGAGACAGAACATTACCGTGAAAAAGAAACAGAACATTACCGTGGACCAGAGACGGAACATTATCTTGGACCAGAGAAAGAACATTACCGTGGACCAGAGACAGAACATTATCGTTGACCAGAGATTGAACATTACCGTGGACCAGAGACAGAACATTATCGTGGACCAGAAATGGAACATTACCGTGAAAAAGAAACAGAACATTACCGTGGACCAGAAACGGAACATTATCGTGGACCAGAGAAAGAACATTACCGTGAAACCGAAACAGAACATTATCGTTGACCAGAAACGGAACATTACCGTGAAACCGAACATTATCGTGGACCAGACACAGAACATTACCGTGGACCAGAGACAGAACATTACCGTGAAACCGAAACAGAACATTATCGTGGACCAGAAACGGAACATTACCGTGAAACAGAAACACAAAATTATCGTGGACCAGAGACAGAACATTACCGTGGACCAGAGACAGAACATTACCGTGGACCAGAGACAGAACATTTCCGTGGACCAGAGACAGAACATTTCCGTGGACCAGAGACAGAACATTACCGTGGACCAGAGACAGAACATTACTGTGGACCAGAGACCGAACTTTACCTTGAAACCGAACATTACCGTGGACCAGAGACAGAATATTACCATGGACCAGAGACAGAACATTACCATGAAACAGAACATTATCATGGACCAGAAACGGAACATTACCGTGAAACAGAAAAACAACATTATCGTGGACCAGAGACGGAACATTATCGTGGACCAGAAACGGAACATTATCGTGAAACCGAACATTTTCGTGGACCAGAGACGGAACATTACCGTGAAACAGAAACACAACATTACCGTGGACCAGAGACAGAACATTACCGTGAAACGGAAACAGAACATTACCGTGAAACAAAAACAGAACATTATCGTGGACCAGAAACGGAACATTACCGTGAAACAGAAACACAAAATTATCGTGGACCAGAAACGGAACATTACCATGAAACAGAACATTATCGTGGACCAAAGACGGAACATTATCGTGGACCAGAGACGGAACATTACCGTGAAACCGAACATTATCGTGGACCAGACACAGAACATTACCGTGGACCAGAAGCAGAAAACATTACCATGAAACCGAACATTATCGTGGACAAGAAACGGAACATTACCGTGAAAAAGAAACAAAAAATTATCGTGGACCAGAAACGGAACATTACCGTGATACAGAAACAGAACATTATCGTGGACCAGAGACGGAACATTACCGTGAAACTGAACATTATCGTGGACCAGAGATCGAACATTATCGTGGACCAGAGACAGAATATTACCGTGGACCAGAGACAGAACATTACCGTGGACCAGAGACAGAACATTACCGTGGACCAGAGACCGAACATTACCTTGAAACAGAACATTATCGTGGACCAGAAACGGAACATTACCGTGAAACAGAAACACAAAATTATCGTGGACCAGAAACGGAACATTACCGTGAAACAGAAACACAACATTATCGTGGACCAGAGACGGAACATTACCGTGAAACCGAACATTATCGTGGACCAGAGACAGAACATTACCGTGAAACGGAAACAGAACATTAAACGTGGAGCAGAAACGGAACATTATCATGGACCAGAGACAGAACATTATCGTGGACCAAAGACGGAAAATTATCATAGACCAGAGACGGAACATTACCGTGAAACCGAACATTATCGTGGACCAGACACAGAACATTACCGTGGACCAGAGACAGAACATTACCAAGAAACCGAAACAGAACATTATCGTGGACCAGAAACGGAACATTACCTTGAAACAGAAACACAAAATTATCGTGGACCAGAAACGGAACATTACCGTGAAACCAAACATTATCGTGGACCAATGATTGAACATTACCATGGACCAGAGACAGAACATTACCGTGGACCAGAGACAGAACATTACCGTGAAAAAGAAACAGAACATTACCGTGGACCAGAAACGGAACATTATCTTGGACCAGAGAAAGAACATTTCCGTGGACCAGAGACAGAACATTATCGTGGACCAGAGATCGAACATTACCGTGGACCAGAGACAGAACATTATCGTGGACCAGAAACGGAACATTACTGTGAAAAAGAAACAGAACATTACCGTGGACCAGAAACGGAACATTATCGTGGACCAGAGAAAGAATATCACCGTGAAACCGAAACAGAACATTATCGTGGACCAGAAACGGAACATTACCGTGAAACCGAACATTATCGTGGACCAGACACAGAACATTACCGTGGACCAGAAACGGAACATTACCGTGAAACCGAACATTATCGTGGACCAGAAACGGAACATTACCGTGGAACAGAAACACAAAATTATCGTGGACCAGAGACAGAACATTACCGTGGACCAGAGACAGAACATTATCGTGGACCAGAGACAGAACATTTCCGTGGACCAGAGACAGAACATTACCGTGGACCAGAGACAGAACATTACTGTGGACCAGAGACCGAACATTATCGTGGACCAGAAACGGAACATTACTGTGAAAAAGAAACAGAACATTACCGTGGACCAGAAACGGAACATTACCATGGACCAGAGACAGAACATTACCATGAAACAGAACATTATCATGGACCAGAAACGGAACATTACCGTGAAACAGAAAAACAACATTATCGTGGACCAGAGACGGAACATTATCGTGGACCAGAAACGGAACATTATCGTGAAACCGAACATTTTCGTGGACCAGAGACTGAACATTACCGTGAAACAGAAACCCAACATTACCGTGGACCAGAAACACAACATTACCGTGGACCAGAGACAGAACATTACCGTGAAACGGAAACAGAACATTACCGTGAAACAAAAACAGAACATTATCGTGGACCAGAAACGGAACATTACCGTGAAACAGAAACACAAAATTATCGTGGACCAGAAACGGAACATTACCATGAAACAGAACATTATCGTGGACCAAAGACGGAACATTATCGTGGACCAGAGACGGAACATTACCGTGAAACCGAACATTATCGTGGACCAGACACAGAACATTACCGTGGACCAGAGACAGAACATTACCATGAAACCGAACATTATCGTGGACCAGAAACGGAACATTACCGTGAAACAGAAACAAAAAATTATCGTGGACCAGAAACGGAACATTACCGTGATACAGAAACAGAACATTATCGTGGACCAGAGACGGAACATTACCGTGAAACCGAACATTATCGTGGACCAGAGATCGAACATTATCGTGGACCAGAGACAGAATATTACCGTGGACCAGAGACAGAACATTACCGTGGACCAGAGACAGAACATTACCGTGGACCAGAGACCGAACATTACCTTGAAACAGAACATTATCGTGGACCAGAAACGGAACATTACCGTGAAACAGAAACACAAAATTATCGTGGACCAGAAACGGAACATTACCGTGAAACAGAAACACAACATTATCGTTGACCAGAGACGGAACATTACCGTGAAACCGAACATTATCGTGGACCAGAGACAGAACATTACCGTGAAACGGAAACAGAACATTACCGTGGACCAGAAACGGAACATTATCATGGACCAGAGACAGAACATTATCGTGGACCAAAGACGGAACATTATCATAGACCAGACACGGAACATTACCGTGAAACCGAACATTATCGTGGACCAGACACAGAACATTACCGTGGACCAGAGACAGAACATTACCAAGAAACCGAAACAGAACATTATCGTGGACCAGAAACGGAACATTACCGTGAAACAGAAACACAAAATTATCGTGGACCAGAAACGGAACATTACCGTGAAACAGAAACACAACATTATCGTGGACCAGAAACGGAACATTACCGTGAAACCGAACATTATCGTGGACCAGAGATTGAACATTACCGTGGACCAGAGACAGAACATTACCGTGGACCAGAGACAGAACATTACCGTGAAAAAGAAACAGAACATTACCGTGGACCAGAAACGGAACATTATCTTGGACCAGAGAAAGAACATTACCGTGGACCAGAGACAGAACATTATCGTGGACCAGAGATCGAACATTACCGTGGACCAGAGACAGAACATTATCGTGGACCAGAAACGGAACATTACCGTGAAAAAGAAACAGAACATTACCGTGGACCAGAAACGGAACATTATCGTGGACCAGAGAAAGAACATTACCGTGAAACCGAAACAGAACATTATCGTGGACCAGAAACGGAACATTACCGTGAAACCGAACATTATCGTGGACCAGACACAGAACATTACCGTGGACCAGAGACAGAACATTACCGTGAAACCGAAACAGAACATTATCGTGGACCAGAAACGGAACATTACCGTGAAACAGAAACACAAAATTATCGTGGACCAGAGACAGAACATTACCGTGGACCAGAGACAGAACATTACCGTGGACCAGAGACAGAACATTTCCGTGGACCAGAGAAAGAACATTTCCGTGGACCAGAGACAGAACATTACCGTGGACCAGAGACAGAACATTACTGTGGACCAGAGACCGAACTTTACCTTGAAACCGAACATTATCGTGGACCAGAGACAGAACATTACCGTGGACCAAAGACGGAACATTATCATAGACCAGAGACGGAACATTACCGTGAAACCGAACATTATCGTGGACCAGACACAGAACATTACCGTGGACCAGAGACAGAACATTACCAAGAAACCGAAACAGAACATTATCGTGGACCAGAAACGGAACATTACCGTGAAACAGAAACAGAACATTATCGTGGACCAAAGACTGAACATTATCGTGGACCAGAGACGGAACATTACCGTGAAACAGAACATTATCGTGGACATGAAACGGAACATTACCGTGAAACAGAAACACAACATTATCGTGGACCAGAGACGGAACATTACCGTGAAACCGAACATTACCGTGGACCAGAGACAGAACATTACCGTGGACCAGAGACAGAACATTACCGTGAAACCGAAACAGAACATTATCGTGGACCAGAGACGGAACATTCCTGTGAAACCGAACATTATCGTGGACCAGAGATCAAACATTATCGTGGACCAGAGACAGAACATTACCGTGGACCAGAAATGGAACATTACCGTGAAACCGAACATTATCGTGGACCAGAGACAGAACATTACCGTGAAACCGAAACAGAACATTATCGTGGACCAGAAACGGAACATTACCGTGAAAAAGAAACAAAATTATCGTGGACCAGAAACGGAACATTACCGTCAAACAGAAAAAGAACATTATCGTGGACCAAAGACGGAACATTATCGTTGACCAGAGACGGAACATTACCGTGAAACCGAAACAGAACATTAACGTGGACATGAAACGGAACATTACCGTGAAACAGAAACACAACATTATCATGGACCAGAAACGGAACATTATCGTGGACCAGAAACAGAACATTACCGTGAAACCGAAACAGAACATTATCGTGGACCAGAAACGGAACATTATCGTGAACCAGAGACAGCACATTATCGTGGATCAGAGACAGAACATTATCGTGAAACCTAACATTATCGTGGACCAGAAACACAACATTATCGTGGACCAGAAATGGAACATTACCGTGAAACAGAAACACAACATTATCGTGGACCAGAGACGGAACATTACCGTGAAACCGAACATTACCGTGAACCAGAGACAGAACATTACCGTGGACCAGAGACAGAACATTACCGTGAAACCGAAACAGAACATTATCGTGGACATGAAACGGAACATTACCGTGAAACAGAAACACAACATTATCGTGGACCAGAGACGGAACATTACCGTGAAACCGAACATTATCATGGACCAGAGATCGAACATTATCGTGGACCAGAGACAGAACATTACTGTGGACCAGAAATGGAACATTACCGTGAAACCCAACATTATCGTGGACCAGAGACAGAACATTACCGTGAAACCGAACATTATCGTCGACCAGAAATCGAACATTATCATGGACCAGAGACAGAACATTACCGTGGACCAGAAATGGAACATTACCGTGAAACCGAACATTATCGTGGACCAGAGACGGAACATTACCGTGAAACCCAACATTATCGTCGACCAGAAATCGAACATTATCGTGGACCAGAGACAGAACATTACCGTGGACCAGAAATGGAACATTACCGTGAAACCGAACATTACCATGGACCAGATACGGAACATTACTGTGGACCAGAGACGGAACATTACCGTGGACCAGAACATTACCGTGGACCAGAACATTACCGTGAAACCGATCATTATCGTGGACCAGAGACGGAACATTACCGTGAAACCGAACATTATCGCCGACCAGAAATCGAACATTATCGTTGACCAGAGACAGAACATTACCGTGGACCAGAAATGGAACTTTACCTTGAAACCGAACATTACCGTGGACCAGAGACAGAACATTACCATGGACCAGAGACAGAACATTACCGTGGACCAGAGACAGAACATTACCGTGGACCAGAGACAGAACATTACCGTGGACCAGAGACAGAACATTACCGTGGACCAGAGACAGAACATTACTGTGGACCAGAGACCGAACTTTACCTTGAAACCGAACATTACCGTGGACCAGAGAAAGAACATTACCATGGACCAGAGACAGAACATTACCGTGAAACAGAACATTATCATGGACCAGAAACGGAACATTACCGTGAAACAGAAACAGAACATTATCGTGGACCAGAAACGGAACATTACCGTGAAACCGAAACAGAACATTATCGTGGACCAGAAACGGAACATTACCGTGGACCAGAGACAGAACATTACCTTGAAACCAAAACAGAACATTATCATGGACCAGAAACGGAACATTATCGTGGACCAGAAACGGAACATTACCGTGGACCAAAGACAGAACATTACCGTGAAACCGAAACAGAACATTATCGTGGACCAGAAACGGAACATTACCGTGAAACAGAAACACAAAATTATCGTGGACCAGAAACGGAACATTACCGTGAAACAGAAACAGAACATTATCGTGGACCAAAGATGGAACATTATCGTGGACCAGAGACGGAACATTACTGTGAAACCGAACATTATCGTGGACCAGAGACGGAATATTACCGTGAAACAGAAACAAAACATTACCGTGAACCAGAGACAGAACATTACCGTGAAACGGAAACAGAACATTACCGTGAAACTGAAACAGACCATTATCGTGGACCAGAAACGGAACATTATCATGGACCAGAGACAGAACATTACCGTGAAACCGAAACAGAACATTATCGTGGACCAGAAACGGAACATTACCGTGAAAAAGAAACAAAATAATCGTGGACCAGAAACGGAACATTACCGTGAAACAGAAACAGAACATTATCGTGGACCAAAGACTGAACATTATCGTGGACCAGAGACGGAACATTACCGTGAAACAGAACATTATCGTGGACATGAAACGGAACATTACCGTGAAACAGAAACACAACATTATCGTGGACCAGAGACGGAACATTACCGTGAAACCGAACATTACCGTGGACCAGAGACAGAACATTACCGTGGACCAGAGACAGAACATTACCGTGAAACCGAAACAGAACATTATCGTGGACCAGAGACGGAACATTCCTGTGAAACCGAACATTATCGTGGACCAGAGATCAAACATTATCGTGGACCAGAGACAGAACATTACCGTGGACCAGAAATGGAACATTACCGTGAAACCGAACATTATCGTGGACCAGAGACAGAACATTACCGTGAAACCGAAACAGAACATTATCGTGGACCAGAAACGGAACATTACCGTGAAAAAGAAACAAAATTATCGTGGACCAGAAACGGAACATTACCGTCAAACAGAAAAAGAACATTATCGTGGACCAAAGACGGAACATTATCGTTGACCAGAGACGGAACATTACCGTGAAACCGAAACAGAACATTAACGTGGACATGAAACGGAACATTACCGTGAAACAGAAACACAACATTATCATGGACCAGAAACGGAACATTATCGTGGACCAGAAACAGAACATTACCGTGAAACCGAAACAGAACATTATCGTGGACCAGAAACGGAACATTATCGTGAACCAGAGACAGCACATTATCGTGGATCAGAGACAGAACATTATCGTGAAACCTAACATTATCGTGGACCAGAAACACAACATTATCGTGGACCAGAAATGGAACATTACCGTGAAACAGAAACACAACATTATCGTGGACCAGAGACGGAACATTACCGTGAAACCGAACATTACCGTGGACCAGAGACAGAACATTACCGTGGACCAGAGACAGAACATTACCGTGAAACCGAAACAGAACATTATCGTGGACATGAAACGGAACATTACCGTGAAACAGAAACACAACATTATCGTGGACCAGAGACGGAACATTACCGTGAAACCGAACATTATCATGGACCAGAGATCGAACATTATCGTGGACCAGAGACAGAACATTACTGTGGACCAGAAATGGAACATTACCGTGAAACCCAACATTATCGTGGACCAGAGACAGAACATTACCGTGAAACCGAACATTATCGTCGACCAGAAATCGAACATTATCATGGACCAGAGACAGAACATTACCGTGGACCAGAAATGGAACATTACCGTGAAACCGAACATTATCGTGGACCAGAGACGGAACATTACCGTGAAACCCAACATTATCGTCGACCAGAAATCGAACATTATCGTGGACCAGAGACAGAACATTACCGTGGACCAGAAATGGAACATTACCGTGAAACCGAACATTACCATGGACCAGATACGGAACATTACTGTGGACCAGAGACGGAACATTACCGTGGACCAGAACATTACCGTGGACCAGAACATTACCGTGAAACCGATCATTATCGTGGACCAGAGACGGAACATTACCGTGAAACCGAACATTATCGCCGACCAGAAATCGAACATTATCGTTGACCAGAGACAGAACATTACCGTGGACCAGAAATGGAACTTTACCTTGAAACCGAACATTACCGTGGACCAGAGACAGAACATTACCATGGACCAGAGACAGAACATTACCGTGGACCAGAGACAGAACATTACCGTGGACCAGAGACAGAACATTACCGTGGACCAGAGACAGAACATTACCGTGGACCAGAGACAGAACATTACTGTGGACCAGAGACCGAACTTTACCTTGAAACCGAACATTACCGTGGACCAGAGAAAGAACATTACCATGGACCAGAGACAGAACATTACCGTGAAACAGAACATTATCATGGACCAGAAACGGAACATTACCGTGAAACAGAAACAGAACATTATCGTGGACCAGAAACGGAACATTACCGTGAAACCGAAACAGAACATTATCGTGGACCAGAAACGGAACATTACCGTGGACCAGAGACAGAACATTACCTTGAAACCAAAACAGAACATTATCATGGACCAGAAACGGAACATTATCGTGGACCAGAAACGGAACATTACCGTGGACCAAAGACAGAACATTACCGTGAAACCGAAACAGAACATTATCGTGGACCAGAAACGGAACATTACCGTGAAACAGAAACACAAAATTATCGTGGACCAGAAACGGAACATTACCGTGAAACAGAAACAGAACATTATCGTGGACCAAAGATGGAACATTATCGTGGACCAGAGACGGAACATTACTGTGAAACCGAACATTATCGTGGACCAGAGACGGAATATTACCGTGAAACAGAAACAAAACATTACCGTGAACCAGAGACAGAACATTACCGTGAAACGGAAACAGAACATTACCGTGAAACTGAAACAGACCATTATCGTGGACCAGAAACGGAACATTATCATGGACCAGAGACAGAACATTACCGTGAAACCGAAACAGAACATTATCGTGGACCAGAAACGGAACATTACCGTGAAAAAGAAACAAAATAATCGTGGACCAGAAACGGAACATTACCATGAAACAGAAACAGAACATTATCGTGGACCAAAGACTGAACATTATCGTGGACCAGAGACGGAACATTACCGTGAAACAGAACATTATCGTGGACATGAAACGGAACATTACCGTGAAACAGAAACACAACATTATCGTGGACCAGAGACGGAACATTACCGTGAAACCGAACATTACCGTGGACCAGAGACAGAACATTACCGTGGACCAGAGACAGAACATTACCGTGAAACCGAAACAGAACATTATCGTGGACCAGAGACGGAAAATTCCTGTGAAACCGAACATTATCGTGGACCAGAGATCAAACATTATCGTGGACCAGAGACAGAACATTACCGTGGACCAGAAATGGAACATTACCGTGAAACCGAACATTATCGTGGACCAGAGACGGAACATTACCGTGAAACCCAACATTATCGTCGACCAGAAATCGAACATTATCGTGGACCAGAGACAGAACATTACCGTGGACCAGAAATGGAACATTACCGTGAAACCGAACATTACCATGGACCAGATACGGAACATTACTGTGGACCAGAGACGGAACATTACCGTGGACCAGAACATTACCGTGGACCAGAACATTACCGTGAAACGATCATTATCGTGGACCAGAGACGGAACATTACCGTGAAACCGAACATTATCGTCGACCAGAAATCGAACATTATCGTGGACCAGAGACAGAACATTACCGTGGACCAGAAATGGAACTTTACCTTGAAACCGAACATTACCGTGGACCAGAGACAGAACATTACCATGGACCAGAGACAGAACATTACCGTGAAACAGAACATTATCATGGACTAGAAACGGAACATTACCGTGAAACAGAAACAGAACATTATCGTGGACCAGAAACGGAACATTACCGTGAAACTGAAACAGAACATTATCGTGGACCAGAAACGGAACATTACCGTGGACCAGAGACAGAACATTACCTTGAAACCAAAACAGAACATTATCATGGACCAGAAACGGAACATTATCGTGGACCAGAAACGGAACATTACCGTGGACCAAAGACAGAACATTACCGTGAAACCGAAACAGAACATTATCGTGGACCAGAAACGGAACATTACCGTGAAACAGAAACAGAACATTATCGTGGACCAAAGACGGAACATTATCGTGGACCAGAGACGGAACATTACCGTGAAACCGAACATTATCGTGGACCAGAGACGGAACATTACCGTGAAACAGAAACAAAACATTACCGTGAACCAGAGACAGAACATTACCGTGAAACGGAAACAGAACATTACCGTGAAACTGAAACAGAACATTATCGTGGACCAGAAACGGAACATTATCATGGACCAGAGACAGAACATTACCGTGAAACCGAAACAGAACACTATCGTGGACCAGAAACGGAACATTACCGTGAAAAAGATACTAAATTATCGTGGACCAGAAACGGAACATTACCGTCAAACAGAAACAGAACATTATCGTGGACCAAAGACGGAACATTATCGTGGACCAGAGACGGAACATTACCGTGAAAGCGAACATTATCGTGGACCAGACACAGAACATTACCGTGGACCAGAGACAGAACATTACCGTGAAACCGAACATTATCGTGGACCAGAAACGGAACATTACCGTGAAACACAAACACAAAATTATCGTGCACCAGAAACGGAACATTACCATGATACAGAAACAGAACATTATCGTGGACCAGAGACGGAACATTACCGTGAAACCGAACATTATCGTGGACCAGAGATCGAACATTACCGTGGACCAGAGACACAACATTACCGTGGACCAGAGACAGAACATTACCGTGGACCAGAGACAGAACATTACCGTGGACCAGAGACAGAACATTACCGTGGACCAGAGACAGAACATTACTGTGGACCAGAGACCGAACATTACCGTGAAAGCGAACATTATCGTGGACCAGAAACGGAACATTACCGTGAAACAGAAACACAACATTATCGTGGACCAGAGACGGAACATTACCGTGAAACCGAACATTACCGTGGACCAGAGACAGAACATTACCGTGGACCAGAAATGGAACTTTACCTTGAAACCGAACATTACCGTGGACCAGAGACAGAACATTACCATGGACCAGAGACAGAACATTACCGTGAAACAGAACATTATCATGGACCAGAAACGGAACATTACCGTGAAACAGAAACAGAACATTATCGTGGACCAGAAACGGAACATTACCGTGAAACCGAAACAGAACATTATCGTCGACCAGAAATCGAACATTACCGTGGACCAGAGACAGAACATTACCGTGGACCAGAAATGGAACTTTACCTTGAAACCGAACAGTACCGTGGACCAGAGACAGAATATTACCATGGACCAGAGACAGAACATTACCGTGAAACAGAACATTATCATGGACCAGAAACGGAACATTACCGTGAAACAGAAACAGTACATTATCGTGGACCATAAACGGAACATTACCGTGAAACCGAAACAGAACATTATCGTGGACCAGAAACGGAACATTACCGTGGACCAGAGACAGAACATTACCATGGACCAGAGACAGAACATTACCGTGAAACAGAACATTATCATGGACCAGAAACGGAACATTACCGTGAAACAGAAACAGAACACTATCGTGGACCAGAAACGGAACATTACCGTGAAACCGAAACAGAACATTATCGTCGACCAGAAATCGAACATTACCGTGGACCAGAGACAGAACATTACCGTGGACCAGAAATGGAACTTTACCTTGAAACCGAACATTACCGTGGACCAGAGACAGAATATTACCATGGACCAGAGTCAGAACATTACCGTGAAACAGAACATTATCATGGACCAGAAACGGAACATTACCGTGAAACAGAAACAGTACATTATCGTGGACCATAAACGGAACATTACCGTGAAACCGAAACAGAACATTATCATGGACCAGAAACGGAACATTACCGTGGACCAGAGACAGAACATTACCTTGAAACCAAAACAGAACATTATCATGGACCAGAAACGGAACATTATCGTGGACCAGAAACGGAACATTACCGTGGACCAAAGACAGAACATTACCGTGAAACCGAAACAGAACATTATCGTGGACCAGAAACGGAACATTACCGTGAAACAGAAACAGAACATTATCGCGGACCAAAGACGGAACGTTATCGTGGACCAAGGACGGAACATTACCGTGAAACTGAACATTATCGTGGACCAGAGACGGAACATTACCGTGAAACAGAAACAAAACATTATCGTGAACCAGAGACAGAACATTACCGTGAAACGGAAACAGAACATTACCGTGAAACTGAAACAGAACATTATCGTGGACCAGAAACGGAACATTATCAAGGACCAGAGACAGAACATTACCGTGAAACCGAAACAGAACATTATCGTGGACCAGAAACGGAACATTACCGTGAAAAAGAAAAAAAATTATCGTGGACCAGAAACGGAACATTACCGTCAAACAGAAAAAGAACATTATCGTGGACCAAAGACGGAACATTATCGTGGACCAGAGACGGAACATTACCGTGAAACCGAAACAGAACATTATCGTGGACATGAAACGGAACATTACCGTGAAACAGAAACACAACATTATCATGGACCAGAAACGGAACATTATCGTGGACCAGAGACAGAACATTACCGTGAAACCGAAACAGAACATTATCGTGGACCAGAAACGGAACATTATCGTGGACCAGAGACAGAACATTATCGTGGATCAGAGACAGAACATTATCGTGAAACCGAAACAGAACATTATCGTTGACCAGAAACGGAACATTATCGTGAAACCTAACAATATCGTGGACCAGAAACACAACATTATCGTGGACCAGAAACGGAACATTACCGTGAAACAGAAACACAACATTATCGTGGACCAGAGACGGAACATTACCGTGAAACCGAACATTACCGTGGACCAGAGACAGAACATTACCGTGGACCAGAGACAGAACATTACCGTGAAACCGAAACAGAACATTATCGTGGACATGAAACGGAACATTACCGTGAAACAGAAACACAACATTATCGTGGACCAGAGACGGAACATTACCGTGAAACCGAACATTATCATGGACCAGAGATCGAACATTATCGTGGACCAGAGACAGAACATTACTGTGGACCAAAAATGGAACATTACCGTGAAACCCAACATTATCGTGGACCAGAGACAGAACATTACCGTGAAACCGAACATTATCGTCGACCAGAAATCGAACATTATCATGTACCAGAGACAGAACATTACCGTGGACCAGAAATGGAACATTACCGTGACACCGAACATCACCATGGACCAGATACGGAACATTACCGTGGACCAGAACATTACCGTGAAACCAAACATTATCGTGGACCAGAGACGGAACATTACCGTGAAACCGAACATTACCGTGGACCAGAACATTACCGTGGACCAGAACATTACTGTGAAACCGAAAATTATCGTGGACCAGAGACGGAACATTACCGTGAAACCGAACATTATCGTCGACCAGAAATCGAACATTATCGTGGACCAGAGACAGAACATTACCATGGACCAGAGACAGAACATTACCGTGAAACAGAACATTATCATTGACCAGAAACGGAACATTACCGTGAAACAGAAACACAACATTATCGTGGACCAGAGACGGAACATTACCATGGACCAGAGACAGAACATTACCGTGAAACAGAACATTATCATGGACCAGAAACGGAACTTTACCGTGAAACCGAAACAGAACATTATCGTGGAGCAGAAACGGAACATTACCGTGAAACCGAAACAGAACATTATCGTGGACCAGAGACGGAACATTACCGTGAAAGCGAACATTATCGTGGACCAGAAACGGAACATTACCGTGAAACAGAAACACAACATTATCGTGGACCAGAGACGGAACATTACCGTGAAACCGAACATTACCGTGGACCAGAGACAGAACATTACCGTGGACCAGAAATGGAACTTTACCTTGAAACCGAACATTACCGTGGACCAGAGACAGAACATTACCATGGACCAGAGAAAAAACATTACCGTGAAACAGGACATTATCATGGACCAGAAACGGAACATTACCGTGAAACAGAAACAGAACATTATCGTGGACCAGAAACGGAACATTACCGTGAAACCGAAACAGAACATTATCGTCGACCAGAAATCGAACATCATCGTGGACCAGAGACAGAACATTACCGTGGACCAGAAATGGAACTTTACCTTGAAACCGAACATTACCGTGGACCAGAGACAGAACATTACCATGGACCAGAGACAGAACATTACCGTGAAACAGAACATTATCATGGACCAGAAACGGAACATTACCGTGAAACAGAAATAGTACATTATCGTGGACCAAAAACGGAACATTACCGTGAAACTGAAACAGAACATTATCGTGGACCAGAAACGGAACATTACCGTGGACCAGAGACAGAACATTACCTTGAAACCAAAACAGAACATTATCATGGACCAGAAACGGAACATTATCGTGGACCAGAAACGGAACATTACCGTGGACCAAAGACAGAACATTACCGTGAAACCGAAACAGAACATTATCGTGGACCAGAAACGGAACATTACCGTGAAACAGAAACAGAACATTATCGTGGACCAAAGACGGAACGTTATCGTGGACCAGAGACGGAACATTACCGTGAAACTGAACATTATCGTGGACCAGAGACGGAACATTACCGTGAAACAGAAACAAAACATTATCGTGAACCAGAGACAGAACATTACCGTGAAACGGAAACAGAACATTACCGTGAAACTGAAACAGAACATTATCGTGGACCAGAAACGGAACATTATCATGGACCAGAGACAGAACATTACCGTGAAACCGAAACAGAACATTATCGTGGACCTGAAACGGAACATTACCGTGAAAAAGAAACAAAATTATCGTGGACCAGAAACGGAACATTACCGTCAAACAGAAAAAGAACATTATCGTGGACCAAAGACGGAACATTATCGTGGACCAGAGACAGAACATTACCGTGAAACCGAAACAGAACATTATCGTGGACATGAAACGGAACATTACCGTGAAACAGAAACACAACATTATCATGGACCAGAAACGGAACATTATCGTGGACCAGAGACAGAACATTACCGTGAAACCGAAAATGAACATTATCGTGGACCAGAAACGGAACATTATCGTGGACCAGAGACAGAACATTATCGTGGATCAGAGACAGAACATTATCGTCAAACCGAAACAGAACATTATCGTTGACCAGAAACGGAACATTATCGTGAAACATAACATTATCGTGGACCAGAAACACAACATTATCGTGGACCAGAAACGGAACATTACCGTGAAACAGAAACACAACATTATCGTGGACCAGAGACGGAACATTACCGTGAAACCGAACATTACCGTGGACCAGAGACAGAACATTACCGTGGACCAGAGACAGAACATTACCGTGAAACCGAAACAGAACATTATCGTGGACATGAAACGGAACATTACCGTGAAACAGAAACACAACATTATCGTGGACCAGAGACGGAACATTACCGTGAAACCGAACATTATCATGGACCAGAGATCGAACATTATCGTGGACCAGAGACAGAACATTACTGTGGACCAGAAATGGAACATTACCGTGAAACCCAACATTATCGTGGACCAGAGACAGAACATTACCGTGAAACCGAACATTATCGTCGACCAGAAATCGAACATTATCATGGACCAGAGACAGAACATTACCGTGGACCAGAAATGGAACATTACCGTGAAACCGAACATTACCATGGACCAGATACGGAACATTACCGTGGACCAGAACATTACCGTGGACCAGAACATTACCGTGAAACCAAACATTATCGTGGACCAGAGACGGAACATTACCGTGAAACCGAACATTACCGTGGACCAGAACATTACCGTGGACCAGAACATTACTGTGAAACCGAACATTATCGTGGACCAGAGACGGAACATTACCGTGAAACCGAACATTATCGTCGACCAGAAATCGAACATTATCGTGGACCAGAGACAGAACATTACCGTGGACCAGAAATGGAACTTTACCTTGAAACCGAACATTACCGTGGACCAGAGACAGAACATTACCGTGAAACAGAACATTATCATGGACCAGAAACGGAACATTACCGTGAAAGAGAAACAGAACATTATCGTGGACCAGAAACGGAACATGACCGTGAAACCGAAACGGAAAATTATCGTGGACCAGAGACAGAACATTATCGTGGATCAGAGACAGAACATTATCGTGGACCGGAGACAGAACATTACCGTGAAACCTAAACAGAACATTATCGTTGACCAGAAACGGAACATTATCGTGAAACCTAACATTATCGTGGACCAGAAACACAACATTATCTTGGACCAGAAACGGAACATTACCGTGAAACAGAAACACAACATTATCGTGGACCAGAGACGGAACATTACCGTGAAACCGAACATTACCGTGGACCAGAGACAGAACATTACCGTGAAACCGAAACAGAACATTATCGTGGACCTGAAACGGAACATTACCGTGAAACAGAAACACAACATTATCGTGGACCAGAGACGGAACATTACCGTGGACCAGAACATTACCGTGGACCAGAACATTACCGTGAAACCGATCATTATCGTGGACCAGAGACGGAACATTACCGTGAAACCGAACATTATCGTCGACCAGAAATCGAACATTATCGTGGACCAGAGACAGAACATTACCGTGGACCAGAAATGGAACTTTACCTTGAAACCGAACATTACCGTGGACCAGAACATTACCGTGAAACCAAACATTATCGTGGACCAGAGACGGAACATTACCGTGAAACCGAACATTACCGTGGACCAGAACATTACCGTGGACCAGAACATTACTGTGAAACCGAACATTATCGTGGACCAGAGATGGAACATTACCGTGAAACCGAACATTATCGTCGACCAGAAATCGAACATTATCGTGGACCAGAGACAGAACATTACCGTGGACCAGAAATGGAACTTTACCTTGAAACCGAACATTACCGTGGACCAGAGACAGAACATTACCGTGAAACAGAACATTATCATGGACCAGAAACGGAACATTACCGTGAAAGAGAAACAGAACATTATCGTGGACCAGAAACGGAACATGACCGTGAAACCGAAACAGAACATTATCGTGGACCAGAAACGGAACATTACCGTGGACCAGAGACGGAACATTACCTTGAAACCAAAACAGAACATTATCGTGGACCAGAAACGGAACATTATCGTGGACCAGAAACGGAACATTACCTTGAAACAGAAACATAACATTATCGTGGACCAGAAACGGAACATTACCGTGAAAAAGAAACACAAAATTATCGTGGACCAGAAACGGAACATTACAGTCAAACAGAAACAGAACATTATCGTGGACCAAAGACGGAACATTATCGTGGACCAGAGACGGAACATTACCGTGAAACCGAACATTATCGTGGACCAGACACAGAACATTACCGTGGACCAGAGACAGAACATTACCGTGAAACCGAAACAGAACATTATCGTGGACCAGAAACGGAACATTAACGTGAAACAGAAACACAAAATTATCGTGCACCAGAAACGGAACATTACCGTGATACAGAAACAGAACATTATCGTGCATCAGAAACGGAACATTACCGTGATACAGAAACAGAACATTATCGTGGACCAGAGACGGAACATTACAGTGAAACCGAACATTATCGTGGACCAGAGACACAACATTACCGTGGACCAGAGACAGAACATTACCGTGGACCAGAGACAGAACATTACCGTGGACCAGAGACAGAACATTACCGTGGACCAGAAACCGAACATTACCGTGGACCAGAGACAGAACATTACCGTGGACCAGACACAGAACATTACCGTGAAACCGAAACAGAACATTATCATGGACATGAAACGGAACATTACCGTGAAACAGAAACACAACATTATCGTGGACCAGAGACGGAACATTACCGTGAAACCGAACATTATCGTGGACCAGAGATCGAACATTATCGTGGACCAGAGACAGAACATTACCGTGGACCAGAAATGGAACATTACCGTGAAACCGAACATTATCGTGGACCAGAGACGGAACATTACCGTGAAACCGAACATTATCGTGGACCAGAAATCGAACATTATCGTGGACCAGAGACAGAACATTACTGTGGACCAGAAATGGAACATTACCGTGAAACCGAACATTACCATGGACCAGATACGGAACATTACTGTGGACCAGAGACGGAACATTACCGTGGACCAGAGACGGAACATTACCGTGGACCAGAACATTACCGTGGACCAGAACATTACCGTGAAACCGAACATTATCGTGGACCAGAGATCGAACATTACCTCGGACCAGAGACAGAGCATTACCGTGGACCAGAGACAGAACATTACCGTGGATCAGAGACAGAACATTACCGTGGACCAGAGACAGAACATTACCGTGGACCAGAGACAGAACATTACTGTGGACCAGAGACCGAACTTTACGTTGAAACCGAACATTACCGTGGACCAGAGACAGAACATTACCATGGACCAGAGACAGAACATTACCGTGAAAAAGAACATTATCATGGACCAGAAACGGAACATTACCGTGAAACAGAAACAGAACATTATCGTGGACCAGAAACGGAACATTACCGTGGAACCGAAACAGAACGTTATCGTGGACCAGAAACGGAACATTACCGTGGACCAGAGACAGAACATTACCTTGAAACCAAAACAGAACATTATCATGGACCAGAAACGGAACATTATCGTGGACCAGAGACAGAACATTACCGTGAAACCGAAACAGAACATTATCGTGGACCAGAAACGGAAAATTATCGTGGACCAGAGACAGAACATTATCGTGGATCAGAGACAGAACATTATCGTGGACCGGAGACAGAACATTACCGTGAAACCTAAACAGAACATTATCGTTGACCAGAAACGGAACATTATCGTGAAACCTAACATTATCGTGGACCAGAAACACAACATTATCTTGGACCAGAAACGGAACATTACCGTGAAACAGAAACACAACATTATCGTGGACCAGAGACGGAACATTACCGTGAAACCGAACATTACCGTGGACCAGAGACAGAACATTACCGTGAAACCGAAACAGAACATTATCGTGGACCTGAAACGGAACATTACCGTGAAACAGAAACACAACATTATCGTGGACCAGAGACGGAACATTACCGTGGACCAGAACATTACCGTGGACCAGAACATTACCGTGAAACCGATCATTATCGTGGACCAGAGACGGAACATTACCGTGAAACCGAACATTATCGTCGACCAGAAATCGAACATTATCGTGGACCAGAGACAGAACATTACCGTGGACCAGAAATGGAACTTTACCTTGAAACCGAACATTACCGTGGACCAGAGACAGAACATTACCAAGGACCAGAGACAGAACATTACCGTGAAACAGAACATTATCATGGACCAGAAACGGAACATTACTGTGAAACAGAAACAGAACATTATCGTGGACCAGAAACGGAACATTACCGTGAAACCGAAACAGAACTTTATCGTGGACCAGAAACGGAACATTACCGTGGACCAGAGACAGAACATTACCTTGAAACCAAAACAGAACATTATCATGGACCAGAAACGGAACATTACCGTGAAAAAGAAACATAACATTATCGTGTACCAGAAACGGAACATTACCGTGAAACAGAAACACAACATTATCGTGGACCAGAAACGGAACATTACCGTGAAAAAGAAACAGAACATTATCGTGGACCAGAAACGGAACATTACCGTGAAACAGAAACAGAACATTATCGTGGACCAGAAACGGAACATTACCGTGGACCAGAGACAGAACATTACCTTGAAACTAAAACAGAACATTATCATGGACCAGAAACGGAACATTACCGTGAAAAAGAAACATAACATTATCGTGTACCAGAAACGGAACATTACCGTGAAACAGAAACAGAACATTATCGTGGACCAGAAACGGAACATTACCGTGAAAAAGAAACAGAACATTATCGTGGACCAGAAACGGAACATTATCATGGACCAGAGACAGAACATTACCGTGAAACCGAAACAGAACATTATCGTGGACCAGAAACGGAACATTACCGTGAAAAAGAAACAAAATTATCGTGGACCAGAAACGGAACATTACCGTCAAACAGAAAAAGAACATTATCGTGGACCAAAGACGGAACATTATCGTGGACCAGAGACGGAACATTACCGTGAAACCGAAACAGAACATTATCGTGGACATGAAACGGAACATTACCGTGAAACAGAAACACAACATTATCATGGACCACAAACGGAACATTATCGTGGACCAGAGACAGAACATTACCGTGAAACCGAAACAGAACATTATCGTGGACCAGAAACGGAACATTATCGTGGACCAGAGACAGAACATTATCGTGGATCAGAGAAAGAACATTATCGTGAAACCTAAACAGAACATTATCGTTGACCAGAAACGGAACACTATCGTGAAACCTAACATTATCGTGGACCAGAAACACAACATTATCGTGGACCAGAAACGGAACATTACCGTGAAACAGAAACACAACATTATCGTGGACCAGAGACGGAACATTACCGTGAAACCGAACATTACCGTGGACCAGAGACAGAACATTACCGTGGACCAGAGACAGAACATTACCGTGAAACCGAAACAGAACATTATCGTGGACATGAAACGGAACATTACCGTGAAACAGAAACACAACATTATCGTGGACCAGAGACGGAACATTACCGTGAAACCGAACATTACCGTGGACCAGAGACAGAACATTACCGTGGACCAGAGACAGAACATTACCGTGAAACCGAAACAGAACATTATCGTGGACATGAAACGGAACATTACCGTGAAACAGAAACACAACATTATCGTGGACCAGAGACGGAACATTACCGTGAAACCGAACATTATCATGGACCAGAGATCGAACATTATCGTGGACCAGAGACAGAACATTACTGTGGACCAGAAATGGAACATTACCGTGAAACCCAACATTATCGTGGACCAGAGACAGAACATTACCGTGAAACAGAACATTATCGTCGACCAGAAATCGAACATTATCATGGACCAGAGACAGAACATTACCGTGGACCAGAAATGGAACATTACCGTGAAACCGAACATTACCATGGACCAGATACGGAACATTACCGTGGACCAGAACATTACCGTGGACCAGAACATTACCGTGAAACCAAACATTATCGTGGACCAGAGACGGAACATTACCGTGAAACCGAACATTACCGTGGACCAGAACATTACCGTGGACCAGAACATTACTGTGAAACCGAACATTATCGTGGACCAGAGACGGAACATTACCGTGAAACCGAACATTATCGTCGACCAGAAATCGAACATTATCGTGGACCAGAGACAGAACATTACCGTCGACCAGAAATGGAACTTTACCTTGAAACCGAACATTACCGTGGACTAGAGACAGAACATTACCGTGAAACAGAACATTATCATGGACCAGAAATGGAACATTACCGTGAAAGAGAAACAGAACATTATCGTGGACCAGAAACGGAACATGACCGTGAAACCGAAACAGAACATTATCGTGGACCAGAAACGGAACATTACCGTGGACCAGAGACGGAACATTACCTTGAAACCAAAACAGAACATTATCGTGGACCAGAAACGGAACATTATCGTGGACCAGAAACGGAACATTACCGTGAAAAAGAAACACAAAATTATCGTGGACCAGAAACGGAACATTACAGTCAAACAGAAACAGAACATTATCGTGGACCAAAGACGGAACATTATCGTGGACCAGAGACGGAACATTACCGTGAAACCGAACATTATCGTGGACCAGACACAGAACATTACCGTGGACCAGAGACAGAACATTACCGTGAAACCGAAACAGAACATTATCGTGGACCAGAAACGGAACATTAACGTGAAACAGAAACACAAAATTATCGTGCACCAGAAACGGAACATTACCGTGATACAGAAACAGAACATTATCGTGGACCAGAGACGGAACATTACAGTGAAACCGAACATTATCGTGGACCAGAGACACAACATTACCGTGAACCAGAGACAGAACATTACCGTGGACCAGAGACAGAACATTACCGTGGACCAGAGACAGAACATTACCGTGGACCAGAAACTGAACATTACCGTGGACCAGAGACAGAACATTACCGTGGACCAGAGACAGAACATTACCGTGAAACCGAAACAGAACATTATCATGGACATGAAACGGAACATTACCGTGAAACAGAAACACAACATTATCGTGGACCAGAGACGGAACATTACCGTGAAACCGAACATTATCGTGGACCAAAGATCGAACATTATCGTGGACCAGAGACAGAACATTACCGTGGACCAGAAATGGAACATTACCGTGAAACCGAACATTATCGTGGACCAGAGACGGAACATTACCGTGAAACCGAACATTATCGTGGACCAGAAATCGAACATTATCGTGGACCAGAGACAGAACATTACTGTGGACCAGAAATGGAACATTACCGTGAAACCGAACATTACCATGGACCAGATACGGAACATTACTGTGGACCAGAGACGGAACATTACCGTGGACCAGAGACGGAACATTACCGTGGACCAGAACATTACCGTGGACCAGAACATTACCGTGAAACCGAACATTATCGTGGACCAGAGATCGAACATTACCTCGGACCAGAGACAGAGCATTACCGTGGACCAGAGACAGAACATTACCGTGGATCAGAGACAGAACATTACCGTGGACCAGAGACAGAACATTACCGTGGACCAGAGACAGAACATTACTGTGGACCAGAGACCGAACTTTACGTTGAAACCGAACATTACCGTGGACCAGAGACAGAACATTACCATGGACCAGAGACAGAACATTACCGTGAAAAAGAACATTATCATGGACCAGAAACGGAACATTACCGTGAAACAGAAACAGAACATTATCGTGGACCAGAAACGGAACATTACCGTGGATCCGAAACAGAACGTTATCGTGGACCAGAAACGGAACATTACCGTGGACCAGAGACAGAACATTACCTTGAAACCAAAACAGAACATTATCATGGACCAGAAACGGAACATTATCGTGGACCAGAGACAGAACATTACCGTGAAACCGAAACAGAACATTATCGTGGACCAGAAACGGAAAATTATCGTGGACCAGAGACAGAACATTATCGTGGATCAGAGACAGAACATTATCGTGGACCAGAGACAGAACATTACCGTGAAACCTAAACAGAACATTATCGTTGACCAGAAACGGAACATTATCGTGAAACCTAACATTATCGTGGACCAGAAACACAACATTATCTTGGACCAGAAACGGAACATTACCGTGAAACAGAAACACAACATTATCGTGGACCACAGACGGAACATTACCGTGAAACCGAACATTACCGTGGACCAGAGACAGAACATTACCGTGAAACCGAAACAGAACATTATCGTGGACATGAAACGGAACATTACCGTGAAACAGAAACACAACATTATCGTGGACCAGAGACGGAACATTACCGTGAAACCGAACATTATCGTGGACCAGAGATCGAACATTATCGTGGACCAGAGACAGAACATTACCGTGGACCAGAAATGGAACATTACCGTGAAACCGAACATTATCGTGGACCAGAGACGGAACATTACCGTGAAACCGAACATTATCGTGGACCAGAAATCGAACATTATCGTGGACCAGAGACAGAACATTACTGTGGACCAGAAATGGAACATTACCGTGAAACCGAACATTACCATGGACCAGATACGGAACATTACTGTGGACCAGAGACGGAACATTACCGTTGACCAGAGACGGAACATTACCGTGGACCAGAACATTACCGTGGACCAGAACATTACCGTGAAACCGAACATTATCGTGGACCAGAGATCGAACATTACCTCGGACCAGAGACAGAGCATTACCGTGGACCAGAGACAGAACATTACCGTGGATCAGAGACAGAACATTACCGTGGACCAGAGACAGAACATTACCGTGGACCAGAGACAGAACATTACTGTGGACCAGAGACCGAACTTTACGTTGAAACCGAACATTACCGTGGACCAGAGACAGAACATTACCATGGACCAGAGACAGAACATTACCGTGAAAAAGAACATTATCATGGACCAGAAACGGAACATTACCGTGAAACAGAAACAGAACATTATCGTGGACCAGAAACGGAACATTACCGTGGAACCGAAACAGAACGTTATCGTGGACCAGAAACGGAACATTACCGTGGACCAGAGACAGAACATTACCTTGAAACCAAAACAGAACATTATCATGGACCAGAAACGGAACATTATCGTGGACCAGAGACAGAACATTACCGTGAAAACGAAACAGAACATTATCGTGGACCAGAAACGGAAAATTATCGTGGACCAGAGACAGAACATTATCGTGAAACCTAAACAGAACATTATCGTTGACCAGAAACGGAACATTATCGTGAAACCTAACATTATCGTGGACCAGAAACACAACATTATCTTGGACCAGAAACGGAACATTACCGTGAAACAGAAACACAACATTATCGTGGACCAGAAACGGAACATTACCGTGAAACCGAACATTACCGTGGACCAGAGACAGAACATTACCGTGAAACCGAAACAGAACATTATCGTGGACATGAAACGGAACATTACCGTGAAACAGAAACACAACATTATCGTGGACCAGAGACGGAACATTACCGTGAAACCGAACATTATCGTGGACCAGAGATCGAACATTATCGTGGACCAGAGACAGATCATTACCGTGGACCAGAAATGGAACATTACCGTGAAACCGAACATTACCATGGACCAGATACGGAACATTACTGTGGACCAGAGACGGAACATTACCGTGGACCAGAGACGGAACATTACCGTGGACCAGAACATTACTGTGGACCAGAACATTACCGTGAAACCGAACATTATCGTGGACCAGAGATCGAACATTACCGTGGACCAGAGACAGAGCATTACCGTGGACCAGAGACAGAACATTACCGTGGACCAGAGACAGAACATTACCGTGGACCAGAGACAGAACATTACCATGGACCAGAGACAGAACATTACCGTGAAAAAGAACATTATCATGGACCAGAAACGGAACATTACCGTGAAACAGAAACCGAACATTATCGTGGACCAGAAACGGAACATTACCGTGGAACCGAAACAGAACATTATCGTGGACCAGAAACGGAACATTACCGTGGACCAGAGACAGAACATTACCTTGAAACCAAAACAGAACATTATCATGGACCAGAAAAGGAACATTATCGTGGACCAGAGACAGAACATTACCGTGAAACCGAAACAGAACATTATCGTGGACCAGAAACGGAAAATTATCGTGGACCAGAGACAGAACATTATCGTGGATCAGAGACAGAACATTATCGTGGACCAGAGACCGAACATTACCCTGAAACCTAAACAGAACATTATCGTTGACCAGAAACGGAACATTATCGTGAAACCTAACATTATCGTGGATCAGAAACACAACATTATCTTGGACCAGAAACGGAACATTACCGTGAAACAGAAACACAACATTATCGTGGACCAGAGACGGAACATTACCGTGAAACCGAACATTACCGTGCACCAGAGACAGAACATTACCGTGAAACCGAAACAGAACATTATCGTGGACATGAAACGGAACATTACCGTGAAACAGAAACACAACATTATCGTGGACCAGAGACGGAACATTACCGTGGACCAGAACATTACCGTGGACCAGAACATTACCGTGAAACCGATCATTATCGTGGACCAGAGACGGAACATTACCGTGAAACCGAACATTATCGTCGACCAGAAATCGAACATTATCGTGGACCAGAGACAGAACATTACCGTGGACCAGAAATGGAACTTTACCTTGAAACCGAACATTACCGTGGACCAGAGACAGAACATTACCAAGGACCAGAGACAGAACATTACCGTGAAACAGAACATTATCATGGACCAGAAACGGAACATTACTGTGAAACAGAAACAGAACATTATCGTGGACCAGAAACGGAACATTACCGTGAAACCGAAACAGAACTTTATCGTGGACCAGAAACGGAACATTACCGTGGACCAGAGACAGAACATTACCTTGAAACCAAAACAGAACATTATCATGGACCAGAAACGGAACATTACCGTGAAAAAGAAACATAACATTATCGTGTACCAGAAACGGAACATTACCGTGAAACAGAAACAGAACATTATCGTGGACCAGAAACGGAACATTACCGTGAAAAAGAAACAGAACATTATCGTGGACCAGAAACGGAACATTACCGTGAAACAGAAACAGAACATTATCGTGGACCAGAAACAGAACATTACCGTGGACCAGAGACAGAACATTACCTTGAAACCAAAACAGAACATTATCATGGACCAGAAACGGAACATTACCGTGAAAAAGAAACATAACATTATCGTGTACCAGAAACGGAACATTACCGTGAAACAGAAACAGAACATTATCGTGGACCAGAAACGGAACATTACCGTGAAAAAGAAACAGAACATTATCGTGGACCAGAAACGGAACATTATCATGGACCAGAGACAGAACATTACCGTGAAACCGAAACAGAACATTATCGTGGACCAGAAACGGAACATTACCGTGAAAAAGAAACAAAATTATCGTGGACCAGAAACGGAACATTACCGTCAAACAGAAAAAGAACATTATCGTGGACCAAAGACGGAACATTGTCGTGGACCAGAGACGGAACATTACCGTGAAACCGAAACAGAACATTATGGTGGACATGAAACGGAACATTACCGTGAAACAGAAACACAACATTATCATGGACCAGAAACGGAACATTATCGTGGACCAGAGACAGAACATTACCGTGAAACCGAAACAGAACATTATCGTGGACCAGAAACGGAACATTATCGTGGACCAGAGACAGAACATTATCGTGGATCAGAGAAAGAACATTATCGTGAAACCGAAACAGAACATTATCGTTGACCAGAAACGGAACATTATCGTGAAACCTAACATTATCGTGGACCAGAAACACAACATTATTGTGGACCAGAAACGGAACATTACCGTGAAACAGAAACACAACATTATCGTGGACCAGAGACGGAACATTACCGTGAAACCGAACATTACCGTGGACCAGAGACAGAACATTACCGTGGACCAGAGACAGAACATTACCGTGAAACCGAAACAGAACATTATCGTGGACATGAAACGGAACATTACCGTGAAACAGAAACACAAGATTATCGTGTACCAGAGACGGAACATTACCGTGAAACCGAACATTATCATGGACCAGAGATCAAACATTATCGTGGACGAGAGACAGAACATTACTGTGGACCAGAAATGGAACATTACCGTGAAACCCAACATTATCGTGGACCAGAGACAGAACATTACCGTGAAACCGAACATTATCGTCGACCAGAAATCGAACATTATCATGGACCAGAGACAGAACATTACCGTGGACCAGAAATGGAACATTACCGTGAAACCGAACATTACCATGGACCAGATACGGAACATTACCGTGGACCAGAACATTACCGTGGACCAGAACATTACTGTGAAACCGAACATTATCGTGGACCAGAGACGGAACATTACCGTGAAACCGAACATTATCGTCGACCAGAAATCGAACATTATCGTGGACCAGAGACAGAACATTACCGTGGACCAGAAATGGAACTTTACCTTGAAACCGAACATTACCGTGGACCAGAGACAGAACATTACCGTGAAACAGAACATTATCATGGACCAGAAACGGAACATTACCGTGAAAGAGAAACAGAACATTATCGTGAACCAGAAACGGAACATGACCGTGAAACCGAAACAGAACATTATCGTGGACCAGAAACGGAACATTACCGTGGACCAGAGACGGAACATTACCTTGAAACCAAAAAAGAACATTATCGTGGACCAGAAACGGAACATTATCGTGGACCAGAAACGGAACATTACCTTGAAACAGAAACATAACATTATCGTGGACCAGAAACGGAACATTACCGTGAAAAAGAAACACAAAATTATCGTGGACCAGAAACGGAACATTACAGTCAAACAGAAACAGAACATTATCGTGGACCAAAGACGGAACATTATCGTGGACCAGAGACGGAACATTACCGTGAAACCGAACATTATCGTGGACCAGACACAGAACATTACCGTGGACCAGAGACAGAACATTACTGTGAAACCGAAACAGAACATTATCGTGGACCAGAAACGGAACATTAACGTGAAACAGAAACACAAAATTATCGTGCACCAGAAACGGAACATTACCATGTTACAGAAACAGAACATTATCGTGCACCAGAAACGGAACATTACCGTGATACAGAAACAGAACATTATCCTGGACCAGAGACGGAACATTACAGTGAAACCGAACATTATCGTCGACCAGAGACACAACATTACCGTGGACCAGAGACAGAACATTACCATGGACCAGAGACAGAACATTACCGTGGACCAGAGACAGAACATTACCGTGGACCAGAAACCGAACATTACCGTGGACCAGAGACAGAACATTACCGTGGACCAGAGACAGAACATTACCGTGAAACCGAAACAGAACATTATCGTGGACATGAAACGGAACATTACCGTGAAACAGAAACACAACATTATCGTGGACCAGAGACGGAACATTACCGTGAAACCGAACATTACCGTGGACCAGAGATCGAACATTATCGTGGACCAGAGACAGAACATTACCGTGGACCAGAAATGGAACATTACCGTGAAACCGAACATTATCGTGGACCAGAGACGGAACATTACCGTGAAACCGAACATTATCGTGGACCAGAAATCGAACATTATCGTGGACCAGAGACAGAACATTACTGTGGACCAGAAATGGAACATTACCGTGAAACCGAACATTACCATGGACCAGATACGGAACATTACTGTGGACCAGAGACGGAACATTACCGTGGACCAGAGACGGAACATTACCGTGGACCAGAGACGGAACATTACAGTGAAACCGAACATTATCGTGGACCAGAGACACAACATTACCGTGGACCAGAGACAGAACATTACCATGGACCAGAGACAGAACATTACCGTGGACCAGAGACAGAACATTACCGTGGACCAGAAACCGAACATTACCGTGGACCAGAGACAGAACATTACCGTGGACCAGAGACAGAACATTACCGTGAAACCGAAACAGAACATTATCGTGGACATGAAACGGAACATTACCGTGAAACAGAAACACAACATTATCGTGGACCGGAGACGGAACATTACCGTGAAACCGAACATTACCGTGGACCAGAGATCGAACATTATCGTGGACCAGAGACAGAACATTACCGTGGACCAGAAATGGAACATTACCGTGAAACCGAACATTATCGTGGACCAGAGACGGAACATTACCGTGAAACCGAACATTATCGTGGACCAGAAATCGAACATTATCGTGGACCAGAGACAGAACATTACTGTGGACCAGAAATGGAACATTACCGTGAAACCGAACATTACCATGGACCAGATACGGAACATTACTGTGGACCAGAGACGGAACATTACCGTGGAGCAGAGACGGAACATTACCGTGGACCAGAACATTACCGTGGACCAGAACATTAGCGTGAAACCGAACATTATCGTGGACCAGAGATCGAACATTACCGTGGACCAGAGACAGAGCATTACCGTGGACCAGAGACAGAACATTACCGTGGACCAGAGACAGAACATTACCGTGGACCAGAGACAGAACATTACCGTGGACCAGAGACAGAACATTACTGTGGACCAGAGACCGAACTTTACGTTGAAACCGAACATTACCGTGGACCAGAGACAGAACATTACCATGGACCAGAGACAGAACATTACCGTGAAAAAGAACATTATCATGGACCAGAAACGGAACATTACCGTGAAACAGAAACAGAACATTATCGTGGACCAGAAAAGGAACATTATCGTGGACCAGAAAAGGAACATTACCGTGGAACCGAAACAGAACGTTATCGTGGACCAGAAACGGAACATTACCGTGGACCAGAGACAGAACAGTACCTTGAAACCAAAACAGAACATTATCATGGACCAGAAACGGAACATTATCGTGGACCAGAGACAGAACATTACCGTGAAACCGAAACAGAACATTATCGTGGACCAGAAACGGAAAATTATCGTGGACCAGAGACAGAACATTATCGTGGATCAGAGACAAAACATTATCGTGGACCAGAGACAGAACATTACCGTGAAACTTAAACAGAACATTATCGTTGACCAGAAACGGAACATTATCGTGAAACCTAACATTATCGTGGACCAGAAACACAACATTATCTTGGACCAGAAACGGAACATTACCGTGAAACAGAAACGGAACATTATCGTGGACCAGAGACGGAACATTACCGTGAAACCGAACATTACCGTGGACCAGAGACAGAACATTACCGTGAAACCGAAACAGAACATTATCGTGGACATGAAACGGAACATTACCGTGAAACAGAAACACAACATTATCGTGGACCAGAGACGGAACATTACCGTGAAACCGAACATTATCGTGGACCAGAGATCGAACATTATCGTGGACCAGAGACAGATCATTACCGTGGACCAGAAATGGAACATTACCGTGAAACCGAACATTACCATGGACCAGATACGGAACATTACTGTGGACCAGAGACGGAACATTACCGTGGACCAGAGACGGAACATTACCGTGGACCAGAACATTACTGTGGACCAGAACATTACCGTGAAACCGAACATTATCGTGGACCAGAGATCGAACATTACCGTGGACCAGAGACAGAGCATTACCGTGGACCAGAGACAGAACATTACCGTGGACCAGAGACAGAACATTACCGTGGACCAGAGACAGAACATTACCGTGGACCAGAGACAGAACATTACTGTGGACCAGAGACCGAACTTTACGTTGAAACCGAACATTACCGTGGACCAGAGACAGAACATTACCATGGACCAGAGACAGAACATTACCGTGAAAAACAACATTATCATGGACCAGAAACGGAACATTACCGTGAAACAGAAACAGAACATTATCGTGGACCAGAAACGGAACATTACCGTGGAACCGAAACAGAACATTATCGTGGACCAGAAACGGAACATTACCGTGGACCAGAGACAGAACATTACCTTGAAACCAAAACAGAACATTATCATGGACCAGAAACGGAACATTATCGTGGACCAGAGACAGAACATTACCGTGAAACCGAAACAGAACATTATCGTGGACCAGAAACGGAAAATTATCGTGGACCAGAGACAGAACATTATTGTGGATCAGAGACAGAACATTATCGTGGACCAGAGACAGAACATTACCCTGAAACCTAAACAGAACATTATCGTTGACCAGAAACGGAACATTATCGTGAAACCTAACAATATCGTGGACCAGAAACACAACATTATCTTGGACCAGAAACGGAACATTACCGTGAAACCGAACATTACCGTGGACCAGAGACAGAACATTACCGTGAAACCGAAACAGAACATTATCGTGGACCAGAGACGGAACATTACCGTGGACCAGAACATTACCGTGGACCAGAACATTACCGTGAAACCGATCATTATCGTGGACCAGAGACGGAACATTACCGTGAAACCGAACATTATCGTCGACCAGAAATCGAACATTATCGTGGACCAGAGACAGAACATTACCGTGGACCAGAAATGGAACTTTACCTTGAAACCGAACATTACCGTGGACCAGAGACAGAACATTACCAAGGACCAGAGACAGAACATTACCGTGAAACAGAACATTATCATGGACCAGAAACGGAACATTACTGTGAAACAGAAACAGAACATTATCGTGGACCAGAAACGGAACATTACCGTGAAACCGAAACAGAACTTTATCGTGGACCAGAAACGGAACATTACCGTGGACCAGAGGCAGAACATTACCTTGAAACCAAAACAGAACATTATCATGGACCAGAATCGGAACATTATCGTGGACCAGAAACGGAACATTACCGTGAAACAGAAACATAACATTATCGTGTACCAGAAACGGAACATTACCGTGAAACAGAAACACAAAATTATCGTGGACCAGAAACGGAACATTACCGTGAAACAGAAACAGAACATTATCGTGGACCAGAAACGGAACATTACCGTGAAACCGAAACAGAAAATTATCGTGGACCAGAGACAGAACATTATCGTGGATCAGAGACAGAACATTATCGTGGACCAGAGACAGAACATTACCCTGAAACCTAAACAGAACATTATCGTTGACCAGAAACGGAACATTATCGTGAAACCTAAAATTATCGTGGACCAGAAACACAACATTATCTTGGACCAGAAACGGAACATTACCGTGAAACAGAAACACAACATTATCGTGGACCAGAGACGGAACATTACCGTGAAACCGAACATTACCGTGGACCAGAGACAGAACATTACCGTGAAACCGAAACAGAACATTATCGTAGACATGAAACGGAACATTACCGTGAAACAGAAACACAACATTATCGTGGACCAGAGACGGAACATTACCGTGAAACCGAACATTATCGTGGACCAGAGATCGAACATTATCGTGGACCAGAGACAGATCATTACCGTGGACCAGAAATGGAACATTATCGTGGACCAGAGACGGAACATTACCGTGAAACCGAACATTATCGTGGACCAGAGATCGAACATTATCGTGGACCAGAGACAGATCATTACCGTGGACCAGAAATGGAACATTACCGTGAAACCGAACATTACCATGGACCAGATACGGAACATTACTGTGGACCAGAGACGGAACATTACCGTGGACCAGAACTCTACCGTGGACCAGAACATTACCGTGAAACCGATCATTATCGTCGACCAGAAATCGAACATTATCGTGGACCAGAGACAAAACATTACCGTGGACCAGAGACAGAACATTAACGTGGACCAGAGACAGAACATTACCGTGGACCAGAGACAGAACATTACCGTGGATCAGAGACAGAACATTACTGTGGACCAGAGACCGAACTTTACCTTGAAACCGAACATTACCGTGGACCAGAGACAGAACATTACCATGGACCAGAGACAGAACATTACCATGGACCAGAGACAGAACATTATCATGGACCAGAAACGGAACATTACCGTGAAACAGAAACAGAACATTATCGTGGACAAGAAACGGAACATTACCATGAAACCGAAACAGAACATTATCGTGGACCAGAAACGGAACATTACCGTGGACCAGAGACAGAACATTACCTTGAAACCAAAACAGAACATTATCATGGACCAGAAATGGAACATTACCGTGGACCAGAGACAGAACATTACTGTGGACCAGAGACCGAACTTTACCTTGAAACCGAAAATTACCGTGGACCAGAGACAGAACATTACCATGGACCAGAGACAGAACATTACCATGGACCAGAGACAGAACATTATCATGGACCAGAAACGGAACATTACCGTGAAACAGAAACAGAACATTATCGTGGACAAGAAACGGAACATTACCATGAAACCGAAACAGAACATTATCGTGGACCAGAGACAGAACATTACCGTGGACCAGAGACAGAACATTACCGTGGACCAGAGACAGAACATTACTGTGGACCAGAGACCGAACTTTACCTTGAAACCGAACATTACCGTGGACCAGAGACAGAACATTACCATGGACCAGAGACAGAACATTACCATGGACCAGAGACAGAACTTTATCATGGACCAGAAACGGAACATTACCGTGAAACAGAAACAGAACATTATCGTGGACAAGAAACGGAACATTACCATGAAACCGAAACAGAACATTATCGTGGACCAGAAACGGAACATTACCGTGAAACAGAAACAGAACATTATCGTGGACAAGAAACGGAACATTACCATGAAACCGAAACAGAACATTATCGTGGACCAGAAACGGAACATTACCGTGGACCAGAGACAGAACATTACCTTGAAACCAAAACAGAACATTATCATGGACCAGAAACGGAACATTACCGTGGACCAGAGACAGAACATTACTGTGGACCAGAGACCGAACTTTACCTTGAAACCGAAAATTCCCGTGGACCAGAGACAGAACATTACCATGGACCAGAGACAGAACATTACCATGGACCAGAGACAGAACATTATCATGGACCAGAAACGGAACATTACCGTGAAACAGAAACAGAACATTATCGTGGACAAGAAACGGAACATTACCATGAAACCGAAACAGAACATTATCGTGGACCAGAGACAGAACATTACCGTGGACCAGAGACAGAACATTACCGTGGACCAGAGACAGAACATTACTGTGGACCAGAGACCGAACTTTACCTTGAAACCGAACATTACCGTGGACCAGAGACAGAACATTACCATGGACCAGAGACAGAACATTACCATGGACCAGAGACAGAACATTATCATGGACCAGAAACGGAACATTACCGTGAAACAGAAACAGAACATTATCGTGGACAAGAAACGGAACATTACCATGAAACCGAAACAGAACATTATCGTGGACCAGAAACGGAACATTACCGTGGACCAGAGACAGAACATTACCTTGAAACCAAAACAGAACATTATCATGGACCAGAAACGGAACATTATCGTGGACCAGAGACAGAACATTATCATGGACCAGAAACGGAACATTATCGTGGACCAGAGACAGAACATTACCGTGAAACCGAAACAGAACATTATCGTGGACCAGAAACGGAACATTATCGTGGACCAGAGACAGAACATTATCGTGGATCAGAGACAGAACATTATCGTGGACCAGAGACAGAACATTACCGTGAAACAGAAACAGAACATTATCGTGGACCAGAAACGGAACATTATCGTGGACCAGAGACAGAACATTATCGTGGATCAGAGACAGAACATTATCGTTGACCAGAAACGGAACATTATCGTGAAACCTAACATTATCGTAGACCAGAAACACAACATTTTCGTGGACCAGAAACGGAACATTACCGTGAAACAGAAAAACAACATTATCGTGGACCAGAGACGGAACATTACCGTGAAACCGAACATTACCGTGGAACAGAGACAGAAAATTACCGTGGACGAGAGACAGAATATTACCGTGAAACCGAAACAGAACATTATCATGGACATGAAACGGAACATTACCGTGAAACAGAAACACAACATTATCGTGGACCAGAGACAGAACATTACCGTGAAACAGAAACACAACATTATCGTGGACCAGAGACGGAACATTACCGTGAAACCGAACATTACCGTGGAACAGAGACAGAACATTACCGTGGACCAGAGACAGAATATTACCGTGAAACCGAAACAGAACATTATCATGGACATGAAACGGAACATTACCGTGAAACAGAAACACAACATTATCGTGGACCAGAGATCGAACATTATCGTGAGCCAGAGACAGAACATTACCGTGGACCAGAAATGGAACATTACCGTGAAACCGAACATTATCGTGGACCAGAGACGGAACATTATCGTGGACCAGAGATCGAACATTATCGTGAGCCAGAGACAGAACATTACCGTGGACCAGAAATGGAACATTACCGTGAAACCGAACATTATCGTGGACCAGAGACGGAACATTACCGTGGACCAGAAATGGAACATTACCGTGAAACCGAACATTACCATGGACCAGATACGGAACATTGCTTTGGACCAGAGACGGAAAAATACCGTGGACCAGAACATTACCGTGGACCAGAACATTACCGTGAAACCAAACATTATCGTGGACCAGAGACGGAACATTACCGTGAAACCGAACATTATCGTCGACCAGAAATCGAACATTATCGTGGACCAGAGACAGAACATTACCGTGGACCAGAAATGGAACTTTACCTTGAAACCGAACATTACCGTGGACCAGAGACAGAACATTACCATGGACCAGAGACAGAACATTACCGTGAAACCGAACATTATCATGGACCAGAAGCGGAACATTACCGTGAAACAGAAACAGAACATTATCGTGGACCAGAAACGGAACATTACCGTGAAACCGAAACAGAACATTATCGTGGACCAGAAACGGAACATTATCGTAGACCAGAAACGGAACATTACCGTGAAACAGAAACACAAAATTATCGTGGACCAGAGACGGAACATTACCGTGAAACCGAACATTATCGTGGACCAGAGACGGAACATTACCGTGAAACAGAAACAAAACATTACCGTGAACCAGAGACAGAACATTACCGTGAAACGGAAACAGAACATTACCGTGAAACTGAAACAGAACATTATCGTGGACCAGAAACGGAACATTATCATGGACCAGAGACAGAACATTACCGTGAAACCGAAACAGAACATTATCGTGGACCAGAAACGGAACATTACCGTGAAACCGAAACAGAACATTATCGTTGACCAGAAACGGAACATTAACGTGGACCAGAGACAGAACATTACCTTGAAACCAAAACAGAACATTATCATGGACCAGAAACGGAACATTATCGTAGACCAGAAACGGAACATTACCGTGAAACAGAAACACAAAATTATCGTGGACCAGAGACGGAACATTACCGTGAAACAGAAACAAAACATTACCGTGAACCAGAGACAGAACATTACCGTGAAACGGAAACAGAACATTATCGTGGACCAAAGACGGAACATTATCGTGGACCAGAGACGGAACATTACCGTGAAACCGAACATTATCGTGGACCAGACACAGAACATTACCGTGGACCAGTGACAGAACATTACCGTGAAACCGAACATTATCGTGGACCAGAAACGGAACATTACCGTGATACAGAAACAGAACATTATCGTGGACTAGAGACGGAACATTACCGTGAAACCGAACATTATCATGGACCAGAGATCGAACATTACCGTGGACCAGAGACACAACATTACCGTGGACCAGAGACAGAACATTACCGTGGACCAGAGACAGAACATTACCGTGGACCAGAGACAGAACATTACCATGGACCAGAGACAGAACATTACCGTGAAACCGAACATTATCGTGGACCAGAAACGGAAAATTACCTTGAAACAGAAACACAAAATTATCGTGCACCAGAAACGGAACATTACCGTGAAACCGAACATTATCCTGGACCAGAGATCGAACATTACCGTGGACCAGAGACACAACATTACCGTGGACCAAAGACACAACATTACCGTTGACCAGAGACACAACATTACCGTGGACCAGAGACAGAACATTACCGTGGACCAGAGACAGAACATTACCGTGGACCAGAGACAGAACATTACCGTGGACCAGAGACGGAACATTACCGTGAAACCGAACATTACCGTGGACCAGAGACAGAACATTACCGTGAAACCGAAACAGAACATTATCGTGGACATGAAACGGAACATTACCGTGAAACAGAAACACAACATTATCGTGGACCAGAGACGGAACATTATCGTGGACCAGAGATCGAACATTACCGTGGACCAGAGACAGAACATTACCGTGGACCAGAGACAGAACATTACCGTGGACCAGAGACAGAACATTACCGTGGACCAGAGATAGAACATTACCGTGAAACCTAAACAGAACATTATCGTTGACCAGAAACGGAACATTATCGTGAAATCTAACATTATCGTAGGCCAGAAACACAACATTATCGTGGACCAGAAACGGAACATTACCGTGAAACAGAAACACAACATTATCGTGGACCAGAGACGGAACATTACCGTGAAACCGAACATTACCGTGGACCAGAGACAGAACATTACCGTGGACCAGAGACAGAACATTACCGTGAAACCGAAACAGAACATTATCGTGAACATGAAACGGAACATTACCGTGAAACAGAAACACAACATTATCGTGGACCAGAGACGGAACATTACCGTGAAACCAAACATTATCGTGGACCAGAGATCGAACATTATCGTTGACCAGAGACATAACATTACCGTGAAACCGAACATTATCGTGGACCAGAGACGGAACATCACCGTGAAACCGAACATTATCGTCGACAAGAAATCGAACATTATCGTGGACCAGAGACAGAACATTACCGTGGACCAGAGACAGAACATTACCTTGAAACCAAAACAGAACATTATCATGAACCAGAAATCGAACATTATCGTGGACCAGAGACAGAACATTACCGTGGACCAGAGACAGAACATTACCTTGAAACCAAAACAGAACATTATCATGAACCAGAAACGGAACATTACCGTCAAACAGAAACAGAACATTATCGTGGACCAAAGACGGAACATTATCGTGGACCAGAGACGGAACATTACCGTGAAACCGAACATTATCGTGGACCAGACACAGAACATTACCGTGGACCAGAGACAGAACATTACCGTGAAACCGAACATTATCGTGGACCAGAAACGGAAAATTACCGTGAAACAGAAACACAAAATTATCGTGCACCAGAAACGGAACATTACCGTGAAACCGAACATTATCCTGGACCAGAGATCGAACATTACCGTGGACCAGAGACACAACATTAACGTGGACCAGAGACACAACATTACCGTGGACCAGAGACACAACATTACCGTGGACCAGAGACAGAACATTACCGTGGACCAGAGACAGAACATTACCGTGGACCAGAGACAGAACATTACCGTGGACCAGAGACGGAACATTACCGTGAAACCGAACATTACCGTGGACCAGAGACAGAACATTACCGTGAAACCGAAACAGAACATTATCGTGGACATGAAACGGAACATTACCGTGAAACAGAAACACAACATTATCGTGGACCAGAGACGGAACATTATCGTGGACCAGAGATGGAACATTACCGTGAAACAGAAACAAAACATTACCGTGAACCAGAGACAGAACATTACCGTGAAACGGAAACAGAAAATTACCGTGAAACTGAAACAGAACATTATCGTGGACCAGAAACGGAACATTATTATGGACCAGAGACAGAACATTACCGTGAAACCGAAACAGAACATTATCGTGGACCAGAAATGGAACATTACCGTGAAAAAGAAACACAAAATTATCGTGGACCAGAAACGGAACATTACCGTCAAACAGAAACACAACATTATCGTGGACCAAAGACGGAACATTATCGTGGACCAGAGACGGAACATTACCGTGAAACCGAACATTATCGTGGACCAGACACGGAACATTACCGTGGACCAGAGACAGAACATTACCGTGAAACCGAACATTATCGTGGACCAGAAACGGAACATTACCGTGAATTAGAAACACAAAATTATCGTGCACCAGAAACGGAACATTACCGTGATACAGAAAGAGAACATTATCGTGGACTAGAGACGGAACATTACTATGAAACCGAACATTATCATGGACCAGAGATCGAACATTACCGGGGACCAGAGACACAACATTATCGTGGACCAGAGACAGAACATTACCGTGGACCAGAGACAGAACATTACCGTGGACCAGAGAAAGAACATTACCGTGGACCAGAGACGGAACATTACCGTGGACCAGAACATTACCGTGGACCAGAACATTACCGTGAAACCGAACATTATCGTGGACCAGAGACGGAACATTACCGTGAAACCGAACATTATCGTGGACCAGAGATCGAACATTACCGTGAACCAGAGACACAACATTACCGTGGACCAGAGACAGAACATTACCGTGGACCAGAGACAGAACATTACCGTGGACCAGAGACAGAACATTACCTTGGACCAGAGACAGAACATTACTGTGGACCAGAGACCGAACTTTACCTTGAAACCGAACATTACCGTGGACCAGACACAGAACATTACCATGGACCAGAGACAGAACATTACCGTGAAACAGAGACGGAACATTACCGTGAAACCGAAACAGAACATTATCGTGGAGCAAAAACGGAACATTACCGTGAAACCGAAACAGAACATTATCGTGGACCAGAGACGGAACATTACCGTGAAACCAAACATTATCGTGAACCAGAGATCGAACATTACCGTGGACCAGAGACAGAACATTACCGTGGACCAGAGACAGAACATTACCGTGGACCAGAGACAGAACATTACCGTGGACCAGAGACAGAACATTACCGTGGACCAGAGACAGAACATTACTGTGGACCAGAGACCGAACTTTACCGTGGACCAGAGACAGAACATTACCGTGAAACAGAAAATTATCATGGACCAGAAACGGAATATTACCGTGAAACAGAAACAGAACATTATCGTGGACAAGAAACGGAACATTACCGTGAAACCGAAACAGAACATTATCGTGGACCAGAAACAAAACATTATCATGGACCAGAAACGGAACATTATCGTGGACCAGAGACAGAACATTACCGTGAAACCGAAACAGAACATTATCGTGGACCAGAAACGGAACATTATCGTGGACCAGAGACAGAACATTATCGTGGATCAGAGACAGAACATTACCGTGAAACCTAAACAGAACATTATCGTTGACCAGAAACGGAACATTATCGTGAAACCTAACATTATCGTGGACCAGAAACACAACATTATCGTGGACCAGAAACGGAACATTACCGTGAAAAAGAAACACAACATTATCGTGGACCAGAGACGGAACATTACCGTGAAACCGAACATTACCGTGGACCAGAGACAGAACATTACCGTGGACCAGAGACAGAACATTACCGTGAAACCGAAATAGAACATTATCGTGGACATGAAACGGAACATTAATGTGAAACAGAAACAACATTATCGTGGACCAGAGACGGAACATTACCGTGAAACCAAACATTATCGTGGACCAGAGATCGAACATTACCGTGGACCAGAAATGGAACATTACCGTTAAACCGAACATTATCGTGGACCAGAGACGGAACATCACCGTGAAACCGAACATTATCGTCGACCAGAAATCGAACATTATCGTGGACCAGAGACAGAACATTACCGTGGACCAGAGACAGAACATTACCTTGAAACCAAAACAGAACATTATCATGAACCAAAAATCGAACATTATCATGGACCAGAGACAGAACATTACCGTGAAACCGAAACAGAACATTATCGTGGACCAGAAATGGAACATTACCGTGAAAAAGAAACACAAAATTATCGTGGACCAGAAACGGAACATTACCGTCAAACAGAAACACAACATTATCGTGGACCAAAGACGGAACATTATCGTGGACCAGAGACGGAACATTACCGTGAAACCGAACATTATCGTGGACCAGACACGGTACATTACCGTGGACCAGAGACAGAACATTACCGTGAAACCGAACATTATCGTGGACCAGAAACGGAACATTACCGTGAATTAGAAACACAAAATTATCGTGCACCAGAAACGGAACATTACCGTGATACAGAAAGAGAACATTATCGTGGACTAGAGACGGAACATTACTATGAAACCGAACATTATCATGGACCAGAGATCGAACATTACCGGGGACCAGAGACACAACATTATCGTGGACCAGAGACAGAACATTACCGTGGACCAGAGACAGAACATTACCGTGGACCAGAGAAAGAACATTACCGTGGACCAGAGACAGAACATTACCCTGAAACCTAAACAGAACATTATCGTTGACCAGAAACGGAACATTATCGTGAAACCTAACAATATCGTGGACCAGAAACACAACATTATCTTGGACCAGAAACGGAACATTACCGTGAAACCGAACATTACCGTGGACCAGAGACAGAACATTACCGTGAAACCGAAACAGAACATTATCGTGGACCAGAGACGGAACATTACCGTGGACCAGAACATTACCGTGGACCAGAACATTACCGTGAAACCGATCATTATCGTGGACCAGAGACGGAACATTACCGTGAAACCGAACATTATCGTCGACCAGAAATCGAACATTATCGTGGACCAGAGACAGAACATTACCCTGAAACCTAAACAGAACATTATCGTTGACCAGAAACGGAACATTATCGTGAAACCTAACAATATCGTGGACCAGAAACACAACATTATCTTGGACCAGAAACGGAACATTACCGTGAAACCGAACATTACCGTGGACCAGAGACAGAACATTACCGTGAAACCGAAACAGAACATTATCGTGGACCAGAGACGGAACATTACCGTGGACCAGAACATTACCGTGGACCAGAACATTACCGTGAAACCGATCATTATCGTGGACCAGAGACGGAACATTACCGTGAAACCGAACATTATCGTCGACCAGAAATCGAACATTATCGTGGACCAGAGACAGAACATTACCGTGGACCAGAAATGGAACTTTACCTTGAAACCGAACATTACCGTGGACCAGAGACAGAACATTACCAAGGACCAGAGACAGAACATTACCGTGAAACAGAACATTATCATGGACCAGAAACGGAACATTACTGTGAAACAGAAACAGAACATTATCGTGGACCAGAAACGGAACATTACCGTGAAACCGAAACAGAACTTTATCGTGGACCAGAAACGGAACATTACCGTGGACCAGAGGCAGAACATTACCTTGAAACCAAAACAGAACATTATCATGGACCAGAATCGGAACATTATCGTGGACCAGAAACGGAACATTACCGTGAAACAGAAACATAACATTATCGTGTACCAGAAACGGAACATTACCGTGAAACAGAAACACAAAATTATCGTGGACCAGAAACGGAACATTATCGTGAAACAGAAACAGAACATTATCGTGGACCAAAGACGGAACATTATCATGGACCATAGACGGAACATTACCGTGAAACCGAACATTATCGTGGACCAGAGACGGAACATTATCGTGAAACAGAAACAAAACATTACCGTGAACCAGAGACAGAACATTACCGTGAAACGGAAACAGAACATTACCGTGAAACTGAAACAGAACATTATCGTGGACCAGAAACGGAACATTATCATGGACCAGAGACAGAACATTACCGTGAAACCGAAACAGAACATTATCGTGGACCAGAAACGGAACATTACCGTGAAAAAGAAACAAAATTATCGTGGACCAGAAACGGAACATTACCGTCAAACAGAAACAGAACATTATCGTGGACCAAAGACGGAACATTATCGTGGACCAGAGACGGAACATTACCGTGAAACCAAACATTATCGTGGACCAGACACAGAACATTACCGTGGACCAGAGACAGAACATTACCGTGAAATCGAACATTATCGTGGACCAGAAACGGAACATTACCGTGAAACACAAACACAAAATTATCGTGCACCAGAAACGGAACGTTACCGTGATACAGAAACAGAACATTATCGTGGACCAGAGACGGAACATTACCGTGTACCAGAGACAGAACATTACCGTGGACCAGAGACAGAACATTACCGTGGACCAGAGACAGAACATTACTGTGGACCAGAGATCGAACTTTACCTTGAAACCGAACATTACCGTGGACCAGAGACAGAACATTACCATGGACCAGAGACAGAACATTACCGTGAAACAGAACATTATCATGGACCAGAAACGGAACATTACCGTGAAACAGAAACAGTACATTATCGTGGACCAGAAACGGAACATTACCGTGAAACTGAAACAGAACATTATCGTGGAGCAGAAACGGAACATTACCGTGAAACCGAAACAGATAATTATCGTGGACCAGAGACGGAACATTACCGTGAAACCGAACATTATCGTGGACAAGAGATCGAACATTACCGTGGACCAGAGACAAAACATTACCGTGGACCAGAGACAGAACATTAACGTGGACCAGAGACAGAACTTTACCTTGAAACCGAACATTACCGTGGACCAGAGACAGAACATTACCATGGACCAGAGACAGAACATTATCATGGACCAGAAACGGAACATTACCGTGAAACAGAAACAGAACATTATCGTGGACCAGAAACGGAACATTACCGTGGACCAGAGACAGAACATTACCTTGAAACCAAAACAGAACATTATCATGGACCAGAAACGGAACATTATCGTCGACCAGAGACAGAACATTACCGTGAAACCGAAACAGAACATTATCGTGGACCAGAAACGGAACATTATCGTGGACCAGAGACAGAACATTATCGTGGATCAGAGACAGAACATTATCGTGGACCAGAGACAGAACATTACCGTGAAACCTAAACAGGACATTATCATTGACCAGAAACGGAACATTATCGTGAAACCTAACATTATCGTGGACCAGAAACACGACATTTTCGTGGACCAGAAACGGAACATTACCGTGAAACAGAAACACAACATTATCGTGGACCAGAGACCGAACTTTACCTTGAAACCGAACATTACCGTGGACCAGAGACAGAACATTACCATGGACCAGAGACAGAACATTATCATGGACCAGAAACGGAACATTACCGTGAAACAGAAACAGAACATTATCGTGGACCAGAAACGGAACATTACCGTGGACCAGAGACAGAACATTACCTTGAAACCAAAACAGAACATTATCATGGACCAGAAACGGAACATTATCGTCGACCAGAGACAGAACATTACCGTGAAACCGAAACAGAACATTATCGTGGACCAGAAACGGAACATTATCGTGGACCAGAGACAGAACATTATCGTGGATCAGAGACAGAACATTATCGTGGACCAGAGACAGAACATTACCGTGAAACCTAAACAGGACATTATCATTGACCAGAAACGGAACATTATCGTGAAACCTAACATTATCGTGGACCAGAAACACGACATTTTCGTGGACCAGAAACGGAACATTACCGTGAAACAGAAACACAACATTATCGTGGACCAGAGACGGAACATTACCGTGAAACCGAACATTACCGTGGAACAGAGACAGAACATTACCGTGGACCAGAGACAGAATATTACCGTGAAACCGAAACAGAACATTATCATGGACATGAAACGGAACATTACCGTGAAACAGAAACACAACATTATCGTGGACCAGAGACAGAACATTACCGTGAAACAGAAACAGAACATTATCGTGGATCAGAGACGGAACATTACCATGAAACCGAACATTACCGTGGAACAGAGACAGAACATTACCGTGGACCAGAGACAGAATATTACCGTGAAACCGAAACAGAACATTATCATGGACATGAAACGGAACATTACCGTGAAACAGAAACACAACATTATCGTGGACCAGAGATCGAACATTATCGTGGGCCAGAGACAGAACATTACCGTGGACCAGAAATGGAACATTACCGTGAAACCGAACATTATCGTGGACCAGAGACGGAACATTACCGTGGACCAGAAATGGAACATTACCGTGAAACCGAACATTACCATGGACCAGATACGGAACATTGCTTTGGACCAGAGACGGAACATTACCGTGGACCAGAAATGGAACATTACCGTGAAACCGAACATTACCATGGACCAGATACGGAACATTGCTTTGGACCAGAGACGGAACAATACCGTGGACCAGAACATTACCGTGGAACAGAACATTACCGTGAAACCGAACATTATCGTGGACCAGAGACGGAACATTACCGTGAAACCGAACATTATCGTCGACCAGAAATCGAACATTATCGTGGACCAGAGACAGAACATTACCGTGGACCAGAAATGGAACTTTACCTTGAAACCGAACATTACCGTGGACCAGAGACAGAACATTACCATGGACCAGAGACAGAACATTACCGTGAAACCGAACATTATCATGGACCAGAAGCGGAACATTACCGTGAAACAGAAACAGAACATTATCGTGGACCAGAAACGGAACATTACCGTGAAACCGAAACAGAAAATTATCGTGGACCAGAGACAGAACATTATCGTGGATCAGAGACAGAACATTATCGTGGACCAGAGACAGAACATTACCCTGAAACCTAAACAGAACATTATCGTTGACCAGAAACGGAACATTATCGTGAAACCTAAAATTATCGTGGACCAGAAACACAACATTATCTTGGACCAGAAACGGAACATTACCGTGAAACAGAAACACAACATTATCGTGGACCAGAGACGGAACATTACCGTGAAACCGAACATTACCGTGGACCAGAGACAGAACATTACCGTGAAACCGAAACAGAACATTATCGTAGACATGAAACGGAACATTACCGTGAAACAGAAACACAACATTATCGTGGACCAGAGACGGAACATTACCGTGAAACCGAACATTATCGTGGACCAGAGATCGAACATTATCGTGGACCAGAGACAGATCATTACCGTGGACCAGAAATGGAACATTATCGTGGACCAGAGACGGAACATTACCGTGAAACCGAACATTATCGTGGACCAGAGATCGAACATTATCGTGGACCAGAGACAGATCATTACCGTGGACCAGAAATGGAACATTACCGTGAAACCGAACATTACCATGGACCAGATACGGAACATTACTGTGGACCAGAGACGGAACATTACCGTGGACCAGAACTCTACCGTGGACCAGAACATTACCGTGAAACCGATCATTATCGTCGACCAGAAATCGAACATTATCGTGGACCAGAGACAAAACATTACCGTGGACCAGAGACAGAACATTAACGTGGACCAGAGACAGAACATTACCGTGGACCAGAGACAGAACATTACCGTGGATCAGAGACAGAACATTACTGTGGACCAGAGACCGAACTTTACCTTGAAACCGAACATTACCGTGGACCAGAGACAGAACATTACCATGGACCAGAGACAGAACATTACCATGGACCAGAGACAGAACATTATCATGGACCAGAAACGGAACATTACCGTGAAACAGAAACAGAACATTATCGTGGACAAGAAACGGAACATTACCATGAAACCGAAACAGAACATTATCGTGGACCAGAAACGGAACATTACCGTGGACCAGAGACAGAACATTACCTTGAAACCAAAACAGAACATTATCATGGACCAGAAATGGAACATTACCGTGGACCAGAGACAGAACATTACTGTGGACCAGAGACCGAACTTTACCTTGAAACCGAAAATTACCGTGGACCAGAGACAGAACATTACCATGGACCAGAGACAGAACATTACCATGGACCAGAGACAGAACATTATCATGGACCAGAAACGGAACATTACCGTGAAACAGAAACAGAACATTATCGTGGACAAGAAACGGAACATTACCATGAAACCGAAACAGAACATTATCGTGGACCAGAGACAGAACATTACCGTGGACCAGAGACAGAACATTACCGTGGACCAGAGACAGAACATTACTGTGGACCAGAGACCGAACTTTACCTTGAAACCGAACATTACCGTGGACCAGAGACAGAACATTACCATGGACCAGAGACAGAACATTACCATGGACCAGAGACAGAACTTTATCATGGACCAGAAACGGAACATTACCGTGAAACAGAAACAGAACATTATCGTGGACAAGAAACGGAACATTACCATGAAACCGAAACAGAACATTATCGTGGACCAGAAACGGAACATTACCGTGAAACAGAAACAGAACATTATCGTGGACAAGAAACGGAACATTACCATGAAACCGAAACAGAACATTATCGTGGACCAGAAACGGAACATTACCGTGGACCAGAGACAGAACATTACCTTGAAACCAAAACAGAACATTATCATGGACCAGAAACGGAACATTACCGTGGACCAGAGACAGAACATTACTGTGGACCAGAGACCGAACTTTACCTTGAAACCGAAAATTCCCGTGGACCAGAGACAGAACATTACCATGGACCAGAGACAGAACATTACCATGGACCAGAGACAGAACATTATCATGGACCAGAAACGGAACATTACCGTGAAACAGAAACAGAACATTATCGTGGACAAGAAACGGAACATTACCATGAAACCGAAACAGAACATTATCGTGGACCAGAGACAGAACATTACCGTGGACCAGAGACAGAACATTACCGTGGACCAGAGACAGAACATTACTGTGGACCAGAGACCGAACTTTACCTTGAAACCGAACATTACCGTGGACCAGAGACAGAACATTACCATGGACCAGAGACAGAACATTACCATGGACCAGAGACAGAACATTATCATGGACCAGAAACGGAACATTACCGTGAAACAGAAACAGAACATTATCGTGGACAAGAAACGGAACATTACCATGAAACCGAAACAGAACATTATCGTGGACCAGAAACGGAACATTACCGTGGACCAGAGACAGAACATTACCTTGAAACCAAAACAGAACATTATCATGGACCAGAAACGGAACATTATCGTGGACCAGAGACAGAACATTATCATGGACCAGAAACGGAACATTATCGTGGACCAGAGACAGAACATTACCGTGAAACCGAAACAGAACATTATCGTGGACCAGAAACGGAACATTATCGTGGACCAGAGACAGAACATTATCGTGGATCAGAGACAGAACATTATCGTGGACCAGAGACAGAACATTACCGTGAAACAGAAACAGAACATTATCGTGGACCAGAAACGGAACATTATCGTGGACCAGAGACAGAACATTATCGTGGATCAGAGACAGAACATTATCGTTGACCAGAAACGGAACATTATCGTGAAACCTAACATTATCGTAGACCAGAAACACAACATTTTCGTGGACCAGAAACGGAACATTACCGTGAAACAGAAAAACAACATTATCGTGGACCAGAGACGGAACATTACCGTGAAACCGAACATTACCGTGGAACAGAGACAGAAAATTACCGTGGACGAGAGACAGAATATTACCGTGAAACCGAAACAGAACATTATCATGGACATGAAACGGAACATTACCGTGAAACAGAAACACAACATTATCGTGGACCAGAGACAGAACATTACCGTGAAACAGAAACACAACATTATCGTGGACCAGAGACGGAACATTACCGTGAAACCGAACATTACCGTGGAACAGAGACAGAACATTACCGTGGACCAGAGACAGAATATTACCGTGAAACCGAAACAGAACATTATCATGGACATGAAACGGAACATTACCGTGAAACAGAAACACAACATTATCGTGGACCAGAGATCGAACATTATCGTGAGCCAGAGACAGAACATTACCGTGGACCAGAAATGGAACATTACCGTGAAACCGAACATTATCGTGGACCAGAGACGGAACATTATCGTGGACCAGAGATCGAACATTATCGTGAGCCAGAGACAGAACATTACCGTGGACCAGAAATGGAACATTACCGTGAAACCGAACATTATCGTGGACCAGAGACGGAACATTACCGTGGACCAGAAATGGAACATTACCGTGAAACCGAACATTACCATGGACCAGATACGGAACATTGCTTTGGACCAGAGACGGAAAAATACCGTGGACCAGAACATTACCGTGGACCAGAACATTACCGTGAAACCAAACATTATCGTGGACCAGAGACGGAACATTACCGTGAAACCGAACATTATCGTCGACCAGAAATCGAACATTATCGTGGACCAGAGACAGAACATTACCGTGGACCAGAAATGGAACTTTACCTTGAAACCGAACATTACCGTGGACCAGAGACAGAACATTACCATGGACCAGAGACAGAACATTACCGTGAAACCGAACATTATCATGGACCAGAAGCGGAACATTACCGTGAAACAGAAACAGAACATTATCGTGGACCAGAAACGGAACATTACCGTGAAACCGAAACAGAACATTATCGTGGACCAGAAACGGAACATTATCGTAGACCAGAAACGGAACATTACCGTGAAACAGAAACACAAAATTATCGTGGACCAGAGACGGAACATTACCGTGAAACCGAACATTATCGTGGACCAGAGACGGAACATTACCGTGAAACAGAAACAAAACATTACCGTGAACCAGAGACAGAACATTACCGTGAAACGGAAACAGAACATTACCGTGAAACTGAAACAGAACATTATCGTGGACCAGAAACGGAACATTATCATGGACCAGAGACAGAACATTACCGTGAAACCGAAACAGAACATTATCGTGGACCAGAAACGGAACATTACCGTGAAACCGAAACAGAACATTATCGTTGACCAGAAACGGAACATTAACGTGGACCAGAGACAGAACATTACCTTGAAACCAAAACAGAACATTATCATGGACCAGAAACGGAACATTATCGTAGACCAGAAACGGAACATTACCGTGAAACAGAAACACAAAATTATCGTGGACCAGAGACGGAACATTACCGTGAAACCGAACATTATCGTGGACCAGAGACGGAACATTACCGTGAAACAGAAACAAAACATTACCGTGAACCAGAGACAGAACATTACCGTGAAACGGAAACAGAACATTATCGTGGACCAAAGACGGAACATTATCGTGGACCAGAGACGGAACATTACCGTGAAACCGAACATTATCGTGGACCAGACACAGAACATTACCGTGGACCAGTGACAGAACATTACCGTGAAACCGAACATTATCGTGGACCAGAAACGGAACATTACCGTGATACAGAAACAGAACATTATCGTGGACTAGAGACGGAACATTACCGTGAAACCGAACATTATCATGGACCAGAGATCGAACATTACCGTGGACCAGAGACACAACATTACCGTGGACCAGAGACAGAACATTACCGTGGACCAGAGACAGAACATTACCGTGGACCAGAGACAGAACATTACCATGGACCAGAGACAGAACATTACCGTGAAACCGAACATTATCGTGGACCAGAAACGGAAAATTACCGTGAAACAGAAACACAAAATTATCGTGCACCAGAAACGGAACATTACCGTGAAACCGAACATTATCCTGGACCAGAGATCGAACATTACCGTGGACCAGAGACACAACATTACCGTGGACCAAAGACACAACATTACCGTTGACCAGAGACACAACATTACCGTGGACCAGAGACAGAACATTACCGTGGACCAGAGACAGAACATTACCGTGGACCAGAGACAGAACATTACCGTGGACCAGAGACGGAACATTACCGTGAAACCGAACATTACCGTGGACCAGAGACAGAACATTACCGTGAAACCGAAACAGAACATTATCGTGGACATGAAACGGAACATTACCGTGAAACAGAAACACAACATTATCGTGGACCAGAGACGGAACATTATCGTGGACCAGAGATCGAACATTACCGTGGACCAGAGACAGAACATTACCGTGGACCAGAGACAGAACATTACCGTGGACCAGAGACAGAACATTACCGTGGACCAGAGATAGAACATTACCGTGAAACCTAAACAGAACATTATCGTTGACCAGAAACGGAACATTATCGTGAAACCTAACATTATCGTAGGCCAGAAACACAACATTATCGTGGACCAGAAACGGAACATTACCGTGAAACAGAAACACAACATTATCGTGGACCAGAGACGGAACATTACCGTGAAACCGAACATTACCGTGGACCAGAGACAGAACATTACCGTGGACCAGAGACAGAACATTACCGTGAAACCGAAACAGAACATTATCGTGAACATGAAACGGAACATTACCGTGAAACAGAAACACAACATTATCGTGGACCAGAGACGGAACATTACCGTGAAACCAAACATTATCGTGGACCAGAGATCGAACATTATCGTTGACCAGAGACATAACATTACCGTGAAACCGAACATTATCGTGGACCAGAGACGGAACATCACCGTGAAACCGAACATTATCGTCGACAAGAAATCGAACATTATCGTGGACCAGAGACAGAACATTACCGTGGACCAGAGACAGAACATTACCTTGAAACCAAAACAGAACATTATCATGAACCAGAAATCGAACATTATCGTGGACCAGAGACAGAACATTACCGTGGACCAGAGACAGAACATTACCTTGAAACCAAAACAGAACATTATCATGAACCAGAAACGGAACATTATTATGGACCAGAGACAGAACATTACCGTGAAACCGAAACAGAACATTATCGTGGACCAGAAATGGAACATTACCGTGAAAAAGAAACACAAAATTATCGTGGACCAGAAACGGAACATTACCGTCAAACAGAAACACAACATTATCGTGGACCAAAGACGGAACATTATCGTGGACCAGAGACGGAACATTACCGTGAAACCGAACATTATCGTGGACCAGACACGGAACATTACCGTGGACCAGAGACAGAACATTACCGTGAAACCGAACATTATCGTGGACCAGAAACGGAACATTACCGTGAATTAGAAACACAAAATTATCGTGCACCAGAAACGGAACATTACCGTGATACAGAAAGAGAACATTATCGTGGACTAGAGACGGAACATTACTATGAAACCGAACATTATCATGGACCAGAGATCGAACATTACCGGGGACCAGAGACACAACATTATCGTGGACCAGAGACAGAACATTACCGTGGACCAGAGACAGAACATTACCGTGGACCAGAGAAAGAACATTACCGTGGACCAGAGACGGAACATTACCGTGGACCAGAACATTACCGTGGACCAGAACATTACCGTGAAACCGAACATTATCGTGGACCAGAGACGGAACATTACCGTGAAACCGAACATTATCGTGGACCAGAGATCGAACATTACCGTGAACCAGAGACACAACATTACCGTGGACCAGAGACAGAACATTACCGTGGACCAGAGACAGAACATTACCGTGGACCAGAGACAGAACATTACCTTGGACCAGAGACAGAACATTACTGTGGACCAGAGACCGAACTTTACCTTGAAACCGAACATTACCGTGGACCAGACACAGAACATTACCATGGACCAGAGACAGAACATTACCGTGAAACAGAGACGGAACATTACCGTGAAACCGAAACAGAACATTATCGTGGAGCAAAAACGGAACATTACCGTGAAACCGAAACAGAACATTATCGTGGACCAGAGACGGAACATTACCGTGAAACCAAACATTATCGTGAACCAGAGATCGAACATTACCGTGGACCAGAGACAAAACATTACCGTGGACCAGAGACAGAACATTACCGTGGACCAGAGACAGAACATTACCGTGGACCAGAGACAGAACATTACCGTGGACCAGAGACAGAACATTACTGTGGACCAGAGACCGAACTTTACCGTGGACCAGAGACAGAACATTACCGTGAAACAGAAAATTATCATGGACCAGAAACGGAATATTACCGTGAAACAGAAACAGAACATTATCGTGGACAAGAAACGGAACATTACCGTGAAACCGAAACAGAACATTATCGTGGACCAGAAACAAAACATTATCATGGACCAGAAACGGAACATTATCGTGGACCAGAGACAGAACATTACCGTGAAACCGAAACAGAACATTATCGTGGACCAGAAACGGAACATTATCGTGGACCAGAGACAGAACATTATCGTGGATCAGAGACAGAACATTACCGTGAAACCTAAACAGAACATTATCGTTGACCAGAAACGGAACATTATCGTGAAACCTAACATTATCGTGGACCAGAAACACAACATTATCGTGGACCAGAAACGGAACATTACCGTGAAAAAGAAACACAACATTATCGTGGACCAGAGACGGAACATTACCGTGAAACCGAACATTACCGTGGACCAGAGACAGAACATTACCGTGGACCAGAGACAGAACATTACCGTGAAACCGAAATAGAACATTATCGTGGACATGAAACGGAACATTACCGTGAAACAGAAACAACATTATCGTGGACCAGAGACGGAACATTACCGTGAAACCAAACATTATCGTGGACCAGAGATCGAACATTACCGTGGACCAGAAATGGAACATTACCGTTAAACCGAACATTATCGTGGACCAGAGACGGAACATCACCGTGAAACCGAACATTATCGTCGACCAGAAATCGAACATTATCGTGGACCAGAGACAGAACATTACCGTGGACCAGAGACAGAACATTACCTTGAAACCAAAACAGAACATTATCATGAACCAAAAATCGAACATTATCATGGACCAGAGACAGAACATTACCGTGAAACCGAAACAGAACATTATCGTGGACCAGAAATGGAACATTACCGTGAAAAAGAAACACAAAATTATCGTGGACCAGAAACGGAACATTACCGTCAAACAGAAACACAACATTATCGTGGACCAAAGACGGAACATTATCGTGGACCAGAGACGGAACATTACCGTGAAACCGAACATTATCGTGGACCAGACACGGTACATTACCGTGGACCAGAGACAGAACATTACCGTGAAACCGAACATTATCGTGGACCAGAAACGGAACATTACCGTGAATTAGAAACACAAAATTATCGTGCACCAGAAACGGAACATTACCGTGATACAGAAAGAGAACATTATCGTGGACTAGAGACGGAACATTACTATGAAACCGAACATTATCATGGACCAGAGATCGAACATTACCGGGGACCAGAGACACAACATTATCGTGGACCAGAGACAGAACATTACCGTGGACCAGAGACAGAACATTACCGTGGACCAGAGAAAGAACATTACCGTGGACCAGAGACGGAACATTACCGTGGACCAGAACATTACCGTGGACCAGAACATTACCGTGAAACCGAACATTATCGTGGACCAGAGACGGAACATTACCGTGAAACCGAACATTATCGTGGACCAGAGATCGAACATTACCGTGAACCAGAGACACAACATTACCGTGGACCAGAGACAGAACATTACCGTGGACCAGAGACAGAACATTACCGTGGACCAGAGACAGAACATTACCTTGGACCAGAGACAGAACATTACTGTGGACCAGAGACCGAACTTTACCTTGAAACCGAACATTACCGTGGACCAGACACAGAACATTACCATGGACCAGAGACAGAACATTACCGTGAAACAGAGACGGAACATTACCGTGAAACCGAAACAGAACATTATCGTGGAGCAAAAACGGAACATTACCGTGAAACCGAAACAGAACATTATCGTGGACCAGAGACGGAACATTACCGTGAAACCAAACATTATCGTGAACCAGAGATCGAACATTACCGTGGACCAGAGACAGAACATTACCGTGGACCAGAGACAGAACATTACCGTGGACCAGAGACAGAACATTACCGTGGACCAGAGACAGAACATTACCGTGGACCAGAGACAGAACATTACTGTGGACCAGAGACCGAACTTTACCGTGGACCAGAGACAGAACATTACCGTGAAACAGAAAATTATCATTGACCAGAAACGGAATATTACCGTGAAACAGAAACAGAACATTATCGTGGACAAGAAACGGAACATTACCGTGAAACCGAAACAGAACATTATCGTGGACCAGAAACAAAACATTATCATGGACCAGAAACGGAACATTATCGTGGACCAGAGACAGAACATTACCGTGAAACCGAAACAGAACATTATCGTGGACCAGAAACGGAACATTATCGTGGACCAGAGACAGAACATTATCGTGGATCAGAGACAGAACATTACCGTGAAACCTAAACAGAACATTATCGTTGACCAGAAACGGAACATTATCGTGAAACCTAACATTATCGTGGACCAGAAACACAACATTATCGTGGACCAGAAACGGAACATTACCGTGAAAAAGAAACACAACATTATCGTGGACCAGAGACGGAACATTACCGTGAAACCGAACATTACCGTGGACCAGAGACAGAACATTACCGTGGACCAGAGACAGAACATTACCGTGAAACCGAAATAGAACATTATCGTGGACATGAAACGGAACATTACCGTGAAACAGAAACAACATTATCGTGGACCAGAGACGGAACATTACCGTGAAACCAAACATTATCGTGGACCAGAGATCGAACATTACCGTGGACCAGAAATGGAACATTACCGTGAAACCGAACATTATCGTGGACCAGAGACGGAACATCACCGTGAAACCGAACATTATCGTCGACCAGAAATCGAACATTATCGTGGACCAGAGACAGAACATTACCGTGGACCAGAGACAGAACATTACCTTGAAACCAAAACAGAACATTATCATGAACCAGAAATCGAACATTATCGTGGACCAGAGACAGAACATTACCGTGGACCAGAGACAGAACATTACCTTGAAACCAAAACGGAACATTATCATGAACCAGAAACGGAACATTACCGTCAAACAGAAACAGAACATTATCGTGGACCAAAGACGGAACATTATCGTGGACCAGAGACGGAACATTACCGTGAAACCGAACATTATCGTGGACCAGACACAGAACATTACCGTGGACCAGAGACAGAACATTACCGTGAAACCGAACATTATCGTGTACCAGAAACGGAACATTACCGTGAAACAGAAACACAAAATTATTGTGCACCAGAAACGGAAAATTACCGTGATACAGAAACAGAACATTATCGTGGACCAGAGACGGAACATTACCGTGAAACCGAACATTATCGTGGACCAGAGATCGAACATTACCGTGGACCAGAGACACAACATTACCGTGGACCAGAGACAGAACATTACCGTGGACCAGAGACAGAACATTACCGTGGACCAGAGACAGAACATTACCGTGGACCAGAGACAGAACATTATCGTGAAACCGAACATTACCGTGGACCAGAGACACAACATTACCGTGGACCAGAGACAGAACATTACCGTGGACCAGAGACAGAACATTACCGTGGACCAGAGACAGAACATTACCGTGGACCAGAGACAGAACATTACTGTGGACCAGAGACGGAACATTACCGTGAAACCGAACATTACCGTGGACCAGAGATGGAACATTACCGTGGACCAGAGACAGAACATTACCGTGAAACCGAAACACAACATTATCGTGGACCAGAGACGGAACATTACCGTGAAACCGAACATTATCGTGGACCAGAGATCGAACATTATCGTGGACCAGAGACAGAACATTACCGTGGACCAGAAATGGAACATTACCGTGAAACCGAACATTATCGTGGACCAGAGACGGAACATTACCGTGAAACCGAACATTATCGTCGACCAGAAATCGAACATTATCGTGGACCAGAGACAGAACATTACCGTGGACCAGAAATGGAACATTACCGTGAAACCGAACATTACCATGGACCAGATACGGAACATTACCGTGGACCAGAACATTACCGTGGACCAGAACATTACCGTGAAACCGAACATTATCGTGGACCAGAGACGGAACATTACCGTGAAACCGAACGTTATCGTCGACCAGAAATCGAACATTATCGTGGACCAGAGACAGAACATTACTGTGGACCAGAAATGGAACTTTACCTTGAAACCGAACATTACCGTGGACCAGAGACAGAACATTACCATGGACCAGAGACACAACATTACCGTGGACCAGAGACAGAACATTACTGTGGACCAGAGACGGAACATTACCGTGGACCAGAACATTACCGTGGACCAGAACATTACCGTGAAACCGAAAATTATCGTGGACCAGAAACGGAACATTATCATGGACCAGAAACGGAACATTACCGTGAAACAGAAACACAACATTATCGTGGACCAGAGACGGAACATTACCGTGGACCAGAGACGGAACATTACCGTGAAACCGAAACAGAACATTATCGTGGAGCAGAAACGGAACATTACCGTGAAACCGAAACAGAACATTATCGTGGACCAGAGACGGAACATTACCGTGAAACCGAACATTATCGTGGACCAGAGATCGAACATTACCGTGGACCAGAGACAGAACATTACCGTGGACCAGAGACAGAACATTACCGTGGACCAGAGACAGAACATTACCGTGGACCAGAGACAGAACATTACTGTGGACCAGAGACCGAACTTTACCTTGAAACCGAACATTACCGTGGACCAGAGACAGAACATTACCATGGACCAGAGACAGAACATTACCGTGAAACAGAACATTATCATGGACCAGAAACGGAACATTACCGTGAAACAGAAACAGAACATTATCGTGAACAAGAAACGGAACATTACCGTGAAACGGAAACAGAACATTATCTTGGACCAGAGACAGAACATTACCGTGAAACCGAACATTATCGTGGACCAGAAACGGAACATCACCGTGAAACAGAAACACAAAATTATCGTGCACCAGAAACGGAACATTACCGTGATACAGAAACAGAACATTATCGTGGACCAGAGACGGAACATTACCGTGAAACCGAACATTATCGTGGACCAGAGATCGAACATTACTGTGGACCAGAGACGGAACATTACCGTGGACCAGAGACGGAACATTACCGTGGACCAGAACATTACCGTGGACCAGAGACAGAGCATTACCGTGGACCAGAGACAGAACATTACCGTGGACCAGAGACAGAACATTACCGTGGACCAGAGACAGAACATTACCGTGGACCAGAGACGGAACATTACCGTGGACCAGAAATGGAACATTACCGTGAAACCGAACATTATCGTGGACCAGAGACGGAACATTACCGTGAAACCGAACATTATCGTCGACCAGAAAACGAACATTATCGTGGACCAGAGACAGAACATTACCGTGGACCAGAAATGGAACATTACCGTGAAACCGAAAATTACCATGGACCAGATACGGAACATTACTGTGGACCAGAGACGGAACATTACCGTGGACCAGAACATTACCGTGGACCAGAACATTACCGTGAAACCGAACATTATCGGCAAACCGAACATTATCGTGGACCAGAGACCGAACATTATCGTGAAACCGAACATTACCGTGGACCAGAGACAGAACATTACCGTGAAACAGAAACACAACATTACCGTGGACCAGAGACAGAACATTACCGTGAAACGGAAACAGAACATTACCGTAAAACCGAAACAGAACATTATCGTGGACCAAAGACGGAACATTATCGTGGACCAGAGACGGAACATTACCGTGAAACCGAACATTATCGTGGACCAGAAACGGAACATTATCGTGAAACCGAACATTATCGTGGACCAGAGACGGAACATTACCGTGAAACAGAAACAAAACATTACCGTGAAACTGAAACAGATCATTATCGTCGACCAGAAACGGAACATTATCGTGGACCAGAGACAGAACATTATCGTGGATCAGAGACAGAACATTATCGTGGACCAGAGACGGAACATTATCGTGGACCAGAGACGGAACATTACCGTGAAACAGAAACAAAACATTACCGTGAAACTGAAACAGAACATTATCGTCGACCAGAAATGGAACATTATCGTGGACCAGAGACAGAACATTATCGTGGATCAGAGACAGAACATTATCGTGGACCAGAGACGGAACATTATCGTGGACCAGAGACGAAACATTACCGTGAAACCGAACATTATCGTTGACCAGAAACGGAACATTATCGTGAAACCGAACATTATCGTTGACCAGAAACACAACATTATCGTGGACCAGAAACGGAACATTACCGTGAAACCGAACATTATCGTGGACCAGAGATCGAACTTTATCGTGGACCAGAGACAGAACATTACCGTGGACCAGAAATGGAACATTACCGTGGACCAGAGACAGAACATTACTTTGGACCAGAGACCGAACTTTACCTTGAAACCGAACATTACCGTGGACCAGAGACAGAACATTACCATGGACCAGAGACAGAACATTACCATGAAACAAAACATTATCATGGACCAGAAACGGAACATTACCGTGAAACAGAAACACAACATTATCATGGACCAGAGACGGAACAGTACCGTGGACCAGAGACGGAACATTACCGTGAAACCGAAACAGAATATTATCGTGGACCAGAGACGGAACATTACAGTGAAACCGAAACAGAACATTATCGTGGACCAGAGACGGAGCATTACCGTGAAACCGAACATTATCGTGGACCAGAGACAGAACATTACCGTGGACCAGAGATAGAACATTACCGTGGACCAGAGACAGAACATTACCGTGGACCAGAGACAGAACATTACTTTGGACCAGAGACCGAACTTTATCTTGAAACCGAACATTACCGTGGACAAGAGACAGAACATTACCATGGACCAGAGACAGAACATTACCGTGAAACAGAACATTATCATGGACCAGAAACGGAACATTACCGTGAAACAGAAACACAACATTTTCGTGGACCAGAGACGGAACATTACCGTGGACCAGAGACGGAACATTACCGTGAAACCGAAACAGAACATTATCGTGGACCAGAAATGGAACATTACCGTGAAACCAAAACAGAACATTATTGTGGACCAGAAACGGAACATTACCGTGAAAAAGAAACACAACATTATCGTGGACCAGAAACGGAACATTACCGTGAAACAGAAACAGAACATTACCGTGGACCAGAAACGGAACATTATCGTGGACCAGAGAAAGAACATTACCGTGAAACCGAAACAGAACATTATCGTGGACCAGAAACGGAACATTACCGTGAAACCGAACATTATCGTGGACCAGAGACGGAACATTACCGTGGACCAGAGACAGAACATTACCGTGAAACCGAAACAGAACAATATCGTGGACAAGAAATGGAACATTACCGTGAAACAGAAACACAAAATTATCGTGGACCAGAGACGGAACATTACCGTGAAACCGAACATTATCGTGGACCAGAGATCGAACATTACCGTGGACCAGAGACAGAACATTACCGTGGACCACAGACAGAACATTTCCGTGGACCGGAGACAGAACATTACCGTGGACCAGAGACAGAGCATTACCGTGGACCAGAGACAGAACATTACTGTGGACCAGAGACCGAACTTTACCTTGAAACCGAACATTACCGTGGACCAGAGACAGAATATTACCATGGACCAGAGACAAAACATTACCATGAAACAGAACATTATCATGGACCAGAAACGGAACATTACCGTGAAACAGAAACACAACATTATCGTGGACCAGAGACGGAACATTAGGGTGGACCAGAGATAGAACATTACCGTGAACCAGAGACAGAACATTACCGTGAAACGGAAACAGAACATTACCGTGAAACCGAAACAGAACATTATCGTGGACCAAAGACGGAACATTATCGTGGACCAGAGACGGAACATTACCGTGAAATGGAACATTATCGTGGACCAGAAACGGAACATTATCGTGAAACCGAACATTACCGTGGACCAGAGACAGAACATTACCGTGAAACGGAAACAGAACATTACCGTGAAACTGAAACAGAACATTATCGTGGACCAGAAACGGAACATTATCGTGGACCAGAGACAGAACATTACCGTGAAACCGAAACAGAACATTATCATGGACCAAAACCGGAACATTATCGTGGACCAGAGACAGAACATTATCGTGGATCAGAGACAGAACATTATCGTGGACCAGAGACGGAACATTATCGTGGACCAGAGACAGAACATTACCGTGAAACCTAAACAGAACATTATCGTGGACCAGAAACGGAACATTATCGTGGACCAGAGACCGAACTTTACCTTGAAACCGAACATTACCGTGGACTAGAGACAGAATATTACCATGGACCAGAGACAGAACATTACCATGAAACAGAACATTATCATGGACCAGAAACGGAACATTACCGTGAAACAGAAACACAACATTATCGTGGACCAGAGACGGAACATTATCGTGGACCAGAGACAGAACATTACCGTGAAACAGAAACACAACATTATCGTGGACCAGAGACGGAACATTACCGTGGACCAGAAATGGAACATTACCGTGAAACCGAACATTATCGTGGACCAGAGTCGGAACATTACCGTGAAATGGAACATTATCGTGGACCAGAAACGGAACATTATCGTGGACCAGAGACAGAACATTACCGTGAAACCGAAACAGAACATTATCATGGACCAAAACCGGAACATTATCGTGGACCAGAGACAGAACATTATCGTGGATCAGAGACAGAACATTATCGTGGACCAGAGACGGAACATTATCGTGGACCAGAGACAGAACATTACCGTGAAACCTAAACAGAACATTATCGTGGACCAGAAACGGAACATTATCGTGGACCAGAAACGGAACATTATCGTGGACCAGAGACCGAACTTTACCTTGAAACCGAACATTACCGTGGACTAGAGACAGAATATTACCATGGACCAGAGACAGAACATTACCATGAAACAGAACATTATCATGGACCAGAAACGGAACATTACCGTGAAACAGAAACACAACATTATCGTGGACCAGAAACGGAACATTACCGTGAAACAGAAACAGAACATTAGCGTGGACCAGAGATAGAACATTACCGTGGACTAGAAACGGAACATTGCCGTGAAACAGAAACACAACATTATCGTGGACCAGAAACGGAACATTACCGTGAAACAGAAACACAACATTATCGTGGACCAGAAACGGAACATTACCGTGAAACAGAAACAGAACATTAGCGTGGACCAGAGATAGAACATTACCGTGAACCAGAGACAGAACATTACCGTGAAACGGAAACAGAACATTACCGTGAAACCGAAACAGAACATTATCGTGGACCAAAGACGGAACATTATCGTGGACCAAAGACGGAACATTACCGCAAAACCGAAACAGAACATTATCGTGGACCAGAAATGGAACATAACCGTGAAACCGAAACCGAAAATTATTGTGGACCAGAAACAGAACATTACCGTGAAACCGAAACAGAACATTATCGTGGACCAGAAATGGAACATTACCGTGAAACCGAAACAGAACATTATCGTGGACCAGAAACGGAACATTACCGTGAAACAGAAACAGAACATTACCTTGGACCAGAAACGGAACATTATCGTGGACCAGAGAAAGAACATTACCGTGAAACCGAAACAGAATATTATCGTGGACCAGAAACGAAACATTACCGTGAAACTGAACATTATCGTGGACCAGACACAGACCATTACCGTGGACCAGAGACAGAACATTACCGTGAAACCGAAACAGAACAATATCGTGGACCAGAAACGGAACATTACCGTGAAACAGAAACACAAAATTATCGTGGACCAGAGACGGAACATTACCGTGAAACCGAACATTATCGTGGACCAGAGACAGAACATTACCGTGGACCAGAGACAGAACATTTCCGTGGACCAGAGACAGAACATTACCGTGGACCATAGACAGAACATTACCGTGGACCAGAGACAGAACATTACCATGAAACAGAACATTATCATGGACCAGAAACGGAACATTACCGTGAAACAGAAACACAACATTATCGTGGACCAGAGACGGAACATTATCGTGGACCAGAGACAGAACATTACCGTGAAACCTAAACAGAACATTATCATGGACCAGAAACGGAACATTATCGTGAAACCGAACATTATCGTGGACCAGAGACGGAACATTACCGTGAAACAGAAACACAACAATACCATGGACCAGAGACAGATCATTACCGTGAAACCGAAACAGAACATTATCGTGGACCAGAAACGGAACATTACCGTGAAACCGAAACAGAACATTATCGTGGACCAGAAACGGAACATTACCGTGGACCAGAGACAGAACATTACCTTGAAACCAAAACGGAACATTATCATGGACCAGAAACGGAACATTATCGTGGACCAGAAACGGAACATTATCGTGGACCAGAGACCGAACTTTACCTTGAAACCGAACATTACCGTGGACCAGAGACAGAATATTACCATGGACCAGAGACAGAACATTACCATGAAACAGAACATTATCATGGACCAGAAACGGAACATTACCGTGAAACAGAAACACAACATTATCGTGGACCAGAAACGGAACATTACCGTGAAACAGACACAGAACATTAGCGTGAACCAGAGATAGAACATTACCGTGGACCAGAAACGGAACATTACCGTGAAACAGAAACACAACATTATCGTGGACCAGAAACGGAACATTACCGTGAAACAGAAACATAACATTATCGTGGACCAGAAACGGAACATTACCGTGAAACAGAAACAGAACATTAGCGTGGACCAGAGATAGAACATTACCGTGAACCAGAGACAGAACATTACCGTGAAACGGAAACAGAACATTACCGTGAAACCGAAACAGAACATTATCGTGGACCAAAGACGGAACATTATCGTGGACCAGAGACGGAACATTACCGTGAAACCGAACATTATCGTGGACCAGAAACGGAACATTATCGTGAAACCGAACATTATCGTGGACCAGAGACGGAACATTACCGTGAAACAGAAACAAAACATTACCGTGGACCAGAGACAGAACATTACCGTGAAACTGAAAAAGAACATTACCGTGAAACTGAAACAGAACATTATGGTGGACCAGAAACGGAACATTATCGTGGACCAGAGACAGAACATTACCGTGAAACCGAAACAGAACATTATCGTGGACCAGAACCGGAACATTATCGTGGACCAGAGACAGAACATTATCGTGGATCAGAGACAGAACATTATCGTGGACCAGAGACGGAACATTATCGTGGACCAGAGACAGAACATTACCGTGAAACCTAAACAGAACATTATCGTGGACCAGAAACGGAACATTATCGTGAAACCGAACATTATCGTGGACCAGAAACACAACTTTATCGTGGACCAGAAACGGAACATTACCGTGAAACAGAAACACAACATTATCGTGGACCAGAGACGGAACATTACCGTGAAACCGAACATTATCGTGGACCAGAGATCGAACTTTATCGTGGACCAGAGACAGAACATTACGGTGGACCAGAAATGGAACATTACCGTGGACCAGAGACAGAACATTACTGTGGACCAGAGACCGAACTTTACCTTGAAACCGAACATTACCGTGGACCAGAGACAGAACATTACCATGGACCAGAGACAGAACATTACCATGAAACAGAACATTATCATGGACCAGAAACCGAACATTACCGTGGAGCAGAGACAGAATATTACCATGGACCAGAGACAGAACATTACCATGAAACAGAACATTATCATGGACCAGAAACGGAACATTACCGTGAAACAGAAACACAACATTATCGTGGACCAGAGACGGAACATTATCGTGGACCAGAGACAGAACATTACCGTGAAACCTAAACAGAACATTATCATGGACCAGAAACGGAACATTATCGTGAAACCGAACATTATCGTTGACATGAGACGGAACATTACCGTGAAACAGAAACACAACAATACCACGGACCAGAGACAGAACATTACCGTGAAACCGAAACAGAACATTATCGTGGACCAGAAACGGAACATTACCGTGAAACCGAAACAGAACATTATCGTGGACCAGAAACGGAACATTACCGTGGACCAGAGACAGAACATTACCTTGAAACCAAAACGGAACATTATCGTGGACCAGAAACGGAACATTATCGTGGACCAGAGAAAGAACATTACCGTGAAACCGAAACAGAACATTATCATGGACCAGGACCGGAACATTATCATGGACCAGAAACGGAACATTACCGTGAAACAGAAACACAACATTATCGTGGACCAGAGACGGAACATTATCGTGGACCAGAGTCGGAACATTACCGTGAAACCGAACATTATCGTCGATCAGAAATCGAACATTATTGTGGACCAGAGACAGAACATTACCGTGGACAAGAAATGGAACATTACCGTGAAACCGAACATTACCATGAACCAGATACGGAACATTACTGTGGACCAGAGACGGAACATTACCGTGGACCAGAACATTACCGTGGACCAGAACATTACCGTGAAACCGAACATTATCGTCAAACCGAACATTATCGTGGACCAGAGACCGAACATTACCGTGAAACCCAACATTACCGTGGACCAGAGACCGAACATTACCGCTAAACCCAACATTACCGTGAAACCAAAACAGAACATTATCGTGGACCAGAAACGGAACATTACCGTGAAACAGAAACACAACATTATTGTGGACCAGAAACGGAAGATTACCGTGAAACAGAAACACAACATTAGCGTGGACCAGAGATAGAACATTACCGTGGACCAGAAACGGAACATTACCGTGAAACAGAAACACAACATTATCATGGACCAGAAACGGAACATTATCGTGGACCAGAGACAGAACATTACCGTGAAACCGAAACAGAACATTATCGTGGACCAGAACCGGAACATTATCGTGGACCAGAGACAGAACATTATCGTGGATCAGAGACAGAACATTATCGTGGACCAGAGACGGAACATTATCGTGGACCAGAGACAGAACATTACCGTGAAACCTAAACAGAACATTATCGTGGACCAGAAACGGAACATTATCGTGAAACCGAACATTATCGTGGACCAGAAACACAACTTTATCGTGGACCAGAAACGGAACATTACCGTGAAACAGAAACACAACATTATCGTGGACCAGAGACGGAACATTACCGTGAAACCGAACATTATCGTGGACCAGAGATCGAACTTTATCGTGGACCAGAGACAGAACATTACGGTGGACCAGAAATGGAACATTACCGTGGACCAGAGACAGAACATTACTGTGGACCAGAGACCGAACTTTACCTTGAAACCGAACATTACCGTGGACCAGAGACAGAACATTACCATGGACCAGAGACAGAACATTACCATGAAACAGAACATTATCATGGACCAGAAACCGAACATTACCGTGGAGCAGAGACAGAATATTACCATGGACCAGAGACAGAACATTACCATGAAACAGAACATTATCATGGACCAGAAACGGAACATTACCGTGAAACAGAAACACAACATTATCGTGGACCAGAGACGGAACATTATCGTGGACCAGAGACAGAACATTACCGTGAAACCTAAACAGAACATTATCATGGACCAGAAACGGAACATTATCGTGAAACCGAACATTATCGTGGACATGAGACGGAACATTACCGTGAAACAGAAACACAACAATACCACGGACCAGAGACAGAACATTACCGTGAAACCGAAACAGAACATTATCGTGGACCAGAAACGGAACATTACCGTGAAACCGAAACAGAACATTATCGTGGACCAGAAACGGAACATTACCGTGGACCAGAGACAGAACATTACCTTGAAACCAAAACGGAACATTATCGTGGACCAGAAACGGAACATTATCGTGGACCAGAGAAAGAACATTACCGTGAAACCGAAACAGAACATTATCATGGACCAGGACCGGAACATTATCATGGACCAGAAACGGAACATTACCGTGAAACAGAAACACAACATTATCGTGGACCAGAGACGGAACATTATCGTGGACCAGAGTCGGAACATTACCGTGAAACCGAACATTATCGTCGACCAGAAATCGAACATTATTGTGGACCAGAGACAGAACATTACCGTGGACAAGAAATGGAACATTACCGTGAAACCGAACATTACCATGAACCAGATACGGAACATTACTGTGGACCAGAGACGGAACATTACCGTGGACCAGAACATTACCGTGGACCAGAACATTACCGTGAAACCGAACATTATCGTCAAACCGAACATTATCGTGGACCAGAGACCGAACATTACCGTCAAACCCAACATTACCGTGGACCAGAGACCGAACATTACCGCTAAACCCAACATTACCGTGAAACCAAAACAGAACATTATCGTGGACCAGAAACGGAACATTACCGTGAAACAGAAACACAACATTATTGTGGACCAGAAACGGAAGATTACCGTGAAACAGAAACACAACATTAGCGTGGACCAGAGATAGAACATTACCGTGGACCAGAAACGGAACATTACCGTGAAACAGAAACACAACATTATCATGGACCAGAAACGGAACATTACCGTGAAACAGAAACAGAACATTAGGGTGGACCAGAGATAGAACATTACCGTGAACCAGAGACAGAACATTACCGTGAAACAGAAACACAACATTACCGTGAAACCGAAACAGAACATTATCGTGGACCAAAGACGGAACATTATCGTGGACCAGAGACGGAACATTACCGTGAAACCGAACATTATCGTGGACCAGAAACGGAACATTATCGTGAAACCGAACATTACCGTGGACCAGAGACAGAACATTACCGTGAAACGGAAACAGAACATTACCGTGAAACTGAAACAGAACATTATCGTGGACCAGAAACGGAACATTATCGTGGACCAGAGACAGAACATTACCGTGAAACCGAAACAGAACATTATCATGGACCAAAACCGGAACATTATCGTGGACCAGAGACAGAACATTATCGTGGATCAGAGACAGAACATTATCGTGGACCAGAGACAGAACATTACCGTGAAACCTAAACAGAACATTATCGTGTACCAGAAACACAACATTATCGTGGACCAGAAACACAACATTATCGTGGACCAGAAACGGAACATTACCGTGAAACAGAAACACAACATTATCGTGGACCAGAGACGGAACATTACCATGAAACCGAACATTATCGTTGACCAGAGATCGAACTTTATCGTGGACCAGAGACAGAACATTACCGTGGACCAAAAATGGAACATTACCGTGGACCAGAGACAGAACATTACTGTGGACCAGAGACCGAACTTTACCTTGAAACCGAACATTACCGTGGACCAGAGACAGAACATTACCATGGACCAGAGACAGAACATTACCATGAAACAGAACATTATCATGGACCAGAGACGGAACATTACCGTGAAACCTAACATTATCGTGGACCAGAGATCGAACATTACCGTGGACCAGAGACAGAACATTACCGTGGACCAGAGACAGAACATTACCGTGGACCAGAGACAGAACATTACCGTGGACCAGAGACAGAACATTACCGTGGACCAGAGACAGAACATTACTTTGGACCAGAGACCGAACTTTATCTTGAAACCGAAAATTACCGTGGACAAGAGACAGAACATTACCATGGCCCAGAGACAGAACATTACCGTGAAACAGAACATTATCATGGACCAGAAACGGAACATTACCGTGAAACAGAAACACAACATTTTCGTGGACCATAGACGGAACATTACCGTGGACCAGAGACGGAACATTACCGTGAAACCGAAACAGAACATTATCGTGGACCAGAAATGGAACATTACCGTGAAACCGAAACAGAACATTATTGTGGACCAGAAACAGAACATTACCGTGAAACCGAAACAGAACATTATCGTGGACCAGAAATGGAACATTACCGTGAAACCGAAACAGAACATTATCGTGGACCAGAAACGGAACATTACCGTGAAACAGAAACAGAACATTACCGTGGACCAGAAACGGAACATTATCGTGGACCAGAGAAAGAACATTACCGTGAAACCGAAACAGAACATTATCGTGGACCAGAAACGGAACATTACCGTGAAACCGAACATTATCGTGGACCAGACACAGAACATTACCGTGGACCAGAGACAGAACATTACCGTGAAACCGAAACACAAAATTATCGTGGACCAGAGACGGAACATTACCGTGAAACCGAACATTATCGTGGACCAGAGATCGAACATTATCGTGGACCAGACACAGAACATTACCGTGGACCAGAGACAGAACATTACCGTGAAACCGAAACAGAACAATATCGTGGACCAGAAACGGAACATTACCGTGAAACAGAAACACAAAATTATCGTGGACCAGAGACGGAACATTACCGTGAAACCGAACATTATCGTCGACCAGAAAACGAACATTATCGTGGACCAGAGACAGAACATTACCGTGGACCAGAAATGGAACATTACCGTGAAACCGAAAATTACCATGGACCAGATACGGAACATTACTGTGGACCAGAGACGGAACATTACCGTGGACCAGAACATTACCGTGGACCAGAACATTACCGTGAAACCGAACATTATCGGCAAACCGAACATTATGGTGGACCAGAGACCGAACATTACCGTGAAACCGAACATTACCGTGGACCAGAGACAGAACATTACCGTGAAACAGAAACACAACATTACCGTGGACCAGAGACAGAACATTACCGTGAAACGGAAACAGAACATTACCGTGAAACCGAAACAGAACATTATCGTGGACCAAAGACGGAACATTATCGTGGACCAGAGACGGAACATTACCGTGAAACCGAACATTATCGTGGACCAGAAACGGAACATTATCGTGAAACCGAACATTATCGTGGACCAGAGACGGAACATTACCGTGAAACATAAACAAAACATTACCGTGAAACTGAAACAGAACATTATCGTCGACCAGAAACGGAACATTACCGTGGACAAGAGACAGAACATTACCATGGACCAGAGACAGAACATTACCGTGAAACAGAACATTATCATGGACCAGAAACGGAACATTACCGTGAAACAGAAACACAACATTTTCGTGGACCAGTGACGGAACATTACCGTGGACCAGAGACGGAACATTACCGTGAAACCGAAACAGAACATTATCGTGGACCAGAAATGGAACATTACCGTGAAACCGAAACAGAACATTATTGTGGACCAGAAACGGAACATTACCGTGAAAAAGAAACACAACATTATCGTGGACCAGAAACGGAACATTACCGTGAAACAGAAACAGAACATTACCGTGGACCAGAAACGGAACATTATCGTGGACCAGAGAAAGAACATTACCGTGAAACCGAAACAGAACATTATCGTGGACCAGAAACGGAACATTACCGTGAAACCGAACATTATCGTGAAACAGAAACACAACAATACCATGGACCAGAGACAGAACATTACCGTGAAACCGAAACAGAACATTATCGTGGACCAGAAACGGAACATTACCGTGAAACCGAAACAGAACATTATCGTGGACCAGAAACGGAACATTACCGTGTACCAGAGACAGAACATTACCTTGAAACCAAAACGGAACATTATCGTGGACCAGAAACGGAACATTATCGTGGACCAGAAACGGAACATTATCGTGGACCAGAGACAGAACATTACCGTGAAACCGAAACAGAACATTATCATGGACCAGAACCGGAACATTATCATGGACCAGAAATGGAACATTACCGTGAAACAGAAACACAACATTATCGTGGACCAGAGACGGAACATTACCGTGGACCAGAAATGGAACATTACCGTGAAACCGAACATTATCGTGGACCAGAGACGGAACATTATCGTGGACCAGAGTCGGAACATTACCGTGAAACCGAACATTATCGTCGACCAGAAATCGAACATTATTGTGGACCAGAGACAGAACATTACCGTGGACAAGAAATGGAACATTACCGTGAAACCGAACATTACCATGAACCAGATACGGAACATTACTGTGGACCAGAGACGGAACATTACCGTGGACCAGAACATTACCGTGGACCAGAACATTACCGTGAAACCGAACATTATCGTCAAACCGAACATTATCGTGGACCAGAGACCGAACATTACCGTCAAACCCAACATTACCGTGGACCAGAGACCGAACATTACCGCTAAACCCAACATTACCGTGAAACCAAAACAGAACATTATCGTGGACCAGAAACGGAACATTACCGTGAAACAGAAACACAACATTATTGTGGACCAGAAACGGAAGATTACCGTGAAACAGAAACACAACATTAGCGTGGACCAGAGATAGAACATTACCGTGGACCAGAAACGGAACATTACCGTGAAACAGAAACACAACATTATCATGGACCAGAAACGGAACATTACCGTGAAACAGAAACAGAACATTAGGGTGGACCAGAGATAGAACATTACCGTGAACCAGAGACAGAACATTACCGTGAAACAGAAACACAACATTACCGTGAAACCGAAACAGAACATTATCGTGGACCAAAGACGGAACATTATCGTGGACCAGAGACGGAACATTACCGTGAAACCGAACATTATCGTGGACCAGAAACGGAACATTATCGTGAAACCGAACATTACCGTGGACCAGAGACAGAACATTACCGTGAAACGGAAACAGAACATTACCGTGAAACTGAAACAGAACATTATCGTGGACCAGAAACGGAACATTATCGTGGACCAGAGACAGAACATTACCGTGAAACCGAAACAGAACATTATCATGGACCAAAACCGGAACATTATCGTGGACCAGAGACAGAACATTATCGTGGATCAGAGACAGAACATTATCGTGGACCAGAGACAGAACATTACCGTGAAACCTAAACAGAACATTATCGTGTACCAGAAACACAACATTATCGTGGACCAGAAACACAACATTATCGTGGACCAGAAACGGAACATTACCGTGAAACAGAAACACAACATTATCGTGGACCAGAGACGGAACATTACCATGAAACCGAACATTATCGTTGACCAGAGATCGAACTTTATCGTGGACCAGAGACAGAACATTACCGTGGACCAAAAATGGAACATTACCGTGGACCAGAGACAGAACATTACTGTGGACCAGAGACCGAACTTTACCTTGAAACCGAACATTACCGTGGACCAGAGACAGAACATTACCATGGACCAGAGACAGAACATTACCATGAAACAGAACATTATCATGGACCAGAGACGGAACATTACCGTGAAACCTAACATTATCGTGGACCAGAGATCGAACATTACCGTGGACCAGAGACAGAACATTACCGTGGACCAGAGACAGAACATTACCGTGGACCAGAGACAGAACATTACCGTGGACCAGAGACAGAACATTACCGTGGACCAGAGACAGAACATTACTTTGGACCAGAGACCGAACTTTATCTTGAAACCGAAAATTACCGTGGACAAGAGACAGAACATTACCATGGCCCAGAGACAGAACATTACCGTGAAACAGAACATTATCATGGACCAGAAACGGAACATTACCGTGAAACAGAAACACAACATTTTCGTGGACCATAGACGGAACATTACCGTGGACCAGAGACGGAACATTACCGTGAAACCGAAACAGAACATTATCGTGGACCAGAAATGGAACATTACCGTGAAACCGAAACAGAACATTATTGTGGACCAGAAACAGAACATTACCGTGAAACCGAAACAGAACATTATCGTGGACCAGAAATGGAACATTACCGTGAAACCGAAACAGAACATTATCGTGGACCAGAAACGGAACATTACCGTGAAACAGAAACAGAACATTACCGTGGACCAGAAACGGAACATTATCGTGGACCAGAGAAAGAACATTACCGTGAAACCGAAACAGAACATTATCGTGGACCAGAAACGGAACATTACCGTGAAACCGAACATTATCGTGGACCAGACACAGAACATTACCGTGGACCAGAGACAGAACATTACCGTGAAACCGAAACACAAAATTATCGTGGACCAGAGACGGAACATTACCGTGAAACCGAACATTATCGTGGACCAGAGATCGAACATTATCGTGGACCAGACACAGAACATTACCGTGGACCAGAGACAGAACATTACCGTGAAACCGAAACAGAACAATATCGTGGACCAGAAACGGAACATTACCGTGAAACAGAAACACAAAATTATCGTGGACCAGAGACGGAACATTACCGTGAAACCGAACATTATCGTCGACCAGAAAACGAACATTATCGTGGACCAGAGACAGAACATTACCGTGGACCAGAAATGGAACATTACCGTGAAACCGAAAATTACCATGGACCAGATACGGAACATTACTGTGGACCAGAGACGGAACATTACCGTGGACCAGAACATTACCGTGGACCAGAACATTACCGTGAAACCGAACATTATCGGCAAACCGAACATTATGGTGGACCAGAGACCGAACATTACCGTGAAACCGAACATTACCGTGGACCAGAGACAGAACATTACCGTGAAACAGAAACACAACATTACCGTGGACCAGAGACAGAACATTACCGTGAAACGGAAACAGAACATTACCGTGAAACCGAAACAGAACATTATCGTGGACCAAAGACGGAACATTATCGTGGACCAGAGACGGAACATTACCGTGAAACCGAACATTATCGTGGACCAGAAACGGAACATTATCGTGAAACCGAACATTATCGTGGACCAGAGACGGAACATTACCGTGAAACATAAACAAAACATTACCGTGAAACTGAAACAGAACATTATCGTCGACCAGAAACGGAACATTACCGTGGACAAGAGACAGAACATTACCATGGACCAGAGACAGAACATTACCGTGAAACAGAACATTATCATGGACCAGAAACGGAACATTACCGTGAAACAGAAACACAACATTTTCGTGGACCAGTGACGGAACATTACCGTGGACCAGAGACGGAACATTACCGTGAAACCGAAACAGAACATTATCGTGGACCAGAAATGGAACATTACCGTGAAACCGAAACAGAACATTATTGTGGACCAGAAACGGAACATTACCGTGAAAAAGAAACACAACATTATCGTGGACCAGAAACGGAACATTACCGTGAAACAGAAACAGAACATTACCGTGGACCAGAAACGGAACATTATCGTGGACCAGAGAAAGAACATTACCGTGAAACCGAAACAGAACATTATCGTGGACCAGAAACGGAACATTACCGTGAAACCGAACATTATCGTGAAACAGAAACACAACAATACCATGGACCAGAGACAGAACATTACCGTGAAACCGAAACAGAACATTATCGTGGACCAGAAACGGAACATTACCGTGAAACCGAAACAGAACATTATCGTGGACCAGAAACGGAACATTACCGTGTACCAGAGACAGAACATTACCTTGAAACCAAAACGGAACATTATCGTGGACCAGAAACGGAACATTATCGTGGACCAGAAACGGAACATTATCGTGGACCAGAGACAGAACATTACCGTGAAACCGAAACAGAACATTATCATGGACCAGAACCGGAACATTATCATGGACCAGAAATGGAACATTACCGTGAAACAGAAACACAACATTATCGTGGACCAGAGACGGAACATTACCGTGGACCAGAAATGGAACATTACCGTGAAACCGAACATTATCGTGGACCAGAGACGGAACATTACCGTGAAACCGAACATTATCGTCGACCAGAAAACGAACATTATCGTGGACCAGAGACAGAACATTACCGTGGACCAGAAATGGAACATTACCGTGAAACCGAAAATTACCATGGACCAGATACAGAACATTACTGTGGACCAGAGACGGAACATTACCGTGGACCAGAACATTACCGTGGACCAGAACATTACTGTGAAACCGAACATTATCGTCAAACCGAACATTATCGTGGACCAGAGACCGAACATTACCGTGAAACCGAACATTACCGTGGACCAGAGACCGAACATTACCGTGAAACCCAACATTACCGTGAAACCAAAACAGAAAACTACCGTGGACCAGAGACAGAACAATACCGTGAAACCGAAACAGAACATTATCGTGGACCAGAAACGGAACATTACCGTGAAACAGAAACACAACATTATCGTGGACCAGAAACGGAACATTACCGTGAAACAGAAACAGAACATTAGCCTGGACCAGAGACAGAACATTACCGTGAACCAGAGACAGAACATTACCGTGAAACGGAAACAGAACATTATCGTGGACCAAAGACGGAACATTATCGTGGACCAAAGACGGAACATTATCGTGGACCAGAGACGGAACATTACCGTGAAACCGAACATTATCGTGGACCAGAAACGGAACATTATCGTGAAACCGAACATTATCGTGGACCAGAGACGGAACAATACCGTGAAACAGAAACAAAACATTACCGTGGACCAGAGACAGAACATTACCGTGAAACGGAAACAGAACATTACCGTGAAACTGAAACAGAACATTATCGTTGACCAGAAACGGAACATTATCGTGGACCAGAGACAGAACATTACCGTGAAACCGAAACAGAACATTATCATGGACCAGAACCGGAACATTATCGTGTACCAAAGACAGAACATTATCGTGGATCAGAGACAGAACATTATCGTGGACCAGAGACGTAACATTATCGTGGACCAGAGACAGAACATTACCGTGAAACCTAAACAGAACATTATCGTGGACATGAAACGGAACATTATCGTGAAACCGAACATTATCGTGGACCAAAAACACAACATTATCGTGGACTAGAAACGGAACATTACCGTGAAACAGAAACACAACATTATCGTGGACCAGAGACAGAACATTACCGTGAAACCGAACATTATCGTGGACCAGAGATCGAACTTTATCGTGGACCAGAGACAGAACATTACCGTGGACCAGAAATGGAACATTACCGTGGACCAGAGACAGAACATTACTGTGGACCAGAGACCGAACTTTACCTTGAAACCGAAATTTACCGTGGACCAGAAACAGAACATTACCATGGACCAGAGACAGAACATTGCCATGAAACAGAACATTATCATGGACCAGAAACGGAACATTACCGTGAAACAGAAACACAACATTATCGTGGACCAGAGATGGAACATTACCGTGGACCAGAGACGGAACATTACCGTGAAACCGAAACAGAATATTATCGTGGACCAGAAACGGAACATTACAGTGAAACCGAAACAGAATATTATCGTGGACCAGAGACGGAACATTACCGTGAAACCGAATATTATCGTGGACCAGAGATCGAACTTTATCGTGGACCAGAGACAGAACATTACGGTGGACCAGAAATGGAACATTACCGTGGACCAGAGACAGAACATTACTGTGGACCAGAGACCGAACTTTACCTTGAAACCGAACATTACCGTGGACCAGAGACAGAACATTACCATGGACCAGAGACAGAACATTACCATGAAACAGAACATTATCATGGACCAGAAACCGAACATTACCGTGGACCAGAGACAGAATATTACCATGGACCAGAGACAGAACGTTACCATGAAACAGAACATTATCATGGACCAGAAACGGAACATTACCGTGAAACAGAAACACAACATTATCGTGGACCAGAGACGGAACATTATCGTGGACCAGAGACAGAACATTACCGTGAAACCTAAACAGAACATTATCATGGACCAGAAACGGAACATTATCATGAAACCGAACATTATCGTGGACCAGAGACGGAACATTACCGTGAAACAGAAACACAACAATACCACGGACCAGAGACAGAACATTACCGTGAAACCGAAACAAAACATTATCGTGGACCAGAAACGGAACATTACCGTGAAACCGAAACAGAACATTATCGTGGACCAGAAACGGAACATTACCGTGAAACAGAATCAGAACATTACCTTGGACCAGAAACGGAACATTATCGTGGACCAGAGAAAGAACATTACCGTGAAACCGAAACAGAATATTATCGTGGACCAGAAACGAAACATTACCGTGAAACCGAACATTATCGTGGACCAGACACAGACCATTACCGTGGACCAGAGACAGAACATTACCTTGAAACCGAAACAGAACAATATCGTGGACCAGAAACGGAACATTACCGTGAAACAGAAACACAAAATTATCGTGGACCAGAGACAGAACATTACCGTGAAACCGAACATTATCGTGGACCAGAGACAGAACATTACCGTGGACCAGAGACAGAACATTTCCGTGGACCAGAGACAGAACATTACCGTGGACCATAGACAGAACATTACCGTGGACCAGAGACAGAGCATTACCGTGGACCAGAGACAGAACATTACTCTGGACCAGAGACCGAACTTTACCTTTAAACCGAACATTACCGTGGACCAGAGACAGAATATTACCATGGACCAGAGACAGAACATTACCATGAAACAGAACATTATCATGGACCAGAAACGGAACATTACCGTGAAACAGAAACACAACATTATCGTGGACCAGAGACGGAACATTATCGTGGACCAGAGACAGAACATTACCGTGAAACCTAAACAGAACATTATCATGAACCAGAAACGGAACATTATCGTGAAACCGAACATTATCGTGGACCAGAGACGGAACATTACCGTGAAACAGAAACACAACAATACCATGGACCAGAGACAGATCATTACCGTGAAACCAAAACAGAACATTATCGTGGACCAGAAACGGAACATTACCGTGAAACCGAAACAGAACATTATCGTGGACCAGAAACGGAACATTACCGTGGACCAGAGACAGAACATTACCTTGAAACCAAAACGGAACATTATCATGGACCAGAAACGGAACATTATCGTGGACCAGAAACGGAACATTATCGTGGACCAGAGACCGAACTTTACCTTGAAACCGAACATTACCGTGGACCAGAGAAAGAATATTACCATGGACCAGAGACAGAACATTACCATGAAACAGAACATTATCATGGACCAGAAACGGAACATTACCGTGAAACAGAAACACAACATTATCGTGGACCAGAAACGGAACATTACCGTGAAACAGAAACACAACATTATCGTGGACCAGAGATGGAACATTACCGTGGACCAGAGACGGAACATTACCGTGAAACCGAAACAGAATATTATCGTGGACCAGAAACGGAACATTACAGTGAAACCGAAACAGAATATTATCGTGGACCAGAGACGGAACATTACCGTGAAACCGAATATTATCGTGGACCAGAGATCGAACTTTATCGTGGACCAGAGACAGAACATTACGGTGGACCAGAAATGGAACATTACCGTGGACCAGAGACAGAACATTACTGTGGACCAGAGACCGAACTTTACCTTGAAACCGAACATTACCGTGGACCAGAGACAGAACATTACCATGGACCAGAGACAGAACATTACCATGAAACAGAACATTATCATGGACCAGAAACCGAACATTACCGTGGACCAGAGACAGAATATTACCATGGACCAGAGACAGAACGTTACCATGAAACAGAACATTATCATGGACCAGAAACGGAACATTACCGTGAAACAGAAACACAACATTATCGTGGACCAGAGACGGAACATTATCGTGGACCAGAGACAGAACATTACCGTGAAACCTAAACAGAACATTATCATGGACCAGAAACCGAACATTATCATGAAACCGAACATTATCGTGGACCAGAGACGGAACATTACCGTGAAACAGAAACACAACAATACCACGGACCAGAGACAGAACATTACCGTGAAACCGAAACAAAACATTATCGTGGACCAGAAACAGAACATTACCGTGAAACCGAAACAGAACATTATCGTGGACCAGAAACGGAACATTACCGTGAAACAGAAACAGAACATTACCTTGGACCAGAAACGGAACATTATCGTGGACCAGAGAAAGAACATTACCGTGAAACCGAAACAGAATATTATCGTGGACCAGAAACGAAACATTACCTGAAACCGAACATTATCGTGGACCAGACACAGACCATTACCGTGGACCAGAGACAGAACATTACCGTGAAACCGAAACAGAACAATATCGTGGACCAGAAACGGAACATTACCGTGAAACAGAAACACAAAATTATCGTGGACCAGAGACGGAACATTACCGTGAAACCGAACATTATCGTGGACCAGAGACAGAACATTACCGTGGACCAGAGACAGAACATTTCCGTGGACCAGAGACAGAACATTACCGTGGACCATAGACAGAACATTACCGTGGACCAGAGACAGAGCATTACCGTGGACCAGAGACAGAACATTACTCTGGACCAGAGACCGAACTTTACCTTGAAACCGAACATTACCGTGGACCAGAGACAGAATATTACCATGGACCAGAGACAGAACATTACCATGAAACAGAACATTATCATGGACCAGAAACGGAACATTATCGTGAAACCGAACATTATCGTGGACCAGAGACGAAACATTACCGTGAAACAGAAACAAAACATTACCGTGGACCAGAGACAGAACATTACCGTGAAACGGAAACAGAACATTACCGTGAAACTGAAACAGAACATTATGGTGGACCAGAAACGGAACATTATCGTGGACCAGAGACAGAACATTACCGTGAAACCGAAACAGAACATTATCGTGGACCAGAACCGGAACATTATCGTGGACCAGAGACAGAACATTATCGTGGATCAGAGACAGAACATTATCGTGGACCAGAGACGGAACATTATCGTGGACCAGAGACAGAACATTACCGTGAAACCTAAACAGAACATTATCGTGGACCAGAAACGGAACATTATCGTGAAACCGAACATTATCGTGGACCAGAAACACAACTTTATCGTGGACCAGAAACCGAACATTACCGTGAAACAGAAACACAACATTATCGTGGACCAGAGACGGAACATTACCGTGAAACCGAACATTATCGTGGACCAGAGATCGAACTTTATCGTGGACCAGAGACAGAACATTACGGTGGACCAGAAATGGAACATTACCGTGGACCAGAGACAGAACATTACTGTGGACCAGAGACCGAACTTTACCTTGAAACCGAACATTACCGTGGACCAGAGACAGAACATTACCATGGACCAGAGACAGAACATTACCATGAAACAGAACATTATCATGGACCAGAAACCGAACATTACCGTGGACCAGAGACAGAATATTACCATGGACCAGAGACAGAACATTACCATGAAACAGAACATTATCATGGACCAGAAACGGAACATTACCGTGAAACAGAAACACAACATTATCGTGGACCAGAGACGGAACATTATCGTGGACCAGAGACAGAACATTACCGTGAAACCTAAACAGAACATTATCATGGACCAGAAACGGAACATTATCGTGAAACCGAACATTATCGTGGACCAGAGACGGAACATTACCGTGAAACAGAAACACAACAATACCACGGACCAGAAACGGAACATTACCGTGGACCAGAGACAGAACATTACCTTGAAACCAAAACGGAACATTATCGTGGACCAGAAACGGAACATTATCGTGGACCAGAGAAAGAACATTACCGTGAAACCGAAACAGAACATTATCATGGACCAGGACCGGAACATTATCATGGACCAGAAACGGAACATTACCGTGAAACAGAAACACAACATTATCGTGGACCAGAGACGGAACATTACCGTGGACCAGAAATGGAACATTACCGTGAAACCGAACATTATCGTGGACCAGAAATCGAACATTATCGTGGACCAGAGACAGAACATTACCGTGGACAAGAAATGGAACATTACCGTGAAACCGAACATTACCATGGACCAGATACGGAACATTATCGTGGACCAGAGACGGAACATTACCGTGGACCAGAAATGGAACATTACCTTGAAACCGAACATTATCGTCGACCAGAAATCGAACATTATCGTGGACCAGAGACAGAACATTACCGTGGACAAGAAATGGAACATTACCGTGAAACCGAACATTACCATGGACCAGAGACAGAACATTACCATGAAACAGAACATTATCATGGACCAGAAACCGAACATTACCGTGGACCAGAGACAGAATATTACCATGGACCAGAGACAGAACATTACCATGAAACAGAACATTATCATGGACCAGAAACGGAACATTACCGTGAAACAGAAACACAACATTATCGTGGACCAGAGACGGAACATTATCGTGGACCAGAGACAGAACATTACCGTGAAACCTAAACAGAACATTATCATGGACCAGAAACGGAACATTATCGTGAAACCGAACATTATCGTGGACCAGAGACGGAACATTACCGTGAAACAGAAACACAACAATACCACGGACCAGAAACGGAACATTACCGTGGACCAGAGACAGAACATTACCTTGAAACCAAAACGGAACATTATCGTGGACCAGAAACGGAACATTATCGTGGACCAGAGAAAGAACATTACCGTGAAACCGAAACAGAACATTATCATGGACCAGGACCGGAACATTATCATGGACCAGAAACGGAACATTACCGTGAAACAGAAACACAACATTATCGTGGACCAGAGACGGAACATTACCGTGGACCAGAAATGGAACATTACCGTGAAACCGAACATTATCGTGGACCAGAAATCGAACATTATCGTGGACCAGAGACAGAACATTACCGTGGACAAGAAATGGAACATTACCGTGAAACCGAACATTACCATGGACCAGATACGGAACATTATCGTGGACCAGAGACGGAACATTACCGTGGACCAGAAATGGAACATTACCTTGAAACCGAACATTATCGTCGACCAGAAATCGAACATTATCGTGGACCAGAGACAGAACATTACCGTGGACAAGAAATGGAACATTACCGTGAAACCGAACATTACCATGGACCAGATACGGAACATTACTGTGGACCAGAGACGGAACATTACCGTGGACCAGAACATTACCGTGGACCAGAATATTACCGTGAAACCGAACATTATCGTCAAACCGAACATTATCGTGGACCAGAGACCGAACATTACCGTGAAACCCAACATTACCGTCGACCAGAGACCGAACATTACCGTGAAACCCAACATTACCGTGAAACCAAAACAGAACATTATCGTGGACCAGAAACGGAACATTATTGTGGACCAGAGACAGAACATTACCGTGAAACCGAAACAGAACATTATCATGGACCAAAACCGGAACATTATCGTGGACCAGAGACAGAACATTATCGTGGATCAGAGACAGAACATTATCGTGGACCAGAGACGGAACATTATCGTGGACCAGAGACAGAACATTACCGTGAAACCTAAACAGAACATTATCGTGGACCAGAAACGGAACATTATCGTGAAACCGAACATTATCGTGGACCAGAGACAGAACATTACCGTGAAACAGAAACAAAACATTACCGTGGACCAGAGACAGAACATTACCGTGAAACGGAAACAGAACATTACCGTGAAACTGAAACAGAACATTATGGTGGACCAGAAACGGAACATTATCGTGGACCAGAGACAGAACATTACCGTGAAACCGAAACAGAACATTATCGTGGACCAGAACCGGAACATTATCGTGGACCAGAGACAGAACATTATCGTGGACCAGAGACGGAACATTACCGTGAAACCGAACATTATCGTGGACCAGAAACGGAACATTATCGTGAAACCGAACATTACCGTGGACCAGAGACCGAACATTACCTTGAAACCCAACATTACCGTGAAACCAAAACAGAACATTATCGTGGACCAGAAACGGAACATTACCGTGAAACCAAAACACAACATTATTGTGGACCAGAAACGCAAGATTACCGTGAAACAGAAACAGAACATTAGCGTGGACCAGAGATAGAACATTATCGTGGACCAGAAACGGAACATTACCGTGAAACGGAAACAGAACATTAGCATGGACCAGAGATAGAACATTACCGTGAACCACAGACAGAACATTACCGTGAAACGGAAACAGAACATTACCGTGAAACCGAAACAGAACATTATCGTGGACCAAAGACGGAACATTACCGCAAAACCGAAACAGAACATTATCGTGGACCAGAAATGGAACATAACCGTGAAACCGAAACCGAAAATTATTGTGGACCAGAAACAGAACATTACCGTGAAACCGAAACAAAACATTATCGTGGACCAGAAATGGAACATTACCGTGAAACCGAAACAGAACATTATCGTGGACCAGAAACGGAACATTACCGTGAAACAGAAACAGAACATTACCTTGGACCAGAAACGGAACATTATCGTGGACCAGAGAAAAAACATTACCGTGAAACCGAAACAGAATATTATCGTGGACCAGAAACGAAACATTACCGTGAAACCGAACATTATCGTGGACCAGACACAGACCATTACCGTGGACCAGAGACAGAACATTACCGTGAAACCGAAACAGAACAATATCGTGGACCAGAAACGGAACATTACCGTGAAACAGAAACACAAAATTATCGTGGACCAGAGACGGAACATTACCGTGAAACCGAACATTATCGTGGACCAGAGACAGAACATTACCGTGGACCAGAGACAGAACATTTCCGTGGACCAGAGACAGAACATTACCGTGGACCATAGACAGAACATTACCGTGGACCAGAGACAGAGCATTACCGTGGACCAGAGACAGAACATTACTCTGGACCAGAGACCGAACTTTACCTTGAAACCGAACATTACCGTGGACCAGAGACAGAATATTACCATGGACCAGAGACAGAACATTACCATGAAACAGAACATTATCATGGACCAGAAACGGAACATTACCGTGAAACAGAAACACAACATTATCGTGGATCAGAGACGGAACATTATCGTGGACCAGAGACAGAACATTACCGTGAAACGGAAACAGAACATTACCGTGAAACTGAAACAGAACATTATGGTGGACCAGAAACGGAACATTATCGTGGACCAGAGACAGAACATTACCGTGAAACCGAAACAGAACATTATCGTGGACCAGAACCGGAACATTATCGTGGACCAGAGACAGAACATTATCGTGGACCAGAGACGGAACATTACCGTGAAACCGAACATTATCGTGGACCAGAAACGGAACATTATCGTGAAACCGAACATTACCGTGGACCAGAGACCGAACATTACCTTGAAACCCAACATTACCGTGAAACCAAAACAGAACATTATCGTGGACCAGAAACGGAACATTACCGTGAAACCAAAACACAACATTATTGTGGACCAGAAACGCAAGATTACCGTGAAACAGAAACAGAACATTAGCGTGGACCAGAGATAGAACATTATCGTGGACCAGAAACGGAACATTACCGTGAAACGGAAACAGAACATTAGCATGGACCAGAGATAGAACATTACCGTGAACCACAGACAGAACATTACCGTGAAACGGAAACAGAACATTACCGTGAAACCGAAACAGAACATTATCGTGGACCAAAGACGGAACATTACCGCAAAACCGAAACAGAACATTATCGTGGACCAGAAATGGAACATAACCGTGAAACCGAAACCGAAAATTATTGTGGACCAGAAACAGAACATTACCGTGAAACCGAAACAAAACATTATCGTGGACCAGAAATGGAACATTACCGTGAAACCGAAACAGAACATTATCGTGGACCAGAAACGGAACATTACCGTGAAACAGAAACAGAACATTACCTTGGACCAGAAACGGAACATTATCGTGGACCAGAGAAAAAACATTACCGTGAAACCGAAACAGAATATTATCGTGGACCAGAAACGAAACATTACCGTGAAACCGAACATTATCGTGGACCAGACACAGACCATTACCGTGGACCAGAGACAGAACATTACCGTGAAACCGAAACAGAACAATATCGTGGACCAGAAACGGAACATTACCGTGAAACAGAAACACAAAATTATCGTGGACCAGAGACGGAACATTACCGTGAAACCGAACATTATCGTGGACCAGAGACAGAACATTACCGTGGACCAGAGACAGAACATTTCCGTGGACCAGAGACAGAACATTACCGTGGACCATAGACAGAACATTACCGTGGACCAGAGACAGAGCATTACCGTGGACCAGAGACAGAACATTACTCTGGACCAGAGACCGAACTTTACCTTGAAACCGAACATTACCGTGGACCAGAGACAGAATATTACCATGGACCAGAGACAGAACATTACCATGAAACAGAACATTATCATGGACCAGAAACGGAACATTACCGTGAAACAGAAACACAACATTATCGTGGATCAGAGACGGAACATTATCGTGGACCAGAGACAGAACATTACCGTGAAACCTAAACAGAACATTATCATGGACCAGAAACGGAACATTATCGTGAAACCGAACATTATCGTGGACCAGAGACGGAACATTACCGTGAAACAGAAACACAACAATACCATGGACCAGAGACAGATCATTACCGTGAAACCGAAACAGAACATTATCGTGGACCAGAAACGGAACATTACCGTGAAACCGAAACAGAACATTATCGTGGACCAGAAACGGAACATTACCGTGGACCAGAGACAGAACATTACCTTGAAACCAAAACGGAACATTATCATGGACCAGAAACGGAACATTATCGTGGACCAGAAACGGAACATTATCGTGGACCAGAGACCGAACTTTACCTTGAAACAGAACATTACCATGGACCAGAGACAGAATATTACCATGGACCAGAGACAGAACATTACCATGAAACAGAACATTATCATGGACCAGAAACGGAACCTTACCGTGAAACAGAAACACAACATTATCGTGGACCAGAAACGGAACATTACCGTGAAACAGAAACAGAACATTAGCGTGAACCAGAGATAGAACATTACCGTGGACCAGAAACGGAACATTACCGTGAAACAGAAACACAACATTATCGTGGACCAGAAACGGAACATTACCGTGAAACAGAAACACAAGATTATCGTGGACCAGAAACGGAACATTACCGTGAAACAGAAACAGAACATTAGCGTGGACCAGAGATAGAACATTACCGTGAACCAGAGACAGAACATTACCGTGAAACGGAAACAGAACATTACCGTGAAACCGAAACAGAACATTATCGTGGACCAAAGACGGAACATTATCGTGGACCAGAGACGGAACATTACCGTGAAACCGAACATTATCGTGGACCAGAAACGGAACATTATCGTGAAACCGAACATTATCGTGGACCAGAGACGGAACATTACCGTGAAACAGAAACAAAACATTACCGTGGACCAGAGACAGAACATTACCGTGAAACGGAAACAGAACATTACCGTGAAACTGAAACAGAACATTATGGTAGACCAGAAACGGAACATTATCGTGGACCAGAGACAGAACATTACCGTGAAACCGAAACAGAACATTATCGTGGACCAGAACCGGAACATTATCGTGGACCAGAGACAGAACATTATCGTGGACCAGAGACGGAACATTACCGTGAAACCGAACATTATCGTGGACCAGAAACGGAACATTATCGTGAAACCGAACATTACCGTGGACCAGAGACCGAACATTACCGTGAAACCCAACATTACCGTGAAACCAAAACAGAACATTATCGTGGACCAGAAACGGAACATTACCGTGAAACCGAAACACAACATTATTGTGGACCAGAAACGGAAGATTACCGTGAAACAGAAACAGAACATTAGCGTGGACCAGAGATAGAACATTACCGTGGACCAGAAACGGAACATTACCGTTAAACAGAAACACAACATTATCGTGGACCAGAAACGGAACATTACCGTGAAACAGAAACAGAACATTAGGGTGGACCAGAGATAGAACATTACCGTGAACCAGAGACAGAACATTACCGTGAAACGGAAACAGAACATTACCGTAAAACCGAAACAGAACATTATCGTGGACCAAAGACGGAACATTATCGTGGACCAGAGACGGAACATTACCGTGAAACCGAACATTATCGTGGACCAGAAACGGAACATTATCGTGAAACCGAACATTACCGTGGACCAGAGACAGAACATTACCGTGAAACGGAAACAGAACATTACCGTGAAACTGAAACAGAACATTATCGTGGACCAGAAACAGAACATTATCGTGGACCAGAGACAGAACATTACCGTGAAACCGAAACAGAACATTATCATGGACCAAAACCGGAACATTATCGTGGACCAGAGACAGAACATTATCGTGGATCAGAGACAGAACATTATCGTGGACCAGAGACGGAACATTATCGTGGACCAGAGACAGAACATTACCGTGAAACCTAAACAGAACATTATCGTGGACCAGAAATGGAACATTATCGTGGACCAGAAACGGAACATTATCGTGGACCAGAGACCGAACTTTACCTTGAAACCGAACATTACCGTGGACCAGAGACAGAATATTACCATGGACCAGAGACAGAACATTACCATGAAACAGAACATTATCATGGACCAGAAACGGAACATTACCGTGAAACAGAAACACAACATTATCGTGGACCAGAAACGGAACATTACTGTGAAACAGAAACAGAACATTAGCGTGGACCAGAGATAGAACATTACCGTGGACCAGAAACGGAACATTACCGTGAAACAGAAACACAACATTATCGTGGACCAGAAACGGAACATTACCGTGAAACAGAAACACAACATTATCGTGGACCAGAAACGGAACATTACCGTGAAACAGAAACAGAACATTAGCGTGGACCAGAGATAGAACATTACCGTGAACCAGAGACAGAACATTACCGTGAAACGGAAACAGAACATTACCGTGAAACCGAAACAGAACATTATCGTGGACCAAAGACGGAACATTACCGCAAAACCGAAACAGAACATTATCGTGGACCAGAAATGGAACATAACCGTGAAACCGAAACCGAAAATTATTGTGGACCAGAAACAGAACATTACCGTGAAACCGAAACAGAACATTATCGTGGACCAGAAATGGAACATTACCGTGAAACCGAAACAGAACATTATCGTGGACCAGAAACGGAACATTACCGTGGACAAGAGACAGAACATTACCTTGAAACCAAAACGGAACATTATCATGGACCAGAAACGGAACATTATCGTGGACCAGAAACGGAACATTATCGTGGACCACAGACCGAACTTTACCTTGAAACCGAACATTACCGTGGACCAGAGACAGAATATTACCATGGACCAGAGACAGAACATTACCATGAAACAGAACATTATCATGGACCAGAAACGGAACATTACCGTGAAACAGAAACACAACATTATCGTGGACCAGAAACGGAACATTACCGTGAAACAGAAACAGAACATTAGCGTGAACCAGAGATAGAACATTACCGTGGACCAGAAACGGAACATTACCGTGAAACAGAAACACAACATTATCGTGGACCAGAAACGGAACATTACCGTGAAACAGAAACACAACATTATCGTGGACCAGAGACGGAACATTACCGTGAAACCGAACATTATCGTGGACCAGAGATCGAACTTTATCGTGGACCAGAGACAGAACATTACGGTGGACCAGAAATGGAACATTACCGTGGACCAGAGACAGAACATTACTGTGGACCAGAGACCGAACTTTACCTTGAAACCGAACATTACCGTGGACCAGAGACAGAACATTACCATGGACCAGTGACAGAACATTACCATGAAACAGAACATTAACATGGACCAGAAACCGAACATTACCGTGGACCAGAGACAGAATATTACCATGGACCAGAGACATAACATTACCATGAAACAGAACATTATCATGGACCAGAAACGGAACATTACCGTGAAACAGAAACACAACATTATCGTGGACCAGAGACGGAACATTATCGTGGACCAGAGACAGAACATTACCGTGAAACCTAAACAGAACATTATCATGGACCAGAAACGGAACATTATCGTGAAACCGAACATTATCGTGGACCAGAGACGGAACATTACCGTGAAACAGAAACACAACAATACCACGGACCAGAAACGGAACATTACAGTGGACCAGAGACAGAACATTACCTTGAAACCAAAACGGAACATTATCGTGGACAAGAAACGGAACATTATCGTGGACCAGAGAAAGAACATTACCGTGAAACCGAAACAGAACATTATCATGGACCAGGACCGGAACATTATCATGGACCAGAAACGGAACATTACCGTGAAACAGAAACACAACATTATCGTGGACCAGAGACGGAACATTACCGTGGACCAGAAATGGAACATTACCGTGAAACCGAACATTATCGTGGACCAGTGTTGGAACATTACCTTGAAACCGAACATTATCGTCGACCAGAAATCGAACATTATCGTGGACCAGAGACAGAACATTACCGTGGACAAGAAATGGAACATTACCGTGAAACCGAACATTACCATGGACCAGATACGGAACATTACTGTGGACCAGAGACGGAACATTACCGTGGACCAGAACATTACCGTGGACCAGAACATTACCGTGAAACCGAACATTATCGTCAAACCGAACATTATCGTGGACCAGAGACCGAACATTACCGTGAAACCCAACATTACCGTGGACCAGAGACCGAACATTACCGTGAAACCCAACATTACCGTGAAACCAAAACAGAACATTATCGTGGACCAGAAACGGAACATTACCGTGAAACAGAAACACAACATTATTGTGGACCAGAAACGGAAGATTACCGTGAAACAGAAACAGAACATTAGCGTGGACCAGAGATAGAACATTACCGTGGACCAGAAACGGAACATTACCGTGAAACAGAAACACAACATTATCGTGGACCAGAAACGGAACATTACCGTGAAACAGAAACAGAACATTAGGGTGGACCAGAGATAGAACATTACCGTGAACCAGAGACAGAACATTACCGTGAAACGGAAACAGAACATTACCGTGAAACCGAAACAGAACATTATCGTGGACCAAAGACGGAACATTATCATGGACCAGAGACGGAACATTACCGTGAAACCGAACATTATCGTGGACCAGAAACGGAACATTATCGATAAACTGAACATTACCGTGGACCAGAGACAGAACATTACCGTGAAACGGAAAAAGAACATTACCGTGAAACTGAAACAGAACATTATCGTGGACCAGAAACGGAACATTATCCTGGACCAGAGACAGAACATTACCGTGAAACCGAAACAGAACATTATCAAGGACCAAAACCGGAACATTATCGTGGACCAGAGACAGAACATTATCGTGGATCAGAGACAGAACATTATCGTGGACCAGAGACGGAACATTATCGTGGACCAGAGACAGAACATTACCGTGAAACCTAAACAGAACATTATCGTGGACCAGAAACGGAACATTATCGTGAAACCGAACATTATCGTGGACCAGAGACGGAACATTACCGTGAAACAGAAACAAAACATTACCGTGGACCAGAGACAGAACATTACCGTGAAACGGAAACAGAACATTACCGTGAAACTGAAACAGAACATTATGGTGGACCAGAAACGGAACATTATCGTGGACCAGAGACAGAACATTACCGTGAAACCGAAACAGAACATTATCGTGGACCAGAGACCGAACATTACCGTGAAACCCAACATTACCGTGAAACCAAAACAGAACATTATCGTGGACCAGAAACGGAACATTACCGTGAAACAGAAACACAACATTATTGTGGACCAGAAACGGAAGATTACCGTGAAACAGAAACAGAACATTAGCGTGGACCAGAGATAGAACATTACCGTGGACCAGAAACGGAACATTACCGTGAAACAGAAACACAACATTATCGTGGACCAGAAACGGAACATTACCGTGAAACAGAAACAGAACATTAGGGTGGACCAGAGATAGAACATTACCGTGAACCAGAGACAGAACATTACCGTGAAACGGAAACAGAACATTACCGTGAAACCGAAACAGAACATTATCGTGGACCAAAGACGGAACATTATCATGGACCAGAGACGGAACATTACCGTGAAACCGAACATTATCGTGGACCAGAAACGGAACATTATCGATAAACTGAACATTACCGTGGACCAGAGACAGAACATTACCGTGAAACGGAAAAAGAACATTACCGTGAAACTGAAACAGAACATTATCGTGGACCAGAAACGGAACATTATCGTGGACCAGAGACAGAACATTACCGTGAAACCGAAACAGAACATTATCAAGGACCAAAACCGGAACATTATCGTGGACCAGAGACAGAACATTATCGTGGATCAGAGACAGAACATTATCGTGGACCAGAGACGGAACATTATCGTGGACCAGAGACAGAACATTACCGTGAAACCTAAACAGAACATTATCGTGGACCAGAAACGGAACATTATCGTGAAACCGAACATTATCGTGGACCAGAGACGGAACATTACCGTGAAACAGAAACAAAACATTACCGTGGACCAGAGACAGAACATTACCGTGAAACGGAAACAGAACATTACCGTGAAACTGAAACAGAACATTATGGTGGACCAGAAACGGAACATTATCGTGGACCAGAGACAGAACATTACCGTGAAACCGAAACAGAACATTATCGTGGACCAGAACCGGAACATTATCGTGGACCAGAGACAGAACATTATCGTGGACCAGAGACGGAACATTACCGTGAAACCGAACATTATCGTGGACCAGAAACGGAACATTATCGTGAAACCGAACATTACCGTGGACCAGAGACCGAACATTACCGTGAAACCCAACATTACCGTGAAACCAAAACAGAACATTATCGTGGACCAGAAACGGAACATTACCGTGAAACCGAAACACAACATTATTGTGGACCAGAAACGGAAGATTACCGTGAAACAGAAACAGAACATTAGCGTGGACCAGAGATAGAACATTATCGTGGACCAGAAACGGAACATTACCGTGAAACCGAAACACAACATTATTGTGGACCAGAAACGGAAGATTACCGTGAAACAGAAACAGAACATTAGCGTGGACCAGAGATAGAACATTACCGTGGACCAGAAACGGAACATTACCGTTAAAGAGAAACACAACATTATCGTGGACCAGAAACGGAACATTACCGTGAAACAGAAACAGAACATTAGGGTGGACCAGAGATAGAACATTACCGTGAACCAGAGACAGAACATTACCGTGAAACGGAAACAGAACATTACCGTAAAACCGAAACAGAACATTATCGTTGACCAAAGACGGAACATTATCGTGGACCAGAGACGGAACATTACCGTGAAACCGAACATTATCGTGGACCAGAAACGGAACATTACCGTGAAACGGAAACAGAACATTACCGTGAAACTGAAACAGAACATTATCGTGGACCAGAAACAGAACATTATCGTGGACCAGAGACAGAACATTACCGTGAAACCGAAACAGAACATTATCATGGACCAAAACCGGAACATTATCGTGGACCAGAGACAGAACATTATCGTGGATCAGAGACAGAACATTATCGTGGACCAGAGACGGAACATTATCGTGGACCAGAGACAGAACATTACCGTGAAACCTAAACAGAACATTATCGTGGACCAGAAATGGAACATTATCGTGGACCAGAAACGGAACATTATCGTGGACCAGAGACCGAACTTTACCTTGAAACCGAACATTACCGTGGACCAGAGACAGAATATTACCATGGACCAGAGACAGAACATTACCATGAAACAGAACATTATCGTGGACCAGAAACGGAACATTACCGTGAAACAGAAACACAACATTATCGTGGACCAGAAACGGAACATTACCGTGAAACAGAAACAGAACATTAGCGTGGACCAGAGATAGAACATTACCGTGAACCAGAGACAGAACATTACCGTGAAACGGAAACAGAACATTACCGTGAAACCGAAACAGAACATTATCGTGGACCAAAGACGGAACATTACCGCAAAACCGAAACAGAACATTATCATGCACCAGAAATGGAACATAACCGTGAAACCGAAACAGAAAATTATTGTGGACCAGAAACAGAACATTACCGTGAAACCGAAACAGAACATTATCGTGGACCAGAAATGGAACATTACCGTGAAACCGAAACAGAACATTATCGTGGACCAGAAACGGAACATTACCGTGAAACAGAAACAGAACATTACCTTGGACCAGAAACGGAACATTATCGTGAAACCGAAACAGAACATTATCGTGGACCAGAAATGGAACATTACCGTGAAACCGAAACAGAACATTATCGTGGACCAGAAACGGAACATTACCGTGAAACAGAAACAGAACATTACCTTGGACCAGAAACGGAACATTATCGTGGACCAGAGAAAGAACATTACCGTGAAACCGAAACAGAATATTATCGTGGACCAGAAACGAAACATTACCGTGAAACCGAACATTATCGTGGACCAGACACAGACCATTACCGTGGACCAGAGACAGAACATTACCGTGAAACCGAAACAGAACAATATCGTGGACCAGAAACGGAACATTACCGTGAAACAGAAACACAAAATTATCGTGGACCAGAGACGGAACATTACCGTGAAACCGAACATTATCGTGGACCAGAGACAGAACATTACCGTGGACCAGAGACAGAACATTTCCGTGAAACCTAAACAGAACATTATCATGGACCAGAAACGGAACATTATCGTGAAACCGAACATTATCGTGGACCAGAGACGGAACATTACCATGAAACAGAAACACAACAATACCATGGACCAGAGACAGATCATTAACGTGAAACCGAAACAGAACATTATCGTGGACCAGAAACGGAACATTACCGTGAAACCGAAACAGAACATTATCGTGGACCAGAAACGGAACATTACCGTGGACCAGAGACAGAACATTACCTTGAAACCAAAACGGAACATTATCATGGACCAGAAACGGAACATTATCGTGGACCAGAAACGGAACATTATCGTGGACCACAGACCGAACTTTACCTTGAAACCGAACATTACCGTGGACCAGAGACAGAATATTACCATGGACCAGAGACAGAACATTACCATGAAACAGAACATTATCATGGACCAGAAACGGAACATTACCGTGAAACAGAAACACAACATTATCGTGGACCAGAGACAGAATATTACCATGGACCAGAGACAGAACATTACCATGAAACAGAACATTATCATGGACCAGAAACGGAACCTTACCGTGAAACAGAAACACAACATTATCGTGGACCAGAAACGGAACATTACCGTGAAACAGAAAGAGAACATTAGCGTGAACCAGAGATAGAACATTACCGTGGACCAGAAACGGAACATTACCGTGAAACAGAAACACAACATTATCGTGGACCAGAAACGGAACATTACCGTGAAACAGAAACACAACATTATCGTGGACCAGAAACGGAACATTACCGTGAAACAGAAACAGAACATTAGCGTGGACCAGAGATAGAACATTACCGTGAACCAGAGACAGAACATTACCGTGAAACGGAAACAGAACATTACCGTGAAACCGAAACAGAACATTATCGTGGACCAAAGACGGAACATTACCGCAAAACCGAAACAGAACATTATCATGCACCAGAAATGGAACATAACCGTGAAACCGAAACAGAAAATTATTGTGGACCAGAAACAGAACATTACCGTGAAACCGAAACAGAACATTATCGTGGACCAGAAATGGAACATTACCGTGAAACCGAAACAGAACATTATCGTGGACCAGAAACGGAACATTACCGTGAAACAGAAACAGAACATTACCTTGGACCAGAAACGGAACATTATCGTGAAACCGAAACAGAACATTATCGTGGACCAGAAATGGAACATTACCGTGAAACCGAAACAGAACATTATCGTGGACCAGAAACGGAACATTACCGTGAAACAGAAACAGAACATTACCTTGGACCAGAAACGGAACATTATCGTGGACCAGAGAAAGAACATTACCGTGAAACCGAAACAGAATATTATCGTGGACCAGAAACGAAACATTACCGTGAAACCGAACATTATCGTGGACCAGACACAGACCATTACCGTGGACCAGAGACAGAACATTACCGTGAAACCGAAACAGAACAATATCGTGGACCAGAAACGGAACATTACCGTGAAACAGAAACACAAAATTATCGTGGACCAGAGACGGAACATTACCGTGAAACCGAACATTATCGTGGACCAGAGACAGAACATTACCGTGGACCAGAGACAGAACATTTCCGTGAAACCTAAACAGAACATTATCATGGACCAGAAACGGAACATTATCGTGAAACCGAACATTATCGTGGACCAGAGACGGAACATTACCATGAAACAGAAACACAACAATACCATGGACCAGAGACAGATCATTAACGTGAAACCGAAACAGAACATTATCGTGGACCAGAAACGGAACATTACCGTGAAACCGAAACAGAACATTATCGTGGACCAGAAACGGAACATTACCGTGGACCAGAGACAGAACATTACCTTGAAACCAAAACGGAACATTATCATGGACCAGAAACGGAACATTATCGTGGACCAGAAACGGAACATTATCGTGGACCACAGACCGAACTTTACCTTGAAACCGAACATTACCGTGGACCAGAGACAGAATATTACCATGGACCAGAGACAGAACATTACCATGAAACAGAACATTATCATGGACCAGAAACGGAACATTACCGTGAAACAGAAACACAACATTATCGTGGACCAGAGACAGAATATTACCATGGACCAGAGACAGAACATTACCATGAAACAGAACATTATCATGGACCAGAAACGGAACCTTACCGTGAAACAGAAACACAACATTATCGTGGACCAGAAACGGAACATTACCGTGAAACAGAAACAGAACATTAGCGTGAACCAGAGATAGAACATTACCGTGGACCAGAAACGGAACATTACCGTGAAACAGAAACACAACATTATCGTGGACCAGAAACGGAACATTACCGTGAAACAGAAACACAACATTATCGTGGACCAGAAACGGAACATTACCGTGAAACAGAAACAGAACATTAGCGTGGACCAGAGATAGAACATTACCGTGAACCAGAGACAGAACATTACCGTGAAACGGAAACAGAACATTACCGTGAATCCGAAACAGAACATTATCGTGGACCAAAGACGGAACATTATCGTGGACCAGAGACGGAACATTACCGTGAAACCGAACATTATCGTGGACCAGAAACGGAACATTATCGTGAAACCGAACATTATCGTGGACCAGAGACGGAACATTACCGTGAAACAGAAACAAAACATTACCGTGGACCAGAGACAGAACATTACCGTGAAACGGAAACAGAACATTACCGTGAAACTGAAACAGAACATTATGGTAGACCAGAAACGGAACATTATCGTGGACCAGAGACAGAACATTACCGTGAAACCGAAACAGAACATTATCGTGGACCAGAACCGGAACATTATCGTGAAACCGAACATTACCGTGGACCAGAGACCGAACATTACCGTGAAACCGAACATTATCGTGGACCAGAAACGGAACATTATCGTGAAACCGAACATTACCGTGGACCAGAGACCGAACATTACCGTGAAACCCAACATTACCGTGAAACCAAAACAGAACATTATCGTGGACCAGAAACGGAACATTACCGTGAAACCGAAACACAACATTATTGTGGACCAGAAACGGAAGATTACCGTGAAACAGAAACAGAACATTAGCGTGGACCAGAGATAGAACATTACCGTGGACCAGAAACGGAACATTACCGTTAAACAGAAACACAACATTATCGTGGACCAGAAACGGAACATTACCGTGAAACAGAAACAGAACATTAGGGTGGACCAGAGATAGAACATTACCGTGAACCAGAGACAGAACATTACCGTGAAACGGAAACAGAACATTACCGTAAAACCGAAACAGAACATTATCGTGGACCAAAGACGGAACATTATCGTGGACCAGAGACGGAACATTACCGTGAAACCGAACATTATCGTGGACCAGAAACGGAACATTATCGTGAAACCGAACATTACCGTGGACCAGAGACAGAACATTACCGTGAAACGGAAACAGAACATTACCGTGAAACTGAAACAGAACATTATCGTGGACCAGAAACAGAACATTATCGTGGACCAGAGACAGAACATTACCGTGAAACCGAAACAGAACATTATCATGGACCAAAACCGGAACATTATCGTGGACCAGAGACAGAACATTATCGTGGATCAGAGACAGAAAATTATCGTGGACCAGAGACGGAACATTATCGTGGACCAGAGACAGAACATTACCGTGAAACCTAAACAGAACATTATCGTGGACCAGAAATGGAACATTATCGTGGACCAGAAACGGAACATTATCGTGGACCAGAGACCGAACTTTACCTTGAAACCGAACATTACCGTGGACCAGAGACAGAATATTACCATGGACCAGAGACAGAACATTACCATGAAACAGAACATTATCATGGACCAGAAACGGAACATTACCGTGAAACAGAAACACAACATTATCGTGGACCAGAAACGGAACATTACCGTGAAACAGAAACAGAACATTAGCGTGGACCAGAGATAGAACATTACCGTGGACCAGAAACGGAACATTACCGTGAAACAGAAACACAACATTATCGTGGACCAGAAACGGAACATTACCGTGAAACAGAAACACAACATTATCGTGGACCAGAAACGGAACATTACCGTGAAACAGAAACAGAACATTAGCGTGGACCAGAGATAGAACATTACCGTGAACCAGAGACAGAACATTACCGTGAAACGGAAACAGAACATTACCGTGAAACCGAAACAGAACATTATCGTGGACCAAAGACGGAACATTACCGCAAAACCGAAACAGAACATTATCGTGGACCAGAAATGGAACATAACCGTGAAACCGAAACCGAAAATTATTGTGGACCAGAAACAGAACATTACCGTGAAACCGAAACAGAACATTATCGTGGACCAGAAATGGAACATTACCGTGAAACCGAAACAGAACATTATCGTGGACCAGAAACGGAACATTACCGTGGACCAGAGACAGAACATTACCTTGAAACCAAAACGGAACATTATCATGGACCAGAAACGGAACATTATCGTGGACCAGAAACGGAACATTATCGTGGACCACAGACCGAACTTTACCTTGAAACCGAACATTACCGTGGACCAGAGACAGAATATTACCATGGACCAGAGACAGAACATTACCATGAAACAGAACATTATCATGGACCAGAAACGGAACATTACCGTGAAACAGAAACACAACATTATCGTGGACCAGAAACGGAACATTACCGTGAAACAGAAACAGAACATTAGCGTGAACCAGAGATAGAACATTACCGTGGACCAGAAACGGAACATTACCGTGAAACCGAACATTATCGTGGACCAGAGATCGAACTTTATCGTGGACCAGAGACAGAACATTACGGTGGACCAGAAATGGAACATTACCGTGGACCAGAGACAGAACATTACTGTGGACCAGAGACCGAACTTTACCTTGAAACCGAACATTACCGTGGACCAGAGACAGAACATTACCATGGACCAGTGACAGAACATTACCATGAAACAGAACATTAACATGGACCAGAAACCGAACATTACCGTGGACCAGAGACAGAATATTACCATGGACCAGAGACATAACATTACCATGAAACAGAACATTATCATGGACCAGAAACGGAACATTACCGTGAAACAGAAACACAACATTATCGTGGACCAGAGACGGAACATTATCGTGGACCAGAGACAGAACATTACCGTGAAACCTAAACAGAACATTATCATGGACCAGAAACGGAACATTATCGTGAAACCGAACATTATCGTGGACCAGAGACGGAACATTACCGTGAAACAGAAACACAACAATACCACGGACCAGAAACGGAACATTACAGTGGACCAGAGACAGAACATTACCTTGAAACCAAAACGGAACATTATCGTGGACAAGAAACGGAACATTATCGTGGACCAGAGAAAGAACATTACCGTGAAACCGAAACAGAACATTATCATGGACCAGGACCGGAACATTATCATGGACCAGAAACGGAACATTACCGTGAAACAGAAACACAACATTATCGTGGACCAGAGACGGAACATTACCGTGGACCAGAAATGGAACATTACCGTGAAACCGAACATTATCGTGGACCAGAGTCGGAAAATTACCTTGAAACCGAACATTATCGTCGACCAGAAATCGAACATTATCGTGGACCAGAGACAGAACATTACCGTGGACAAGAAATGGAACATTACCGTGAAACCGAACATTACCATGGACCAGATACGGAACATTACTGTGGACCAGAGACGGAACATTACCGTGGACCAGAACATTACCGTGGACCAGAACATTACCGTGAAACCGAACATTATCGTCAAACCGAACATTATCGTGGACCAGAGACCGAACATTACCGTGAAACCCAACATTACCGTGGACCAGAGACCGAACATTACCGTGAAACCCAACATTACCGTGAAACCAAAACAGAACATTATCGTGGACCAGAAACGGAACATTACCGTGAAACAGAAACACAACATTATTGTGGACCAGAAACGGAAGATTACCGTGAAACAGAAACAGAACATTAGCGTGGACCAGAGATAGAACATTACCGTGGACCAGAAACGGAACATTACCGTGAAACAGAAACACAACATTATCGTGGACCAGAAACGGAACATTACCGTGAAACAGAAACAGAACATTAGGGTGGACCAGAGATAGAACATTACCGTGAACCAGAGACAGAACATTACCGTGAAACGGAAACAGAACATTACCGTGAAACCGAAACAGAACATTATCGTGGACCAAAGACGGAACATTATCATGGACTAGAGACGGAACATTACCGTGAAACCGAACATTATCGTGGACCAGAAACGGAACATTATCGATAAACTGAACATTACCGTGGACCAGAGACAGAACATTACCGTGAAACCGAACATTACCGTGGACCAGAGACAGAATATTACCATGGACCAGAGACAGAACATTACCATGAAACAGAACATTATCATGGACCAGAAACGGAACATTACCGTGAAACAGAAACACAACATTATCGTGGACCAGAAACGGAACATTACCGTGAAACAGAAACAGAACATTAGCGTGAACCAGAGATAGAACATTACCGTGGACCAGAAACGGAACATTACCGTGAAACCGAACATTATCGTGGACCAGAGATCGAACTTTATCGTGGACCAGTGACAGAACATTACCATGAAACAGAACATTAACATGGACCAGAAACCGAACATTACCGTGGACCAGAGACAGAATATTACCATGGACCAGAGACATAACATTACCATGAAACAGAACATTATCATGGACCAGAAACGGAACATTACCGTGAAACAGAAACACAACATTATCGTGGACCAGAGACGGAACATTATCGTGGACCAGAGACAGAACATTACCGTGAAACCTAAACAGAACATTATCATGGACCAGAAACGGAACATTATCGTGAAACCGAACATTATCGTGGACCAGAGACGGAACATTACCGTGAAACAGAAACACAACAATACCACGGACCAGAAACGGAACATTACAGTGGACCAGAGACAGAACATTACCTTGAAACCAAAACGGAACATTATCGTGGACAAGAAACGGAACATTATCGTGGACCAGAGAAAGAACATTACCGTGAAACCGAAACAGAACATTATCATGGACCAGGACCGGAACATTATCATGGACCAGAAACGGAACATTACCGTGAAACAGAAACACAACATTATCGTGGACCAGAGACGGAACATTACCGTGGACCAGAAATGGAACATTACCGTGAAACCGAACATTATCGTGGACCAGAGTCGGAAAATTACCTTGAAACCGAACATTATCGTCGACCAGAAATCGAACATTATCGTGGACCAGAGACAGAACATTACCGTGGACAAGAAATGGAACATTACCGTGAAACCGAACATTACCATGGACCAGATACGGAACATTACTGTGGACCAGAGACGGAACATTACCGTGGACCAGAACATTACCGTGGACCAGAACATTACCGTGAAACCGAACATTATCGTCAAACCGAAAATTATCGTGGACCAGAGACCGAACATTACCGTGAAACCCAACATTACCGTGGACCAGAGACCGAACATTACCGTGAAACCCAACATTACCGTGAAACCAAAACAGAACATTATCGTGGACCAGAAACGGAACATTACCGTGAAACAGAAACACAACATTATTGTGGACCAGAAACGGAAGATTACCGTGAAACAGAAACAGAACATTAGCGTGGACCAGAGATAGAACATTACCGTGGACCAGAAACGGAACATTACCGTGAAACAGAAACACAACATTATCGTGGACCAGAAACGGAACATTACCGTGAAACAGAAACAGAACATTAGGGTGGACCAGAGATAGAACATTACCGTGAACCAGAGACAGAACATTACCGTGAAACGGAAACAGAACATTACCGTGAAACCGAAACAGAACATTATCGTGGACCAAAGACGGAACATTATCATGGACCAGAGACGGAACATTACCGTGAAACCGAACATTATCGTGGACCAGAAACGGAACATTATCGATAAACTGAACATTACCGTGGACCAGAGACAGAACATTACCGTGAAACGGAAACAGAACATTACCGTGAACCTGAAACAGAACATTATCGTGGACCAGAAACGGAACATTATCGTGGACCAGAGACAGAACATTACCGTGAAACCGAAACAGAACATTATCAAGGACCAAAACCGGAACATTATCGTGGACCAGAGACAGAACATTATCGTTGATCAGAGACAGAACATTATCGTGGACCAGAGACGGAACATTATCGTGGACCAGAGACAGAACATTACCGTGAAACCTAAACAGAACATTATCGTGGACCAGAAACGGAACATTATCGTGAAACCGAACATTATCGTGGACCAGAGACGGAACATTACCGTGAAACAGAAACAAAACATTACCGTGGACCAGAGACAGAACATTACCGTGAAACGGAAACAGAACATTACCGTGAAACTGAAACAGAACATTATGGTGGACCAGAAACGGAACATTATCGTGGACCAGAGACAGAACATTACCGTGAAACCGAAACAGAACATTATCGTGGACCAGAACCGGAACATTATCGTGGACCAGAGACAGAACATTATCGTGGACCAGAGACGGAACATTACCGAGAAACCGAACATTATCGTGGACCAGAAACGGAACATTATCGTGAAACCGAACATTACCGTGGACCAGAGACCGAACATTACCGTGAAACCTAACATTACCGTGAAACCAAAACAGAACATTATCGTGGACCAGAAACGGAACATTACCGTGAAACCGAAACACAACATTATTGTGGACCAGAAACGGAAGATTACCGTGAAACAGAAACAGAACATTAGCGTGGACCAGAGATAGAACATTATCGTGGACCAGAAACGGAACATTACCGTGAAACAGAAACACAACATTATTGTGGACCAGAAACGGAAGATTACCGTGAAACAGAAACAGAACATTAGCGTGGACCAGAGATAGAACATTACCGTGGACCAGAAACGGAACATTACCGTGAAACAGAAACACAACATTATCGTGGACCAGAAACGGAACATTACCGTGAAACAGAAACAGAACATTAGGGTGGACCAGAGATAGAACATTACCGTGAACCAGAGACAGAACATTACCGTGAAACGGAAACAGAACATTACCGTGAAACCGAAACAGAACATTATCGTGGACCAAAGACGGAACATTATCATGGACCAGAGACGGAACATTACCGTGAAACCGAACATTATCGTGGACCAGAAACGGAACATTATCGATAAACTGAACATTACCGTGGACCAGAGACAGAACATTACCGTGAAACGGAAACAGAACATTACCGTGAACCTGAAACAGAACATTATCGTGGACCAGAAACGGAACATTATCGTGGACCAGAGACAGAACATTACCGTGAAACCGAAACAGAACATTATCAAGGACCAAAACCGGAACATTATCGTGGACCAGAGACAGAACATTATCGTTGATCAGAGACAGAACATTATCGTGGACCAGAGACGGAACATTATCGTGGACCAGAGACAGAACATTACCGTGAAACCTAAACAGAACATTATCGTGGACCAGAAACGGAACATTATCGTGAAACCGAACATTATCGTGGACCAGAGACGGAACATTACCGTGAAACAGAAACAAAACATTACCGTGGACCAGAGACAGAACATTACCGTGAAACGGAAACAGAACATTACCGTGAAACTGAAACAGAACATTATGGTGGACCAGAAACGGAACATTATCGTGGACCAGAGACAGAACATTACCGTGAAACCGAAACAGAACATTATCGTGGACCAGAACCGGAACATTATCGTGGACCAGAGACAGAACATTATCGTGGACCAGAGACGGAACATTACCGAGAAACCGAACATTATCGTGGACCAGAAACGGAACATTATCGTGAAACCGAACATTACCGTGGACCAGAGACCGAACATTACCGTGAAACCCAACATTACCGTGAAACCAAAACAGAACATTATCGTGGACCAGAAACGGAACATTACCGTGAAACCGAAACACAACATTATTGTGGACCAGAAACGGAAGATTACCGTGAAACAGAAACAGAACATTAGCGTGGACCAGAGATAGAACATTATCGTGGACCAGAAACGGAACATTACCGTGAAACCGAAACACAACATTATTGTGGACCAGAAACGGAAGATTACCGTGAAACAGAAACAGAACATTAGCGTGGACCAGAGATAGAACATTACCGTGGACCAGAAACGGAACATTACCGTTAAAGAGAAACACAACATTATCGTGGACCAGAAACGGAACATTACCGTGAAACAGAAACAGAACATTAGGGTGGACCAGAGATAGAACATTACCGTGAACCAGAGACAGAACATTACCGTGAAACGGAAACAGAACATTACCGTAAAACCGAAACAGAACATTATCGTTGACCAAAGACGGAACATTATCGTGGACCAGAGACGGAACATTACCGTGAAACCGAACATTATCGTGGACCAGAAACGGAACATTACCGTGAAACGGAAACAGAACATTACCGTGAAACTGAAACAGAACATTATCGTGGACCAGAAACAGAACATTATCGTGGACCAGAGACAGAACATTACCGTGAAACCGAAACAGAACATTATCATGGACCAAAACCGGAACATTATCGTGGACCAGAGACAGAACATTATCGTGGATCAGAGACAGAACATTATCGTGGACCAGAGACGGAACATTATCGTGGACCAGAGACAGAACATTACCGTGAAACCTAAACAGAACATTATCGTGGACCAGAAATGGAACATTATCGTGGACCAGAAACGGAACATTATCGTGGACCAGAGACCGAACTTTACCTTGAAACCGAACATTACCGTGGACCAGAGACAGAATATTACCATGGACCAGAGACAGAACATTACCATGAAACAGAACATTATCGTGGACCAGAAACGGAACATTACCGTGAAACAGAAACACAACATTATCGTGGACCAGAAACGGAACATTACCGTGAAACAGAAACAGAACATTAGCGTGGACCAGAGATAGAACATTACCGTGAACCAGAGACAGAACATTACCGTGAAACGGAAACAGAACATTACCGTGAAACCGAAACAGAACATTATCGTGGACCAAAGACGGAACATTACCGCAAAACCGAAACAGAACATTATCGTGCACCAGAAATGGAACATAACCGTGAAACCGAAACAGAAAATTATTGTGGACCAGAAACAGAACATTACCGTGAAACCGAAACAGAACATTATCGTGGACCAGAAATGGAACATTACCGTGAAACCGAAACAGAACATTATCGTGGACCAGAAACGGAACATTACCGTGAAACAGAAACAGAACATTACCTTGGACCAGAAACGGAACATTATCGTGAAACCGAAACAGAACATTATCGTGGACCAGAAATGGAACATTACCGTGAAACCGAAACAGAACATTATCGTGGACCAGAAACGGAACATTACCGTGAAACAGAAACAGAACATTACCTTGGACCAGAAACGGAACATTATCGTGGACCAGAGAAAGAACATTACCGTGAAACCGAAACAGAATATTATCGTGGACCAGAAACGAAACATTACCGTGAAACCGAACATTATCGTGGACCAGACACAGACCATTACCGTGGACCAGAGACAGAACATTACCGTGAAACCGAAACAGAACAATATCGTGGACCAGAAACGGAACATTACCGTGAAACAGAAACACAAAATTATCGTGGACCAGAGACGGAACATTACCGTGAAACCGAACATTATCGTGGACCAGAGACAGAACATTACCGTGGACCAGAGACAGAACATTTCCGTGAAACCTAAACAGAACATTATCATGGACCAGAAACGGAACATTATCGTGAAACCGAACATTATCGTGGACCAGAGACGGAACATTACCGTGAAACAGAAACACAACAATACCATGGACCAGAGACAGATCATTACCGTGAAACCGAAACAGAACATTATCGTGGACCAGAAACGGAACATTACCGTGAAACCGAAACAGAACATTATCGTGGACCAGAAACGGAACATTACCGTGGACCAGAGACAGAACATTACCTTGAAACCAAAACGGAACATTATCATGGACCAGAAACGGAACATTATCGTGGACCAGAAACGGAACATTATCGTGGACCACAGACCGAACTTTACCTTGAAACCGAACATTACCGTGGACCAGAGACAGAATATTACCATGGACCAGAGACAGAACATTACCATGAAACAGAACATTATCATGGACCAGAAACGGAACATTACCGTGAAACAGAAACACAACATTATCGTGGACCAGAAACGGAACATTACCGTGAAACAGAAACAGAACATTAGCGTGAACCAGAGATAGAACATTACCGTGGACCAGAAACGGAACATTACCGTGAAACAGAAACACAACATTATCGTGGACCAGAAACGGAACATTACCGTGAAACAGAAACACAACATTATCGTGGACCAGAAACGGAACATTACCGTGAAACAGAAACAGAACATTAGCGTGGACCAGAGGTAGAAAATTACCGTGAACCAGAGACAGAACATTACCGTGAAACGGAAACAGAACATTACCGTGAAACCGAAACAGAACATTATCGTGGACCAAAGACGGAACATTATCGTGGACCAGAGACGGAACATTACCGTGAAACCGAACATTATCGTGGACCAGAAACGGAACATTATCGTGAAACCGAACATTATCGTGGACCAGAGACGGAACATTACCGTGAAACAGAAACAAAACATTACCGTGGACCAGAGACAGAACATTACCGTGAAACGGAAACAGAACATTACCGTGAAACTGAAACAGAACATTATGGTGGACCAGAAACGGAACATTATCGTGGACCAGAGACAGAACATTACCGTGAAACCGAAACAGAACATTATCGTGGACCAGAACCGGAACATTATCGTGGACCAGAGACAGAACATTATCGTGGATCAGAGACAGAACATTATCGTGGACCAGAGACGGAACATTATCGTGGACCAGAGACAGAACATTACCGTGAAACCTAAACAGAACATTATCGTGGACCAGAAACGGAACATTATCGTGAAACCGAACATTATCGTGGACCAGAAACACAACTTTATCGTGGACCAGAAACCGAACATTACCGTGAAACAGAAACACAACATTATCGTGGACCAGAGACGGAACATTACCGTGAAACCGAACATTATCGTGGACCAGAGATCGAACTTTATCGTGGACCAGAGACGGAACATTATCGTGGACCAGAGACAGAACATTACCGTGAAACCTAAACAGAACATTATCGTGGACCAGAAACGGAACATTATCGTGAAACCGAACATTATCGTGGACCAGAAACACAACTTTATCGTGGACCAGAAACCGAACATTACCGTGAAACAGAAACACAACATTATCGTGGACCAGAGACGGAACATTACCGTGAAACCGAACATTATCGTGGACCAGAGATCGAACTTTATCGTGGACCAGAGACAGAACATTACGGTGGACCAGAAATGGAACATTACCGTGGACCAGAGACAGAACATTACTGTGGACCAGAGACCGAACTTTACCTTGAAACCGAACATTACCGTGGACCAGAGACAGAACATTACCATGGACCAGTGACAGAACATTACCATGAAACAGAACATTATCATGGACCAGAAACGGAACATTACCGTGAAACGGAAACAGAACATTACCGTGAAACTGAAACAGAACATTATGGTGGACCAGAAACGGAACATTATCGTGGACCAGAGACAGAACATTACCGTGAAACCGAAACAGAACATTATCTTGGACCAGAACCGGAACATTATCGTGGACCAGAGACAGAATATTATCGTGGATCAGAGACAGAACATTATCGTGGACCAGAGACGGAACATTATCGTGGACCAGAGACAGAACATTACCGTGAAACCTAAACAGAACATTATCGTGGACCAGAAACGGAACATTATCGTGAAACCGAACATTATCGTGGACCAGAAACACAACTTTATCGTGGACCAGAAACCGAACATTACCGTGAAACAGAAACACAACATTATCGTGAACCAGAGACGGAACATTACCGTGAAACCGAACATTATCGTGGACCAGAGATCGAACTTTATCGTGGACCAGAGACAGAACATTACGGTGGACCAGAAATGGAACATTACCGTGGACCAGAGACAGAACATTACTGTGGACCAGAGACCGAACTTTACCTTGAAACCGAACATTACCGTGGACCAGAGACAGAACATTACCATGGACCAGTGACAGAACATTACCATGAAACAGAACATTATCATGGACCAGAAACCGAACATTACCGTGGACCAGAGATAGAATATTACCATGGACCAGAGACAGAACATTACCATGAAACAGAACATTATCATGGACCAGAAACGGAACATTACCGTGAAACAGAAACACAACATTATCGTGGACCAGAGACGGAACATTATCGTGGACCAGAGACAGAACATTACCGTGAAACCTAAACAGAACATTATCATGGACCAGAAACGGAACATTATCGTGAAACCGAACATTATCGTGGACCAGAGACGGAACATTACCGTGAAACAGAAACACAACAATACCACGGACCAGAAACGGAACATTACCGTGGACCAGAGACAGAACATTACCTTGAAACCAAAACGGAACATTATCGTGGACCAGAAACGGAACATTATCGTGGACCAGAGAAAGAACATTACCGTGAAACCGAAACAGAACATTATCATGGACCAGGACCGGAACATTATCATGGACCAGAAACGGAACATTACCGTGAAACAGAAACACAACATTATCGTGGACCAGAGACGGAACATTACCGTGGACCAAAAATGGAACATTACCGTGAAACCGAACATTATCGTGGACCAGAGTCGGAACATTACCTTGAAACCGAACATTATCGTCGACCAGAAATCGAACATTATCGTGGACCAGAGACAGAACATTACCGTGGACAAGAAATGGAACATTACCGTGAAACCGAACATTACCATGGACCAGATACGGAACATTACTGTGGACCAGAGACGGAACATTACCGTGGACCAGAACATTACCGTGGACCAGAACATTACCGTGAAACCGAACATTATCGTCAAACCGAACATTATCGTGGACCAGAGACCGAACATTACCGTGAAACCCAACATTACCGTGGACCAGAGACCGAACATTACCGTGAAACCCAACATTACCGTGAAACCAAAACAGAACATTATCGTGGACCAGAAACGGAACATTACCGTGAAACAGAAACACAACATTATTGTGGACCAGAAACGGAAGATTACCGTGAAACAGAAACAGAACATTAGCGTGGACCAGAGATAGAACATTACCGTGGACCAGAAACGGAACATTACCGTGAAACAGAAACACAACATTATCGTGGACCAGAAACGGAACATTACCGTGAAACAGAAACAGAACATTAGGTTGGACCAGAGATAGAACATTACCGTGAACCAGAGACAGAACATTACCGTGAAACGGAAACAGAACATTACCGTGAAACCGAAACAGAACATTATCGTGGACCAAAGACGGAACATTATCGTGGACCAGAGACGGAACATTACCGTGAAACCGAACATTATCGTGGACCAGAAACGGAACATTATCGTGAAACCGAACATTACCGTGGACCAGAGACAGAACATTACCGTGAAACGGAAACAGAACATTACCGTGAAACTGAAACAGAACATTATCGTGGACCAGAAACGGAACATTATCGTGGACCAGAGACAGAACATTACCGTGAAACCGAAACAGAACATTATCATGGACCAAAACCGGAACATTATCGTGGACCAGAGACAGAACATTATCGTGGATCAGAGACAGAACATTATCGTGGACCAGAGACGGAACATTATCGTGGACCAGAGACAGAACATTACCGTGAAACCTAAACAGAACATTATCGTGGACCAGAAACGGAACATTATCGTGGACCAGAAACGGAACATTATCGTGGACCAGAGACCGAACTTTACCTTGAAACGGAACATTACCGTGGACTAGAGACAGAATATTACCATGGACCAGAGACAGAACATTACCATGAAACAGAACATTATCATGGACCAGAAACGGAACATTACCGTGAAACAGAAACACAACATTATCGTGGACCAGAAACGGAACATTACCGTGAAACAGAAACAGAACATTAGCGTGGACCAGAGATAGAACATTACCGTGGACCAGAAACGGAACATTACCGTGAAACAGAAACACAACATTATCGTGGACCAGAAACGGAACATTACCGTGAAACAGAAACACAACATTATCGTGGACCAAAAACGGAACATTACCGTGAAACAGAAACAGAACATTAGCGTGGACCAGAGATAGAACATTACCGTGAACCAGAGACAGAACATTACCGTGAAACGGAAACAGAACATTACCGTGAAACCGAAACAGAACATTATCGTGGACCAAAGACGGAACATTATCATGGACCAAAGACGGAACATTACCGCAAAACCGAAACAGAACATTATCGTGGACCAGAAATGGAACATAACCGTGAAACCGAAACAGAAAATTATTGTGGACCAGAAACAGAACATTACCGTGAAACCGAAACAGAACATTATCGTGGACCAGAAATGGAACATTACCGTGAAACCGAAACAGAACATTATCGTGGACAAGAAACGAAACATTACCGTGAAACCGAACATTATCGTGGACCAGACACAGACCATTACCGTGGACCAGAGACAGAACATTACCGTGAAACCGAAACAGAACAATATCGTGGACCAGAAACGGAACATTACCGTGAAACAGAAACACAAAATTATCGTGGACCAGAGACGGAACATTACCGTGAAACCGAACATTATCGTGGACCAGAGACAGAACATTACCGTGGACCAGAGACAGAACATTTCCGTGGACCAGAGACAGAACATTACCGTGGACCATAGACAGAACATTACCGTGGACCAGAGACAGAATATTACCATGGACCAGAGACAGAACATTACCATGAAACAGAACATTATCATGGACCAGAAACGGAACATTACCGTGAAACAGAAACACAACATTATCGTGGACCAGAGACGGAACATTATCGTGGACCACAGACAGAACATTACCGTGAAACCTAAACAGAACATTATCATGGACCAGAAACGGAACATTATCGTGAAACCGAACATTATCGTGGACCAGAGACGGACCATTACCGTGAAACAGAAACACAACAATACCATGGACCAGAGACAGATCATTACCGTGAAACCGAAACAGAACATTATCGTGGACCAGAAACGGAACATTACCGTGAAACCGAAACAGAACATTATCGTGGACCAGAAACGGAACATTACCGTGGACCAGAGACAGAACATTACCTTGAAACCAAAACGGAACATTATCATGGACCAGAAACGGAACATTATCGTGGACCAGAAACGGAACATTATCGTGGACCAGAGACCGAACTTTACCTTGAAACCGAACATTACCGTGGACCAGAGACAGAATATTACCATGGACCAGAGACAGAACATTACCATGAAACAGAACATTATCAGGGACCAGAAACGGAACATTACCGTGAAACAGAAACACAACATTATCGTGGACCAGAGACGGAACATTACCGTGGACCAGAAATGGAACATTACCGTGAAACCGAACATTATCGTGGACCAGAGTCGGAACATTACCTTGAAACCGAACATTATCGTCGACCAGAAATCGAACATTATCGTGGACCAGAGACAGAACATTACAGTGGACAAGAAATGGAACATTACCGTGAAACCGAACATTACCATGGACCAGATACGGAACATTACTGTGGACCAGAGACGGAACATTACCGTGGACCAGAACATTACCGTGGACCAGAACATTACCGTGAAACCGAACATTATCGTCAAACCGAACATTATCGTGGACCAGAGACCGAACATTACCGTGAAACCCAACATTACCGTGGACCAGAGACCGAACATTACCGTGAAACCCAACATTACCGTGAAACCAAAACAGAACATTATCGTGGACCAGAAACGGAACATTACCGTGAAACAGAAACACAACATTATTGTGGACCAGAAACGGAAGATTACAGTGAAACAGAAACAGAACATTAGCGTGGACCAGAGATAGAACATTACCGTGGACCAGAAACGGAACATTACCGTGAAACAGAAACACAACATTATCGTGGACCAGAAACGGAACATTACCGTGAAACAGAAACAGAACATTAGGGTGGACCAGAGACAGAACATTACCGTGAACCAGAGACAGAACATTACCGTGAAACGGAAACAGAACATGACCGTGAAACCGAAACAGAACATTATCGTGGACCAAAGACGGAACATTATCGTGGACCAGAGACGGAACATTACCGTGAAACCGAACATTATCGTGGACCAGAAACGGAACATTATCGTGAAACCGAACATTACCGTGGACCAGAGACAGAACATTACCGTGAAACGGAAACAGAACATTACCGTGAAACTGAAACAGAACATTATCGTGGACCAGAAACGGAACATTATCGTGGACCAGAGACAGAACATTACCGTGAAACCGAAACAGAACATTATCATGGACCAAAACCGGAACATTATCGTGGACCAGAGACAGAACATTATCGTGGATCAGAGACAGAACATTATCGTGGACCAGAGACGGAACATTATCGTGGACCAGAGACAGAACATTACCGTGAAACCTAAACAGAACATTATCGTGGACCAGAAACGGAACATTATCGTGGACCAGAAACGGAACATTATCGTGGACCAGGACCGGAACATTATCATGGACCAGAAACGGAACATTACCGTGAAACAGAAACACAACATTATCGTGGACCACAGACAGAACATTACCGTGAAACCTAAACAGAACATTATCATGGACCAGAAACGGAACATTATCGTGAAACCGAACATTATCGTGGACCAGAGACGGACCATTACCGTGAAACAGAAACACAACAATACCATGGACCAGAGACAGATCATTACCGTGAAACCGAAACAGAACATTATCGTGGACCAGAAACGGAACATTACCGTGAAACCGAAACAGAACATTATCGTGGACCAGAGACAGAACATTACCTTGAAACCAAAACGGAACATTATCATGGACCAGAAACGGAACATTATCGTGGACCAGAAACGGAACATTATCGTGGACCAGAGACCGAACTTTACCTTGAAACCGAACATTACCGTGGACCAGAGACAGAATATTACCATGGACCAGAGACAGAACATTACCATGAAACAGAACATTATCATGGACCAGAAACGGAACATTACCGTGAAACAGAAACACAACATTATCGTGGACCAGAGACGGAACATTACCGTGGACCAGAAATGGAACATTACCGTGAAACCGAACATTATCGTGGACCAGAGTCGGAACATTACCTTGAAACCGAACATTATCGTCGACCAGAAATCGAACATTATCGTGGACCAGAGACAGAACATTACAGTGGACAAGAAATGGAACATTACCGTGAAACCGAACATTACCATGGACCAGATACCGAACATTACTGTGGACCAGAGACGGAACATTACCGTGGACCAGAACATTACCGTGGACCAGAACATTACCGTGAAACCGAACATTATCGTCAAACCGAACATTATCGTGGACCAGAGACCGAACATTACCGTGAAACCCAACATTACCGTGGACCAGAGACCGAACATTACCGTGAAACCCAACATTACCGTGAAACCAAAACAGAACATTATCGTGGACCAGAAACGGAACATTACCGTGAAACAGAAACACAACATTATTGTGGACCAGAAACGGAAGATTACCGTGAAACAGAAACAGAACATTAGCGTGGACCAGAGATAGAACATTACCGTGGACCAGAAACGGAACATTACCGTGAAACAGAAACACAACATTATCGTGGACCAGAAACGGAACATTACCGTGAAACAGAAACAGAACATTAGGGTGGACCAGAGATAGAACATTACCGTGAACCAGAGACAGAACATTATCGTGGACCAAAGACGGAACATTATCGTGGACCAGAGACGGAACATTACCGTGAAACCGAACATTATCGTGGACCAGAAACGGAACATTATCGTGAAACCGAACATTACCGTGGACCAGAGACAGAACATTACCGTGAAACGGAAACAGAACATTACCGTGAAACTGAAACAGAACATTATCATGGACCAGAAACGGAACATTATCGTGGACCAGAGACAGAACATTACCGTGAAACCGAAACAGAACATTATCATGGACCAAAACCGAAACATTATCGTGGACCAGAGACAGAACATTATCGTGGATCAGAGACAGAACATTATCGTGGACCAGAGACGGAACATTATCGTGGACCAGAGACAGAACATTACCGTGAAACCTAAACAGAACATTATCGTGGACCAGAAACGGAACATTATCGTGGACCAGAAACGGAACATTATCGTGGACCAGGACCGGAACATTATCATGGACCAGAAACGGAACATTACCGTGAAACAGAAACACAACATTATCGTGGACCAGAGACGGAACATTACCGTGGACCAGAAATGGAACATTACCGTGAAACCGAACATTATCGTGGACCAGAGTCGGAACATTACCTTGAAACCGAACATTATCGTCGACCAGAAATCGAACATTATCGTGGACCAGAGACAGAACATTACCGTGGACAAGAAATGGAACATTACCGTGAAACCGAACATTACCATGGACCAGATACGGAACATTACTGTGGACCAGAGACGGAACATTACCGTGGACCAGAACATTACCGTGGACCAGAACATTACCGTGAAACCGAACATTATCGTCAAACCGAACATTATCGTGGACCAGAGACCGAACATTACCGTGAAACCCAACATTACCGTGGACCAGAGACCGAACATTACCGTGAAACCCAACATTACCGTGAAACCAAAACAGAACATTATCGTGGACCAGAAACGGAACATTACCGTGAAACAGAAACACAACATTATTGTGGACCAGAAACGGAAGATTACCGTGAAACAGAAACAGAACATTAGCGTGGACCAGAGATAGAACATTACCGTGGACCAGAAACGGAACATTACCGTGAAACAGAAACACAACATTATCGTGGACCAGAAACGGAACATTACCGTGAAACAGAAACAGAACATTAGGGTGGACCAGAGATAGAACATTACCGTGAACCAGAGACAGAACATTACCGTGAAACCGAAACAGAACATTACCGTGAAACCGAAACAGAACATTATCGTGGACCAAAGACGGAACATTATCGTGGACCAGAGACGGAACATTACCGTGAAACCGAACATTATCGTGGACCAGAAACGGAACATTATCGTGAAACCGAACATTACCGTGGACCAGAGACAGAACATTACCGTGAAACGGAAACAGAACATTACCGTGAAACTGAAACAGAACATTATCGTGGACCAGAAACGGAACATTATCGTGGACCAGAGACAGAACATTACCGTGAAACCGAAACAGAACATTATCATGGACCAAAACCGGAACATTATCGTGGACCAGAGACAGAACATTATCGTGCATCAGAGACAGAACATTATCGTGGACCAGAGACGGAACATTATCGTGGACCAGAGACAGAACATTACCGTGAAACCTAAACAGAACATTATCGTGGACCAGAAACGGAACATTATCGTGGACCAGAAACGGAACATTATCGTGGACCAGAGACCGAACTTTACCTTGAAACCGAACATTACCGTGGACTAGAGACAGAATATTACCATGGACCAGAGACAGAACATTACCATGAAACAGAACATTATCATGGACCAGAAACGGAACATTACCGTGAAACAGAAACACAACATAATCGTGGACCAGAAACGGAACATTACCGTGAAACAGAAACAGAACATTAGCGTGGACCAGAGATAGAACATTACCGTGGACCAGAAACGGAACATTACCATGAAACAGAAACACAACATTATCGTGGACCAGAAACGGAACATTACCGTGAAACAGAAACACAACATTATCGTGGACCAAAAACGGAACATTACCGTGAAACAGAAACAGAACATTAGCGTGGACCAGAGATAGAACATTACCGTGAACCAGAGACAGAACATTACCGTGAAACGGAAACAGAACATTACCGTGAAACCGAAACAGAACATTATCGTGGACCAAAGACGGAACATTATCATGGACCAAAGACGGAACATTACCGCAAAACCGAAACAGAACATTATCGTGGACCAGAAATGGAACATAACCGTGAAACCGAAACCGAAAATTATTGTGGACCAGAAACAGAACATTACCGTGAAACCGAAACAGAACATTATCGTGGACCAGAAATGGAACATTACCGTGAAACCGAAACAGAACATTATCGTGGACCACAAACGGAACATTACCGTGAAACAGAAACAGAACATTACCTTGGACCAGAAACGGAACATTATCGTGGACCAGAGAAAGAACATTACCGTGAAACCGAAACAGAATATTATCGTGGACCAGAAACGAAACATTACCGTGAAACCGAACATTATCGTGGACCAGACACAGACCATTACCGTGGACCAGAGACAGAACATTACCGTGAAACCGAAACAGAACAATATCGTGGACCAGAAACGGAACATTACCGTGAAACAGAAACACAAAATTATCGTGGACCAGAGACGGAACATTACCGTGAAACCGAACATTATCGTGGACCAGAGACAGAACATTACCGTGGACCAGAGACAGAACATTTCCGTGGACCAGAGACAGAACATTACCGTGGACCATAGACAGAACATTACCGTGGACCAGAGACAGAATATTACCATGGACCAGAGACAGAACATTACCATGAAACAGAACATTATCATGGACCAGAAACGGAACATTACCGTGAAACAGAAACACAACATTATCGTGGACCAGAGACGGAACATTATCGTGGACCACAGACAGAACATTACCGTGAAACCTAAACAGAACATTATCATGGACCAGAAACGGAACATTATCGTGAAACCGAACATTATCGTGGACCAGAGATGGAACATTACCGTGAAACAGAAACACAACAATACCATGGACCAGAGACAGATCATTACCGTGAAACCGAAACAGAACATTATCGTGGACCAGAAACGGAACATTACCGTGAAACCGAAACAGAACATTATCGTGGACCAGAAACGGAACATTACCGTGGACCAGAGACAGAACATTACCTTGAAACCAAAACGGAACATTATCATGGACCAGAAATGGAACATTATCGTGGACCAGAAACGGAACATTATCGTGGACCAGAGACCGAACTTTACCTTGAAACCGAACATTACCGTGGACCAGAGACAGAATATTACCATGGACCAGAGACAGAACATTACCATGAAACAGAACATTATCATGGACCAGAAACGGAACATTACCGTGAAACAGAAACACAACATTATCGTGGACCAGAGACGGAACATTACCGTGGACCAGAAATGGAACATTACCGTGAAACCGAACATTATCGTGGACCAGAGTCGGAACATTACCTTGAAACCGAACATTATCTTCGACCAGAAATCGAACATTATCGTGGACCAGAGACAGAACATTACCGTGGACAAGAAATGGAACATTACCGTGAAACCGAACATTACCATGGACCAGATACGGAACATTACTGTGGACCAGAGACGGAACATTACCGTGGACCAGAACATTACCGTGGACCAGAACATTACCGTGAAACCGAACATTATTGTCAAACCGAACATTATCGTGGACCAGAGACCGAACATTACCGTGAAACCCAACATTACCGTGGACCAGAGACCGAACATTACCGTGAAACCCAACATTACCGTGAAACCAAAACAGAACATTATCGTGGACCAGAAACAGAACATTACCGTGAAACAGAAACACAACATTATTGTGGACCAGAAACGGAAGATTACCGTGAAACAGAAACAGAACATTAGCGTGGACCAGAGATAGAACATTACCGTGGACCAGAAACGGAACATTACCGTGAAACCGAACATTATCGTGGACCAGATACAGAACATTACCGTGGACCAGAGACAGAACATTTCCGTGGACCAGAGACAGAACATTACCGTGGACCATAGACAGAACATTACCGTGGACCAGAGACAGAATATTACCATGGACCAGAGACAGAACATTACCATGAAACAGAACATTATCATGGACCAGAAACGGAACATTACCGTGAAACAGAAACACAACATTATCGTGGACCAGAGACGGAACATTATCGTGGACCACAGACAGAACATTACCGTGAAACCTAAACAGAACATTATCATGGACCAGAAACGGAACATTATCGTGAAACCGAACATTATCGTGGACCAGAGATGGAACATTACCGTGAAACAGAAACACAACAATACCATGGACCAGAGACAGATCATTACCGTGAAACCGAAACAGAACATTATCGTGGACCAGAAACGGAACATTACCGTGAAACCGAAACAGAACATTATCGTGGACCAGAAACGGAACATTACCGTGGACCAGAGACAGAACATTACCTTGAAACCAAAACGGAACATTATCATGGACCAGAAATGGAACATTATCGTGGACCAGAAACGGAACATTATCGTGGACCAGAGACCGAACTTTACCTTGAAACCGAACATTACCGTGGACCAGAGACAGAATATTACCATGGACCAGAGACAGAACATTACCATGAAACAGAACATTATCATGGACCAGAAACGGAACATTACCGTGAAACAGAAACACAACATTATCGTGGACCAGAGACGGAACATTACCGTGGACCAGAAATGGAACATTACCGTGAAACCGAACATTATCGTGGACCAGAGTCGGAACATTACCTTGAAACCGAACATTATCTTCGACCAGAAATCGAACATTATCGTGGACCAGAGACAGAACATTACCGTGGACAAGAAATGGAACATTACCGTGAAACCGAACATTACCATGGACCAGATACGGAACATTACTGTGGACCAGAGACGGAACATTACCGTGGACCAGAACATTACCGTGGACCAGAACATTACCGTGAAACCGAACATTATTGTCAAACCGAACATTATCGTGGACCAGAGACCGAACATTACCGTGAAACCCAACATTACCGTGGACCAGAGACCGAACATTACCGTGAAACCCAACATTACCGTGAAACCAAAACAGAACATTATCGTGGACCAGAAACAGAACATTACCGTGAAACAGAAACACAACATTATTGTGGACCAGAAACGGAAGATTACCGTGAAACAGAAACAGAACATTAGCGTGGACCAGAGATAGAACATTACCGTGGACCAGAAACGGAACATTACCGTGAAACAGAAACACAACATTATCGTGGACCAGAAACGGAACATTACCGTGAAACAGAAACAGAACATTAGGGTGGACCAGAGATAGAACATTACCGTGAACCAGAGACAGAACATTATCGTGAAACGGAAACAGAACATTACCGTGAAACCGAAACAGAACATTATCGTGGACCAAAGACGGAACATTATCGTGGACCAGAGACGGAACATTACCGTGAAACCGAACATTATCGTGGACCAGAAACGGAACATTATCGTGAAACCGAACATTACCGTGGACCAGAGACAGAACATTACCGTGAAACGGAAACAGAACATTACCGTGAAACTGAAACAGAACATTATCGTGGACCAGAAACGGAACATTATCGTGGACCAGAGACAGAACATTACCGTGAAACCGAAACAGAACATTATCATGGACCAAAACCGGAACATTATCGTGGACCAGAGACAGAACATTATCGTGGATCAGAGACAGAACATTATCGTGGACCAGAGACGGAACATTATCGTGGACCAGAGACAGAACATTACCGTGAAACCTAAACAGAACATTATCGTGGACCAGAAACGGAACATTATCGTGGACCAGAAACGGAAAATTATCGTGGACCAGAGACCGAACTTTACCTTGAAACGGAACATTACCGTGGACTAGAGACAGAATATTACCATGGACCAGAGACAGAACATTACCATGAAACAGAACATTATCATGGACCAGAAACGGAACATTACCGTGAAACAGAAACACAACATTATCGTGGACCAGAGACGGAACATTATCGTGGACCAAAGACAGAACATTACCGTGAAACCTAAACAGAACATTATCATGGACCAGAAACGGAACATTATCGTGAAACCGAACATTATCGTGGACCAGAGACGGAACATTACCGTGAAACAGAAACACAACAATACCATGGACCAGAGACAGATCATTACCGTGAAACCGAAACAGAACATTATCGTGGACCAGAAACGGAACATTATCGTGGACCAGAAACGGAACATTATCGTGGACCAGAGACCGAACTTTACCTTGAAACGGAACATTACCGTGGACTAGAGACAGAATATTACCATGGACCAGAGACAGAACATTACCATGAAACAGAACATTATCATGGACCAGAAACGGAACATTACCGTGAAACAGAAACACAACATTATCGTGGACCAGAGACAGAACATTACCGTGAAACCTAAACAGAACATTATCATGGACCAGAAACGGAACATTATCGTGAAACCGAACATTATCGTGGACCAGAGACGGAACATTACCGTGAAACAGAAACACAACAATACCATGGACCAGAGACAGATCATTACCGTGAAACCGAAACAGAACATTATCGTGGACCAGAAACGGAACATTACCGTGAAACCGAAACAGAACATTATCGTGGACCAGAAACGGAACATTACCGTGGACCAGAGACAGAACATTACCTTGAAACCAAAACGGAACATTATCATGGACCAGAAACGGAACATTATCGTGGACCAGAAACGGAACATTACCGTGGACCAGAAACGGAACATTACCGTGAAACCGAACATTATCGTGGACCAGAAACGGAACATTATCGTGAAACCGAACATTATCGTGGACCAGAGACGGAACATTACCGTGAAACAGAAACACAACATTATCGTGGACCAGAAACGGAACATTACCGTGAAACAGAAACACAACATTATCGTGGACCAGAAACGGAACATTACCGTGAAACAGAAACAGAACATTAGCGTGGACCAGAGATAGAACATTACCGTGAACCAGAGACAGAACATTACCGTGAAACCGAAACAGAACATTACCGTGAAACCGAAACAGAACATTATCGTGGACCAAAGACGGAGCATTATCGTGGACCAGAGACGGAACATTACCGTGAAACCGAACATTATCGTGGACCAGAAACGGAACATTATCGTGAAACCGAACATTATCGTGGACCAGAGACGGAACATTACCGTGAAACAGAAACAAAACATTACCGTGGACCAGAGACAGAACATTACCGTGAAACGGAAACAGAACATTACCGTGAAACTGAAACAGAACATTATGGTGGACCAGAAACGGAACATTATCGTGGACCAGAGACAGAACATTACCGTGAAACCGAAACAGAACATTATCGTGGACCAGAACCGGAACATTATCGTGGACCAGAGACAGAACATTATCGTGGATCAGAGACAGAACATTATCGTGGACCAGAGACGGAACATTATCGTGGACCAGAGACAGAACATTACCGTGAAACCTAAACAGAACATTATCGTGGACCAGAAACGGAACATTATCGTGAAACCGAACATTATCGTGGACCAGAAACACAACTTTATCGTGGACCAGAAACGGAACATTACCGTGAAACAGAAACACAACATTATCGTGGACCAGAGACGGAACATTACCGTGAAACCGAACATTATCGTGGACCAGAGATCGAACTTTATCGTGGACCAGAGACAGAACATTACGGTGGACCAGAAATGGAACATTACCGTGGACCAGAGACAGATCATTACTGTGGACCAGAGACCGAACTTTACCTTGAAACCGAACATTACCGTGGACCAGAGACAGAACATTACCATGGACCAGAGACAGAACATTACCATGAAACAGAACATTATCATGGACCAGAAACCGAACATTACCGTGGACCAGAGACAGAATATTACCATGGACCAGAGACAGAACATTACCATGAAACAGAACATTATCATGGACCAGAAACGGAACATTACCGTGAAACAGAAACACAACATTATCGTGGACCAGAGACGGAACATTATCGTGGACCAGAGACAGAACATTACCGTGAAACAGAAACACAACATTATCGTGGACCAGAAACGGAACATTATCGTGAAACCGAACATTATCGTGGACCAGAGACGGAACATTACCGTGAAACAGAAACACAACAATACCACGGACCAGAGACAGAACATTACCGTGAAACCGAAACAGAACATTATCGTGGACCAGAAACGGAACATTACCGTGAAACCGAAACAGAACATTATCGTGGACCAGAAACGGAACATTACCGTGGACCAGAGACAGAACATTACCTTGAAACCAAAACGGAACATTATCGTGGACCAGAAACGGAACATTATCTTGGACCAGAGAAAGAACATTACCGTGAAACCGAAACAGAACATTATCATGGACCAGGACCGGAACATTATCATGGACCAGAAACGGAACATTACCGTGAAACAGAAACACAACATTATCGTGGACCAGAGACGGAACATTACCGTGGACCAGAAATGGAACATTAACGTGAAACCGAACATTATCGTGGACCAGAGTCGGAACATTACCGTGAAACCGAACATTATCGTCGACCAGAAATCGAACATTATCGTGGACCAGAGACAGAACATTACCGTGGACAAGAAATGGAACATTACCGTGAAACCGAACATTACCATGGACCAGATACGGAACATTACTGTGGACCAGAGACGGAACATTACCGTGGACCAGAACATTACCGTGGACCAGAACATTACCGTGAAACCGAACATTATCGTCAAACCGAACATTATCGTGGACCAGAGACCGAACATTACCGTGAAACCCAACATTACCGTGGACCAGAGACCGAACATTACCGTGAAACCCAACATTACCGTGAAACCAAAACAGAACATTATCGTGGACCAGAAACGGAACATTACCGTGAAACAGAAACACAACATTATTGTGGACCAGAAACGGAAGATTACCGTGAAACAGAAACAGAACATTAGCGTGGACCAGAGATAGAACATTACCGTGGACCAGAAACGGAACATTACCGTGAAACAGAAACACAACATTATCGTGGACCAGAAACGGAACATTACCGTGAAACAGAAACAGAACATTAGGGTGGACCAGAGATAGAACATTACCGTGAACTAGAGACAGAACATTACCGTGAAACGGAAACACAACATTTCCGTGAAACCGAAACAGAACATTATCGTGGACCAAAGACGGAACATTATCGTGGACCAGAGACGGAACATTACCGTGAAACCGAACTTTATCGTGGACCAGAAACGGAACATTATCGTGAAACCGAACATTACCGTGGACCAGAGACAGAACATTACCGTGAAACGGAAACAGAACATTACCGTGAAACTGAAACAGAACATTATCGTGGACCAGAAACGGAACATTATCGTGGACCAGAGACAGAACATTACTGTGAAACCGAAACAGAACATTATCATGGACCAAAACCGGAACATTATCGTGGACCAGAGACAGAACATTATCGTGGATCAGAGACAGAACATTATCGTGGACCAGAGACGGAACATTATCGTGGACCAGAGACAGAACATTACCGTGAAACCTAAACAGAACATTATTGTGGACCAGAAACGGAACATTATCGTGGACCAGAAACGGAAAATTATCGTGGACCAGAGACCGAACTTTACCTTGAAACCGAACATTACCGTGGACTAGAGACAGAATATTACCATGGACCAGAGACAGAACATTACCATGAAACAGAACATTATCATGGACCAGAAACGGAACATTACCGTGAAACAGAAACACAACATTATCGTGGACCAGAAACGGAACATTACCGTGAAACAGAAACAGAACATTAACGTGGACCAGAGATAGAACATTATCGTGGACCAGAAATGGAACATTACCGTGAAACCGAAACAGAACATTATCGTGGACCACAAACGGAACATTACCGTGAAACAGAAACAGAACATTACCTTGGACCAGAAACGGAACATTATCGTGGACCAGAGAAAGAACATTACCGTGAAACCGAAACAGAATATTATCGTGGACCAGAAACGAAACATTACCGTGAAACCGAACATTATCGTGGACCAGACACAGACCATTACCGTGGACCAGAGACAGAACATTACCGTGAAACCGAAACAGAACAATATCGTGGACCAGAAACGGAACATTACCGTGAAACAGAAACACAAAATTATCGTGGACCAGAGACGGAACATTACCGTGAAACCGAACATTATCGTGGACCAGAGACAGAACATTACCGTGGACCAGAGACAGAACATTTCCGTGGACCAGAGACAGAACATTACCGTGGACCATAGACAGAACATTACCGTGGACCAGAGACAGAATATTACCATGGACCAGAGACAGAACATTACCATGAAACAGAACATTATCATGGACCAGAAACGGAACATTACCGTGAAACAGAAACACAACATTATCGTGGACCAGAGACGGAACATTATCGTGGACCACAGACAGAACATTACCGTGAAACCTAAACAGAACATTATCATGGACCAGAAACGGAACATTATCGTGAAACCGAACATTATCGTGGACCAGAGACGGAACATTACCGTGAAACAGAAACACAACAATACCATGGACCAGAGACAGATCATTACCGTGAAACCGAAACAGAACATTATCGTGGACCAGAAACGGAACATTACCGTGAAACCGAAACAGAACATTATCGTGGACCAGAAACGGAACATTACCGTGGACCAGAGACAGAACATTACCTTGAAACCAAAACGGAACATTATCATGGACCAGAAACGGAACATTATCGTGGACCAGAAACGGAACATTATCGTGGACCAGAGACCGAACTTTACCTTGAAACCGAACATTACCGTGGACCAGAGACAGAATATTACCATGGACCAGAGACAGAACATTACCATGAAACAGAACATTATCATGGACCAGAAACGGAACATTACCGTGAAACAGAAACACAACATTATCGTGGACCAGAGACGGAACATTACCGTGGACCAGAAATGGAACATTACCGTGAAACCGAACATTATCGTGGACCAGAGTCGGAACATTACCTTGAAACCGAACATTATCTTCGACCAGCAATCGAACATTATCGTGGACCAGAGACAGAACATTACCGTGGACAAGAAATGGAACATTACCGTGAAACCGAACATTACCATGGACCAGATACGGAACATTACTGTGGACCAGAGACGGAACATTACCGTGGACCAGAACATTACCGTGGACCAGAACATTACCGTGAAACCGAACATTATTGTCAAACCGAACATTATCGTGGACCAGAGACCGAACATTACCGTGAAACCCAACATTACCGTGGACCAGAGACCGAACATTACCGTGAAACCCAACATTACCGTGAAACCAAAACAGAACATTATCGTGGACCAGAAACAGAACATTACCGTGAAACAGAAACACAACATTATTGTGGACCAGAAACGGAAGATTACCGTGAAACAGAAACAGAACATTAGCGTGGACCAGAGATAGAACATTACCGTGGACCAGAAACGGAACATTACCGTGAAACAGAAACACAACATTATCGTGGACCAGAAACGGAACATTACCGTGAAACAGAAACAGAACATTAGGGTGGACCAGAGATAGAACATTACCGTGAACCAGAGACAGAACATTATCGTGAAACGGAAACAGAACATTACCGTGAAACCGAAACAGAACATTATCGTGGACCAAAGACGGAACATTATCGTGGACCAGAGACGGAACATTACCGTGAAACCGAACATTATCGTGGACCAGAAACGGAACATTATCGTGAAACCGAACATTACCGTGGACCAGAGACAGAACATTACCGTGAAACGGAAACAGAACATTACCGTGAAACTGAAACAGAACATTATCGTGGACCAGAAACGGAACATTATCGTGGACCAGAGACAGAACATTACCGTGAAACCGAAACAGAACATTATCATGGACCAAAACCGGAACATTATCGTGGACCAGAGACAGAACATTATCGTGGATCAGAGACAGAACATTATCGTGGACCAGAGACGGAACATTATCGTGGACCAGAGACAGAACATTACCGTGAAACCTAAACAGAACATTATCGTGGACCAGAAACGGAACATTATCGTGGACCAGAAACGGAACATTATCGTGGACCAGAGACCGAACTTTACCTTGAAACGGAACATTACCGTGGACTAGAGACAGAATATTACCATGGACCAGAGACAGAACATTACCATGAAACAGAACATTATCATGGACCAGAAACGGAACATTACCGTGAAACAGAAACACAACATTATCGTGGACCAGAGACAGAACATTACCGTGAAACCTAAACAGAACATTATCATGGACCAGAAACGGAACATTATCGTGAAACCGAACATTATCGTGGACCAGAGACGGAACATTACCGTGAAACAGAAACACAACAATACCATGGACCAGAGACAGATCATTACCGTGAAACCGAAACAGAACATTATCGTGGACCAGAAACGGAACATTACCGTGAAACCGAAACAGAACATTATCGTGGACCAGAAACGGAACATTACCGTGGACCAGAGACAGAACATTACCTTGAAACCAAAACGGAACATTATCATGGACCAGAAACGGAACATTATCGTGGACCAGAAACGGAACATTACCGTGGACCAGAAACGGAACATTACCGTGAAACCGAACATTATCGTGGACCAGAAACGGAACATTATCGTGAAACCGAACATTATCGTGGACCAGAGACGGAACATTACCGTGAAACAGAAACACAACATTATCGTGGACCAGAAACGGAACATTACCGTGAAACAGAAACACAACATTATCGTGGACCAGAAACGGAACATTACCGTGAAACAGAAACAGAACATTAGCGTGGACCAGAGATAGAACATTACCGTGAACCAGAGACAGAACATTACCGTGAAACCGAAACAGAACATTACCGTGAAACCGAAACAGAACATTATCGTGGACCAAAGACGGAGCATTATCGTGGACCAGAGACGGAACATTACCGTGAAACCGAACATTATCGTGGACCAGAAACGGAACATTATCGTGAAACCGAACATTATCGTGGACCAGAGACGGAACATTACCGTGAAACAGAAACAAAACATTACCGTGGACCAGAGACAGAACATTACCGTGAAACGGAAACAGAACATTACCGTGAAACTGAAACAGAACATTATGGTGGACCAGAAACGGAACATTATCGTGGACCAGAGACAGAACATTACCGTGAAACCGAAACAGAACATTATCGTGGACCAGAACCGGAACATTATCGTGGACCAGAGACAGAACATTATCGTGGATCAGAGACAGAACATTATCGTGGACCAGAGACGGAACATTATCGTGGACCAGAGACAGAACATTACCGTGAAACCTAAACAGAACATTATCGTGGACCAGAAACGGAACATTATCGTGAAACCGAACATTATCGTGGACCAGAAACACAACTTTATCGTGGACCAGAAACGGAACATTACCGTGAAACAGAAACACAACATTATCGTGGACCAGAGACGGAACATTACCGTGAAACCGAACATTATCGTGGACCAGAGATCGAACTTTATCGTGGACCAGAGACAGAACATTACGGTGGACCAGAAATGGAACATTACCGTGGACCAGAGACAGAACATTACTGTGGACCAGAGACCGAACTTTACCTTGAAACCGAACATTACCGTGGACCAGAGACAGAACATTACCATGGACCAGAGACAGAACATTACCATGAAACAGAACATTATCATGGACCAGAAACCGAACATTACCGTGGACCAGAGACAGAATATTACCATGGACCAGAGACAGAACATTACCATGAAACAGAACATTATCATGGACCAGAAACGGAACATTACCGTGAAACAGAAACACAACATTATCGTGGACCAGAGACGGAACATTATCGTGGACCAGAGACAGAACATTACCGTGAAACCTAAACAGAACATTATCATGGACCAGAAACGGAACATTATCGTGAAACCGAACATTATCGTGGACCAGAGACGGAACATTACCGTGAAACAGAAACACAACAATACCACGGACCAGAGACAGAACATTACCGTGAAACCGAAACAGAACATTATCGTGGACCAGAAACGGAACATTACCGTGAAACCGAAACAGAACATTATCGTGGACCAGAAACGGAACATTACCGTGGACCAGAGACAGAACATTACCTTGAAACCAAAACGGAACATTATCATGGACCAGAAACGGAACATTATCGTGGACCAGAAACGGAACATTACCGTGGACCAGAAACGGAACATTACCGTGAAACAGAAACACAACATTATCGTGGACCAGAAACGGAACATTACCGTGAAACAGAAACACAACATTATCGTGGACCAGAAACGGAACATTACCGTGAAACAGAAACAGAACATTAGCGTGGACCAGAGATAGAACATTACCGTGAACCAGAGACAGAACATTACCGTGAAACCGAAACAGAACATTACCGTGAAACCGAAACAGAACATTATCGTGGACCAAAGACGGAACATTATCGTGGACCAGAGACGGAACATTACCGTGAAACCGAACATTATCGTGGACCAGAAACGGAACATTATCGTGAAACCGAACATTATCGTGGACCAGAGACGGAACATTACCGTGAAACAGAAACAAAACATTACCGTGGACCAGAGACAGAACATTACCGTGAAACGGAAACAGAACATTACCGTGAAACTGAAACAGAACATTATGGTGGACCAGAAACGGAACATTATCGTGGACCAGAGACAGAACATTATCGTGGACCAGAACCGGAACATTATCGTGGACCAGAGACAGAACATTACCTTGAAACCAAAACGGAACATTATCATGGACCAGAAACGGAACATTATCGTGGACCAGAAACGGAACATTACCGTGGACCAGAAACGGAACATTACCGTGAAACAGAAACACAACATTATCGTGGACCAGAAACGGAACATTACCGTGAAACAGAAACACAACATTATCGTGGACCAGAAACGGAACATTACCGTGAAACAGAAACAGAACATTAGCGTGGACCAGAGATAGAACATTACCGTGAACCAGAGACAGAACATTACCGTGAAACCGAAACAGAACATTACCGTGAAACCGAAACAGCACATTATCGTGGACCAAAGACGGAACATTATCGTGGACCAGAGACGGAACATTACCGTGAAACCGAACATTATCGTGGACCAGAAACGGAACATTATCGTGAAACCGAACATTATCGTGGACCAGAGACGGAACATTACCGTGAAACAGAAACAAAACATTACCGTGGACCAGAGACAGAACATTACCGTGAAACGGAAACAGAACATTACCGTGAAACTGAAACAGAACATTATGGTGGACCAGAAACGGAACATTATCGTGGACCAGAGACAGAACATTATCGTGGACCAGAACCGGAACATTATCGTGGACCAGAGACAGAACATTATCGTGGATCAGAGACAGAACATTATCGTGGACCAGAGACGGAACATTATCGTGGACCAGAGACAGAACATTACCGTGAAACCTAAACAGAACATTATCGTGGACCATAAACGGAACATTATCGTGAAACCGAACATTATCGTGGACCAGAAACACAACTTTATCGTGGACCAGAAACGGAACATTACCGTGAAACAGAAACACAACATTATCGTGGACCAGAGACGGAACATTACCGTGAAATCGAACATTATCGTGGACCAGAGACAGAACATTACCGTGGACAAGAAATGGAACATTACCTGGTCCACCCTAATGTTCTGTTTCTGTTTCACGGTAATGTTCCGTTTCTGGTCCACGATAATGTTGTGTTTCTGTTTCACATTATCGTGGACCAGAGATCGAACTTTATCGTGGACCAGAGACAGAACATTACGGTGGACCAGAAATGGAACATTACCGTGGACCAGAGACAGATCATTACTGTGGACCAGAGACCGAACTTTACCTTGAAACCGAACATTACCGTGGACCAGAGACAGAACATTACCATGGACCAGAGACAGAACATTACCATGAAACAGAACATTATCATGGACCAGAAACCGAACATTACCGTGGACCAGAGACAGAATATTACCATGGACCAGAGACAGAACATTACCATGAAACAGAACATTATCATGGACCAGAAACGGAACATTACCGTGAAACAGAAACACAACATTATCGTGGACCAGAGACGGAACATTATCGTGGACCAGAGACAGAACATTACCGTGAAACAGAAACACAACATTATCGTGGACCAGAAACGGAACATTATCGTGAAACCGAACATTATCGTGGACCAGAGACGGAACATTACCGTGAAACAGAAACACAACAATACCACGGACCAGAGACAGAACATTACCGTGAAACCGAAACAGAACATTATCGTGGACCAGAAACGGAACATTACCGTGAAACCGAAACAGAACATTATCGTGGACCAGAAACGGAACATTACCGTGGACCAGAGACAGAACATTACCTTGAAACCAAAACGGAACATTATCGTGGACCAGAAACGGAACATTATCTTGGACCAGAGAAAGAACATTACCGTGAAACCGAAACAGAACATTATCATGGACCAGGACCGGAACATTATCATGGACCAGAAACGGAACATTACCGTGAAACAGAAACACAACATTATCGTGGACCAGAGACGGAACATTACCGTGGACCAGAAATGGAACATTACCGTGAAACCGAACATTATCGTGGACCAGAGTCGGAACATTACCGTGAAACCGAACATTATCGTCGACCAGAAATCGAACATTATCGTGGACCAGAGACAGAACATTACCGTGGACAAGAAATGGAACATTACCGTGAAACCGAACATTACCATGGACCAGATACGGAACATTACTGTGGACCAGAGACGGAACATTACCGTGGACCAGAACATTACCGTGGACCAGAACATTACCGTGAAACCGAACATTATCGTCAAACCGAACATTATCGTGGACCAGAGACCGAACATTACCGTGAAACCCAACATTACCGTGGACCAGAGACCGAACATTACCGTGAAACCCAACATTACCGTGAAACCAAAACAGAACATTATCGTGGACCAGAAACGGAACATTACCGTGAAACAGAAACACAACATTATTGTGGACCAGAAACGGAAGATTACCGTGAAACAGAAACAGAACATTAGCGTGGACCAGAGATAGAACATTACCGTGGACCAGAAACGGAACATTACCGTGAAACAGAAACACAACATTATCGTGGACCAGAAACGGAACATTACCGTGAAACAGAAACAGAACATTAGGGTGGACCAGAGATAGAACATTACCGTGAACCAGAGACAGAACATTACCGTGAAACGGAAACACAACATTTCCGTGAAACCGAAACAGAACATTATCGTGGACCAAAGACGGAACATTATCGTGGACCAGAGACGGAACATTACCGTGAAACCGAACTTTATCGTGGACCAGAAACGGAACATTATCGTGAAACCGAACATTACCGTGGACCAGAGACAGAACATTACCGTGAAACGGAAACAGAACATTACCGTGAAACTGAAACAGAACATTATCGTGGACCAGAAACGGAACATTATCTTGGACCAGAGAAAGAACATTACCGTGAAACCGAAACAGAACATTATCATGGACCAGGACCGGAACATTATCATGGACCAGAAACGGAACATTACCGTGAAACAGAAACACAACATTATCGTGGACCAGAGACGGAACATTACCGTGGACCAGAAATGGAACATTACCGTGAAACCGAACATTATCGTGGACCAGAGTCGGAACATTACCGTGAAACCGAACATTATCGTCGACCAGAAATCGAACATTATCGTGGACCAGAGACAGAACATTACCGTGGACAAGAAATGGAACATTACCGTGAAACCGAACATTACCATGGACCAGATACGGAACATTACTGTGGACCAGAGACGGAACATTACCGTGGACCAGAACATTACCGTGGACCAGAACATTACCGTGAAACCGAACATTATCGTCAAACCGAACATTATCGTGGACCAGAGACCGAACATTACCGTGAAACCCAACATTACCGTGGACCAGAGACCGAACATTACCGTGAAACCCAACATTACCGTGAAACCAAAACAGAACATTATCGTGGACCAGAAACGGAACATTACCGTGAAACAGAAACACAACATTATTGTGGACCAGAAACGGAAGATTACCGTGAAACAGAAACAGAACATTAGCGTGGACCAGAGATAGAACATTACCGTGGACCAGAAACGGAACATTACCGTGAAACAGAAACACAACATTATCGTGGACCAGAAACGGAACATTACCGTGAAACAGAAACAGAACATTAGGGTGGACCAGAGATAGAACATTACCGTGAACCAGAGACAGAACATTACCGTGAAACGGAAACACAACATTTCCGTGAAACCGAAACAGAACATTATCGTGGACCAAAGACGGAACATTATCGTGGACCAGAGACGGAACATTACCGTGAAACCGAACTTTATCGTGGACCAGAAACGGAACATTATCGTGAAACCGAACATTACCGTGGACCAGAGACAGAACATTACCGTGAAACGGAAACAGAACATTACCGTGAAACTGAAACAGAACATTATCGTGGACCAGAAACGGAACATTATCGTGGACCAGAGACAGAACATTACTGTGAAACCGAAACAGAACATTATCATGGACCAAAACCGGAACATTATCGTGGACCAGAGACAGAACATTATCGTGGATCAGAGACAGAACATTATCGTGGACCAGAGACGGAACATTATCGTGGACCAGAGACAGAACATTACCGTGAAACCTAAACACAACATTATCGTGGACCAGAAACGGAACATTACCGTGAAACAGAAACAGAACATTAGCGTGGACCAGAGATAGAACATTACCGTGGACCAGAAACGGAACATTACCGTGAAACAGAAACACAACATTATCGTGGACCAGAAACGGAACATTACCGTGAAACAGAAACACAACATTATCGTGGACCAGAAACGGAACATTACCGTGAAACAGAAACAGAACATTAGCGTGGACCAGAGATAGAACATTACCGTGAACCAGAGACAGAACATTACCGTGAAACGGAAAAAGAACATTACCGTGAAACCGAAACAGAACATTATCGTGGACCAAAGACGGAACATTATCGTGGACCAGAGACGGAACATTACCGTGAAACCGAACATTATCGTGGACCAGAAACGGAACATTATCGTGAAACCGAACATTATCGTGGACCAGAGACAGAACATTACCGTGAAACAGAAACAAAACATTACCGTGGACCAGAGACAGAACATTACCGTGAAACGGAAACAGAACATTACCGTGAAACTGAAACAGAACATTATCGTGGACCAGAAACGGAACATTATCGTGGACCAGAGACAGAACATTACCGTGAAACCGAAACAGAACATTATCATGGACCAGAACCGGAACATTATCGTGGACCAGAGACAGAACATTATCGTGGATCAGAGACAGAACATTACCGTGAAACATAAACAGAACATTATCGTGGACCAGAAACGGAACATTATCGTGAAACCGAACATTATCGTGGACCAGAAACACAACTTTATCGTGGACCAGAAACGGAACATTACCGTGAAACAGAAACACAACATTATCGTGGACCAGAGACGGAACATTACCGTGAAACCGAACATTATCGTGGACCAGAGATCGAACTTTATCGTGGACCAGAGACAGAACATTACGGTGGACCAGAAATGGAACATTACCGTGGACCAGAGACAGAACATTACTGTGGACCAGAGACCGAACTTTACCTTGAAACCGAACATTACCGTGGACCAGAGACAGAACATTACCATGGACCAGAGACAGAACATTACCATGAAACAGAACATTATCATGGACCAGAAACCGAACATTACCGTGGACCAGAGACAGAATATTACCATGGACCAGAGACAGAACATTACCATGAAACAGAACATTATCATGGACCAGAAACGGAACATTACCGTGAAACAGAAACACAACATTATCGTGGACCAGAGACGGAACATTATCGTGGACCAGAGACAGAACATTACCGTGAAACCTAAACAGAACATTATCATGGACCAGAAACGGAACATTATCGTGAAACCGAACATTATCGTGGACCAGAGACGGAACATTACCGTGAAACAGAAACACAACAATACCACGGACCAGAGACAGAACATTACCGTGAAACCGAAACAGAACATTATCGTGGACCAGAAACGGAACATTACCGTGAAACCGAAACAGAACATTATCGTGGACCAGAAACGGAACATTACCGTGGACCAGAGACAGAACATTACCTTGAAACCAAAACGGAACATTATCGTGGACCAGAAACGGAACATTATCTTGGACCAGAGAAAGAACATTACCGTGAAACCGAAACAGAACATTATCATGGACCAGGACCGGAACATTATCATGGACCAGAAACGGAACATTACCGTGAAACAGAAACACAACATTATCGTGGACCAGAGACGGAACATTACCGTGGACCAGAAATGGAACATTACCGTGAAACCGAACATTATCGTGGACCAGAGTCGGAACATTACCGTGAAACCGAACATTATCGTCGACCAGAAATCGAACATTATTGTGGACCAGAGACAGAACATTACCGTGGACAAGAAATGGAACATTACCGTGAAACCGAACATTACCATGAACCAGATACGGAACATTACTGTGGACCAGAGACAGAACATTACCGTGGACCAGAACATTACCGTGGACCAGAACATTACCGTGAAACCGAACATTATCGTCAAACCGAACATTATCGTGGACCAGAGACCGAACATTACCGTGAAACCCAACATTACCGTGGACCAGAGACCGAACATTACCGTGAAACCCAACATTTACGTGAAACCAAAACAGAACATTATCGTGGACCAGAAACGGAACATTACCGTGAAACAGAAACACAACATTATTGTGGACCAGAAACGGAAGATTACCGTGAAACAGAAACAGAACATTAGCGTGGACCAGAGATAGAACATTACCGTGGACCAGAAACGGAACATTACCGTGAAACAGAAACACAACATTATCGTGGACCAGAAACGGAACATTACCGTGAACCAGAAACAGAACATTACCGTGAAACGGAAACACAACATTACCGTGAAACCGAAACAGAACATTATCGTGGACCAAAGACGGAACATTATCGTGGACCAGAGACGGAACATTACCGTGAAACCGAACATTATCGTGGACCAGAAACGGAACATTATCGTGAAACCGAACATTACCGTGGACCAGAGACAGAACATTACCGTGAAACGGAAACAGAACATTACCGTGAAACTGAAACAGAACATTATCGTGGACCAGAAACGGAACATTATCGTGGACCAGAGACAGAACATTACCGTGAAACCGAAACAGAACATTATCATGGACCAAAACCGGAACATTATCGTGGACCAGAGACAGAACATTATCGTGGATCAGAGACAGAACATTATCGTGGACCAGAGACGGAACATTATCGTGGACCAGAGACAGAACATTACCGTGAAACCTAAACAGAACATTATCGTGGACCAGAAACGGAACATTATCGTGGACCAGAAACGGAAAATTATCGTGGACCAGAGACCGAACTTTACCTTGAAACCGAACATTACCGTGGACTAGAGACAGAATATTACCATGGACCAGAGACAGAACATTACCATGAAACAGAACATTATCATGGACCAGAAACGGAACATTACCGTGAAACAGAAACACAACATTATCGTGGACCAGAAACGGAACATTACCGTGAAACAGAAACAGAACATTAGCGTGGACCAGAGATAGAACATTACCGTGGACCAGAAACGGAACATTACCGTGAAACAGAAACACAACATTATCGTGGACCAGAAACGGAACATTACCGTGAAACAGAAACAGAACATTAGCGTGGACCAGAGATAGAACATTACCGTGAACCAGAGACAGAACATTACCGTGAAACGGAAACAGAACATTACCGTGAAACCGAAACAGAACATTATCGTGGACCAAAGACGGAACATTATCGTGGACCAGAGACGGAACATTACCGTGAAACCGAACATTATCGTGGACCAGAAACGGAACATTATCGTGAAACCGAACATTATCGTGGATCAGAGACGGAACATTACCGTGAAACAGAAACAAAACATTACCGTGGACCAGAGACAGAACATTACCGTGAAACGGAAACAGAACATTACCGTGAAACTGAAACAGAACATTATCGTGGACCAGAAACGGAACATTATCGTGGACCAGAGACAGAACATTACCGTGAAACCGAAACAGAACATTATCATGGACCAGAACCGTAACATTATCGTGGACCAGAGACAGAACATTATCGTGGATCAGAGACAGAACATTACCGTGAAACATAAACAGAACATTATCGTGGACCAGAAACGGAACATTATCGTGAAACCGAACATTATCGTGGACCAGAAACACAACTTTATCGTGGACCAGAAACGGAACATTACCGTGAAACAGAAACACAACATTATCGTGGACCAGAGACGGAACATTACCGTGAAACCGAACATTATCGTGGACCAGAGATCGAACTTTATCGTGGACCAGAGACAGAACATTACGGTGGACCAGAAATGGAACATTACCGTGGACCAGAGACAGAACATTACTGTGGACCAGAGACCGAACTTTACCTTGAAACCGAACATTACCGTGGACCAGAGACAGAACATTACCATGGACCAGAGACAGAACATTACCATGAAACAGAACATTATCATGGACCAGAAACCGAACATTACCGTGGACCAGAGACAGAATATTACCATGGACCAGAGACAGAACATTACCATGAAACAGAACATTATCATGGACCAGAAACGGAACATTACCGTGAAACAGAAACACAACATTATCGTGGACCAGAGACGGAACATTATCGTGGACCAGAGACAGAACATTACCGTGAAACCTAAACAGAACATTATCATGGACCAGAAACGGAACATTATCGTGAAACCGAACATTATCGTGGACCAGAGACGGAACATTACCGTGAAACAGAAACACAACAATACCACGGACCAGAGACAGAACATTACCGTGAAACCGAAACAGAACATTATCGTGGACCAGAAACGGAACATTACCGTGAAACCGAAACAGAACATTATCGTGGACCAGAAACGGAACATTACCGTGGACCAGAGACAGAACATTACCTTGAAACCAAAACGGAACATTATCGTGGACCAGAAACGGAACATTATCTTGGACCAGAGAAAGAACATTACCGTGAAACCGAAACAGAACATTATCATGGACCAGGACCGGAACATTATCATGGACCAGAAACGGAACATTACCGTGAAACAGAAACACAACATTATCGTGGACCAGAGACGGAACATTACCGTGGACCAGAAATGGAACATTACCGTGAAACCGAACATTATCGTGGACCAGAGTCGGAACATTACCGTGAAACCGAACATTATCGTCGACCAGAAATCGAACATTATTGTGGACCAGAGACAGAACATTACCGTGGACAAGAAATGGAACATTACCGTGAAACCGAACATTACCATGAACCAGATACGGAACATTACTGTGGACCAGAGACGGAATATTACCGTGGACAAGAGAAGGAACATTACCGTGAAACCGAAACAGAATATTATCGTGGACCAGAAACGGAATATTACAGTGAAACCGAAACAGAACATTATCGTTGACCAGAGACGGAACATTACCGTGAAACCTAACATTATCGTGGACCAGAACATTACCGTGAAACCGAACATTATCGTCAAACCGAACATTATCGTGGACCAGAGACCGAACATTACCGTGAAACCCAACATTACCGTGGACCAGAGACCGAACATTACCGTGAAACCCAACATTACAGTGAAACCAAAACAGAACATTATCGTGGACCAGAAACGGAACATTACCGTGAAACAGAAACACAACATTATTGTGGACCAGAAACGGAAGATTACCGTGAAACAGAAACAGAACATTATCGTGGACCAGAAACGGAACATTACCGTGAAACAGAAACACAACATTATCGTGGACCAGAAACGGAACATTACCGTGAAACAGAAACAGAACATTAGGGTGGACCAGAGATAGAACATTACCGTGAACCAGAGACAGAACATTACCGTGAAACGGAAACACAACATTACCGTGAAACCGAAACAGAACATTATCGTGGACCAAAGACGGAACATTATCGTGGACCAGAAACGGAACATTACCGTGAAACAGAAACAGAACATTAGGGTGGACCAGAGATAGAACATTACCGTGGACCAGAAACGGAACATTACCGTGAAACAGAAACACAACATTATCGTGGACCAGAAACGGAACATTACCGTGAAACAGAAACAGAACATTAGGGTGGACCAGAGATAGAACATTACCGTGAACCAGAGACAGAACATTACCGTGAAACGGAAACACAACATTACCGTGAAACCGAAACAGAACATTATCGTGGACCAAAGACGGAACATTATCGTGGACCAGAGACGGAACATTACCGTGAAACCGAACATTATCGTGGACCAGAAACGGAACATTATCGTGAAACCGAACATTACCGTGGACCAGAGACAGAACATTACCGTGAAACGGAAACAGAACATTACCGTGAAACTGAAACAGAACATTATCGTGGACCAGAAACGGAACATTATCGTGGACCAGAGACAGAACATTACCGTGAAACCGAAACAGAACATTATCATGGACCAAAACCGGAACATTATCGTGGACCAGAGACAGAACATTATCGTGGATCAGAGACAGAACATTATCGTGGACCAGAGACGGAACATTATCGTGGACCAGAGACAGAACATTACCGTGAAACCTAAACAGAACATTATCGTGGACCAGAAACACAACATTATCGTGGACCAGAAACGGAACATTACCGTGAAACAGAAACACAACATTATCGTGGACCAGAGACGGAACATTACCGTGAAACCGAACATTATCGTTGACCAGAGATCGAACTTTATCGTGGACCAGAGACAGAACATTACCGTGGACCAAAAATTGAACATTACCGTGGACCAGAGACAGAACATTACTGTGGACCAGAGACCGAACTTTACCTTGAAACCGAACATTACCGTGGACCAGAGACAGAACATTACCATGGACCAGAGACAGAACATTACCATGAAACAGAACATTATCATGGACCAGAAACGGAACATTACCGTGAATCAGAAACAAAACATTATCGTGGACCAGAGACGGAACATTACCGTGGACAAGAGAAGGAACATTACCGTGAAACCGAAACAGAATATTATCGTGGACCAGAAACGGAATATTACAGTGAAACCGAAACAGAACATTATCGTTGACCAGAGACGGAACATTACCGTGAAACCTAACATTATCGTGGACCAGAGATCGAACATTACCGTGGACCAGAGACAGAACATTACCGTGGACCAGAGACAGAACATTACCGTGGACCAGAGACAGAACATTACCGTGGACCAGAGACAGAACATTACCGTGGACCAGAGACAGAACATTACTTTGGACCAGAGACCGAACTTTATCTTGAAACCGAACATTACCGTAGACAAGAAACAGAACATTACCATGGCCCAGAGACAGAACATTACCGTGAAACAGAACATTATCATGGACCAGAAACGGAACATTACCGTGAAACAGAAACACAACATTTTCGTGGACCAGAGACGGAACATTACCGTGGACCAGAGACGGAACATTACCGTGAAACCGAAACAGAACATTATCGTGGACCAGAAATGGAACATTACCGTGAAACCGAAACAGAACATTATTGTGGACCAGAAACAGAACATTACCGTGAAACCGAAACAGAACATTATCGTGGACCAGAAATGGAACATTACCGTGAAACCGAAACAGAACATTATCGTGGACCAGAAACGGAACATTACCGTGAAACAGAAACAGAACATTACCGTGGACCAGAAACGGAACATTATCGTGGACCAGAGAAAGAACATTACCGTGAAACCGAAACAGAACATTATCGTGGACCAGAAACGGAACATTACCGTGAAACCGAACATTATCGTGGACCAGACACAGAACATTACCGTGGACCAGAGACAGAACATTACCGTGAAACCGAAACAGAACAATATCGTGGACCAGAAACGGAACATTACCGTGAAACAGAAACACAACATTATCGTGGACCAGAGACGGAACATTACCGTGAAACCGAACATTATCGTGGACCAGAGATCGAACATTATCGTGGACCAGAAATGGAACATTACCGTGGAACCGAAACAGAACATTATTGTGGACCAGAAACAGAACATTACCGTGAAACCGAAACAGAACATTATCGTGGACCAGAAATGGAACATTACCGTGAAACCGAAACAGAACATTATCGTGGACCAGAAACGGAACATTACCGTGAAACAGAAACAGAACATTACCGTGGACCAGAAACGGAACATTATCGTGGACCAGAGAAAGAACATTACCGTGAAACCGAAACAGAACATTATCGTGGACCAGAAACGGAACATTACCGTGAAACCGAAACAGAACAATATCGTGGACCAGAAACGGAACATTACCGTGAAACAGAAACACAAAATTATCGTGGACCAGAGACGGAACATTACCGTGAAACCGAACATTATCGTGGACCAGAGATCGAACATTACCGTGGACCAGAGACAGAACATTACCGTTGACAAGAAACAGAACATTACCGTGGACCAGAGACAGAACATTTCCGTGGACCAGAGACAGAACATTACCGTGGACCAGAGACAGAACATTACTGTGGACCAGAGACCGAACTTTACCATGAAACAGAACATTATCATGGACCAGAAACGGAACATTACCGTGAAACAGAAACACAACATTATCGTGGACCAGAGACGGAACATTATGGTGGACCAGAGACGGAACATTATCGTGGACCAGAGACAGAAAATTACCGTGAACCCTAAACAGAACATTATCGTGGACCAGAAACGGAACATTATCCTGAAACCGAACATTATCGTGGACCAGAGACGGAACATTACCGTGAAACAGAAACACAATATTACCGTGGACCAGAGACAGAACATTACCGTGAAACCGAAACAGAACATTATCGTGGACCAGAAACGGAACATTACCGTGAAACCGAAACAGAACATTATCGTGGACCAGAAACGGAACATTACCGTGGACCAGAGACAGAACATTACCTTGAAACCAAAACGGAACATTATCGTGGACCAGAAACGGAACATTATCGTGGACCAGAAACGGAACATTACCGTGAAACCGAAAAAGAACATTATCATGGACCAGAACCGGAACATTATCGTGGATCAGAGACAGAACATTATCGTGGACCAGAGACGGAACATTATCGTGGACCAGAGACAGAACATTACCGTGAAACCTAAACAGAACATTATCGTGGACCAGAAACGGAACATTATCGTGAAACCGAACATTATCGTGGACCAGAAACACAACATTATCGTGGACCAGAAACGGAACATTACCGTGAAATAGAAACACAACATTATCGTGGACCAGAGACGGAACATTACCGTGAAACCGAACATTATCGTGGACCAGACACAGAACATTACCGTGGACCAGAGACAAAACATTACCGTGAAACCGAACATTATCGTGGACCAGAAACGGAACATTACCGTGAAACAGAAACACAAAATTATCGTGGACCAGAAACGGAACATTACCGTGATACAGAAACAGAACATTATCGTGGACCAGAGACGGAACATTACCGTGAAACCGAACATTATCGTGGACCAGAGACAGAACATTACCGTGAACCCTAAACAGAACATTATCGTGGACCAGAAACGGAACATTATCCTGAAACTGAACATTATCGTGGACCAGAGACGGAACATTACCGTGAAACAGAAACACAATATTACCGTGGACCAGAGACAGAACATTACCGTGAAACCGAAACAGAACATTATCGTGGACCAGAAACGGAACATTACCGTGAAACCGAAACAGAACATTATCGTGGACCAGAAACGGAACATTACCGTGGACCAGAGACAGAACATTACCTTGAAACCAAAACGGAACATTATCGTGGACCAGAAACGGAACATTATCGTGGACCAGAAACGGAACATTACCGTGAAACCGAAAAAGAACATTATCATGGACCAGAACCGGAACATTATCGTGGATCAGAGACAGAACATTATCGTGGACCAGAGACGGAACATTATCGTGGACCAGAGACAGAACATTACCGTGAAACCTAAACAGAACATTATCGTGGACCAGAAACGGAACATTATCGTGAAACCGAACATTATCGTGGACCAGAATCACAACATTATCGTGGACCAGAAACGGAACATTACCGTGAAACAGAAACACAACATTATCGTGGACCAGAGACGGAACATTACCGTGAAACCGAACATTATCGTTGACCAGACACAGAACATTACCGTGGACCAGAGACAAAACATTACCGTGAAACCGAACATTATCGTGGACCAGAAACGGAACATTACCGTGAAACAGAAACACAAAATTATCGTGGACCAGAAACGGAAAATTACCGTGAAACAGAAAAACAACATTATCGTGGACCAGAAACGGAACATTACCGTGAAAAAGAAACACAACATTATTGTGGACCAGAAACGGAACATTATCATGAAACACAACATTACCGTGGACCAGAAACGGAACATTACCGTGAAACAGAAACACAACATTATCGTGGAACAGAAACAGAACATTACCGTGAAACAGAAACAGAACATTACCGTGGACCAGAAACAGAACATTACCGTGAAAAAGAAACAGAACATTAGCGTGGACCAGAGACAGAACATTACCGTGAAACAGAAACAGAACATTAGCGTGGACCAGAGACAGAACATTACCGTGAAACAGAAAATTATCATGGACCAGAAACATAACATTACCATGAAACAGAAACAGAACATTATCGTGGACCAGAGACGGAACATTACCGTGGACCAGAGACGGAACATTACCGTGAAACCGAAACAGAACAATATCGTGGACCAGAGATCGAACTTTATCGTGGACCAGAGACAGAACATTACCGTGGACCAAAAATGGAACATTACCGTGGACCAGAGACAGAACATTACTGTGGACCAGAGACCGAACTTTACCTTGAAACCGAACATTACCGTGGACCAGAGACAGAACATTACCATGGACCAGAGACAGAACATTACCATGAAACAGAACATTATCATGGACCAGAAACGGAACATTACCGTGAATCAGAAACACAACATTATCGTGGACCAGAGACGGAACATTACCGTGGACAAGAGAAGGAACATTACCGTGAAACCGAAACAGAATATTATCGTGGACCAGAAACGGAATATTACAGTGAAACCGAAACAGAACATTATCGTTGACCAGAGACGGAACATTACCGTGAAACCTAACATTATCGTGGACCAGAAACGGAACATTACCGTGAAACAGAAACACAAAATTATCGTGGACCAGAAACGGAACATTACCGTGATACAGAAACAGAACATTATCGTGGACCAGAGACGGAACATTACCGTGAAACCGAACATTATCGTGGACCAGAGACAGAACATTACCGTGAACCCTAAACAGAACATTATCGTGGACCAGAAACGGAACATTATCCTGAAACCGAACATTATCGTGGACCAGAGACGGAACATTACCGTGAAACAGAAACACAATATTACCGTGGACCAGAGACAGAACATTACCGTGAAACCGAAACAGAACATTATCGTGGACCAGAAACGGAACATTACCGTGAAACCGAAACAGAACATTATCGTGGACCAGAAACGGAACATTACCGTGGACCAGAGACAGAACATTACCTTGAAACCAAAACGGAACATTATCGTGGACCAGAAACGGAACATTATCGTGGACCAGAAACGGAACATTACCGTGAAACCGAAAAAGAACATTATCATGGACCAGAACCGGAACATTATCGTGGATCAGAGACAGAACATTATCGTGGACCAGAAACGGAACATTATCGTGGACCAGAGACAGAACATTACCGTGAAACCTAAACAGAACATTATCGTGGACCAGAAACGGAACATTATCGTGAAACCGAACATTATCGTGGACCAGAAACACAACATTATCGTGGACCAGAAACGGAACATTACCGTGAAACAGAAACACAACATTATCGTGGACCAGAGACGGAACATTACCGTGAAACCGAACATTATCGTTGACCAGACACAGAACATTACCGTGGACCAGAGACAAAACATTACCGTGAAACCGAACATTATCGTGGACCAGAAACGGAACATTACCGTGAAACAGAAACACAAAATTATCGTGGACCAGAAACGGAACATTACCGTGATACAGAAACAGAACATTATCGTGGACCAGAGACGGAACATTACCGTGAAACCGAACATTATCGTGGACCAGAGATCGAACATTATCGTGGACCAGAGACAGAACATTACCGTGGACCAGAGACAGAACATTACCGTGGTCCAGAGACAGAACATTACCGTGGACCAGAGACCGAACTTTACCTTGAAACCGAACATTACCGTGGACCAGAAACAGAAAATTACCATGGACCAGAGACAGAACATTACCGTGAAACAGAACATTATCATGGACCAGAAACGGAACATTACCGTGAAACAGAAACACTACATTATCGTGGACCAGAGACGGAACATTACCGTGGACCAGACACGGAACATTACCGTGAAACCGAAACAGAACATTATCGTGGACCAGAAACGGAACATTACCGTGAAACTGAAACAGAACATTATCGTGGACCAGAGACGGAACATTACCGTGAAACAGAAACACAACATTACCGTGGACAAGAGACAGAACATTACCGTGAAACGGAAAAAGAACATTACCGTGAAACCGAAACAGAACATTATCGTGGACCAGAAACGGAACATTACCGTGAAACAGAAACACAAAATTATCGTGGACCAGAAACGGAACATTACCATGAAACAGAACATTATCGTGGACCAAAGACGGAACATTATCGTGGACCAGTGACGGAACATTACCGTGAAACCGAACATTATCGTGGACCAGACACAGAACATTACCGTGGACCAGAGACAGAACATTACCGTGAAACCGAACATTATCGTGGACCAGAAACGGAACATTACCGTGAAACAGAAACACAAAATTATCGTGGACCAGAAACGGAACATTACCGTGATACAGAAACAGAAAATTATTGTGGACCAGAAACAGAACATTACCGTGAAATCGAAACAGAACATTATCGTGGACCAGAAATGGAACATTACCGTGAAACCGAAACAGAACATTATCGTGGACCAGAAACGGAACATTACCGTGAAACAGAAAAAGAACATTACCGTGGACCAGAAACGGAACATTATCGTGGACAGGAGAAAGAACATTACCGTGAAACCGAAACAGAACATTATCGTGGACCAGAAACGGAACATTACCGTGAAACCGAAACAGAACAATATCGTGGACCAGAAACGGAACATTACCGTGAAACAGAAACACAAAATTATCGTGGACCAGAGACGGAACATTACCGTGAAACCGAACATTATCGTGGACCAGAGATCGAACATTACCGTGGACCAGAGACAGAAAATTACCGTTGACAAGAAACAGAACATTACCGTGGACCAGAGACAGAACATTTCCGTGGACCAGAGACAGAACATTACCGTGGACCAGAGACAGAACATTACTGTGGACCAGAGACCGAACTTTACCTTGAAACCGAACATTACCGTGGACCAGAGACAGAACATTATCATGGACCAGAAACGGAACATTACCGTGAAACAGAAACACAACATTATCGTGGACCAGAGACGGAACATTATCGTGGACCAGAGACGGAACATTATCGTGGACCAGAGACAGAACATTACCGTGAACCCTAAACAGAACATTATCGTGGACCAGAAACGGAACATTATCCTGAAACCGAACATTATCGTGGACCAGAGACGGAACATTACCGTGAAACAGAAACACAATATTACCGTGGACCAGAGACAGAACATTACCGTGAAACCGAAACAGAACATTATCGTGGACCAGAAACGGAACATTACCGTGAAACCGAAACAGAACATTATCGTGGACCAGAAACGGAACATTACCGTGGACCAGAGACAGAACATTACCTTGAAACCAAAACGGAACATTATCGTGGACCAGAAACGGAACATTATCGTGGACAAGAAACGGAACATTACCGTGAAACCGAAAAAGAACATTATCATGGACCAGAACCGGAACATTATCGTGGATCAGAGACAGAACATTATCATGGACCAGAGACAGAACATTACCGTGAAACCTAAACAGAACATTATCGTGGACCAGAAACGGAACATTATCGTGAAACCGAACATTATCGTGGACCAGAAACACAACATTATCGTGGACCAGAAACGGAACATTACCGTGAAACAGAAACACAACATTATCGTGGACCAGAGACGGAACATTACCGTGAAACCGAACATTATCGTGGACCAGACACAGAACATTACCGTGGACCAGAGACAAAACATTACCGTGAAACCGAACATTATCGTGGACCAGAGACGGAACATTACCGTGAAACCGAACATTATCGTGGACCAGAGACAGAACATTACCCTGAACCCTAAACAGAACATTATCGTGGACCAGAAACGGAACATTATCCTGAAACCGAACAGTATCGTGGACCAGAGACGGAACATTACCGTGAAACAGAAACACAATATTACCGTGGACCAGAGACAGAACATTACCGTGAAACCGAAACAGAACATTATCGTGGACCAGAAACGGAACATTACCGTGAAACCGAAACAGAACATTATCGTGGACCAGAAACGGAACATTACCGTGGACCAGAGACAGAACATTACCTTGAAACCAAAACGGAACATTATCGTGGACCAGAAACGGAACATTATCGTGGACCAGAAACGGAACATTACCGTGAAACCGAAAAAGAACATTATCATGGACCAGAACCGGAACATTATCGTGGATCAGAGACAGAACATTATCGTGGACCAGAGACGGAACATTATCGTGGACCAGAGACAGAACATTACCGTGAAACCTAAAAAGAACATTATCGTGGACCAGAAACGGAACATTATCGTGAAACCGAACATTATCGTGGACCAGAAACACAACATTATCGTGGACCAGAAACGGAACATTACCGTGAAACAGAAACACAACATTATCGTGTACCAGAGACAAAACATTACCGTGAAACCGAACATTATCGTGGACCAGAAACGGAACATTACCGTGATACAGAAACAGAACATTATCGTGGACCAGAGACGGAACATTACCGTGAAACCGAACATTATCGTGGACCAGAGATCGAACATTATCGTGGACCAGAGACAGAACATTACCGTGGACCAGAGACAGAACATTACCGTGGTCCAGAGACAGAACATTACCGTGGACCAGAGACCGAACTTTACCTTGAAACCGAACATTACCGTGGACCAGAAACAGAAAATTACCATGGACCAGAGACAGAACATTACCGTGAAACAGAACATTATCATGGACCAGAAACGGAACATTACCGTGAAACAGAAACACTACATTATCGTGGACCAGAGACGGAACATTACCGTGGACCAGAGACGGAACATTACCGTGAAACCGAAACAGAACATTATCGTGGACCAGAAACGGAACATTACCGTGAAACTGAAACAGAACATTATCGTGGACCAGAGACGGAACATTACCGTGAAACAGAAACACAACATTACCGTGGACAAGAGACAGAACATTACCGTGAAACGGAAAAAGAACATTACCGTGAAACCGAAACAGAACATTATCGTGGACCAGAAACGGAACATTACCGTGAAACAGAAACACAAAATTATCGTGGACCAGAAACGGAACATTACCATGAAACAGAACATTATCGTGGACCAAAGACGGAACATTATCGTGGACCAGTGACGGAACATTACCGTGAAACCGAACATTATCGTGGACCAGACACAGAACATTACCGTGGACCAGAGACAAAACATTACCATGAAACCGAACATTATCGTGGACCAGAAACGGAACATTACCGTGAAACAGAAACACAACATTATCGTGGACCAGAAACGGAACATTACCGTGAAACAGAAACAGAACATTAGCGTGGACCAGAGTCAGAACTTTACCGTGAACCAGAGACAGAACATTACCGTGAAACAGAAACACAACATTACCGTGGACCAGAGACAGAACATTACCGTGAAACGGAAACAGAACATTACCGTGGACCAGAAACGGAACATTATCATGGACCAGAGACAGAACATTATCGTGGACCAAAGACGGAACATTATCATAGACCAGAGACGGAACATTACCGTGAAACCGAACATTATTGTGGACCAGACACAGAACATTACCGTGGACCAGAGACAGAACATTATCGTGGACCAGAAACGGAACATTACCGTGAAACAGAAACACAAAATTATCGTGGACCAGAAACGGAACATTACCGTGAAAGAGAAACACAACATTATCGTGGACCAGAGACGGAACATTACCGTGAAACCGAACATTATCGTGGACCAGAGACGGAACATTACCGTGAAACCGAACATTATCGTGGACCAGAGACAGAACATTACCGTGAAACGGAAACAGAACATTACCGTGGACCAGAAACGGAACATTATCATGCACCAGAGACAGAACATTATCGTGGACCAAAGACGGAACATTATCATAGACCAGAGACGGAACATTACCGTGAAACCAAACATTATCGTGGACCAGAGACGGAACATTACCGTGGACCAGAGATGGAACATTACCGTGAAACCGAAACAGAACATTATCGTGGACCAGAAACGGAACATTACCGTGAAACTGAAACAGAACATTATCGTGGACCAGAGACGGAACATTACCGTGAAACAGAAACACAACATTACCGTGGACAAGAGACAGAACATTACCGTGAAACGGAAAAAGAACATTACCGTGAAACCGAAACAGAACATTATCGTGGACCAGAAACGGAACATTACCGTGAAACAGAAACACAAAATTATCGTGGACCAGAAACGGAACATTACCATGAAACAGAACATTATCGTGGACCAAAGACGGAACATTATCGTGGACCAGTGACGGAACATTACCGTGAAACCGAACATTATCGTGGACCAGACACAGAACATTACCGTGGACCAGAGACAAAACATTACCATGAAACCGAACATTATCGTGGACCAGAAACGGAACATTACCGTGAAACAGAAACACAACATTATCGTGGACCAGAAACGGAACATTACCGTGAAACAGAAACAGAACATTAGCGTGGACCAGAGTCAGAACTTTACCGTGAACCAGAGACAGAACATTACCGTGAAACAGAAACACAACATTACCGTGGACCAGAGACAGAACATTACCGTGAAACGGAAACAGAACATTACCGTGGACCAGAAACGGAACATTATCATGGACCAGAGACAGAACATTATCGTGGACCAGAAACGGAACATTATCATGGACCAGAGACAGAACATTATCGTGGACCAAAGACGGAACATTATCATAGACCAGAGACGGAACATTACCGTGAAACCGAACATTATTGTGGACCAGACACAGAACATTACCGTGGACCAGAGACAGAACATTATCGTGGACCAGAAACGGAATATTACCGTGAAACAGAAACACAAAATTATCGTGGACCAGAAACGGAACATTACCGTGAAAGAGAAACACAACATTATCGTGGACCAGAGACGGAACATTACCGTGAAACCGAACATTATCGTGGACCAGAGACGGAACATTACCGTGAAACCGAACATTATCGTGGACCAGAGACAGAACATTACCGTGAAACGGAAACAGAACATTACCGTGGACCAGAAACGGAACATTATCATGCACCAGAGACAGAACATTATCGTGGACCAAAGACGGAACATTATCATAGACCAGAGACGGAACATTACCGTGAAACCAAACATTATCGTGGACCAGACAACGAACATTACCGTGGACCAGAGACAGAACATTACCATGAAACCGAAACAGAACATTATCGTGGACCAGAAACGGAACATTACCGTGAAACAGAAACACAAAATTATCTTGGACCAGAAACGGAACATTACCGTGAAACAGATACACAACATTATCGTGGACCAGAGACGGAACATTACCGTGAAACCGAACATTATCATGGACCAGAGTTCGAACATTACCGTGGACCAGAGACAGAACATTACCGTGGACCAGAGACAGAACTTTACCGTGAAAAAGAAACACAACATTATCGTGAAACAGAAACACAACATTATCGTGGACCAGAAACGGAACATTACCGTGAAACAGAAACAGAACATTAGCGTGGACCAGAGTCAGAACTTTACCGTGAACCAGAGACAGAACATTACCGTGAAACAGAAACACAACATTACCGTGGACCAGAGACAGAACATTACCGTGAAACGGAAACAGAACATTACCGTGGACCAGAAACGGAACATTATCATGGACCAGAGACAGAACATTATCGTGGACCAAAGACGGAACATTATCATAGACCAGAGACGGAACATTACCGTGAAACCGAACATTATTGTGGACCAGACACAGAACATTACCGTGGACCAGAGACAGAACATTATCGTGGACCAGAAACGGAACATTACCGTGAAACAGAAACACAAAATTATCGTGGACCAGAAACGGAACATTACCGTGAAAGAGAAACACAACATTATCGTGGACCAGAGACGGAACATTACCGTGAAACCGAACATTATCGTGGACCAGAGACGGAACATTACCGTGAAACCGAACATTATCGTGGACCAGAGACAGAACATTACCGTGAAACGGAAACAGAACATTACCGTGGACCAGAAACGGAACATTATCATGCACCAGAGACAGAACATTATCGTGGACCAAAGACGGAACATTATCATAGACCAGAGACGGAACATTACCGTGAAACCAAACATTATCGTGGACCAGAGACGGAACATTACCGTGGACCAGAGACGGAACATTACCGTGAAACCGAAACAGAACATTATCGTGGACCAGAAACGGAACATTACCGTGAAACTGAAACAGAACATTATCGTGGACCAGAGACGGAACATTACCGTGAAAAAGAAACACAACATTACCGTGGACAAGAGACAGAACATTACCGTGAAACGGAAAAAGAACATTACCGTGAAACCGAAACAGAACATTATCGTGGACCAGAAACGGAACATTACCGTGAAACAGAAACACAAAATTATCGTGGACCAGAAACGGAACATTACCATGAAACAGAACATTATCGTGGACCAAAGACGGAACATTATCGTGGACCAGTGACGGAACATTACCGTGAAACCGAACATTATCGTGGACCAGACACAGAACATTACCGTGGACCAGAGACAAAACATTACCATGAAACCGAACATTATCGTGGACCAGAAACGGAACATTACCGTGAAACAGAAACACAACATTATCGTGGACCAGAAACGGAACATTACCGTGAAACAGAAACAGAACATTAGCGTGGACCAGAGTCAGAACTTTACCGTGAACCAGAGACAGAACATTACCGTGAAACAGAAACACAACATTACCGTGGACCAGAGACAGAACATTACCGTGAAACGGAAACAGAACATTACCGTGGACCAGAAACGGAACATTATCATGGACCAGAGACAGAACATTATCGTGGACCAAAGACGGAACATTATCATAGACCAGAGACGGAACATTACCGTGAAACCGAACATTATTGTGGACCAGACACAGAACATTACCGTGGACCAGAGACAGAACATTATCGTGGACCAGAAACGGAATATTACCGTGAAACAGAAACACAAAATTATCGTGGACCAGAAACGGAACATTACCGTGAAAGAGAAACACAACATTATCGTGGACCAGAGACGGAACATTACCGTGAAACCGAACATTATCGTGGACCAGAGACGGAACATTACCGTGAAACCGAACATTATCGTGGACCAGAGACAGAACATTACCGTGAAACGGAAACAGAACATTACCGTGGACCAGAAACGGAACATTATCATGCACCAGAGACAGAACATTATCGTGGACCAAAGACGGAACATTATCATAGACCAGAGACGGAACATTACCGTGAAACCAAACATTATCGTGGACCAGACAACGAACATTACCGTGGACCAGAGACAGAACATTACCATGAAACCGAAACAGAACATTATCGTGGACCAGAAACGGAACATTACCGTGAAACAGAAACACAAAATTATCTTGGACCAGAAACGGAACATTACCGTGAAACAGATACACAACATTATCGTGGACCAGAGACGGAACATTACCGTGAAACCGAACATTATCATGGACCAGAGTTCGAACATTACCGTGGACCAGAGACAGAACATTACCGTGGACCAGAGACAGAACTTTACCGTGAAAAAGAAACAGAACATTACCGTGGACCAGAAACGGAACATTATCTTGGACCAGAGAAAGAACATTACCGTGGACCAGAGACAGAACATTATCGTGGACCAGAGATCAAACATTACCGTGGACCAGAGACAGAACATTATCGTGGACCAGAAACGGAACATTACCGTGAAAAAGAAACAGAACATTACTGTGGACCAGAAACGGAACATTATCGTGGACCAGAGAAAGAACATTACCGTGAAACCGAAACAGAACATTATCGTGGACCAGAAACGGAACATTACCGTGAAACCGAACATTATCGTGGACCAGACACAGAACATTACCGTGGACCAGAGACAGAACATTACCGTGAAACCGAAACAGAACATTATCGTGGACCAGAAACGGAACATTACCGTGAAACAGAAACACAAAATTATCGTGGACAAGAGACAGAACATTACCGCGGACCAGAGACAGAACATTACCGTGGACCAGAGACAGAACATTTCCGTGGACCAGAGACAGAACATTTCCGTGGACCAGAGACAGAACATTTCCGTGGACCAGAGACAGAACATTACCGTGGACCAGAGACAGAACATTACTGTGGACCAGAGACCGAACTTTACCTTGAAACCGAACATTACCGTGGACCAGAGACAGAATATTACCATGGACCAGAGACAGAACATTACCATGAAACAGAACATTATCATGGACCAGAAACGGAACATTACCGTGAAACAGAAAAACAACATTATCGTGGACCAGAGACGGAACATTATCGTGGACCAGAAACGGAACATTATCGTGAAACCGAACATTATCGTGGACCAGAGACGGAACATTACCGTGAAACAGAAACACAACATTACCGTGGACCAGAGACAGAACATTACCGTGAAACGGAAACAGAACATTACCGTGAAACAAAAACAGAACATTATCGTGGACCAGAAACGGAACATTACCGTGAAACAGAAACACAAAATTATCGTGGACCAGAAACGGAACATTACCATGAAACAGAACATTATCGTGGACCAAAGACGGAACATTATCGTGGACCAGAGACGGAACATTACCGTGAAACCGAACATTATCGTGGACCAGACACAGAACATTACCGTGGACCAGCGACAGAACATTACCATGAAACCGAACATTATCGTGGACCAGAAACGGAACATTACCGTGAAACAGAAACAAAAAATTATCGTGGACCAGAAACGGAACATTACCGTGATACAGAAACAGAACATTATCGTGTACCAGAGACAGAACATTACCGTGAAACCGAACATTATCGTGGACCAGAGATCGAACATTACCGTGGACCAGAGACCGAACATTACCTTGAAACAGAACATTATCGTGGACCAGAAACGGAACATTACCGTGAAACAGAAACACAAAATTATCGTGGACCAGAAACGGAACATTACCGTGAAACAGAAACACAACATTATCGTGGACCAGAGACGGACCATTACCGTGAAACCGAACATTATCGTGGACCAGAGATCGAACATTACCGTGGACCAGTGACAGAACATTAACGTGGACCAGAGACAGAACATTACCGTGAAAAAGAAACAAAACATTACCGTGGACCAGAAACGGAACATTATATTGGACCAGAGAAAGAACATTACCGTGGACCAGAGACAGAACATTATCGTGGACCAGAGATCGAACATTACCGTGGACCAGAGACAGAAAATTATCGTGGACCAGAAACGGAACTTTACCATGAAACTGAACATTATCGTGAACCAGACACAGAACATTACCGTGGACCAGAGACAGAACATTACCGTGAAACCGAACATTATCGTGAAACCGAGCATTATCGTGGACCAGAGACCGAACATTACCGTGAAACTGAACATTACCGTGGACCAAAGACCAAACATTACCATGAAACCGAAACAGAACATTATCGTGGACCAGAAACGGAACATTACCGTGAAACAGAAACACAACATTACCTGGACCAGAAACGGAACATTACCGTGAAACAGAAACAGAACATTAGCGTGGACCAGAGACAGAACATTACCGTGAAACAGAAAAACAACATTATCGTGGACCAGAAACGGAACATTACCGTGAACCAGAGACAGAACATTACCGTGAAACAGAAACACAACATTACCGTGGACCAGAGACAGAACATTACCGTGAAACGGAAACAGAACATTACCGTGGACCAGAAACGGAACATTATCATGGACCAGAGACAGAACATTATCGTGGACCAAAGACGGAACATTATCATAGACCAGAGACGGAACATTACCGTGAAACCGAACATTATCGTGGACCAGAAACGGAACATTATCGTGGACCAGAGAAAGAACATTACCGTGAAACCGAAACAGAACATTATCGTGGACCAGAAACGGAACATTACCGTGAAACCGAAATAGAACATTATCGTGGACAAGAAACGGAACATTACCGTGAAACAGAAACACAAAATTATCGTGGACCAGAGACAGAACATTACCGTGGACCAGAGACAGAACATTACCGTGGACCAGAGACAGAACATTACCGTGAAACCGAAATAGAACATTATCGTGGACCAGAAACGGAACATTACCGTGAAACAGAAACACAAAATTATCGTGGACCAGAGACAGAACATTACCGTGGACCAGAGACAGAACATTACCGTGGACCAGAGACAGAACATTTCCGTGGACCAGAGACAGAACATTTCCGTGGACCAGAGACAGAACATTACCGTGGACCAGAGACAGAACATTACTGTGGACCAGAGACCAAACTTTACCTTGAAACCGAACATTACCGTGGACCAGAGACAAAATATTACCATGGACCAGAGACAGAACATTACCATGAAACAGAACATTATCATGGACCAGAAACGGAACATTACCGTGAAACAGAAAAACAACATTATCGTGGACCAGAGACGGAACATTATCGTGGACCAGAAACGGAACATTATCGTGAAACCGAACATTATCGTGGACCAGAGACGAAACATTACCGTGAAACAGAAACACAACATTACCGTGGACCAGAGACAGAACATTACCGTGAAACGGAAACAGAACATTACCGTGAAACAAAAACAGAACATTATCGTGGACCAGAAACGGAACATTACCGTGAAACAGAAACACAAAATTATCGTGGACCAGAAACGGAACATTACCATGAAACAGAACATTATCGTGGACCAAAGACGGAACATTATCGTGGACCAGAGACGGAACATTACCGTGAAACCGAACATTATCGTGGACCAGACACAGAACATTACCGTGGACCAGAGACAGAACATTACCATGAAACCGAACATTATCGTGGACCAGAAACGGAACATTACCGTGAAACAGAAACAAAAAATTATCGGGGACCAGAAACGGAACATTACCGTGATACAGAAACAGAACATTATCGTGGACCAGAGACGGAACATTACCGTGAAACCGAACATTATCGTGGACCAGAGATCGAACATTATCGTGGACCAGAGACAGAATATTACCGTGGACCAGAAATGGAACATTACCGTGAAAAACAAACAGAACATTACCGTGGACCAGAAACGGAACATTATCGTGGACCAGAGAAAGAACATTACCGTGAAACCGAACATTATCGTGGACCAGACACAGAACATTACCGTGGACCAGAGACAGAACATTACCGTGAAACCGAAATAGAACATTATCGTGGACCAGAAACGGAACATTACCGTGAAACAGAAACACAAAATTATCGTGGACCAGAGACAGAACATTACCGTGGACCAGACACAGAACATTACCGTGGACCAGAGACAGAACATTTCCGTGGACCAGAGACAGAACATTTCCGTGGACCAGAGACCAAACTTTACCTTGAAACCGAACATTACCGTGGACCAGAGACAAAATATTACCATGGACCAGAGACAGAACATTACCATGAAACAGAACATTATCATGGACCAGAAACGGAACATGACCGTGAAACAGAAAAACAACATTATCGTGGACCAGAGACGGAACATTATCGTGGACCAGAAACGGAACATTATCGTGAAACCGAACATTATCGTGGACCAGAGACGGAACATTACCGTGAAACAGAAACACAACATTACCGTGGACCAGAGACAGAACATTACCGTGAATCGGAAACAGAACATTACCGTGAAACAAAAACAGAACATTATCGTGGACCAGAAACGGAACATTACCGTGAAACAGAAACACAAAATTATCGTGGACCAGAGACAGAACATTACCGTGGATCAGAGACAGAACATTACCGTGGACCAGAGACAGAACATTTCCGTGGACCAGAGACAGAACATTTCCGTGGACCAGAGACAGAACATTACCGTGGACCAGAGACAGAACATTACTGTGGACCAGAGACCGAACTTTACCTTGAAACCGAACATTACCGTTGACCAGAGACAGAATATTACCATGGACCAGAGACAGAACATTACCATGAAACAGAACATTATCATGGACCAGAAACGGAACATTACCGTGAAACAGAAAAACAACATTATCGTGGACCAGAGACGGAACATTATCGTGGACCAGAAACGGAACATTATCGTGAAACCGAACATTATCGTGGACCAGAGACGGAACATTACCGTGAAACAGAAACACAACATTACCGTGGACCAGAGACAGAACATTACCGTGAAACGGAAACAGAACATTACCGTGAAACAAAAACAGAACATTATCGTGGACCAGAAACGGAACATTACCGTGAAACAGAAACACAAAATTATCGTGGACCAGAAACGGAACATTACCATGAAACAGAACATTATCGTGGACCAAAGACGGAACATTATCGTGGACCAGAGACGGAACATTACCGTGAAACCGAACATTATCGTGGACCAGACACAGAACATTACCGTGGACCAGCGACAGAACATTACCATGAAACCGAACATTATCGTGGACCAGAAACGGAACATTACCGTGAAACAGAAACAAAAAATTATCGTGGACCAGAAACGGAACATTACCGTGATACAGAAACAGAACATTATCGTGTACCAGAGACAGAACATTACCGTGAAACGGAACATTATCGTGGACCAGAGATCGAACATTATCGTGGACCAGAGACAGAATATTACCATGGACCAGAGACAGAACATTACCGTGGACCAGAGACAGAACATTACCGTGGACCAGAGACCGAACATTACCTTGAAACAGAACATTATCGTGGACCAGAAACGGAACATTACCGTGAAACAGAAACACAAAATTATCGTGGACCAGAAACGGAACATTACCGTGAAACAGAAACACAACATTATCGTGGACCAGAGACGGAACATTACCGTGAAACCGAACATTATCGTGGACCAGAGATCGAACATTACCGTGGACCAGAGACAGAACATTACCTTGGACATGAGACAGAACATTACAGTGAAAAAGAAACAAAACATTACCGTGGACCAGAAACGGAACATTATATTGGACCAGAGAAAGAACATTACCGTGGACCAGAGACAGAACATTATCGTGGACCAGAGATCGAACATTACCGTGGACCAGAGACAGAAAATTATCGTGGACCAGAGACAAAATATTACCATGGACCAGAGACAGAACATTACCATGAAACAGAACATTATCATGGACCAGAAACGGAACATTACCGTGAAACAGAAAAACAACATTATCGTGGACCAGAGACGGAACATTATCGTGGACCAGAAACGGAACATTATCGTGAAACCGAACATTATCGTGGACCAGAGACGGAACATTACCGTGAAACAGAAACACAACATTACCGTGGACCAGAGACAGAACATTACCGTGAAACGGAAACAGAACATTACCGTGAAACAAAAACAGAACATTATCGTGGACCAGAAACGGAACATTACCGTGAAACAGAAACACAAAATTATCGTGGACCAGAAACGGAACATTACCATGAAACAGAACATTATCTTGGACCAAAGACGGAACATTATCGTGGACCAGAGACGGAACATTACCATGAAACCGAACATTATCGTGGACCAGACACAGAACATTACCGTGAAACAGAAACAAAAAATTATCGGGGACCAGAAATGGAACATTACCGTGATACAGAAACAGAACATTATCGTGGACCAGAGACGGAACATTACCGTGAAACCGAACATTATCGTGGACCAGAGATCGAACATTATCGTGGACCAGAGACAGAATATTACCGTGGACCAGAGACAGAACATTACCGTGGACCAGAGACAGAACATTACCGTGGACCAGAGACCGAACATTACCTTGAAACAGAACATTATCGTGGACCAGAAACGGAACATTACCGTGAAACAGAAACACAAAATTATCGTGGACAAGAAACGGAACATTACCGTGAAACAGAAACAGAACATTATCGTGGACCAGAAACGGAACATTACCGTGAAACAGAAACACAAAATTATCGTGGACAAGAAACGGAACATTACCGTGAAACAAAAACAGAACATTACCGTGGACCAGAAACGGAACATTATCTTGGACCAGAGAAAGAACATTACCGTGGACCAGAGACAGAACATTATCGTGGACCAGAGATCGAACATTACCGTGGACCAGAGACAGAACATTATCGTGGACCAGAAACGGAACATTAAAGTGAAAAAGAAACAGAACATTACCGTGGACCAGAAACGGAACATTATCGTGGACCAGAGAAAGAACACTACCGTGAAACCGAAACAGAACATTATCGTGGACCAGAAACGGAACATTACCATGAAACCGAACATTATCGTGGACCAGACACAGAACATTACCGTGGACCAGAGACAGAACATTACCGTGAAACCGAAACAGAACATTATCGTGGACCAGAAACGGAACATTCCCGTGGACCAGAGACAGAACATTACCGTGGACCAGAGACAGAACATTTCCGTGGACCAGAGACAGAAAATTTGCGTGGACCAGAGACAGAACATTACCGTGGACCAGAGACAGAACATTACTGTGGACCAGAGACCGAACTTTACCTTGAAACCGAACATTACCGTGGACCAGAGACAGAATATTACCATGGACCAGAGACAGAACATTACCATGAAACAGAACATTATCATGGACCAGAAACGGAACATTACCGTGAAACAGAAAAACAACATTATCGTGGACCAGAGACGGAACATTATCGTGGACCAGAAACGGAACATTATCGTGAAAACGAACATTATCGTGGACCAGAGACGGAACATTACCGTGAAACAGAAACACAACATTACCGTGGACCAGAAACGGAACATTACCGTGAAACAGAAACACAACATTATCGTGGACCAGAAATGGAACATTATCGTGGACCAGAGACGGAACATTACCGTGAAACAGAAACACAACATTACCGTGGACCAGAGACAGAACATTACCGTGAAACGGAAACAGAACATTACCGTGAAACCGGAACAGAACATTATCGTGGACCAGAAACGGAACATTACCGTGAAACAGAAACACAAAATTATCGTGGACCAGAAACGGAACATTACCATGAAACAGATCATTATCGTGGACCAAAGACGCAACATTATCGTGGACCAGAGACGGAACATTACCGTGAAACCGAACATTATCGTGGACCAGACACAGAACATTACCGTGGACCAGAGACAGAACATTACCATGAAACCGAACATTATCGTGGACCAAAAACGGAACATTACCGTGAAACAGAAACAAAAAATTATCGTGGACCAAAAACGGAACATTACCGTGAAACCGAACATTATCGTGGACCAGAGATCGAACATTATCGTGGACCAGAGACAGAATATTACCGTGGACCAGAGACAGAACATTACCGTGGACCAGAGACAGAACATTACCGTGGACCAGAGACCGAACATTACCTTGAAACCGAACATTACCGTGGACCAGAAACAGAAAATTACCATGGACCAGAGACAGAACATTACCGTGAAACAGAACATTGTCATGGACCAGAAACGGAACATTACCGTGAAACAGAAACACAACATTATCGTGGACCAGAGACGGAACATTACCGTGGACCAGAGACGAAACGTTACCGTGAAACCGAAACAGAACATTATCGTGGACCAGAAACGGAACATTACCCTGAAACCGAAACAGAACATTATCGTGGACCAGACACAGAACATTACCGTGAAACCGAACATTATCGTGGACCAGAGATCGAACATTACCGTGGACCAGAGACAGAACATTACGGTGGACCAGAGACAGAACATTACCGTGGACCAGAGACCGAACTTTACCTTGAAACCGAACATTACCCTGGACCAGAGACAGAACATTACTGTGAAACAGAACATTATCATGGACCAGAAACGGAACATTACCGTGAAACAGAAACAGAACATTATCGTGGACCAGAAACGGAACATTACCGTGAAACCGAAACAGAAGATTATCGTGGACCAGAAACGGAACATTACCGTGAAACAGAAAAACAACATTACCGTGGACCAGAGACAGAACATTACCTTGAAACCAAAACAGAACATTATCGTGGACCAGAAACGGAACATTATCGTGGACCAGAGACAGAACATTACCGTGAAACCGAAACAGAACATTATCGTGGACCAGAAACGGAACATTATCGTGGATCAGAGACAGAACATTATGGTGGACCAGAGACGGACCATTATCATGGACCAGAGACAGAACATTACCGTGAAACCTAAACAGAACATTATCCTTGACCAGAAACGGATCATTATCGTGAAACCGAACATTATCGTGGACCAGAAACCCAAAATTATCGTGGACCAGAGACAGAACATTACCATGAAACCGAAACAGAACATTATCGTGGACCAGAAACGGAACATTACCGTGAAACGGAAACAGAACATTACCGTGGACCAGAAACGGAACATTATCATGGACCAGAGACAGAACATTATCGTGGACCAAAGACGGAACATTATCATAGACCAGAGACGGAACATTACCGTGAAACCGAACATTATCGTGGACCAGACACAGAACATTACCGTGGACCAGAGACAGAACATTACCAAGAAACCGAAACAGAACATTATCGTGGACCAGAAACGGAAACTTACCGTGAAACAGAAACACAAAATTATGGTGGACCAGAAACGGAACATTACCGTGAAACAGAAACACAACATTATCGTGGACCAGAGACGGAACATTACCGTGAAACCGAACATTATCGTGGACCAGAGATCGAACATTACCGTGGACCAGAGACAGAACATTACCGTGGACCAGAGACAGAACATTACCGTGAAAAAGAAACAGAACATTACCGTGGACCAGAAACGGAACATTATCTTGGACCAGAGAAAGAACATTACCGTGGACCAGAGACAGAACATTATCGTGGACCAGAGATCGAACATTACCGTGGACCAGAGACAGAACATTATCGTGGACCAGAAACGGAACATTACCGTGAAAAAGAAACAGAACATTACCGTGTACCAGAAACGGAACATTATCGTGGACCAGAGAAAGAACACTACCGTGAAACCGAAACAGAACATTATCGTGGACCAGAAACGGAACATTACCATGAAACCGAACATTATCGTGGACCAGACACAGAACATTACCGTGGACCAGAGACAGAACATTACCGTGAAACCGAAACAGGACATTATCGTGGACCAGAAACGGAACATTCCCGTGGACCAGAGACAGAACATTACCGTGGACCAGAGACAGAACATTTCCGTGGACCAGAGACAGAACATTTCCGTGGACCAGAGACAGAACATTACCGTGGACCAGAGACAGAATATTACTGTGGACCAGAGACCGAACTTTACCTTGAAACCGAACATTACCGTGGACCAGAGACAGAATATTACCATGGACCAGAGACAGAACATTACCATGAAACAGAACATTATCATGGACCAGAAACGGAACATTACCGTGAAACAGAAAAACAACATTATCGTGGACCAGAGACGGAACATTATCGTGGACCAGAAACGGAACATTATCGTGAAAACGAACATTATCGTGGACCAGAGACGGAACATTACCGTGAAACAGAAACACAACATTACCGTGGACCAGAAACGGAACATTACCGTGAAACACAAACACAACATTATCGTGGACCAGAAATGGAACATTATCGTGAAACCGAACATTATCGTGGACCAGAGACGGAACATTACCGTGAAACAGAAACTCAACATTACCGTGGACCAGAGACAGAACATTACCGTGAAACGCAAACAGAACATTACCGTGAAACCGAAACAGAACATTATCGTGGACCAGAAACGGAACATTACCGTGAAACAGAAACACAAAATTATCGTGGACCAGAAACGGAACATTACCATGAAACAGATCATTATCGTGGACCAAAGACGCAACATTATCGTGGACCAGAGACGGAACATTACCGTGAAACCGAACATTATCGTGGACCAGACACAGAACATTACCGTGGACCAGAGACAGAACATTACCATGAAACCGAACATTATCGTGGACCAAAAACGGAACATTACCGTGAAACAGAAACAAAAAATTATCGTGGACCAAAAACGGAACATTACCGTGAAACCGAACATTATCGTGGACCAGAGATCGAACATTATCGTGGACCAGAGACAGAATATTACCGTGGACCAGAGACAGAACATTACCGTGGACCAGAGACAGAACATTACCGTGGACCAGAGACCGAACATTACCTTGAAACCGAACATTACCGTGGACCAGAAACAGAAAATTACCATGGACCAGAGACAGAACATTACCGTGAAACAGAACATTGTCATGGACCAGAAACGGAACATTACCGTGAAACAGAAACACAACATTATCGTGGACCAGAGACGGAACATTACCGTGGACCAGAGACGGAACGTTACCGTGAAACCGAAACAGAACATTATCGTGGACCAGAAACGGAACATTACCCTGAAACCGAAACAGAACATTATCGTGGACCAGACACAGAACATTACCGTGAAACCGAACATTATCGTGGACCAGAGATCGAACATTACCGTGGACCAGAGACAGAACATTACCGTGGACCAGAGACAGAACATTACCGTGGACCAGAGACCGAACTTTACCTTGAAACCGAACATTACCCTGGACCAGAGACAGAACATTACTGTGAAACAGAACATTATCATGGACCAGAGACGGAACATTACCGTGAAACCGAACATTATCGTGGACCAGACACAGAACATTACCGTGGACCAGAGACAGAACATTACCAACAAACCGAAACAGAACATTATCGTGGACCAGAAACGGAACATTACCGTGAAACAGAAACACAAAATTATCGTGGACCAGAAACGGAACATTACCGTGAAACAGAAACACAACATTATCGTGGACCAGAGACGGAACATTACCGTGAAACCGAACATTATCGTGGACCAGAGATCGAACATTACCGTGGACCAGAGACAGAACATTACCGTGGACCAGAGATAGAACATTACCGTGAAAAAGAAACAGAACATTACCTTGGACCAGAAACGGAACATTATCTTGGACCAGAGAAAGAACATTACCGTGGACCAGAGACAGAACATTATCGTGGACCAGAGATCGAACATTACCGTGGACCAGAGACAGAACATTATCGTGGACCAGAAAGGGAACATTACCGTGAAAAACAGACAGAACATTACCGTGGACCAGAAACGGAACATTATCGTGGACCAGAGAAAGAACATTACCGTGAAACCGAAACAGAACATTATCGTGGACCAGAAACGGAACATTACCATGAAACCGAACATTATCGTGGACCAGACACAGAACATTACCGTGGACCAGAGACAGAACATTACCATGAAACCGAAACAGAACATTATCGTGGACCAGAGACCGAACATTACCTTGAAACAGAACATTATCGTGGACCAGAAACGGAACATTACCGTGAAACCGAAACACAAAATTATCGTGGACCAGAAACGGAAAATTACCGTGAAACAGAAACACAACATTATCGTGGACCAGAGACGGAACATTACCGTGAAACCGAACATTATCGTGGACCAGAGATCGAACATTACCGTGGACCAGCGACAGAACATTACCATGAAACCGAACATTATCGTGGACCAGAAACGGAACATTACCGTGAAACAGAAACAAAAAATTATCGTGGACCAGAAACGGAACATTACCGTGATACAGAAACAGAACATTATCGTGTACCAGAGACAGAACATTACCGTGAAACGGAACATTATCGTGGACCAGAGATCGAACATTATCGTGGACCAGAGACAGAATATTACCATGGACCAGAGACAGAACATTACCGTGGACCAGAGACAGAACATTACCGTGGACCAGAGACAGAACATTACCTTGAAACAGAACATTATCGTGGACCAGAAACGGAACATTACCGTGAAACAGAAACACAAAATTATCGTGGACCAGAAACGGAACATTACCGTGAAACAGAAACACAACATTATCGTGGACCAGAGACGGAACATTACCGTGAAACCGAACATTATCGTGGACCAGAGATCGAACATTACCGTGGACCAGAGACAGAACATTACCTTGGACATGAGACAGAACATTACAGTGAAAAAGAAACAAAACATTACCGTGGACCAGAAACGGAACATTATATTGGACCAGAGAAAGAACATTACCGTGGACCAGAGACAGAACATTATCGTGGACCAGAGATCGAACATTACCGTGGACCAGAGACAGAAAATTATCGTGGACCAGAGACAAAATATTACCATGGACCAGAGACAGAACATTACCATGAAACAGAACATTATCATGGACCAGAAACGGAACATTACCGTGAAACAGAAAAACAACATTATCGTGGACCAGAGACGGAACATTATCGTGGACCAGAAACGGAACATTATCGTGAAACCGAACATTATCGTGGACCAGAGACGGAACATTACCGTGAAACAGAAACACAACATTACCGTGGACCAGAGACAGAACATTACCGTGAAACGGAAACAGAACATTACCGTGAAACAAAAACAGAACATTATCGTGGACCAGAAACGGAACATTACCGTGAAACAGAAACACAAAATTATCGTGGACCAGAAACGGAACATTACCATGAAACAGAACATTATCTTGGACCAAAGACGGAACATTATCGTGGACCAGAGACGGAACATTACCATGAAACCGAACATTATCGTGGACCAGACACAGAACATTACCGTGAAACAGAAACAAAAAATTATCGGGGACCAGAAATGGAACATTACCGTGATACAGAAACAGAACATTATCGTGGACCAGAGACGGAACATTACCGTGAAACCGAACATTATCGTGGACCAGAGATCGAACATTATCGTGGACCAGAGACAGAATATTACCGTGGACCAGAGACAGAACATTACCGTGGACCAGAGACAGAACATTACCGTGGACCAGAGACCGAACATTACCTTGAAACAGAACATTATCGTGGACCAGAAACGGAACATTACCGTGAAACAGAAACACAAAATTATCGTGGACAAGAAACGGAACATTACCGTGAAACAGAAACAGAACATTATCGTGGACCAGAAACGGAACATTACCGTGAAACAGAAACACAAAATTATCGTGGACAAGAAACGGAACATTACCGTGAAACAAAAACAGAACATTACCGTGGACCAGAAACGGAACATTATCTTGGACCAGAGAAAGAACATTACCGTGGACCAGAGACAGAACATTATCGTGGACCAGAGATCGAACATTACCGTGGACCAGAGACAGAACATTATCGTGGACCAGAAACGGAACATTAAAGTGAAAAAGAAACAGAACATTACCGTGGACCAGAAACGGAACATTATCGTGGACCAGAGAAAGAACACTACCGTGAAACCGAAACAGAACATTATCGTGGACCAGAAACGGAACATTACCATGAAACCGAACATTATCGTGGACCAGACACAGAACATTACCGTGGACCAGAGACAGAACATTACCGTGAAACCGAAACAGAACATTATCGTGGACCAGAAACGGAACATTCCCGTGGACCAGAGACAGAACATTACCGTGGACCAGAGACAGAACATTTCCGTGGACCAGAGACAGAAAATTTGCGTGGACCAGAGACAGAACATTACCGTGGACCAGAGACAGAACATTACTGTGGACCAGAGACCGAACTTTACCTTGAAACCGAACATTACCGTGGACCAGAGACAGAATATTACCATGGACCAGAGACAGAACATTACCATGAAACAGAACATTATCATGGACCAGAAACGGAACATTACCGTGAAACAGAAAAACAACATTATCGTGGACCAGAGACGGAACATTATCGTGGACCAGAAACGGAACATTATCGTGAAAACGAACATTATCGTGGACCAGAGACGGAACATTACCGTGAAACAGAAACACAACATTACCGTGGACCAGAAACGGAACATTACCGTGAAACAGAAACACAACATTATCGTGGACCAGAAATGGAACATTATCGTGGACCAGAGACGGAACATTACCGTGAAACAGAAACACAACATTACCGTGGACCAGAGACAGAACATTACCGTGAAACGGAAACAGAACATTACCGTGAAACCGGAACAGAACATTATCGTGGACCAGAAACGGAACATTACCGTGAAACAGAAACACAAAATTATCGTGGACCAGAAACGGAACATTACCATGAAACAGATCATTATCGTGGACCAAAGACGCAACATTATCGTGGACCAGAGACGGAACATTACCGTGAAACCGAACATTATCGTGGACCAGACACAGAACATTACCGTGGACCAGAGACAGAACATTACCATGAAACCGAACATTATCGTGGACCAAAAACGGAACATTACCGTGAAACAGAAACAAAAAATTATCGTGGACCAAAAACGGAACATTACCGTGAAACCGAACATTATCGTGGACCAGAGATCGAACATTATCGTGGACCAGAGACAGAATATTACCGTGGACCAGAGACAGAACATTACCGTGGACCAGAGACAGAACATTACCGTGGACCAGAGACCGAACATTACCTTGAAACCGAACATTACCGTGGACCAGAAACAGAAAATTACCATGGACCAGAGACAGAACATTACCGTGAAACAGAACATTGTCATGGACCAGAAACGGAACATTACCGTGAAACAGAAACACAACATTATCGTGGACCAGAGACGGAACATTACCGTGGACCAGAGACGAAACGTTACCGTGAAACCGAAACAGAACATTATCGTGGACCAGAAACGGAACATTACCCTGAAACCGAAACAGAACATTATCGTGGACCAGACACAGAACATTACCGTGAAACCGAACATTATCGTGGACCAGAGATCGAACATTACCGTGGACCAGAGACAGAACATTACGGTGGACCAGAGACAGAACATTACCGTGGACCAGAGACCGAACTTTACCTTGAAACCGAACATTACCCTGGACCAGAGACAGAACATTACTGTGAAACAGAACATTATCATGGACCAGAAACGGAACATTACCGTGAAACAGAAACAGAACATTATCGTGGACCAGAAACGGAACATTACCGTGAAACCGAAACAGAAGATTATCGTGGACCAGAAACGGAACATTACCGTGAAACAGAAAAACAACATTACCGTGGACCAGAGACAGAACATTACCTTGAAACCAAAACAGAACATTATCGTGGACCAGAAACGGAACATTATCGTGGACCAGAGACAGAACATTACCGTGAAACCGAAACAGAACATTATCGTGGACCAGAAACGGAACATTATCGTGGATCAGAGACAGAACATTATGGTGGACCAGAGACGGACCATTATCATGGACCAGAGACAGAACATTACCGTGAAACCTAAACAGAACATTATCCTTGACCAGAAACGGATCATTATCGTGAAACCGAACATTATCGTGGACCAGAAACCCAAAATTATCGTGGACCAGAGACAGAACATTACCATGAAACCGAAACAGAACATTATCGTGGACCAGAAACGGAACATTACCGTGAAACGGAAACAGAACATTACCGTGGACCAGAAACGGAACATTATCATGGACCAGAGACAGAACATTATCGTGGACCAAAGACGGAACATTATCATAGACCAGAGACGGAACATTACCGTGAAACCGAACATTATCGTGGACCAGACACAGAACATTACCGTGGACCAGAGACAGAACATTACCAAGAAACCGAAACAGAACATTATCGTGGACCAGAAACGGAAACTTACCGTGAAACAGAAACACAAAATTATGGTGGACCAGAAACGGAACATTACCGTGAAACAGAAACACAACATTATCGTGGACCAGAGACGGAACATTACCGTGAAACCGAACATTATCGTGGACCAGAGATCGAACATTACCGTGGACCAGAGACAGAACATTACCGTGGACCAGAGACAGAACATTACCGTGAAAAAGAAACAGAACATTACCGTGGACCAGAAACGGAACATTATCTTGGACCAGAGAAAGAACATTACCGTGGACCAGAGACAGAACATTATCGTGGACCAGAGATCGAACATTACCGTGGACCAGAGACAGAACATTATCGTGGACCAGAAACGGAACATTACCGTGAAAAAGAAACAGAACATTACCGTGTACCAGAAACGGAACATTATCGTGGACCAGAGAAAGAACACTACCGTGAAACCGAAACAGAACATTATCGTGGACCAGAAACGGAACATTACCATGAAACCGAACATTATCGTGGACCAGACACAGAACATTACCGTGGACCAGAGACAGAACATTACCGTGAAACCGAAACAGGACATTATCGTGGACCAGAAACGGAACATTCCCGTGGACCAGAGACAGAACATTACCGTGGACCAGAGACAGAACATTTCCGTGGACCAGAGACAGAACATTTCCGTGGACCAGAGACAGAACATTACCGTGGACCAGAGACAGAATATTACTGTGGACCAGAGACCGAACTTTACCTTGAAACCGAACATTACCGTGGACCAGAGACAGAATATTACCATGGACCAGAGACAGAACATTACCATGAAACAGAACATTATCATGGACCAGAAACGGAACATTACCGTGAAACAGAAAAACAACATTATCGTGGACCAGAGACGGAACATTATCGTGGACCAGAAACGGAACATTATCGTGAAAACGAACATTATCGTGGACCAGAGACGGAACATTACCGTGAAACAGAAACACAACATTACCGTGGACCAGAAACGGAACATTACCGTGAAACAGAAACACAACATTATCGTGGACCAGAAATGGAACATTATCGTGAAACCGAACATTATCGTGGACCAGAGACGGAACATTACCGTGAAACAGAAACTCAACATTACCGTGGACCAGAGACAGAACATTACCGTGAAACGCAAACAGAACATTACCGTGAAACCGAAACAGAACATTATCGTGGACCAGAAACGGAACATTACCGTGAAACAGAAACACAAAATTATCGTGGACCAGAAACGGAACATTACCATGAAACAGATCATTATCGTGGACCAAAGACGCAACATTATCGTGGACCAGAGACGGAACATTACCGTGAAACCGAACATTATCGTGGACCAGACACAGAACATTACCGTGGACCAGAGACAGAACATTACCATGAAACCGAACATTATCGTGGACCAAAAACGGAACATTACCGTGAAACAGAAACAAAAAATTATCGTGGACCAAAAACGGAACATTACCGTGAAACCGAACATTATCGTGGACCAGAGATCGAACATTATCGTGGACCAGAGACAGAATATTACCGTGGACCAGAGACAGAACATTACCGTGGACCAGAGACAGAACATTACCGTGGACCAGAGACCGAACATTACCTTGAAACCGAACATTACCGTGGACCAGAAACAGAAAATTACCATGGACCAGAGACAGAACATTACCGTGAAACAGAACATTGTCATGGACCAGAAACGGAACATTACCGTGAAACAGAAACACAACATTATCGTGGACCAGAGACGGAACATTACCGTGGACCAGAGACGGAACGTTACCGTGAAACCGAAACAGAACATTATCGTGGACCAGAAACGGAACATTACCCTGAAACCGAAACAGAACATTATCGTGGACCAGACACAGAACATTACCGTGAAACCGAACATTATCGTGGACCAGAGATCGAACATTACCGTGGACCAGAGACAGAACATTACCGTGGACCAGAGACAGAACATTACCGTGGACCAGAGACCGAACTTTACCTTGAAACCGAACATTACCCTGGACCAGAGACAGAACATTACTGTGAAACAGAACATTATCATGGACCAGAGACGGAACATTACCGTGAAACCGAACATTATCGTGGACCAGACACAGAACATTACCGTGGACCAGAGACAGAACATTACCAACAAACCGAAACAGAACATTATCGTGGACCAGAAACGGAACATTACCGTGAAACAGAAACACAAAATTATCGTGGACCAGAAACGGAACATTACCGTGAAACAGAAACACAACATTATCGTGGACCAGAGACGGAACATTACCGTGAAACCGAACATTATCGTGGACCAGAGATCGAACATTACCGTGGACCAGAGACAGAACATTACCGTGGACCAGAGATAGAACATTACCGTGAAAAAGAAACAGAACATTACCTTGGACCAGAAACGGAACATTATCTTGGACCAGAGAAAGAACATTACCGTGGACCAGAGACAGAACATTATCGTGGACCAGAGATCGAACATTACCGTGGACCAGAGACAGAACATTATCGTGGACCAGAAAGGGAACATTACCGTGAAAAACAGACAGAACATTACCGTGGACCAGAAACGGAACATTATCGTGGACCAGAGAAAGAACATTACCGTGAAACCGAAACAGAACATTATCGTGGACCAGAAACGGAACATTACCATGAAACCGAACATTATCGTGGACCAGACACAGAACATTACCGTGGACCAGAGACAGAACATTACCATGAAACCGAAACAGAACATTATCGTGGACCAGAGACCGAACATTACCTTGAAACAGAACATTATCGTGGACCAGAAACGGAACATTACCGTGAAACCGAAACACAAAATTATTGTGGACCAGAAACGGAAAATTACCGTGAAACAGAAACACAACATTATCGTGGACCAGAGACGGAACATTACCGTGAAACCGAACATTATCGTGGACCAGAGATCGAACATTACCGTGGACCAGAGACAGAACATTACCGTGGACCAGAGACAGAACATTACCGTGAAAAAGAAACAAAACATTACCGTGGACCAGAAACGGAACATTATCTTGGACCAGAGAAAGAACATTACCGTGGACCAGAGACAGAACATTATCGTGGACCAGAGATCGAACATTACCGTGGACCAGAGACAGAACATTATCGTGGACCAGAAACGGAACTTTACCATGAAACCGAACATTATCGTGGACCAGACACAGAACATTACCGTGGACCAGAGACAGAACATTACCGTGAAACCGAAACAGAACATTATCGTGGACCAGAGACAGAACATTTCCGTGGACCAGAGACAGAACATTACCGTGGACCAGAGACAGAACATTACCGTGGACCAGAGACAGAACATTTCCGTGGACCAGAGACAGAACATTTCCGTGGACCAGAGACAGAACATTACCGTGGACCAGAGACAGAACATTACTGTGGACCTGAGACCGAACTTTACCTTGAAACCGAACATTACCGTGGACCAGAGACAGAATATTACCATGGACCAGAGACAGAACATTACCATGAAACAGAACATTATCATGGACCAGAAACGGAACATTACCGTGAAACAGAAAAACAACATTATCGTGGACCAGAGACGGAACATTATCGTGAACCAGAAACAGAACATTATCGTGAAACCGAACATTATCGTGTACCAGAGACGGAACATTACCGTGAAACAGAAACACAATGTTACCGTGGACCAGAGACAGAAAATTACCGTGAAACGGAAACAGAACATTACCGTGAAACCGAAACAGAACATTATCGTGGACCAGAAACGGAACATTACCGTGAAACAGAAACACAAAATTATCGTGGACCAGAAACGGAACATTACCATGAAACAGATCATTATCGTGGACCAAAGACGCAACATTATCGTGGACCAGAGACGGAACATTACCGTGAAACCGAACATCATCGTGGACCAGACACAGAACATTACCGTGGACCAGAGACAGAACATTACCATGAAACCGAACATTATCGTGGACCAAAAACGGAACATTACCGTGAAACAGAAACAAAAAATTATCGTGGACCAAAAACGGAACATTATCGTGATACAGAAACAGAACATTATCGTGGACCAGAGACGGAACATTACCGTGAAACCGAACATTATCGTGGACCAGAGATCGAACATTATCGTGGACCAGAGACAGAATATTACCGTGGACCAGAGACAGAACATTACCGTGGACCAGAGACAGAACATTACCGTGGACCAGAGACCGAACATTACCTTGAAACCGAACATTACCGTGGACCAGAAACAGAAAATTACCATGGACCAGAGACAGAACATTACCGTGAAACAGAACATTGTCATGGACCAGAAACGGAACATTACCGTGAAACAGAAACACAACATTATCGTGGACCAGAGACGGAACATTACCGTGGACCAGAGACGGAACGTTAACGTGAAACCGAAACAGAACATTATCGTGGACCAGAAACGGAACATTACCCTGAAACCGAAACAGAACATTATCGTGGACCAGACACAGAACATTACCGTGAAACCGAACATTATCGTGGACCAGAGATCGAACATTACCGTGGACCAGAGACAGAACATTACCGTGGACCAGAGACAGAACATTACCGTGGACCAGAGACCGAACTTTACCTTGAAACCGAACATTACCCTGGACCAGAGACAGAACATTACCGTGAAACAGAACATTATCATGGACCAGAAACGGAACATTACCGTGAAACAGAAACAGAACATTATCGTGGACCAGAAACGGAACATTACCGTGAAACCGAAACAGAAGATTATCGTGGACCAGAAACGGAACATTACCGTGAAACAGAAACACAACATTACCGTGGACCAGAGACAGAACATTACCTTGAAACCAAAACAGAACATTATCGTGGACCAGAAACGGAACATTATCGTGGACCAGAGACAGAACATTACCGTGAAACCGAAACAGAACATTATCGTGGACCAGAAACGGAACATTATCGTGGACCAGAGACAGAACATTATCGTGGATCAGAGACAGAACATTATGGTGGACCAGAGACGGACCATTATCATGGACCAGAGACAGAACATTACCGTGAAACCTAAACAGAACATTATCCTTGACCAGAAACGGAACATTATCGTGAAACCGAACATTATCGTGGACCAGAAACCCAAAATTATCGTGGACCAGAGACAGAACATTACCATGAAACCGAAACAGAACATTATCGTGGACCAGAAACGGAACATTTGCGTGAAACAGAAACACAAAATTATCGTGGACCAGAAACTGAACTGAAACTGATACAGAAACAGAACATTATCGTGGACCAGAGACGGAACATTACTGTGAAACCGAACATTATCGTGGACCAGAGATCGAACATTATCGTGTACCAGAGACAGAATATTACCGTGGACCAGAGACAGAACATTACCGTGGACCAGAGACAGAACATTACCGTGGACCAGAGACCGAACATTACCTTGAAACAGAACATTATCGTGGACCAGAAACGGAACATTACCGTGAAACAGAAACACAAAATTATCGTGGACCAGAAACGGAACATTACCGTGAAACAGAAACACAACATTATCGTGGACCAGAGACGGAACAATACCGTGAAACCGAACATTATCGTGGACCAGAGACAGAACATTACCGTGAAACGGAAACAGAACATTACCGTGGACCAGAAACGGAACATTATCATGGACCAGAGACAGAACATTATCGTGGACCAAAGACGGAACATTATCATAGACCAGAGACGGAACATTACCGTGAAACCGAACAGTATCGTGGACCAGACACAGAACATTACCGTGGACCAGAGACAGAACATTACCAAGAAACCGAAACAGAACATTATCGTGGACCAGAAACGGAACATTACCGTGAAACAGAAACACAAAATTATCGTGGACCAGAAACGGAACATTACCGTGAAACAGAAACACAACATTATCGTGGACCTGAGACGGAACATTACCGTGAAACCGAACATTATCGTGGACCAGAGATCGAACATTACCGTGGACCAGAGACAGAACATTACCGTGGACCAGAGACAGAACATTACCGTGAAAAAGAAACAGAACATTACCGTGGACCAGAAACGGAACATTATCTTGGACCAGAGAAAGAACATTACCGTGGACCAGAGACAGAACATTATCGTGGACCAGAGATCGAACATTACCGTGGACCAGAGACAGAACATTATCGTGGACCAGAAACGGAACATTACCGTGAAAAAGAAACAGAACATTACCGTGGACCAGAAACGGAACATTATCGTGGACCAGAGAAAGAACATTACCGTGAAACCGAAACAGAACATTATCGTGGACCAGAAACGGAACATTACCATGAAACCGAACATTATCGTGGACCAGACACAGAACATTACCGTGGACCAGAGACAGAACATTACCGTGAAACCGAAACAGAACATTATCGTGGACCAGAAACGGAACATTACCGTGAAACAGAAACACAAAATTATCGTGGACCAGAGACAGAACATTACCGTGGACCAGAGAAAGAACATTACCGTGGACCAGAGACAGAACATTTCCGTGGACCAGAGACAGAACATTTCCGTGGACCAGAGACAGAACATTACCGTGGACCAGAGACAGAATATTACCATGGACCAGAGACAGAACATTACCATGAAACAGAACATTATCATGGACCAGAAACGGAACATTATCGTGAAACAGAAAAACAACATTATCGTGGACCAGAGACGGAACATTATCGTGGACCAGAAACGGAACATTATCGTGAAAACGAAAATTATCGTGGACCAGAGACGGAACATTACCGTGAAACAGAAACACAACATTACCGTGGACCAGAAACGGAACATTACCGTGAAACAGAAACACAACATTATCGTGGACCAGAAACGGAACATTATCGTGAAACCGAACATTATCGTGGACCAGAGACGGAACATTACCGTGAAACAGAAACACAACATTACCGTGGACCAGAGACAGAACATTACCGTGAAACGGAAACAGAACATTACCGTGAAACAAAAACAGAACATTATCGTGGACCAGAAACGGAACATTACCGTGAAACAGAAACACAAAATTATCGTGGACCAGAAACGGAACATTACCATGAAACAGAACATTATCGTGGACCAAAGACGGAACATTATCGTGGACCAGAGACGGAACATTTCCGTGAAACCGAACATTATCGTGGACCAGACACAGAACATTACCGTGGACCAGAGACAGAACATTACCATGAAACCGAACATTATCGTGGACCAGAAACGGAACATTACCGTGAAACAGAAACAAAAAATTATCGTGGACCAGAAACGGAACATTACCGTGATACAGAAACAGAACATTATCGTGGACCAGAGACGGAACATTACCGTGAAACCGAACATTATCGTGGACCAGAGATCGAACATTATCGTGGACCAGAGACAGAATATTACCGTGGACCAGAGACAGAACATTACCGTGGACCAGAGACAGAACATTACCGTGGACCAGAGACCGAACATTACCTTGAAACAGAACATTATCGTGGACCAGAAACGGAACATTACCGTGAAACAGAAACACAAAATTATCGTGGACAAAAAACGGAACATTACCGTGAAACAGAAACACAACATTATCGTGGACCAGAGACGGAACATTACCGTGAAACCGAACATTATCGTGGACCAGAGATCGAACATTACCGTGGACCAGAGACAGAACATTACCGTGGACCAGAGACAGAACATTACCGTGAAAAAGAAACAAAACATTACCGTGGACCAGAAACGGAACATTATCTTGGACCAGAGAAAGAACATTACCGTGGACCAGAGACAGAACATTATCGTGGACCAGAGATCGAACATTACCGTGGACCAGAGACAGAACATTATCGTGGACCAGAAACGGAATTTACCATGAAACCGAACATTATCGTGGACCAGACACAGAACATTACCGTGGACCAGAGACAGAACATTACCGTGAAACCGAAACAGAACATTATCGTGGACCAGAAACGAAACATTACCGTGAAACAGAAACACAAAATTATCGTGGACCAGAGACAGAACATTACCGTGGACCAGAGACAGAACATTACCGTGGACCAGAGACAGAACATTACCGTGGACCAGAGACAGAACATTTCCGTGGACCAGAGACAGAACATTTCGGTGGACCAGAGACAGAACATTACTGTGGACCAGAGACCGAACTTTACCTTGAAACCGAACATTACCGTGGACCAGAGACAGAATATTACCATGGACCAGAGACAGAACATTACCATGAAACAGAACATTATCATGGACCAGAAACGGAACATTACCGTGAAACAGAAAAACAACATTATCGTGGACCAGAGACGGAACATTATCGTGAACCAGAAACAGAACATTATCGTGAAACCGAACATTATCGTGTACCAGAGACGGAACATTACCGTGAAACAGAAACACAATGTTACCGTGGACCAGAGACAGAAAATTACCGTGAAACGGAAACAGAACATTACCGTGAAACCGAAACAGAACATTATCGTGGACCAGAAACGGAACATTACCGTGAAACAGAAACACAAAATTATCGTGGACCAGAAACGGAACATTACCATGAAACAGATCATTATCGTGGACCAAAGACGCAACATTATCGTGGACCAGAGACGGAACATTACCGTGAAACCGAACACTATCGTGGACGAGACACAGAACATTACCGTGGACCAGAGACAGAACATTACCATGAAACCGAACATTATCGTGGACCAGAAACGGAACATTACCGTGAAACAGAAACAAAAAATTATCGTGGACCAAAAACGGAACATTACCGTGATACAGAAACAGAACATTATCGTGGACCAGAGACGGAACATTACCGTGAAACCGATCATTATCGTGGACCAGAGATCGAACATTATCGTGGACCAGAGACAGAATATTACCGTGAACCAGAGACAGAACATTACCGTGGACCAGAGACAGAACATTACCGTGGACCAGAGACCGAACATTACCTTGAAACCGAACATTACCGTGGACCAGAAACAGAAAATTACCATGGACCAGAGACAGAACATTACCGTGAAACAGAACATTGTCATGGACCAGAAACGGAACATTACCGTGAAACAGAAACACAACATTATCGTGGACCAGAGACGGAACATTACCGTGGACCAGAGACGGAACGTTACCGTGAAACCGAAACAGAACATTATCGTGGACCAGAAACGGAACATTACCCTGAAACCGAACATTATCGTGGACCAGAGATCGAACATTACCGTGGACCAGAGACAGAACATTATCGTGGACCAGAGACAGAACATTACCGTGGACCAGAGACCGAACTTTACCTTGAAACCGAACATTACCCTGGACCAAAGACAGAACATTACCGTGAAACAGAACATTATCATGGACCAGAAACGGAACATTACCGTGAAACAGAAACAGAACATTATCGTGGACCAGAAACGGAACATTACCGTGAAACAGAAACACAAAATTATCGTGGACCAGAAACGGAACATTACGGTGAAACAGAAACACAACATTATCGTGGACCAGAGACGGAACATTACCGTGAAACCGAACATTATCGTGGACCAGAGATCGAACATTACCGTGGACCAGAGACAGAACATTACCGTGGACCAGAGACAGAACATTACCGTGAAAAAGAAACAAAACATTACCGTGGACCAGAAACGGAACATTATCTTGGACCAGAGAAAGAACATTACCGTGGACCAGAGACAGAACATTATCGTGGACCAGAGATCGAACATTACCGTGGACCAGAGACGAACATTATCGTGGACCAGAAACGGAACTTTACCATGAAACCGAACATTATCGTGGACCAGACACAGAACATTACCGTGGACCAGAGACAGAACATTACCGTGAAACGGAACATTACCGTGGACCAGAAACGGAACATTATCTTGGACCAGAGAAAGAACATTACCGTAGACCAGAGACAGAACATTATCGTGGACCAGAAACGGAACATTACCATGAAACAGAACATTATCGTGGACCAGAGACGGAAAATTACCATGAAACCGAACATTATCGTGGACCAGACACAGAACATTACCGTGGACCAGAGACAGAACATTACCATGAAACCGAACATTATCGTAGACCAGAAACGGAACATTACCGTGAAACCGAACATTATCGTGGACCAGAGATCGAACATTATCGTGGACCAGAGACAGAATATTACCGTGGACCAGAGACAGAACATTACCGTGGACCAGAGACAGAACATTACCGTGGACCAGAGACAGAACAGTACCTTGAAACAGAACATTATCGTGGACCAGAAACGGAACATTACCGTGAAACAGAAACACAAAATTATCGTGGACCAGAAACGGAACATTACCGTGAAACAGAAACACAACATTATCGTGGACCAGAGACGGAACATTACCGTGAAACTGAACATTATCGTGGACCAGAGACAGAACATTACCGTGAAACGGAAACAGAACATTACCGTGGACCAGAAACGGAACATTATCATGGACCAGACACAGAACATTATCGTGGACCAAAGACGGAACATTATCATAGACCAGAGACGGAACATTACCGTGAAACCGAACATTATCGTGGACCAGACACAGAACATTACCGTGGACCAGAGACAGAACATTACCAAGAAACCGAAACAGAACATTATCGTGGACCAGAAACGGAACATTACCGTGAAACAGAAACACAAAATTATCGTGGACCAGAAACGGAACATTACCGTGAAACAGAAACACAACATTATCGTGGACCAGAGACGGAACATTACCGTGAAACCGAACATTATCGTGGACCAGAGATTGAATTGAACCAGAGACAGAACATTACCGTGGACCAGAGACAGAACATTACCGTGAAAAAGAAACAGAACATTACCGTGGACCAGAAACGGAATATTATCTTGGACCAGAGAAAGAACATTACCGTGGACCAGAGACAGAACATTATCGTGGACCAGAGATCGAACATTACCGTGGACCAGAGACAGAACATTATCGGGGACCAGAAACGGAACATTACTGTGAAAAAGAAACAGAACATTACCGTGGACCAGAAACGGAACATTATCGTGGACCAGAGAAAGAATATTACCGTGAAACCGAAACAGAACATTATCGTGGACCAGAAACGGAACATTACCGTGAAACCGAACATTATCGTGGACCAGACACAGAACATTATCGTGGACCAGAAACGGAACATTACCGTGAAACAGAAACACAAAATTATCGTGGACCAGAGACAGAACATTACCGTGGACCAGAGACAGAATATTTCCGTGGACCAGAGACAGAACATTTCCGTGGACCAGAGACAGAGCATTACCGTGGACCAGAGACAGAACATTACTGTGGACCAGAGACCAAACTTTACCTTGAAACCGAACATTACCGTGGACCAGAGACAAAATATTACCATGGACCAGAGACAGAACATTACCATGAAACAGAACATTATCATGGACCAGAAACGGAACATTACCGTGAAACCGAACATTATCGTGGACCAGAGATTGAACATTACCTTGGACCAGAGACAGAACATTACCGTGGACCAGAGACAGAACATTACCGTGAAAAAGAAACAGAACATTACCGTGGACCAGAAACGGAACATTATCTTGGACCAGAGAAAGAACATTACCGTGGACCAGAGACAGAACATTATCGTGGACCAGAGATCGAACATTACCGTGGACCAGAGACAGAACATTATCGTGGACCAGAAACGGAACATTACCGTGAAAAAGAAACAGAACATTACCGTGGACCAGAAACGGAACATTATCGTGGACCAGAGAAAGAACATTACCGTGAAACCGAAACAGAACATTATCGTGGACCAGAAACGGAACATTACCGTGAAACCGAACATTATCGTGGACCAGACACAGAACATTACCGTGGACCAGAGACAGAACATTACCGTGAAACCGAAACAGAACATTATCGTGGACCAGAAACGGAAAATTACCGTGAAACAGAAACACAAAATTATCGTGGACCAGAGACAGAACATTACCGTGGACCAGAGACAGAACATTACCGTGGACCAGAGACAGAACATTTCCGTGCACCAGAGACAGAACATTTCCGTGGACCAGAGACAGAACATTACCGTGGACCAGAGACAGAACATTACTGTGGACCAGAGACCAAACTTTACCTTGAAACCGAACATTACCGTGGACCAGAGACAAAATATTACCATGGACCAGAGACAGAACATTACCATGAAACAGAACATTATCATGGACCAGAAACGGAACATTACCGTGAAACAGAAAAACAACATTATCGTGGACCAGAGACGGAACATTATCGTGGACCAGAAACGGAACATTATCGTGAAACCGAACATTATCGTGGACCAGAGACGGAACATTACCGTGAAACAGAAACACAACATTACCGTGGACCAGAGACAGAACATTACCGCGAAACGGAAACAGAACATTACCGTGAAACAAAAACAGAACATTATCGTGGACCAGAAACGGAACATTACCGTGAAACAGAAACACAAAATTATCGTGGACCAGAAACGGAACATTACCATGAAACAGAACATTATCGTGGACCAAAGACGGAACATTATCGTGGACCAGAAACGGAACATTACCGTGAAACCGAACATTATCGTGGACCAGACACAGAACATTACCGTGGACCAGAGACAGAACATTACCATGAAACCTAACATTATCGTGGACCAGAAACGGAACATTACCGTGAAACAGAAACAAAAAATTATCGTGGACCAGAAACGGAACATTACCGTGATACAGAAACAGAACATTATCATGGACCAGAGACGGAACATTACCGTGAAACCGAACATTATCGTGGACCAGAGATCGAGCATTATCGTGGACCAGAGACAGAATATTACCGTGGACCAGAGACAGAACATTACCGTGGACCAGAGACAGAACATTACCGTGGACCAGAGACCGAACATTACCTTGAAACAGAACATTATCGTGGACCAGAAACGGAACATTACCGTGAAACAGAAACACAAAATTATCGTGGACCAGAAACGGAACATTACCGTGAAACAGAAACACAACATTATCGTGGACCAGAGACGGAACATTACCGTGAAACCGAACATTATCGTGGACCAGAGATCGAACATTACCGTGGACCAGAGACAGAACATTACCGTGGACCAGAGACAGAACATTACCGTGAAAAAGAAACAAAACATTACCGTGGACCAGAAACGGAACATTATCTTGGACCAGAGAAAGAACATTACCGTGGACCAGAGACAGAACATTATCGTGGACCAGAGACAGAACATTACCGTGGACCAGAGACAGAACATTACCGTGAAACCGAAACAGAACATTATCGTGGACCAGAAACGAAACATTAGCGTGAAACAGAAACACAAAATTATCGTGGACCAGAGACAGAACATTACCGTGGACCAGAGACAGAACATTACCGTGGACCAGAGACAGAACATTACCGTGGACCAGAGACAGAACATTTCCGTGGACCAGAGACAGAACATTTCCGTGGACCAGAGACAGAACATTACCGTGGACCAGAGACAGAACATTATCGTGGACCAGAGATCGAACATTACCGTGGACCAGAGATAGAACATTATCGTGGACCAGAAACGGAACATTACCGTGAAACCGAACATTATCGTGGACCAGACACAGAACATTACCGTGGACCAGAGACAGAACATTACCGTGAAACCGAAACAGAACATTATCGTGGACCAGAAACGGAACATTACCGTGAAACAGAAACACAAAATTATCACGGACCAGAGACAGAACATTACCGTGGACCAGAGACAGAACATTACCGTGGACCAGAGACAGAACATTTCCGTGGACCAGAGACAGAACATTTCCGTGGACCAGAGACAGAACATTACCGTGGACCAGAGACAGAACATTACTGTGGACCAGAGACCAAACTTTACCTTGAAACCGAACATTACCGTGGACCAGAGACAAAATATTACCATGGACCAGAGACAGAACATTACCATGAAACAGAACATTATTATGGACCAGAAACGGAACATTACCGTGAAACAGAAAAACAACATTATCGTGGACCAGAGACGGAACATTATCGTGGACCAGAAACGGAACATTATCGTGAAACCGAACATTATCGTGGACCAGAGACGGAACATTACCGTGAAACAGAAACACAACATTACCGTGGACCAGAGACAGAACATTACCGTGAAACGGAAACAGAACATTACCGTGGACCAGAAACGGAACATTACCGTGAAACAGAAACACAAAATTATCGTGGACCAGAGACAGAACATTACCGTGGACCAGAGACAGAACATTACCGTGGACCAGAGACAGAATATTTCCGTGGACCAGAGACAGAGCATTACTGTGGACCAGAGACAGAACATTACTGTGGACCAGAGACCAAACTTTACCTTGAAACCGAACATTACCGTGGACCAGAGACAAAATATTACCATGGACCAGAGACAGAACATTACCATGAAACAGAACATTATCATGGACCAGAAACGGAACATTACCGTGAAACAGAAAAACAACATTATCGTGGACCAGAGACGGAACATTATCGTGGACCAGAAACGGAACATTATCGTGAAACCGAACATTATCGTGGACCAGAGACGGAACATTACCGTGAAACAGAAACACAACATTACCGTAGACCAGAGACAGAACATTACCGTGAAACGGAAACAGAACATTACCGTGGACCAGAAACGGAACATTACCGTGAAACAGAAACACAAAATTATCGTGGACCAGAGACAGAACATTACCGTGGACCAGAGACAGAACATTACCGTGGACCAGAGACAGAATATTTCCGTGGACCAGAGACAGAGCATTACTGTGGACCAGAGACAGAACATTACTGTGGACCAGAGACCAAACTTTACCTTGAAACCGAACATTACCGTGGACCAGAGACAAAATATTACCATGGACCAGAGACAGAACATTACCATGAAACAGAACATTATCATGGACCAGAAACGGAACATTACCGTGAAACCGAACATTATCGTGGACCAGAGATTGAACATTACCGTGGACCAGAGACAGAACATTACCGTGGACCAGAGACAGAAAATTACCGTGGACCAGAGACCGAACATTACCTTGAAACCGAACATTACCGTGGACCAGAAACAGAAAATTACCATGGACCAGAGACAGAACATTACCGTGAAACAGAACATTGTCATGGACCAGAAACGGAACATTACCGTGAAACAGAAACACAACATTATCGTGGACCAGAGACGGAACATTACCGTGGACCAGAGACGGAACGTTACCGTGAAACCGAAACAGAACATTATCGTGGACCAGAAACGGAACATTACCCTGAAACCGAACATTATCGTGGACCAGAGATCGAACATTACCGTGGACCAGAGACAGAACATTACCGTGGACCAGAGACAGAACATTACCGTGGACCAGAGACCGAACTTTACCTTGAAACCGAACATTACCCTGGACCAAAGACAGAACATTACCGTGAAACAGAACATTATCATGGACCAGAAACGGAACATTACCGTGAAACAGAAACAGAACATTATCGTGGACCAGAAACGGAACATTACCGTGAAACAGAAACACAAAATTATCGTGGACCAGAAACGGAACATTACCGTGAAACAGAAACACAACATTATCGTGGACCAGAGACGGAACATTATCGTGGACCAGAAACGGAACATTATCGTGAAACCGAACATTATCGTGGACCAGAGACGGAACATTACCGTGAAACAGAAACACAACATTACCGTGGACCAGAGACAGAACATTACCGTGAAACGGAAACAGAACATTACCGTGAAACAAAAACAGAACATTATCGTGGACCAGAAACGGAACATTACCGTGAAACAGAAACACAAAATTATCGTGGACCAGAAACGGAACATTACCATGAAACAGAACATTATCGTGGACCAAAGACGGAACATTATCGTGGACCAGAAACGGAACATTACCGTGAAACCGAACATTATCGTGGACCAGACACAGAACATTACCGTGGACCAGAGACAGAACATTACCATGAAACCTAACATTATCGTGGACCAGAAACGGAACATTACCGTGAAACAGAAACAAAAAATTATCGTGGACCAGAAACGGAACATTACCGTGATACAGAAACAGAACATTATCATGGACCAGAGACGGAACATTACCGTGAAACCGAACATTATCGTGGACCAGAGATCGAGCATTATCGTGGACCAGAGACAGAATATTACCGTGGACCAGAAACAGAACATTACCGTGGACCAGAGACAGAACATTACCGTGGACCAGAGACCGAACATTACCTTGAAACAGAACATTATCGTGGACCAGAAACGGAACATTACCGTGAAACAGAAACACAAAATTATCGTGGACCAGAAACGGAACATTACCGTGAAACAGAAACACAACATTATCGTGGACCAGAGACGGAACATTACCGTGAAACCGAACATTATCGTGGACCAGAGATCGAACATTACCGTGGACCAGAGACAGAACATTACCGTGAAAAAGAAACAGAATATTACCGTGGACCAGAAACGGAACATTATCGTGGACCAGAGAAAGAACATTACCGTGAAACCGAAACGGAACATTATCGTGGACCAGAAACGGAACATTACCGTGAAACCGAACATTATCGTGGACCAGACACAGAACATTACCGTGGACCAGAGACAGAACATTACCGTGAAACCGAAACAGAACATTATCGTGGACCAGAAACGGAACATTACCGTGAAACAGAAACACAAAATTATCACGGACCAGAGACAGAACATTACCGTGGACCAGAGACAGAACATTACCGTGGACCAGAGACAGAACATTTCCGTGGACCAGAGACAGAACATTTCCGTGGACCAGAGACAGAACATTACCGTGGACCAGAGACAGAACATTACTGTGGACCAGAGACCAAACTTTACCTTGAAACCGAACATTACCGTGGACCAGAGACAAAATATTACCATGGACCAGAGACAGAACATTACCATGAAACAGAACATTATCATGGACCAGAAACGGAACATTACCGTGAAACAGAAAAACAACATTATCGTGGACCAGAGACGGAACATTATCGTGGACCAGAAACGGAACATTATCGTGAAACCGAACATTATCGTGGACCAGAGACGGAACATTACCGTGAAACAGAAACACAACATTACCGTGGACCAGAGACAGAACATTACCGTGAAACGGAAACAGAACATTACCGTGGACCAGAAACGGAACATTACCGTGAAACAGAAACACAAAATTATCGTGGACCAGAGACAGAACATTACCGTGGACCAGAGACAGAACATTACCGTGGACCAGAGACAGAATATTTCCGTGGACCAGAGACAGAGCATTACTGTGGACCAGAGACAGAACATTACTGTGGACCAGAGACCAAACTTTACCTTGAAACCGAACATTACCGTGGACCAGAGACAAAATATTACCATGGACCAGAGACAGAACATTACCATGAAACAGAACATTATCATGGACCAGAAACGGAACATTACCGTGAAACAGAAAAACAACATTATCGTGGACCAGAGACGGAACATTATCGTGGACCAGAAACGGAACATTATCGTGAAACCGAACATTATCGTGGACCAGAGACGGAACATTACCGTGAAACAGAAACACAACATTACCGTGGACCAGAGACAGAACATTACCGTGAAACGGAAACAGAACATTACCGTGGACCAGAAACGGAACATTACCGTGAAACAGAAACACAAAATTATCGTGGACCAGAGACAGAACATTACCGTGGACCAGAGACAGAACATTACCGTGGACCAGAGACAGAATATTTCCGTGGACCAGAGACAGAGCATTACTGTGGACCAGAGACAGAACATTACTGTGGACCAGAGACCAAACTTTACCTTGAAACCGAACATTACCGTGGACCAGAGACAAAATATTACCATGGACCAGAGACAGAACATTACCATGAAACAGAACATTATCATGGACCAGAAACGGAACATTACCGTGAAACCGAACATTATCGTGGACCAGAGATTGAACATTACCGTGGACCAGAGACAGAACATTACCGTGGACCAGAGACAGAAAATTACCGTGGACCAGAGACCGAACATTACCTTGAAACCGAACATTACCATGGACCAGAGACAGAACATTACCGTGAAACAGAACATTGTCATGGACCAGAAACGGAACATTACCGTGAAACAGAAACACAACATTATCGTGGACCAGAGACGGAACATTACCGTGGACCAGAGACGGAACGTTACCGTGAAACCGAAACAGAACATTATCGTGGACCAGAAACGGAACATTACCCTGAAACCGAACATTATCGTGGACCAGAGATCGAACATTACCGTGGACCAGAGACAGAACATTACCGTGGACCAGAGACAGAACATTACCGTGGACCAGAGACCGAACTTTACCTTGAAACCGAACATTACCCTGGACCAAAGACAGAACATTACCGTGAAACAGAACATTATCATGGACCAGAAACGGAACATTACCGTGAAACAGAAACAGAACATTATCGTGGACCAGAAACGGAACATTACCGTGAAACAGAAACACAAAATTATCGTGGACCAGAAACGGAACATTACCGTGAAACAGAAACACAACATTATCGTGGACCAGAGACGGAACATTATCGTGGACCAGAAACGGAACATTATCGTGAAACCGAACATTATCGTGGACCAGAGACGGAACATTACCGTGAAACAGAAACACAACATTACCGTGGACCAGAGACAGAACATTACCGTGAAACGGAAACAGAACATTACCGTGAAACAAAAACAGAACATTATCGTAGACCAGAAACGGAACATTACCGTGAAACAGAAACACAAAATTATCGTGGACCAGAAACGGAACATTACCATGAAACAGAACATTATCGTGGACCAAAGACGGAACATTATCGTGGACCAGAAACGGAACATTACCGTGAAACCGAACATTATCGTGGACCAGACACAGAACATTACTGTGGACCAGAGACAGAACATTACCATGAAACCTAACATTATCGTGGACCAGAAACGGAACATTACCGTGAAACAGAAACAAAAAATTATCGTGGACCAGAAACGGAACATTACCGTGATACAGAAACAGAACATTATCATGGACCAGAGACGGAACATTACCGTGAAACCGAACATTATCGTGGACCAGAGATCGAGCATTATCGTGGACCAGAGACAGAATATTACCGTGGACCAGAGACAGAACATTACCGTGGACCAGAGACAGAACATTACCGTGGACCAGAGACCGAACATTACCTTGAAACAGAACATTATCGTGGATCAGAAACGGAACATTACCGTGAAACAGAAACACAAAATTATCGTGGACCAGAAACGGAACATTACCGTGAAACAGAAACACAACATTATCGTGGACCAGAGACGGAACATTACCGTGAAACCGAACATTATCGTGGACCAGAGATCGAACATTACCGTGGACCAGAGACAGAACATTACCGTGGACCAGAGACAGAACATTACCGTGAAAAAGAAACAAAACATTACCGTGGACCAGAAACGGAACATTATCTTGGACCAGAGAAAGAACATTACCGTGGACCAGAGACAGAACATTATCGTGGACCAGAGACAGAACATTACCGTGGACCAGAGACAGAACATTACCGTGAAACCGAAACAGAACATTATCGTGGACCAGAAACGAAACATTACCGTGAAACAGAAACACAAAATTATCGTGGACCAGAGACAGAACATTACCGTGGACCAGAGACAGAACATTACCGTGGACCAGAGACAGAACATTACCGTGGACCAGAGACAGAACATTTCCGTGGACCAGAGACAGAACATTTCCGTGGACCAGAGACAGAACATTACCGTGGACCAGAGACAGAACATTATCGTGGACCAGAGATCGAACATTACCGTGGACCAGAGATAGAACATTATCGTGGACCAGAAACGGAACATTACCGTGAAAAAGAAACAGAATATTACCGTGGACCAGAAACGGAACATTATCGTGGACCAGAGAAAGAACATTACCGTGAAACCGAAACGGAACATTATCGTGGACCAGAAACGGAACATTACCGTGAAACCGAACATTATCGTGGACCAGACACAGAACATTACCGTGGACCAGAGACAGAACATTACCGTGAAACCGAAACAGAACATTATCGTGGACCAGAAACGGAACATTACCGTGAAACAGAAACACAAAATTATCACGGACCAGAGACAGAACATTACCGTGGACCAGAGACAGAACATTACCGTGGACCAGAGACAGAACATTTCCGTGGACCAGAGACAGAACATTTCCGTGGACCAGAGACAGAACATTACCGTGGACCAGAGACAGAACATTACTGTGGACCAGAGACCAAACTTTACCTTGAAACCGAACATTACCGTGGACCAGAGACAAAATATTACCATGGACCAGAGACAGAACATTACCATGAAACAGAACATTATCATGGACCAGAAACGGAACATTACCGTGAAACAGAAAAACAACATTATCGTGGACCAGAGACGGAACATTATCGTGGACCAGAAACGGAACATTATCGTGAAACCGAACATTATCGTGGACCAGAGACGGAACATTACCGTGAAACAGAAACACAACATTACCGTGGACCAGAGACAGAACATTACCGTGAAACGGAAACAGAACATTACCGTGGACCAGAAACGGAACATTACCGTGAAACAGAAACACAAAATTATCGTGGACCAGAGACAGAACATTACCGTGGACCAGAGACAGAACATTACCGTGGACCAGAGACAGAATATTTCCGTGGACCAGAGACAGAGCATTACTGTGGACCAGAGACAGAACATTACTGTGGACCAGAGACCAAACTTTACCTTGAAACCGAACATTACCGTGGACCAGAGACAAAATATTACCATGGACCAGAGACAGAACATTACCATGAAACAGAACATTATCATGGACCAGAAACGGAACATTACCGTGAAACAGAAAAACAACATTATCGTGGACCAGAGACGGAACATTATCGTGGACCAGAAACGGAACATTATCGTGAAACCGAACATTATCGTGGACCAGAGACGGAACATTACCGTGAAACAGAAACACAACATTACCGTGGACCAGAGACAGAACATTACCGTGAAACGGAAACAGAACATTACCGTGGACCAGAAACGGAACATTACCGTGAAACAGAAACACAAAATTATCGTGGACCAGAGACAGAACATTACCGTGGACCAGAGACAGAACATTACCGTGGACCAGAGACAGAATATTTCCGTGGACCAGAGACAGAGCATTACTGTGGACCAGAGACAGAACATTACTGTGGACCAGAGACCAAACTTTACCTTGAAACCGAACATTACCGTGGACCAGAGACAAAATATTACCATGGACCAGAGACAGAACATTACCATGAAACAGAACATTATCATGGACCAGAAACGGAACATTACCGTGAAACAGAAAAACAACATTATCGTGGACCAGAGACGGAACATTATCGTGGACCAGAAACGGAACATTATCGTGAAACCGAACATTATCGTGGACCAGAGACGGAACATTACCGTGAAACAGAAACACAACATTACCGTGGACCAGAGACAGAACATTACCGTGAAACGGAAACAGAACATTACCGTGGACCAGAAACGGAACATTACCGTGAAACAGAAACACAAAATTATCGTGGACCAGAGACAGAACATTACCGTGGACCAGAGACAGAACATTACCGTGGACCAGAGACAGAATATTTCCGTGGACCAGAGACAGAGCATTACTGTGGACCAGAGACAGAACATTACTGTGGACCAGAGACCAAACTTTACCTTGAAACCGAACATTACCGTGGACCAGAGACAAAATATTACCATGGACCAGAGACAGAACATTACCATGAAACAGAACATTATCATGGACCAGAAACGGAACATTACCGTGAAACCGAACATTATCGTGGACCAGAGATTGAACATTACCGTGGACCAGAGAAAGAACATTACCGTGGACCAGAGACAGAAAATTACCGTGGACCAGAGACCGAACATTACCTTGAAACCGAACATTACCGTGGACCAGAAACAGAAAATTACCATGGACCAGAGACGGAACATTACCGTGAAACAGAACATTGTCATGGACCAGAAACGGAACATTACCGTGAAACAGAAACACAACATTATCGTGGACCAGAGACGGAACATTACCGTGGACCAGAGACGGAACGTTACCGTGAAACCGAAACAGAACATTATCGTGGACCAGAAACGGAACATTACCCTGAAACCGAACATTATCGTGGACCAGAGATCGAACATTACCGTGGACCAGAGACAGAACATTACCGTGGACCAGAGACAGAACATTACCGTGGACCAGAGACCGAACTTTACCTTGAAACCGAACATTACCCTGGACCAAAGACAGAACATTACCGTGAAACAGAACATTATCATGGACCAGAAACGGAACATTACCGTGAAACAGAAACAGAACATTATCGTGGACCAGAAACGGAACATTACCGTGAAACAGAAACACAAAATTATCGTGGACCAGAAACGGAACATTACCGTGAAACAGAAACACAACATTATCGTGGACCAGAGACGGAACATTACCGTGAAACCGAACATTATCGTGGACCAGAGATCGAACATTACCGTGGACCAGAGACAGAACATTACCGTGGACCAGAGACAGAACATTACCGTGAAAAAGAAACAAAACATTACCGTGGACCAGAAACGGAACATTATCTTGGACCAGAGAAAGAACATTACCGTGGACCAGAGACAGAACATTATCGTGGACCAGAGATCGAACATTACCGTGGACCAGAGACAGAACATTATCGTGGACCAGAAACGGAACTTTACCATGAAACCGAACATTATCGTGGACCAGACACAGAACATTACCGTGGACCAGAGACAGAACATTACCGTGAAACCGAACATTACCGTGGACCAGAAACGGAACATTATCTTGGACCAGAGAAAGAACATTACCGTAGACCAGAGACAGAACATTATCGTGGACCAGAGATCGAACATTACCGTGGACCAGAGACAGAACATTATCGTGGACCAGAAACGGAACATTACCATGAAACAGAACATTATCGTGGACCAAAGACGGAACATTATCGTGGACCAGAGACGGAAAATTACCATGAAACCGAACATTATCGTGGACCAGACACAGAACATTACCGTGGACCAGAGACAGAACATTACCATGAAACCGAACATTATCGTAGACCAGAAACGGAACATTACCGTGAAACCGAACATTATCGTGGACCAGAGATCGAACATTATCGTGGACCAGAGACAGAATATTACCGTGGACCAGAGACAGAACATTACCGTGGACCAGAGACAGAACATTACCGTGGACCAGAGACCGAACATTACCTTGAAACAGAACATTATCGTGGACCAGAAACGGAACATTACCGTGAAACAGAAACACAAAATTATCGTCGACCAGAAACGGAACATTACCGTGAAACAGAAACACAACATTATCGTGGACCAGAGACGGAAAATTACCGTGAAACTGAACATTATCGTGGACCAGAGACAGAACATTACCGTGAAACGGAAACAGAACATTACCGTGGACCAGAAACGGAACATTATCATGGACCAGACACAGAACATTATCGTGGACCAAAGACGGAACATTATCATAGACCAGAGACGGAACATTACCGTGAAACCGAACATTATCGTGGACCAGACACAGAACATTACCGTGGACCAGAGACAGAACATTACCAAGAAACCGAAACAGAACATTATCGTGGACCAGAAACGGAACATTACCGTGAAACAGAAACACAAAATTATCGTGGACCAGAAACGGAACATTACCGTGAAACAGAAACACAACATTATCGTGGACCAGAGACGGAACATTACCGTGAAACCGAACATTATCGTGGACCAGAGATTGAATTGAACCAGAGACAGAACATTACCGTGGACCAGAGACAGAACATTACCGTGAAAAAGAAACAGAACATTACCGTGGACCAGAAACGGAATATTATCTTGGACCAGAGAAAGAACATTACCGTGGACCAGAGACAGAACATTATCGTGGACCAGAGATCGAACATTACCGTGGACCAGAGACAGAACATTATCGGGGACCAGAAACGGAACATTACTGTGAAAAAGAAACAGAACATTACCGTGGACCAGAAACGGAACATTATCGTGGACCAGAGAAAGAATATTACCGTGAAACCGAAACAGAACATTATCGTGGACCAGAAACGGAACATTACCGTGAAACCGAACATTATCGTGGACCAGACACAGAACATTATCGTGGACCAGAAACGGAACATTACCGTGAAACAGAAACACAAAATTATCGTGGACCAGAGACAGAACATTACCGTGGACCAGAGACACAACATTACCGTGGACCAGAGACAGAATATTTCCGTGGACCAGAGACAGAACATTTCCGTGGACCAGAGACAGAGCATTACCGTGGACCAGAGACAGAACATTACTGTGGACCAGAGACCAAACTTTACTTTGAAACCGAACATTACCGTGGACCAGAGACAAAATATTACCATGGACCAGAGACAGAACATTACCATGAAACAGAACATTATCATGGACCAGAAACGGAACATTACCGTGAAACCGAACATTATCGTGGACCAGAGATTGAACATTACCTTGGACCAGAGACAGAACATTACCGTGGACCAGAGACAGAACATTACCGTGAAAAAGAAACAGAACATTACCGTGGACCAGAAACGGAACATTATCTTGGACCAGAGAAAGAACATTACCGTGGACCAGAGACAGAACATTATCGTGGACCAGAGATCGAACATTACCGTGGACCAGAGACAGAACATTATCGTGGACCAGAAACGGAACATTACCGTGAAAAAGAAACAGAACATTACCGTTGACCAGAAACGGAACATTATCGTGGACCAGAGAAAGAACATTACCGTGAAACCGAAACAGAATATTATCGTGGACCAGAAACGGAACATTACCGTGAAACCGAACATTATCGTGGACCAGACACAGAACATTACCGTGGACCAGAGACAGAACATTACCGTGAAACCGAAACAGAACATTATCGTGGACCAGAAACGGAAAATTACCGTGAAACAGAAACACAAAATTATCGTGGACCAGAGACAGAACATTACCGTGGACCAGAGACAGAACATTACCGTGGACCAGAGACAGAACATTTCCGTGGACCAGAGACAGAACATTTCCGTGGACCAGAGACAGAACATTACCGTGGACCAGAGACAGAACATTACTGTGGACCAGAGACCAAACTTTACCTTGAAACCGAACATTACCGTGGACCAGAGACAAAATATTACCATGGACCAGAGACAGAACATTACCATGAAACAGAACATTATCATGGACCAGAAACGGAACATTACCGTGAAACAGAAAAACAACATTATCGTGGACCAGAGACGGAACATTATCGTGGACCAGAAACGGAACATTATCGTGAAACCGAACATTATCGTGGACCAGAGACGGAACATTACCGTGAAACAGAAACACAACATTACCGTGGACCAGAGACAGAACATTACCGTGAAACGGAAACAGAACATTACCGTGAAACAAAAACAGAACATTATCGTGGACCAGAAACGGAACATTACCGTGAAACAGAAACACAAAATTATCGTGGACCAGAAACGGAACATTACCATGAAACAGAACATTATCGTGGACCAAAGACGGAACATTATCGTGGACCAGAAACGGAACATTACCGTGAAACCGAACATTATCGTGGACCAGACACAGAACATTACCGTGGACCAGAGACAGAACATTACCATGAAACCTAACATTATCGTGGACCAGAAACGGAACATTACCGTGAAACAGAAACAAAAAATTATCGTGGACCAGAAACGGAACATTACCGTGATACAGAAACAGAACATTATCATGGACCAGAGACGGAACATTACCGTGAAACCGAACATTATCGTGGACCAGAGATCGAGCATTATCGTGGACCAGAGACAGAATATTACCGTGGACCAGAGACAGAACATTACCGTGGACCAGAGACAGAACATTACCGTGGACCAGAGACCGAACATTACCTTGAAACAGAACATTATCGTGGACCAGAAACGGAACATTACCGTGAAACAGAAACACAAAATTATCGTGGACCAGAAACGGAACATTACCGTGAAACAGAAACACAACATTATCGTGGACCAGAGACGGAACATTACCGTGAAACCGAACATTATCGTGGACCAGAGATCGAACATTACCGTGGACCAGAGACAGAACATTACCGTGGACCAGAGACAGAACATTACCGTGAAAAAGAAACAAAACATTACCGTGGACCAGAAACGGAACATTATCTTGGACCAGAGAAAGAACATTACCGTGGACCAGAGACAGAACATTATCGTGGACCAGAGACAGAACATTACCGTGGACCAGAGACAGAACATTACCGTGAAACCGAAACAGAACATTATCGTGGACCAGAAACGAAACATTACCGTGAAACAGAAACACAAAATTATCGTGGACCAGAGACAGAACATTACCGTGGACCAGAGACAGAACATTACCGTGGACCAGAGACAGAACATTACCGTGGACCAGAGACAGAACATTTCCGTGGACCAGAGACAGAACATTTCCGTGGACCAGAGACAGAACATTACCGTGGACCAGAGACAGAACATTATCGTGGACCAGAGATCGAACATTACCGTGGACCAGAGATAGAACATTATCGTGGACCAGAAACGGAACATTACCGTGAAAAAGAAACAGAATATTACCGTGGACCAGAAACGGAACATTATCGTGGACCAGAGAAAGAACATTACCGTGAAACCGAAACGGAACATTATCGTGGACCAGAAACGGAACATTACCGTGAAACCGAACATTATCGTGGACCAGACACAGAACATTACCGTGGACCAGAGACAGAACATTACCGTGAAACCGAAACAGAACATTATCGTGGACCAGAAACGGAACATTACCGTGAAACAGAAACACAAAATTATCACGGACCAGAGACAGAACATTACCGTGGACCAGAGACAGAACATTACCGTGGACCAGAGACAGAACATTTCCGTGGACCAGAGACAGAACATTTCCGTGGACCAGAGACAGAACATTACCGTGGACCAGAGACAGAACATTACTGTGGACCAGAGACCAAACTTTACCTTGAAACCGAACATTACCGTGGACCAGAGACAAAATATTACCATGGACCAGAGACAGAACATTACCATGAAACAGAACATTATCATGGACCAGAAACGGAACATTACCGTGAAACAGAAAAACAACATTATCGTGGACCAGAGACGGAACATTATCATGGACCAGAAACGGAACATTATCGTGAAACCGAACATTATCGTGGACCAGAGACGGAACATTACCGTGAAACAGAAACACAACATTACCGTGGACCAGAGACAGAACATTACCGTGAAACGGAAACAGAACATTACCGTGGACCAGAAACGGAACATTACCGTGAAACAGAAACACAAAATTATCGTGGACCAGAGACAGAACATTACCGTGGACCAGAGACAGAACATTACCGTGGACCAGAGACAGAATATTTCCGTGGACCAGAGACAGAGCATTACTGTGGACCAGAGACAGAACATTACTGTGGACCAGAGACCAAACTTTACCTTGAAACCGAACATTACCGTGGACCAGAGACAAAATATTACCATGGACCAGAGACAGAACATTACCATGAAACAGAACATTATCATGGACCAGAAACGGAACATTACCGTGAAACAGAAAAACAACATTATCGTGGACCAGAGACGGAACATTATCGTGGACCAGAAACGGAACATTATCGTGAAACCGAACATTATCGTGGACCAGAGACGGAACATTACCGTGAAACAGAAACACAACATTACCGTGGACCAGAGACAGAACATTACCGTGAAACGGAAACAGAACATTACCGTGGACCAGAAACGGAACATTACCGTGAAACAAAAACACAAAATTATCGTGGACCAGAGACAGAACATTACCGTGGACCAGAGACAGAACATTACCGTGGACCAGAGACAGAATATTTCCGTGGACCAGAGACAGAGCATTACTGTGGACCAGAGACAGAACATTACTGTGGACCAGAGACCAAACTTTACCTTGAAACCGAACATTACCGTGGACCAGAGACAAAATATTACCATGGACCAGAGACAGAACATTACCATGAAACAGAACATTATCATGGACCAGAAACGGAACATTACCGTGAAACCGAACATTATCGTGGACCAGAGATTGAACATTACCGTGGACCAGAGACAGAACATTACCGTGGACCAGAGACAGAACATTACCTTGAAAAAGAAACAGAACATTACCGTGGACCAGAAACGGAACATTATCTTGGACCAGAGAAAGAACATTACCGTGGACCAGAGACAGAACATTATCGTGGACCAGAGATCGAACATTACCGTGGACCAGAGACAGAACATTATCGTGGACCAGAAACGGAACATTACCGTGAAAAAGAAACAGAATATTACCGTGGACCAGAAACGGAACATTATCGTGGACCAGAGAAAGAACATTACCGTGAAACCGAAACGGAACATTATCGTGGACCAGAAACGGAACATTACCGTGAAACCGAACATTATCGTGGACCAGACACAGAACATTACCGTGGACCAGAGACAGAACATTACCGTGAAACCGAAACAGAACATTATCGTCGACCAGAAACGGAACATTACCGTGAAACAGAAACACAAAATTATCGTGGACCAGAGACAGAACATTACCGTGGACCAGAGACAGAACATTACCGTGGACCAGAGACAGAACATTTCCGTGGACCAGAGACAGAACATTTCCGTGGACCAGAGACAGAACATTACCGTGAAACGGAAACAGAACATTACCGTGAAACAAAAACAGAACATTATCGTGGACCAGAAACGGAACATTACCGTGAAACAGAAACACAAAATTATCGTGGACCAGAAACGGAACATTACCATAAAACAGAACATTATCGTGGACCAAAGACGGAACATTATCGTGGACCAGAGACGGAACATTACCGTGAAACCGAACATTATCGTGGACCAGACACAGAACATTACCGTGGACCAGAGACAGAACATTACCATGAAACCGAACATTATCGTGGACCAGAAACGGAACATTATCATGGACCAGAGACGGAACATTACCGTGAAACCGAACATTATCGTCGACCAGAGATCGAGCATTATCGTGGACCAGAGACAGAACATTACCGTGGACCAGAGACAGAACATTACCGTGGACCAGAGACCGAACATTACCTTGAAACAGAACATTATCGTGGACCAGAAACGGAACATTACCGTGAAACAGAAACACAAAATTATCGTGGACCAGAAACGGAACATTACCGTGAAACAGAAATACAACATTATCGTGGACCAGAGACGGAACATTACCGTGAAACCGAACATTATCGTGGACCAGAGATCGAACATTACCGTGGACCAGAGACAGAACATTACCGTGGACCAGAGACAGAACATTACCGTGAAAAAGAAACAAAACATTACCGTGGACCAGAAACGGAACATTATCTTGGACCAGAGAAAGAACATTACCGTGGACCAGAGACAGAACATTATCGTGGACCAGAGATCGAACATTACCGTGAACCAGAGACAGAACATTATCGTGGACCAGAAACGGAACTTTACCATGAAACCGAACATTATCGTGGACCAGACACAGAACATTACCGTGGACCAGAGACATTACCGTGAAACCGAAACAGAACATTATCGTGGACCAGAAACGAAACATTACCGTGAAACAGAAACACAAAATTATCGTGGACCAGAGACAGAACATTACCGTGGACCAGAGACAGAACATTACCGTGGACCAGAGACAGAACATTTCCGTGGACCAGAGACAGAACATTTCCGTGGACCAGAGACAGAACATTACCGTGGACCAGAGACAGAACATTACTGTGGACCAGAGACCGAACTTTACCTTGAAACCGAACATTACCGTGGACCAGAGACAGAATATTACCATGGACCAGAGACAGAACATTACCATGAAACAGAACATTATCATGGACCAGAAACAGAACATTACCGTGAAACAGAAAAACAACATTATCGTGGACCAGAGACGGAACATTATCGTGAACCAGAAACAGAACATTATCGTGAAACCGAACATTATCGTGTACCAGAGACGGAACATTACCGTGAAACAGAAACACAATGTTACCGTGGACAGGAGACAGAACATTACCGTGAAACGGAAACAGAACATTACCGTGAAACCGAACATTATCGTGGACCAGACACAGAACATTACCGTGGACCAGAGACAGAACATTACCATGAAACCGAACATTATCGTGGACCAGAAACGGAACATTACCGTGAAACAGAAACAAAAAATTATCGTGGACCAGAGACGGAACATTACCGTGATACAGAAACAGAACATTATCGTGGACCAGAGACGGAACATTACCGTGAAACCGAACATTATCGTGGACCAGAGATCGAACATTATCGTGGACCAGAGACAGAATATTACCGTGGACCAGAGACAGAACATTACCGTGGACCAGAGACAGAACATTACCGTGGACCAGAGACCGAACATTACCTTGAAACAGAACATTATCGTGGACCAGAAACGGAACATTACCGTGAAACAGAAACACAAAATTATCGTGGACCAGAAACGGAACATTACCGTGAAACAGAAACACAACATTATCGTGGACCAGAGACGGAACATTACCGTGAAACCGAACATTATCGTGGACCAGAGACAGAACATTACCGTGAAACGGAAACAGAACATTACCGTGGACCAGAAACGGAACATTATCATGGACCAGAGACAGAACATTATCGTGGACCAAAGACGGAACATTATCATAGACCAGAGACGGAACATTACCGTGAAACCGAACATTATCGTGGACCAGACACAGAACATTACCGTGGACCAGAGACAGAACATTACCATGAAACCGAAACAGAACATTATCGTGGACCAGAAACGGAACATTACCTTGAAACAGAAACACAAAATTATCGTGGACCAGAAACGGAACATTACCGTGAAACAGAAACACAACATTATCGTGGACCAGAGACGGAACATTACCGTGAAACCGAACATTATCGTGGACCAGAGATCGAACATTACCGTGGACCAGAGACAAAACATTACCGTGGACCAGAGACAGAACATTACCGTGAAAAAGAAACAGAACATTACCGTGTACCAGAAACGGAACATTATCTTGGACCAGAGAAAGAACATTACCGTGGACCAGAGACAGAACATTATCGTGGACCAGAGATCGAACATTACCGTGGACCAGAGACAGAACATTATCGTGGACCAGAAACGGAACATTACCGTGAAAAAGAAACAGAACATTACCGTGGACCAGAAACGGAACATTATCGTGGACCAGAGAAAGAACATTACCGTGAAACCGAAACAGAACATTATCGTGGACCGGAAACGGAACATTACCGTGAAACCGAACATTATCGTGGACCAGACACAGAACATTACCGTGGACCAGAGACAGAACATTACCGTGAAACCGAAAATGAACATTATCGTGGACCAGAAACGGAACCTTACCGTGAAACAGAAACACAAAATTATCGTGGACCAGAGACAGAACATTACCGTGGACCAGAGACAGAACATTACCGTGGACCAGAGACAGAACATTTCCGTGGACCAGAGACAGAACATTTCCGTGGACCAGAGACAGAACATTACCGTGGACCAGAGACAGAATATTACCATGGACCAGAGACAGAACATTATCATGGACCAGAAACGGAACATTACCGTGAAACAGAAAAACAACATTATCGTGGACCAGAGACGGAACATTATCGTGGACCAGAAACGGAACATTATCGTGAAACCGAACATTATCGTGGACCAGAGACGGAACATTACCGTGAAACAGAAACACAACATTACCGTGGACCAGAGACAGAACATTACCGTGAAACGGAAACAGAACATTACCGTGAAGCAAAAACAGAACATTATCGTGGACCAGAAACGGAACATTACCGTGAAACAGAAACACAAAATTATCGTGGACCAGAAACGGAACATTACCGTGAAACCGAACATTATCGTGGACCAGACACAGAACATTACCGTGGACCAGAGACAGAACATTACCATGAAACGGAACATTATCGTGGACCAGAAACGGAACATTACCGTGAAACTGAAACAAAAAATTATCGTGGACCAGAAACGGAACATTACCGTGATACAGAAACAGAACATTATCGTGGACCAGAGACGGAACATTACCGTGAAACCGAACATTATCGTGGACCAGAGATCGAGCATTATCGTGGACCAGAGACAGAATATTACCGTGGACCAGAGACAGAACATTACTGTGGACCAGAGACAGAACATTACCGTGGACCAGAGACCGAACATTACCTTGAAACAGAACATTATCGTGGACCAGAAACGGAACATTACCGTGAAACAGAAACACAAAATTATCGTGGACCAGAAACGGAACATTACCGTGAAACAGAAACACAACATTATCGTGGACGAGAGACGGAACATTACCGTGAAACCGAACATTATCGTGGACCAGAGATCGAACATTACCGTGGACCAGGGACAGAACATTACCGTGGACCAGAGACAGAACATTACCGTGAAAAAGAAACAAAACATTACCGTGGTCCAGAAACGGAACATTATCTTGGACCAGAGAAAGAACATTACCGTGGACCAGAGACAGAACATTATCGTGGACCAGAGATCGAACATTACCGTGGACCAGAGACAGAACATTATCGTGGACCAGAAACGGAACTTTACCATGAAACCGAACATTATCGTGGACCAGACACAGAACATTACCGTGAACCAGAGACAGAACATTACCGTGGACCAGAGACAGAACATTACCGTGAAAAAGAAACAAAACATTACCGTGGACCAGAAACGGAACATTATCTTGGACCAGAGATAGAACATTACCGTGAACCAGAGACAGAACATTATCGTGGACCAGAGATCGAACATTACCGTGGACCAGAGACAGAACATTATCGTGGACCAGAAACGGAACTTTACCATGAAACCGAACATTATCGTGGACCAGACACAGAACATTACCATGGACCAGAGACAGAACATTACCGTGAAACCGAAACAGAACATTATCGTGGACCAGAAACGAAACATTACCGTGAAACAGAAACACAAAATTATCGTGGACCAGAGACAGAACATTACCGTGGACCAGAGACAGAACATTACCGTGGACCAGAGACAGAACATTACCGTGGACCAGAGACAGAACATTTCCGTGGACCAGAGACAGAACATTTCCGTGGACCAGAGACAGAACATTACCGTGGACCAGAGAAAGAACATTACTGTGGACCAGAGACCGAACTTTACCTTGAAACCGAACATTACCGTGGACCAGAGACAGAATATTACCATGGACCAGAGACAGAACATTACCATGAAACAGAACATTATCATGGACCAGAAACGGAACATTACCATGAAACAGAAACAAAAAATTATCGTGGACCAGAGACAGAACATTACCGTGGACCAGAGACAGAACATTACCGTGGACCAGAGACAGAACATTACCGTGGACCAGAGACAGAACATTTCCGTGGACCAGAGACAGAACATTTCCGTGGACCAGAGACAGAACATTACCGTGGACCAGAGACAGAACATTACTGTGGACCAGAGACCGAACTTTACCTTGAAACCGAACATTATCGTGGACCAGACACAGAATATTACCGTGGACCAGAGACAGAACATTACCATGAAACCGAACATTATCGTGGACCAGAAACGGAACATTACCGTGAAACTGAAACAAAAAATTATCGTGGACCAGAAACGGAACATTACCGTGATACAGAAACAGAACATTATCGTGGACCAGAGACGGAACATTACCGTGAAACCGAACATTATCGTGGACCAGAGATCGAGCATTATCGTGGACCAGAGACAGAATATTACCGTGGACCAGAGACAGAACATTACTGTGGACCAGAGACAGAACATTACCGTGGACCAGAGACCGAACATTACCTTGAAACAGAACATTATCGTGGACCAGAAACGGAACATTACCGTGAAACAGAAACACAAAATTATCGTGGACCAGAAACGGAACATTACCGTGAAACAGAACATTATCGTGGACCAGAGATCGAACATTACCGTGGACCAGAGACAGAACATTACCGTGGACCAGAGACAGAACATTACCGTGAAAAAGAAACAAAACATTACCGTGGTCCAGAAACGGAACATTATCTTGGACCAGAGAAAGAACATTACCGTGGACCAGAGACAGAACATTATCGTGGACCAGAGATCGAACATTACCGTGGACCAGAGACAGAACATTATCGTGGACCAGAAACGGAACTTTACCATGAAACCGAACATTATCGTGGACCAGACACAGAACATTACCGTGGACCAGAGACAGAACATTACCGTGGACCAGAGACAGAACATTACCGTGAAAAAGAAACAAAACATTACCGTGGACAAGAAACGGAACATTATCTTGGACCAGAGAAAGAACATTACCGTGGACCAGAGACAGAACATTATCGTGGACCAGAGATCGAACATTACAGTGGACCAGAGACAGAACATTATCGTGGACCAGAAACGGAACTTTACCATGAAACCGAACATTATCGTGGACCAGACACAGAACATTACCGTGGACCAGAGACAGAACATTACCGTGGACCAGAGACAGAACATTACCGTGGACCAGAGACAGAACATTACCGTGGACCAGAGACAGAACATTACCGTGGACCAGAGACAGAACATTTCCGTGGACCAGAGACAGAACATTTCCGTGGACCAGAGACAGAACATTACCGTGGACCAGAGAGAGAACATTACTGTGGACCAGAGACCGAACTTTACCTTGAAACCGAACATTACCGTGGACCAGAGACAGAATATTACCATGGACCAGAGACAGAACATTACCATGAAACAGAACATTATCATGGACCAGAAACGGAACATTACCGTGAAACAGAAAAACAACATTATCGTGGACCAGAGACGGAAGATTATCGTGAACCAGAAACAGAACATTATCGTGAAATCGAACATTATCGTGTACCAGAGACGGAACATTACCGTGAAACAGAAACACAATGTTACCGTGGACCAGAGACAGAACATTACCGTGAAACGGAAACAGAACATTACCGTGAAACCGAAACAGAACATTATCGTGGACCAGAAACGGAACATTACCGTGAAACAGAAACACAAAATTATCGTGGACCAGAAACGGAACATTACCATGAAACAGATCATTATCGTGGACCAAAGACGCAACATTATCGTGGACCAGAGACGGAACATTACCGTGAAACCGAACATTATCGTGGACCAGACACAGAACATTACCGTGGACCAGAGACACAACATTACCATGAAACCGAACATTATCGTGGACCAGAAACGGAACATTACCGTGAAACAGATACAAAAAATTATCGTGGACCAAAAACGGAACATTACCGTGATACAGAAACCGAACATTATCGTGGACCAGAGACGGAACATTACCGTGAAACCGAACATTATCGTGGACCAGAGATCGAACATTATCGTGGACCAGAGACAGAATATTACCGTGGACCAGAGACAGAACATTACCGTGGACCAGAGACAGAACATTACCGTGGACCAGAGACCGAACATTACCTTGAAACCGAACATTACCGTGGACCAGAAACAGAAAATTACCATGGACCAGAGACAGAACATTACCGTGAAACAGAACATTGTCATGGACCAGAAACGGAACATTACCGTGAAACAGAAACACAACATTATCGTGGACCAGAGACGGAACATTACCGTGGACCAGAGACAGAACATTACCGTGAAAAAGAAACAGAACATTACCGTGTACCAGAAACGGAACATTATCTTGGACCAGAGAAAGAACATTACCGTGGACCAGAGACAGAACATTATCGTGGACCAGAGATCGAACATTACCGTGAAACCGAAACAGAACATTATCGTGGACCAGACACAGAACATCACCGTGAAACCGAACATTATCGTGGACCAGAGATCGAACATTACCGTGGACCAGAGACAGAACATTACCGTGGACCAGAGATCGAACATTACCGTGGACCAGAGACAGAACATTATCGTGGACCAGAAACGGAACTTTACCATGAAACCGAACATTACCGTGGACCAGAGACAGAACATTACCCTGGACCAGAGACAGAACATTACCGTGAAAAAGAAACAGAACATTACCGTGGACCAGAAACGGAACATTATCTTGGACCAGAGAAAGAACATTACCGTGGACCAGAGACAGAACATTATCGTGGACCAGAGATCGAACATTACCGTGGACCAGAGACAGAACATTATCGTGGACCAGAAACGGAACATTACCGTGAAAAAGAAACAGAACATTACCGTGGACCAGAAACGGAACATTATCGTGGACCAGAGAAAGAACATTACCGTGAAACCGAAACAGAACATTATCGTGGACCAGAAACGGAACATTACCGTGAAACCGAACATTATCGTGGACCAGACACAGAACATTACCGTGGACCAGAGACAGAACATTACCGTGAAACCGAAACAAAACATTATCGTGGACCAGAAACGGAACATTACCGTGAAACAGAAACACAAAATTATCGTGGACCAGAGACAGAACATTACCGTGGACCAGAGACAGAACATTACCGTGGACCAGAGACAGAACATTTCCGTGGACCAGAGACAGAACATTTCCGTGGACCAGAGACAGAACATTACCGTGGACCAGAGACAGAACATTACTGTGGACCAGAGACCGAACTTTACCTTGAAACCGAACATTACCGTGGACCAGAGACAGAATATTACCATGGACCAGAGACAGAACATTACCATGAAACAGAACATTATCATGGACCAGAAACGGAACATTACCGTGAAACAGAAAAACAACATTATCGTGGACCAGAGACGGAACATTATCGTGGACCAGAAACGGAACATTATCGTGAAACCGAACATTATCGTGGACCAGAGACGGAACATTACCGTGAAACAGAAACACAACATTACCGTGGACCAGAGACAGAACATTTCCGTGGACCAGAGACAGAACATTACCGTGGACCAGAGACAGAACATTACTGTGGACCAGAGACCGAACTTTACCTTGAAACCGAACATTATCGTGGACCAGACACAGAATATTACCGTGGACCAGAGACAGAACATTACAATGAAACCGAACATTATCGTGGACCAGAAACGGAACATTACCGTGAAACTGAAACAAAAAATTATCGTGGACCAGAAACGGAACATTACCGTGATACAGAAACAGAACATTATCGTGGACCAGAGACGGAACATTACCGTGAAACCGAACATTATCGTGGACCAGAGATCGAGCATTATCGTGGACCAGAGACAGAATATTACCGTGGACCAGAGACCGAACATTACCTTGAAACAGAACATTATCGTGGACCAGAAACGGAACATTACCGTGAAACAGAAACACAAAATTATCGTGGACCAGAAACGGAACATTACCGTGAAACAGAAACACAACATTATCGTGGACGAGAGACGGAACATTACCTTGAAACCGAACATTATCGTGGACCAGAGATCGAACATTACCGTGGACCAGAGACAGAACATTACCGTGGACCAGAGACAGAACATTACCGTGAAAAAGAAACAAAACATTACCGTGGTCCAGAAACGGAACATTATCTTGGACCAGAGAAAGAACATTACCGTGGACCAGAGACAGAACATTATCGTGGACCATAGATCGAACATTACCGTGGACCAGAGACAGAACATTATCGTGGACCAGAAACGGAACTTTACCATGAAACCGAACATTATCGTGGACCAGACACAGAACATTACCGTGGACCAGAGACAGAACATTACCGTGGACCAGAGACAGAACATTACCGTGGACCATAGATCGAACATTACCGTGGACCAGAGACAGAACATTATCGTGGACCAGAAACGGAACTTTACCATGAAACCGAACATTATCGTGGACCAGACACAGAACATTACCGTGGACCAGAGACAGAACATTACCGTGGACCAGAGACAGAACATTACCGTGAAAAAGAAACAAAACATTACCGTGGACCAGAAACGGAACATTATCTTGGACCAGAGACAGAACATTACCGTGAACCAGAGACAGAACATTATCGTGGACCAGAGATCGAACATTACCGTGGACCAGAGACAGAACATTATCGTGGACCAGAAACGGAACTTTACCATGAAACCGAACATTATCGTGGACCAGACACAGAACATTACCGTGGACCAGAGACAGAACATTACCGTGGACCAGAGACAGAACATTACCGTGGACCAGAGACAGAACATTTCCGTGGACCAGAGACAGAACATTTCCGTGGACCAGAGACAGAACATTACCGTGGACCAGAGACAGAACATTACTGTGGACCAGAGACCGAACTTTACCTTGAAACCGAACATTACCGTGGACCAGAGACAGAATATTACCATGGACCAGAGACAGAACATTACCATGAAACAGAACATTATCATGGACCAGAAACGGAACATTACCGTGAAACAGAAAAACAACATTATCGTGGACCAGAGACGGAAGATTATCGTGAACCAGAAACAGAACATTATCGTGAAATCGAACATTATCGTGTACCAGAGACGGAACATTACCGTGAAACAGAAACACAATGTTACCGTGGACCAGAGACAGAACATTACCGTGAAACGGAAACAGAACATTACCGTGAAACCGAAACGGAACATTATCGTGGACCAGAAACGGAACATTACCGTGAAACAGAAACACAAAATTATCGTGGACCAGAAACGGAACATTACCATGAAACAGATCATTATCGTGGACCAAAGACGCAACATTATGGTGGACCAGAGACGGAACATTACCGTGAAACCGAACATTATCGTGGACCAGACACAGAACATTACCGTGGACCAGAGACAGAACATTACCATGAAACCGAACATTATCGTGGACCAGAAACGGAACATTACCGTGAAACAGAAACAAAAAATTATCGTGGACCAAAAACGGAACATTACCGTGATACAGAAACAGAACATTATCGTGGACCAGAGACGGAACATTACCGTGAAACCGAACATTATCGTGGACCAGAGATCGAACATTATCGTGGACCAGAGACAGAATATTACCGTGGACCAGAGACAGAACATTACCGTGGACCAGAGACAGAACATTACCGTGGACCAGAGACAGAACATTACCTTGAAACCGAACATTACCGTGGACCAGAAACAGAAAATTACCATGGACCAGAGACAGAACATTACCGTGAAACAGAACATTGTCATGGACCAGAAACGGAACATTACCGTGAAACAGAAACACAACATTATCGTGGACCAGAGACGGAACATTACCGTGGACCAGAGACAGAACATTACCGTGAAAAAGAAACAGAACATTACCGTGTACCAGAAACGGAACATTATCTTGGACCAGAGAAAGAACATTACCGTGGACCAGAGACAGAACATTATCGTGGACCAGAGATCGAACATTACCGTGAAACCGAAACAGAACATTATCGTGGACCAGACACAGAACATTACCGTGAAACCGAACATTATCGTGGACCAGAGATCGAACATTACCGTGGACCAGAGACAGAACATTACCGTGGACCAGAGATCGAACATTACCGTGGACCAGAGACAGAACATTATCGTGGACCAGAAACGGAACTTTACCATGAAACCGAACATTACCGTGGACCAGAGACAGAACATTACCGTGGACCAGAGACAGAACATTACCGTGAAAAAGAAACAGAACATTACCGTGGACCAGAAACGGAACATTATCTTGGACCAGAGAAAGAACATTACCGTGGACCAGAGACAGAACATTATCGTGGACCAGAGATCGAACATTACCGTGAAACCGAACATTATCGTGGACCAGACACAGAACATTACCGTGGACCAGAGACAGAACATTACCGTGGACCAGAGACAGAACATTACCGTGGACCAGAGACAGAACATTTCCGTGGACCAGAGACAGAACATTTCCGTGGACCAGAGACAGAACATTACCGTGGACCAGAGACAGAACATTACTGTGGACCAGAGACCGAACTTTACCTTGAAACCGAACATTACCGTGGACCAGAGACAGAATATTACCATGGACCAGAGACAGAACATTACCATGAAACAGAACATTATCATGGACCAGAAACGGAACATTACCGTGAAACAGAAAAACAACATTATCGTGGACCAGAGACGGAACATTATCGTGGACCAGAAACGGAACATTATCGTGAAACCGAACATTATCGTGGACCAGAGACGGAACATTACCGTGAAACAGAAACACAACATTACCGTGGACCAGAGACAGAACATTACCGTGAAACGGAAACAGAACATTACCGTGAAACAAAAACAGAACATTATCGTGGACCAGAAACGGAACATTACCGTGAAACAGAAACACAAAATTATCGTGGACCAGAAACGGAACATTACCATGAAACAGAACATTATCGTGGACCAAAGACGGATCATTATCGTGGACCAGAGACGGAACATTACCGTGAAACCGAACATTATCGTGGACCAGACACAGAACATTACCGTGGACCAGAGACAGAACATTACCATGAAACCGAACATTATCGTGGACCAGAAACGGAACATTACCGTGAAACAGAAACAAAAAATTATCGTGGACCAGAAACGGAACATTACCGTGATACAGAAACAGAACATTATCGTGGACCAGAGACGGAACATTACCGTGAAACCGAACATTATCGTGGACCAGAGATCGAGCATTATCGTGGACCAGAGAAAGAACATTACCGTGGACCAGAGACAGAACATTACCGTGGACCAGAGACAGAACATTACCGTGGACCAGAGACAGAACATTACTGTGGACCAGAGACCGAACTTTACCTTGAAACCGAACATTACCGTGGACCAGAGACAGAATATTACCATGGACCAGAGACAGAACATTACCATGAAACAGAACATTATCATGGACCAGAAACGGAACATTACCGTGAAACAGAAAAACAACATTATCGTGGACCAGAGACGGAACATTATCGTGAACCAGAAACAGAACATTATCGTGAAACCGAACATTATCGTGTACCAGAGACGGAACATTACCGTGAAACAGAAACACAATGTTACCGTGGACCAGAGACAGAACATTACCGTGAAACGGAAACAGAACATTACCGTGAAACCGCACATTATCGTGGACCAGACACAGAACATTACCGTGGACCAGAGACAGAACATTACCATGAAACCGAACATTATCGTGGACCAGAAACGGAACATTACCGTGAAACAGAAACAAAAAATTATCGTGGACCAGAAACGGAACATTACCGTGATACAGAAACAGAACATTATCGTGGACCAGAGACGGAACATTACCGTGAAACCGAACATTATCGTGGACCAGAGATCGAACATTATCGTGGACCAGAGACAGAATATTACCGTGGACCAGAGACAGAACATTACCATGGACCAGAGACAGAACATTACCGTGGACCAGAGACCGAACATTACCTTGAAACAGAACATTATCGTGGACCAGAAACGGAACATTACCGTGAAACAGAAACACAACATTATCGTGGACCAGAGACGGAACATTACCGTGAAACCGAACATTATCGTGGACCAGAGACAGAACATTACCGTGAAACGGAAACAGAACATTACCGTGGACCAGAAACGGAACATTATCATGGACCAGAGACAGAACATTATCGTGGACCAAAGACGGAACATTATCATAGAGACGGAACATTACCGTGAAACCGAACATTATCGTGGACCAGACACAGAACATTACCGTGGACCAGAGACAGAACATTACCATGAAACCGAAACAGAACATTATCGTGGACCAGAAACAGAACATTACCATGAAACCGAAACAGAACATTATCGTGGACCAGAAACGGAACATTACCGTGAAACAGAAACACAAAATTATCATGGACCAGAAACGGAACATTACCGTGAAACAGAAACACAACATTATCGTGGACCAGAGACGGAACATTACCGTGAAACCGAACATTATCGTGGACCAGAGATCGAACATTACCGTGGACCAGAGACAAAACATTACCGTGGACCAGAGACAGAACATTACCGTGAAAAAGAAACAGAACATTACCGTGGACCAGAAACGGAACATTATCGTGGACCAGAGAAAGAACATTACCGTGAAACCGAAACAGAACATTATCGTGGACCAGAAACGGAACATTACCGTGAAACCGAACATTATCGTGGACCAGACACAGAACATTACCGTGGACCAGAGACAGAACATTACCGTGAAACCGAAACAGAACATTATCGTGGACCAGAAACGGAACATTACCGTGAAACAGAAACACAAAATTATCGTGGACCAGATACAGAACATTACCGTGGACCAGAGACAGAACATTACCGTGGACCAGAGACAGAACATTTCCGTGGACCAGAGACAGAACATTTCCGTGGACCAGAGACAGAACATTACCGTGGACCAGAGACAGAACATTACTGTGGACCAGAGACCGAACTTTACCTTGAAACCGAACATTACCGTGGACCAGAGACAGAATATTACCATGGACCAGAGACAGAACATTACCATGAAACAGAACATTATCATGGACCAGAAACGGAACATTACCGTGAAACAGAAAAACAACATTATCGTGGACCAGAAACGGAACATTATCGTGAAACCGAACATTATCGTGGACCAGAGACGGAACATTACCGTGAAACAGAAACACAACATTACCGTGGACCAGAGACAGAACATTACCGTGAAACGGAAACAGAACATTACCGTGAAACAAAAACAGAACATTATCGTGGACCAGAAACAGAACATTACCGTGAAACAGAAACACAAAATTATCGTGGACCAGAAACGGAACATTACCATGAAACAGAACATTATCGTGGACCAAAGACGGATCATTATCGTGGACCAGAGACGGAACATTACCGTGAAACCGAACATTATCGTGGACCAGACACAGAACATTACCGTGGACCAGAGACAGAACATTACCATGAAACCGAACATTATCGTGGACCAGAAACGGAACATTACCGTGAAACAGAAACAAAAAATTATCGTGGACCAGAAACGGAACATTACCGTGATACAGAAACAGAACATTATCGTGGACCAGAGAAGGAACATTACCGTGAAACCGAACATTATCGTGGACCAGAGATCGAGCATTATCGTGGACCAGAGACAGAATATTACCGTGGACCAGAGACAGAACATTACCGTGGACCAGAGACAGAACATTACCGTGGACCAGAGACCGAACATTACCTTGAAACAGAACATTATCGTGGACCAGAAACGGAACATTACCGTGAAACAGAAACACAAAATTATCGTGGACCAGAAACGGAACATTACCGTGAAACAGAAACACAACATTATCGTGGACCAGAGACGGAACATTACCGTGAAACCGAACATTATCGTGGACCAGAGATCGAACATTACCGTGGACCAGAGACAGAACATTACCGTGGACCAGAGACAGAACATTATCGTGAAACCGAACATTATCGTGTACCAGAGACGGAACATTACCGTGAAACAGAAACACAATGTTACCGTGGACCAGAGACAGAACATTACCGTGAAACGGAAACAGAACATTACCGTGAAACCGAACATTATCGTGGACCAGACACAGAACATTACCGTGGACCAGAGACAGAACATTACCATGAAACCGAACATTATCGTGGACCAGAAAAGGAACATTACCGTGAAACAGAAACAAAAAATTATCGTGGACCAGAAACGGAACATTACCGTGATACAGAAACAGAACATTATCGTGGACCAGAGACGGAACATTACCGTGAAACCGAACATTATCGTGGACCAGAGATCGAACATTATCGTGGACCAGAGACAGAATATTACCGTGGACCAGAGACAGAACATTACCGTGGACCAGAAACAGAACATTACCGTGGACCAGAGACCGAACATTACCTTGAAACAGAACATTATCGTGGACCAGAAACGGAACATTACCGTGAAACAGAAACACAACATTATCGTGGACCAGAGACGGAACATTACCGTGAAACCGAACATTATCGTGGACCAGAGACAGAACATTACCGTGAAACGGAAACAGAACATTACCGTGGACCAGAAACGGAACACTATCATGGACCAGAGACAGAACATTATCGTGGACCAAAGACGGAACATTATCATAGAGACGGAACATTACCGTGAAACCGAACATTATCGTGGACCAGACACAGAACATTACCGTGGACCAGAGACAGAACATTACCATGAAACCGAAACAGAACATAATCGTGGACCAGAAACAGAACATTACCATGAAACCGAAACAGAACATTATCGTGGACCAGAAACGGAACATTACCGTGAAACAGAAACACAAAATTATCGTGGACCAGAAACGGAACATTACCGTGAAACAGAAACACAACATTATCGTGGACCAGAGACGGAACATTACCGTGAAACCGAACATTATCGTGGACCAGAGATCGAACATTACCGTGGACCAGAGACAGAACATTATCGTGGACCAGAAACGGAACATTACCGTGAAAAAGAAACAGAACATTACCGTGGACCAGAAACGGAACATTATCGTGGACCAGAGAAAGAACATTACCGTGAAACCGAAACAGAACATTATCGTGAACCAGAAACGGAACATTACCGTGAAACCGAACATTATCGTGGACCAGACACAGAACTTTACCGTGGACCAGAGACAGAACATTACCGTGAAACCGAAACAGAACATTATCGTGGACCAGAAACGGAACATTACCGTGAAAAAGAAACACAAAATTATCTTGGACCAGATACAGAACATTACCGTGGACCAGAGACAGAACATTACCGTGGACCAGAGACAGAACATTTCCGTGGACCAGAGACAGAACATTTCCGTGGACCAGAGACAGAACATTACCGTGGACCAGAGACAGAACATTACTGTGGACCAGAGACCGAACTTTACCTTGAAACCGAACATTACCGTGGACCAGAGACAGAATATTACCATGGACCAGAGACAGAACATTACCATGAAACAGAACATTATCATGGACCAGAAACGGAACATTACCGTGAAACAGAAAAACAACATTATCGTGGACCAGAGACGGAACATTATCGTGGACCAGAAACGGAACATTATCGTGAAACCGAACATTATCGTGGACCAGAGACGGAACATTACCGTGAAACAGAAACACAACATTACCGTGGACCAGAGACAGAACATTACCGTGAAGCAAAAACAGAACATTATCGTGGACCAGAAACGGAACATTACCGTGAAACAGAAACACAAAATTATCGTGGACCAGAAACGGAACATTACCATGAAACAGAACATTATCGTGGATCAAAGACGGAACATTATCGTGGACCAGAGACGGAACATTACCGTGAAACCGAACATTACCGTGGACCAGAGACAGAACATTACCGTGAAACCGAAACAGAACATTATCGTGGACCAGAAACGAAACATTACCGTGAAACAGAAACACAAAATTATCGTGGACCAGAGACAGAACATTACCATGGACCAGAGACAGAACATTACCGTGGACCAGAGACAGAACATTACCGTGGACCAGAGACAGAACATTTCCGTGGACCAGAGACAGAACATTTCCATGGACCAGAGACAGAACATTACCGTGGACCAGAGACAGAACATTACTGTGGACCAGAGACCGAACTTTACCTTGAAACCGAACATTACCGTGGACCAGAGACAGAATATTACCATGGACCAGAGACAGAACATTACCATGAAACAGAACATTATCATGGACCAGAAACGGAACATTACCGTGAAACAGAAAAACAACATTATCGTGGACCAGAGACGGAACATTATCGTGAACCAGAAACAGAACATTATCCTGAAATCGAACATTATCGTGTACCAGAGACGGAACATTACCGTGAAACAGAAACACAATGTTACCGTGGACCAGAGACAGAACATTACCGTGAAACGGAAACAGAACATTACCGTGAAACCGAAACAGAACATTATCGTGGACCAGAAACGGAACATTACCGTGAAACAGAAACACAAAATTATCGTGGACCAGAAACGGAACATTACCATGAAACAGATCATTATCGTGGACCAAAGACGCAACATTATCGTGGACCAGAGACGGAACATTACCGTGAAACCGAACATTATCGTGGACCAGACACAGAACATTACCGTGGACCAGAGACAGAACATTACCATGAAACCGAACATTATCGTGGACCAGAAACGGAACATTACCGTGAAACAGAAACAAAAAATTATCGTGGACCAAAAACGGAACATTACCGTGATACAGAAACAGAACATTATCGTGGACCAGAGACGGAACATTACCGTGAAACCGAACATTATCGTGGACCAGAGATCGAACATTATCGTGGACCAGAGACAGAATATTACCGTGGACCAGAGACAGAACATTACCGTGGACCAGAGACAGAACATTACCGTGGACCAGAGACCGAACATTACCTTGAAACCGAACATTACCGTGGACCAGAAACAGAAAATTACCATGGACCAGAGACAGAACATTACCGTGAAACAGAACATTGTCATGGACCAGAAACGGAACATTACCGTGAAACAGAAACACAACATTATCGTGGACCAGAGACGGAACATTACCGTGGACCAGAGACGGAACGTTACCGTGAAACCGAAACAGAACATTATCGTGGACCAGAAACGGAACATTACCGTGAAACCGAAACAGAACATTATCGTGTACCAGACAGAACATTACCGTGAAACCGAACATTATCGTGGACCAGAGATCGAACATTACCGTGGACCAGAGACAGAACATTACCGTGGACCAGAGACAGAACATTACCGTTGACCAGAGACCGAACTTTACCTTGAAAACGAACATTACCCTGGACCAGAGACAGAACATTACCGTGAAACAGAACATTATCATGGACCAGAAACGGAACATTACCGTGAAACAGAAACAGAACATTATCGTGGACCAGAAACGGAACATTACCGTGAAACCGAAACAGAAGATTATCGTGGACCAGAAACGGAACATTACCGTGAAACAGAAACACAACATTACCGTGGACCAGAGACAGAACATTACCTTGAAACCAAAACAGAACATTATCGTGGACCAGAAACGGAACTTTATCGTGGACCAGAGACAGAACATTACCGTGAAACCGAAACAGAACATTATCGTGGACCAGAAACGGAACATTATCGTGGACCAGAGACAGAACATTATCGTGGATCAGAGACAGAACATTATGGTGGACCAGAGACGGAACATTATCATGGACCAGAGACAGAACATTACCGTGAAACCTAAACAGAACATTATCCTTGACCAGAAACGGAACATTATCGTGAAACCGAACATTATCGTGGACCAGAAACACAAAATTATCGTGGACCAGAGACAGAACATTACCATGAAACCGAAACAGAACATTATCGTGGACCAGAGACGGAACATTATCGTGAACCAGAAACAGAACATTATCGTGAAATCGAACATTATCGTGTACCAGAGATGGAACATTACCGTGAAACAGAAACACAATGTTACCGTGGACCAGAGACAGAACATTACCGTGAAACGGAAACAGAACATTACCGTGAAACCGAAACAGAACATTATCGTGGACCAGAAACGGAACATTACCGTGAAACAGAAACACAAAATTATCGTGGACCAGAAACGGAACATTACCATGAAACAGATAATTATCGTGGACCAAAGACGCAACATTATCGTGGACCAGAGACGGAACATTACCGTGAAACCGAACATTATCGTGGACCAGACACAGAACATTACCGTGGACCAGAGACAGAACATTACCATGAAACCGAACATTATCGTGGACCAGAAACGGAACATTACCGTGAAACAGAAACAAAAAATTATCGTGGACCAAAAACGGAACATTACCGTGATACAGAAACAGAACATTATCGTGGACCAGAGACGGAACATTACCGTGAAACCGAACATTATCGTGGACCAGAGATCGAACATTATCGTGGACCAGAGACAGAATATTACCGTGGACCAGAGACAGAACATTACCGTGGACCAGAGACAGAACATTACCGTGGACCAGAGACCGAACATTACCTTGAAACCGAACATTACCGTGGACCAGAAACAGAAAATTACCATGGACCAGAGACAGAACATTACCGTGAAACAGAACATTGTCATGGACCAGAAACGGAACATTACCGTGAAACAGAAACACAACATTATCGTGGACCAGAGACGGAACATTACCATGGACCAGAGACGGAACGTTACCGTGAAACCGAAACAGAACATTATCGTGGACCAGAAACGGAACATTACCGTGAAACCGAAACAGAACATTATCGTGGACCAGACACAGAACATTACCGTGAAACCGAACATTATCGTGGACCAGAGATCGAACATTACCGTGGACCAGAGACAGAACATTACCGTGGACCAGAGACAGAACATTACCGTTGACCAGAGACCGAACTTTACCTTGAAACCGAACATTACCCTGGACCAGAGACAGAACATTACCGTGAAACAGAACATTATCATGGACCAGAAACGGAACATTACCGTGAAACAGAAACAGAACATTATCGTGGACCAGAAACGGAACATTACCGTGAAACCGAAACAGAAGATTATCGTGGACCAGAAACGGAACATTACCGTGAAACAGAAACACAAAATTATCGTGGACCAGATACAGAACATTACCGTGGACCAGACACAGAACATTACCGTGGACCAGACACAGAACATTACCGTGGACCAGAGATAGAACATTACCGTGAAACCGAAACAGAACATTATCGTGGACCAGAAACGGAACATTACCGTGAAACAGAAACACAAAATTATCGTGGACCAGATACAGAACATTACCGTGGACCAGAGACAGAACATTACCGTGGACCAGAGACAGAACATTTCCGTGGACCAGAGACAGAACATTTCCGTGGACCAGAGACAGAACATTACCGTGGACCAGAGACAGAACATTACTGTGGACCAGAGACCGAACTTTACCATGAAACCGAACATTACCGTGGACCAGAGACAGAATATTACCATGGACCAGAGACAGAACATTACCATGAAACAGAACATTATCATGGACCAGAAACGGAACATTACCGTGAAACAGAAAAACAACATTATCGTGGACCAGAGACGGAACATTATCGTGGACCAGAAACGGAACATTATCGTGAAACCGAACATTATCGTGGACCAGAGACGGAACATTACCGTGAAACAGAAACACAACATTACCTTGGACCAGAGACAGAACATTACCGTGAAGCAAAAACAGAACATTATCGTGGACCAGAAACGGAACATTACCGTGAAACAGAAACACAAAATTATCGTGGACCAGAAACGGAACCTTACCGTGAAACCGAACATTACCGTGGACCAGAGACAGAACATTACCGTGAAACCGAAACAGAACATTATCGTGGACCAGAAACTAAACATTACCGTGAAACAGAAACACAAAATTATCGTGGACCAGAGACAGAACATTACCATGGACCAGAGACAGAACATTACCGTGGACCAGAGACAGAACATTACCGTGGACCAGAGACAGAACATTTCCGTGGACCAGAGACAGAACATTTCCGTGAACCAGAGACAGAACATTACCGTGGACCAGAGACAGAACATTACTGTGGACCAGAGACCGAACTTTACCTTGAAACCGAACATTACCGTGGACCAGAGACAGAATATTACCATGAAACAGAACATTATCATGGACCAGAAACGGAACATTACCGTGAAACAGAAAAACAACATTATCGTGGACCAGAGACGGAACATTATCGTGAACCAGAAACAGAACATTATCGTGAAATCGAACATTATCGTGTACCAGAGACGGAACATTACCGTGAAACAGAAACACAATGTTACCGTGGACCAGAGACAGAACATTACCGTGAAACGGAAACAGAACATTACCGTGAAACCGAAACAGAACATTATCGTGGACCAGAAACGGAACATTACCGTGAAACAGAAACACAAAATTATCGTGGACCAGAAACGGAACATTACCATGAAACAGATCATTATCGTGGACCAAAGACGCAACATTATCGTGGACCAGAGACGGAACATTACCGTGAAACCGAACATTATCGTGGACCAGACACAGAACATTACCGTGGACCAGAGACAGAACATTACCATGAAACCGAACATTATCGTGGACCACAAACGGAACATTACCGTGAAACAGAAACAAAAAATTATCGTGGACCAAAAACGGAACATTACCGTGATACAGAAACAGAACATTATCGTGGACCAGAGACGGAACATTACCGTGAAACCGAACATTATCGTGCACCAGAGATCGAACATTATCGTGGACCAGAGACAGAACATTACCTTGAAACCAAAACAGAACATTATCGTGGACCAGAAACGGAACTTTATCGTGGACCAGAGACAGAACATTACCGTGAAACCGAAACAGAACATTATCGTGGACCAGAAACGGAACATTATCGTGGACCAGAGACAGAACATTATCGTGGACCAGAAACGGAACATTACCGTGAAACCGAACATTATCGTGGACCAGAGATCGAACATTATCGTGGACCAGAGACAGAACATTACCTTGAAACCAAAACAGAACATTATCGTGGACCAGAAACGGAACTTTATCGTGGACCAGAGACAGAACATTACCGTGGACCAGAGACAGAACATTACCGTGGACCAGAGACAGAACATTTCCGTGGACCAGAGACAGAACATTTCCGTGAACCAGAGACAGAACATTACCGTGGACCAGAGACAGAACATTACTGTGGACCAGAGACCGAACTTTACCTTGAAACCGAACATTACCGTGGACCAGAGACAGAATATTACCATGGACCAGAGACAGAACATTACCATGAAACAGAACATTATCATGGACCAGAAACGGAACATTACCGTGAAACAGAAAAACAACATTATCGTGGACCAGAGACGGAACATTATCGTGAACCAGAAACAGAACATTATCGTGAAATCGAACATTATCGTGTACCAGAGACGGAACATTACCGTGAAACAGAAACACAATGTTACCGTGGACCAGAGACAGAACATTACCGTGAAACGGAAACAGAACATTACCGTGAAACCGAAACAGAACATTATCGTGGACCAGAAACGGAACATTACCATGAAACAGAAACACAAAATTATCGTGGACCAGAAACGGAACATTACCATGAAACAGATCATTATCGTGGACCAAAGACGCAACATTATCGTGGACCAGAGACGGAACATTACCGTGAAACCGAACATTATCGTGGACCAGACACAGAACATTACCGTGGACCAGAGACAGAACATTACCATGAAACCGAACATTATCGTGGACCACAAACGGAACATTACCGTGAAACAGAAACAAAAAATTATCGTGGACCAAAAACGGAACATTACCGTGATACAGAAACAGAACATTATCGTGGACCAGAGACGGAACATTACCGTGAAACCGAACATTATCGTGCACCAGAGATCGAACATTATCGTGGACCAGAGACAGAACATTACCTTGAAACCGAAACAGAACATTATCGTGGACCAGAAACGGAACATTATCGTGGACCAGAGACAGAACATTATCGTGGACCAGAAACGGAACATTACCGTGAAACCGAACATTATCGTGGACCAGAGATCGAACATTATCGTGGACCAGAGACAGAACATTACCTTGAAACCAAAACAGAACATTATCGTGGACCAGAAACGGAACTTTATCGTGGACCAGAGACAGAACATTACCGTGAAACCGAAACAGAACATTATCGTGGACCAGAAACGGAACATTATCGTGGACCAGAGACAGAACATTATCGTGGACCAGAAACGGAACATTACCGTGAAACAGAAACACAACATTACCGTGGACCAGAGACAGAACATTACCTTGAAACCAAAACAGAAAATTATCGTGGACCAGAAACGGAACTTTATCGTGGACCAGAGACAGAACATTACCGTGAAACCGAAACAGAACATTATCGTGGACCAGAAACGGAACATTATCGTGGACCAGAGACAGAACATTATCGTGGATCAGAGACAGAACATTATGGTGGACCAGAGACGGAACATTATCATGGACCAGAGACAGAACATTACCGTGAAACCTAAACAGAACATTATCCTTGACCAGAAACGGAACATTATCGTGAAACCGAACATTATCGTGGACCAGAAACACAAAATTATCGTGGAAAAGAGACAGAACATTACCATGAAACCGAAACAGAACATTATCGTGGACCAGAGACGGAACATTATCGTGAACCAGAAACAGAACATTATCGTGAAATCGAACATTATCGTGTACCAGAGACGGAACATTACCGTGAAACAGAAACACAATGTTACTGTGGACCAGAGACAGAACATTACCGTGAAACGGAAACAGAACATTACCGTGAAACCGAAACAGAACATTATCGTGGACCAGAAACGGAACATTACCGTGAAACAGAACATTATCGTGCACCAGAGATCGAACATTATCGTGGACCAGCGACAGAACATTACCTTGAAACCAAAACAGAACATTATCGTGGACCAGAAACGGAACTTTATCGTGGACCAGAGACAGAACATTACCGTGAAACCGAAACAGAACATTATCGTGGACCAGAAACGGAACATTATCGTGGACCAGAGACAGAACATTATCGTGGACCAGAAACGGAACATTACCGTGAAACCGAACATTATCGTGGACCAGAGATCGAACATTATCGTGGACCAGAGACAGAACATTACCTTGAAACCAAAACAGAACATTATCGTGGACCAGAAACGGAACTTTATCGTGGACCAGAGACAGAACATTACCGTGAAACCGAAACAGAACATTATCGTGGACCAGAAACGGAACATTATCGTGGACCAGAGACAGAACATTATCGTGGACCAGAAACGGAACATTACCGTGAAACAGAAACACAACATTACCGTGGACCAGAGACAGAACATTACCTTGAAACCAAAACAGAACATTATCGTGGACCAGAAACGGAACTTTATCGTGGACCAGAGACAGAACATTACCGTGAAACCGAAACAGAACATTATCGTGGACCAGAAACGGAACATTATCGTGGACCAGAGACAGAACATTATCGTGGATCAGAGACAGAACATTATGGTGGACCAGAGACGGAACATTATCATGGACCAGAGACAGAACATTACCGTGAAACCTAAACAGAACATTATCCTTGACCAGAAACGGAACATTATCGTGAAACCGAACATTATCGTGGACCAGAAACACAAAATTATCGTGGAAAAGAGACAGAACATTACCATGAAACCGAAACAGAACATTATCGTGGACCAGAGACGGAACATTATCGTGAACCAGAAACAGAACATTATCGTGAAATCGAACATTATCGTGTACCAGAGACGGAACATTACCGTGAAACAGAAACACAATGTTACTGTGGACCAGAGACAGAACATTACCGTGAAACGGAAACAGAACATTACCGTGAAACCGAAACAGAACATTATCGTGGACCAGAAACGGAACATTACCGTGAAACAGAAACACATAATTATCGTGGACCAGAAACGGAACATTACCATGAAACAGATCATTATCGTGGACCAAAGACGCAACATTATCGTGGACCAGAGACGGAACATTACCGTGAAACCGAACATTATCGTGGACCAGACACAGAACATTACCGTGGACCAGAGACAGAACATTACCATGAAACCGAACATTATCGTGGACCAGAAACGGAACATTACCGTGAAACAGAAAAAAAAAATTATCGTGGACCAAAAACGGAACATTACCGTGATACAGAAACAGAACATTATCGTGGACCAGAGACGGAACATTACCGTGAAACCGAACATTATCGTGGACCAGAGATCGAACATTATCGTGGACCAGAGACAGAATATTACCGTGGACCAGAGACAGAACATTACCGTGGACAAGAGACAGAACATTACCGTGGACCAGAGACCGAACATTACCTTGAAACCGAACATTACCGTGGACCAGAAACAGAAAATTACCATGGACCAGAGACAGAACATTACCGTGAAACAGAAGATTGTCATGGACCAGAAACGGAACATTACCGTGAAACAGAAACACAACATTATCGTGGACCAGAGACGGAACATTACCGTGGACCAGAGACGGAACGTTACCGTGAAACCGAAACAGAACATTATCGTGGACCAGAAACGGAACATTACCGTGAAACCGAAACAGAACATTATCGTGGACCAGACACAGAACATTACCGTGGACCAGAGACAGAACATTACCGTTGACCAGAGACCGAACTTTACCTTGAAACCGAACATTACCCTGGACCAGAGACAGAACATTACCGTGAAACAGAACATTATCATGGACCAGAAACGGAACATTACCGTGAAACAGAAACAGAACATTATCGTGGACCAGAAACGGAACATTACCGTGAAACCGAAACAGAAGATTATCGTGGACCAGAAACGGAACATTACCGTGAAACAGAAACACAACATTACCGTGGACCAGGGACAGAACATTACCTTGAAACCAAAACAGAACATTATCGTGGACCAGAAACGGAACTTTATCGTGGACCAGAGACAGAACATTACCGTGAAACCGAAAGAGAACATTATCGTGGACCAGAAACGGAACATTATCGTGGACCAGAGACAGAATATTATCGTGGATCAGAGACAGAACATTATGGTGGACCAGAGACGGAACATTATCATGGACCAGAGACAGAACATTACCGTGAAACCTAAACAGAACATTATCCTTGACCAGAAACGGAACATTATCGTGAAACCGAACATTATCGTGGACCAGAAACACAAAATTATCGTGGACCAGAGACAGAACATTACCATGAAACCGAAACAGAACATTATCGTGGACCAGAGACGGAACATTATCGTGAACCAGAAACAGAACATTATCGTGAAATCGAACATTATCGTGTACCAGAGACGGAACATTACCGTGAAACAGAAACACAATGTTACCGTGGACCAGAGACAGAACATTACCGTGAAACAGAAACAGAACATTACCGTGAAACCGAACATTATCGTGGACCAGAGATCGAACATTACCGTGGACCAGAGACAGAACATTACCGTGGACCAGAGACAGAACATTACCGTTGACCAGAGACCGAACTTTACCTTGAAACCGAACATTACCCTGGACCAGAGACAGAACATTACCGTGAAACAGAACATTATCATGGACCAGAAACGGAACATTACCGTGAAACAGAAACAGAACATTATCGTGGACCAGAAACGGAACATTACCGTGAAACCGAAACAGAAGATTATCGTGGACCAGAAACGGAACATTACCGTGAAACAGAAACACAACATTACCGTGGACCAGAGACAGAACATTACCTTGAAACCAAAACAGAACATTATCGTGGACCAGAAACGGAACTTTATCGTGGACCAGAGACAGAACATTATCGTGAAACCGAAACAGAACATTATCGTGGACCAGAAACGGAACATTATCGTGGACCAGAGAAAGAACATTATCGTGGATCAGAGACAGAACATTATGGTGGACCAGAGACGGAACATTATCATGGACCAGAGACAGAACATTACCGTGAAACCTAAACAGAACATTATCCTTGACCAGAAATGGAACATTATCGTGAAACCGAACATTATCGTGGACCAGAAACACAAAATTATCGTGGACCAGAGACAGAACATTACCATGAAACCGAAACAGAATATTATCGTGGACCAGAAACGGAACATTAGCGTGAAACAGAAACACAAAATTATTGTGGACCAGAAATGGAACATTACCGTGAAACAGAAACACAACATTATCGTGGACCAGAGACGGAACATTACCGTGAAACCGAACATTATCGTGGACCAGAGATCGAACATTACCGTGGACCAGAGACAGAACATTACCGTGGACCAGAGACAGAACATTACCGTGAAAAAGAAACAGAACATTACCGTGGACCAGAAACGGAACATTATCGTGGACCAGAGAAAGAACATTACCGTGGACCAGAGACAGAACATTATCGTGGACCAGAAACGGAACATTACCATGAAACAGAACATTATCGTGGACCAAAGACGGAACATTATCGTGGAGCAGAGACGGAACATTACTGTGAAACCGAACATTATCGTGGACCAGACACAGAACATTACCGTGGACCAGAGACAGAACATTACCATGAAACCGAACCTTATCGTGGACCAGAAACGGAACATTACCGTGAAACAGAAACAAAAAATTATCGTGGACCAGAAACGGAACATTACCGTGATACAGAAACAGAACATTATAGTGGACCAGAGACGGAACATTACCGTGAAACCGAACATTATCGTGGACCAGAGATCGAACATTATCGTGGACCAGAGACAGAATATTACCGTGGACCAGAGACAGAACATTACCGTGGACCAGAGACAGAACATTACCGTGGACCAGAGACCGAACATTACCTTGAAACCGAACATTACCGTGGACCAGAAACAGAAAATTACCATGGACCAGAGACAGAACATTACCGTGAAACAGAACATTGTCATGGACCAGAAACGGAACATTACCGTGAAACAGAAACACAACATTATCGTGGACCAGAGACGGAACATTACCGTGGACCAGAGACGGAACATTACCGTGAAACCGAAACAGAACATTATCGTGGACCAGAGACCGAACATTACCGTGAAACAGAACATTATGGTGGACCAGAGACGGAACATTACCGTGAAACCGAACATTATCGTCGACCAGAAATCGAACATTATCGTGGACCAGAGACAGAACATTACCGTGGACCAGAAATGGAACATTACCGTGAAACCGAACATTTCCATGGACCAGATACGGAACATTACTGTGGACCAGAGACGGAACATTACCGTGGACCAGAACATTACCGTGGACCAGAACATTACCGTGAAACCGAACATTATCGTCAAACCGAGCATTATCGTGGACCAGAGACCGAACATTACCGTGAAACTGAACATTACCATGGACCAGAGACCAAACATTACCATGAAACCGAAACAGAACATTATCGTGGACCAGAAACGGAACATTACCGTGAAACAGAAACACAACATTATCGTGGACCAGAAACGGAACATTACCGTGAAACAGAAACAGAACATTAGCGTGGACCAGAGACAGAACATTACCGTGAAACAGAAAAACAACATTATCGTGGACCAGAAACGGAACATTACCGTGAAACAGAAACAGAACATTAGCGTGGACCAGAGACAGAACATTACCGTGAACCAGAGACAGAAGATTACCGTGAAACGGAAACAGAACATTACCGTGGACCAGAAACGGAATATTATCATGGACCAGAGACAGAACATTATCGTGGACCAAAGACGGAACATTATCATAGACCAGAGACGGAACATTACCGTGAAACCGAACATTATCGTGGACCAGACACAGAACATTACCGTGGACCAGAGACAGAACATTACCATGAAACCGAAACAGAACATTATCGTGGACCAGAAACGGAACATTACCGTGAAACAGAAACACAAAATTATCGTGGACCAGAAACGGAACATTACCGTGAAACAGAAACACAACATTATCGTGGACCAGAGACGGAACATTACCGTGAAACCGAACATTATCGTGGACCAGAGACAGAACATTACTGTGAAAAGGAAACAGAACATTACCGTGGACCAGAAACGGAACATTATCATGGACCAGAGACAGAACATTATCGTGGACCAAAGACGAAACATTATCATAGATCAGAGACGGAACATTACCGTGAAACCAAACATTATCGTGGACCAGACACAGAACATTACCGTGGACCAGAGACAGAACATTACCATGAAACCGAAACAGAACATTATCGTGGACCAGAAACGGAACATTACCGTGAAACAGAAACACAAAATTATCGTGGACCAGAAACGGAACATTACCGTGAAACAGAAACAGAACATTATCGTGGACCAGAGACGGAACATTACCGTGAAACCGAACATTACCGTGGACCAGAAAAGGAACATTACCGTGAAACCGAACATTTCCATGGACCAGATACGGAACATTACTGTGGACCAGAGACGGAACATTACCGTGGACCAGAACATTACCGTGGACCAGAACATTACCGTGAAACCGAACATTATCGTCAAACCGAGCATTATCGTGGACCAGACACCGAACATTACCGTGAAACTGAACATTACCGTGGACCAGAGACCAAACATTACCATGAAACCGAAACAGAACATTATCGTGGACCAGAAACGGAACATTACCGTGAAACAGAAACACAACATTATCGTGGACCAGAAACGGAACATTACCGTGAAACAGAAACAAAACATTAGCGTGGACCAGAGACAGAACATTACCGTGAAACAGAAAAACAACATTATCTCGGACCAGAAACGGAACATTACCGTGAAACAGAAACAGAACATTAGCGTGGACCAGAGACAGAACATTACCGTGAACCAGAGACAGAACATTACCGTGAAACGGAAACAGAACATTACCGTGGACCAGAAACGGAATATTATCATGGACCAGAGACAGAACATTATCGTGGACCAAAGACGGAACATGATCATAGACCAGAGACGGAACATTACCGTGAAACCGAACATTATCGTGGACCAGACACAGAACATTACCGTGGACCAGAGACAGAACATTACCATGAAACCGAAACAGAACATTATCGTGGACCAGAAACGGAACATTACCGTGAAACAGAAACACAAAATTATCGTGGACCAGAAACGGAACATTACCGTGAAACAGAAACACAACATTATCGTGGACCAGAGACGGAACATTACCGTGAAACCGAACATTATCGTGGACCAGAGACAGAACATTACCGTGAAAAGGAAACAGAACATTACCGTGGACCAGAAACGGAACATTATCATGGACCAGAGACAGAACATTATCGTGGACCAAAGACGGAACATTATCATAGATCAGAGACGGAACATTACCGTGAAACCAAACATTATCGTGGACCAGACACAGAACATTACCGTGGACCAGAGACAGAACATTACCATGAAACCGAAACAGAACATTATCGTGGACCAGAAACGGAACATTACCGTGAAATAGAAACACAAAATTATCGTGGACCAGAAACGGAACATTACCGTGAAACAGAAACAGAACATTATCGTGGACCAGAGACGGAACATTACCGTGAAACCGAACATTATCGTGGACCAGAGATCGAACATTACCGTGGACCAGAGACAGAACATTACCGTGGACCAGAGACACAACATTACCGTGAAAAAGAAACAGAACATTACCGTGGACCAGAAACGGAACATTATCTTGGACCAGAGAAAGAACATTACCGTGGACCAGAGACAGAACATTATCGTGGACCAGAGATCGAACATTACCGTGGACCAGAGACAGAACATTATCGTGGACCAGAAACGGAACATTACCGTGAAAAAGAAACAGAACATTACCGTGGACCAGAAACGGAACATTATCGTGGACCAGAGAAAGAACATTACCGTGAAACCGAAACAGAACATTATCGTGGACCAGAAACGGAACATTACCGTGAAACCGAACATTATCGTGGACCAGACACAGAACATTACCGTGGACCAGAGACAGAACATTACCGTGAAACCGAAACAGAACATTATCGTGGACCAGAAACGGAACATTACCGTGAAACAGAAACACAAAATTATCGTGGACCATAGCCAGAACATTACCGTGGACCAGAGACAGAACATTACCGTGGACCAGAGACAGAACATTTCCGTGGACCAGAGACAGAACATTTCCGTGGACCAGAGACAGAACATTACCGTGGACCAGAGACAGAACATTACTGTGGACCAGAGACCGAACTTTACCTTTAAACCGAACATTACCGTGGACCAGAAACGGAATATTATCATGGACCAGAGACAGAACATTATCGTGGACCAAAGACGGAACATTATCATAGACCAGAGACGGAACATCACAGTGAAACCGAACATTATCGTGGACCAGACACAGAACATTACCGTGGACCAGAGACAGAACATTACCATGAAACCGAAACAGAACATTATCGTGGACCAGAAACGGAACATTACCGTGAAACAGAAACACAACATTATCGTGGACCAGAGACGGAACATTACCGTGAAACCGAACATTATCGTGGACCAGAGACAGAACATTACCGTGAAAAGGAAACAGAACATTACCGTGGACCAGAAACGGAACATTATCATGGACCAGAGACAGAACATTATCGTGGACCAAAGACGGAACATTATCATAGATCAGAGACGGAACATTACCGTGAAACCAAACATTATCGTGGACCAGACACAGAACATTACCGTGGACCAGAGACAGAACATTACCATGAAACCGAAACAGAACATTATCGTGGACCAGAAACGGAACATTACCGTGAAACAGAAACACAAAATTATCGTGGACCAGAAACGGAACATTACCGTGAAATAGAAACAGAACATTATCGTGGACCAGAGACGGAACATTACCATGAAACCGAACATTATCGTGGACCAGAGATCGAACATTACCGTGGACCAGAGACAGAACATTACCGTGGACCAGAAACGGAACATTATCTTGGACCAGAGAAAGAACATTACCGTGGACCAGAGACAGAACATTATCGTGGACCAGAGATCGAACATTACCGTGGACCAGAGACAGAACATTATCGTGGACCAGAAACGGAACATTACCGTGAAAAAGAAACAGAACATTACCGTGGACCAGAAACGGAACATTATCGTGGACCAGAGAAAGAACATTACCGTGAAACCGAAACAGAACATTATCGTGGACCAGAAACGGAACATTACCGTGAAACCGAACATTATCGTGGACCAGACACAGAACATTACCGTGGACCAGAGACAGAACATTACCGTGAAACTGAAACAGAACATTATCGTGGACCAGAAACGGAACATTACCGTGAAACAAAAACACAAAATTATCGTGGACCATAGACAGAACATTACCGTGGACCAGAGACAGAACATTACCGTGGACCAGAGACAGAATATTTCCGTGGACCAGAGACAGAACATTTCCGTGGACCAGAGACAGAACATTACCGTGGACCAGAGACAGAACATTACTGTGGACCAGAGACCGAACTTTACCTTTAAACCGAACATTACCGTGGACCAGAGACAGAATATTACCATGGACCAGAGACAGAACATTACCATGAAACAGAACATCATCATGGACCAGAAACGGAACATTACCGTGAAACAGAAAAACAACATTATCGTGGACCAGAGACGGAACATTATCGTGGACCAGAAACGGAACATTATCGTGAAACCGAACATTATCGTGGACCAGAGACGGAACATTACTGTGAAACAGAAACACACCATTACCGTGGACCAGAGACAGAACATTACCGTGAAACGGAAACAGAACATTACCGTGAAACAAAAACAGAACATTATCGTGGACCAGAAACGGAACATTACCGTGAAACAGAAACACAAAATTATCGTGGACCAGAAATGGAACATTACCATGAAACAGAACATTATCGTGGACCAAAGACGGAACATTATCGTGGACCAGAGACGGAACATTACCTTGAAACCGAACATTATCGTGGACCAGACACAGAACATCACCGTGGACCAGAGAGAGAACATTACCATGAAACCGAACATTATCGTGGACCAGAAACGGAACATTACCGTGAAACAGAAACAAAAAATTATCGTGGACCAGAAACGGAACATTACCGTGATACAGAAACAGAACATTATCGTGGACCAGAGACGGAACATTACCGTGAAACCGAACATTATCGTGGACCAGAGATCGAACATTATCGTGGACCAGAGACAGAATATTACCGTGGACCAGAGACAGAACATTACCGTGGACCAGAGACAGAACATTACCGTGGACAGGAGACCGAACATTATCTTGGACCAGAGAAAGAACATTACCGTGGACCAGAGATCGAACATTACCGTGGACCAGAGACAGAACATTATCTTGGACCAGAAACGGAACAATACCGTGAAAAAGAAACAGAACATTACCGTGGACCAGAAACGGAACATTATCGTGGACCAGAGAAAGAACATTACCGTGAAACCGAAACAGAATATTATCGTGGACCAGAAACGGAACATTACCGTGAAACCGAACATTATCGTGGACCAGACACAGAACATTACCGTGGACCAGAGACAGAACATTACCGTGAAACCGAAAGAGAACATTATCGTGGACCAGAAACGGAACATTACCGTGAAACAGAAACACAAAATTATCGTGGACCAGAGACAGAACATTACCGTGGACCAGAGACAGAACATTACCGTGGACCAGAGACAGAACATTTCCGTGGACCAGAGACAGAACATTTCCGTGGACCAGAGACAGAACATTACCGTGGACCAGAGACAGAACATTACTGTGGACCAGAGACCGAACATTACCATGAAACAGAACATTATCATGGACCAGAAACGGAACATTACCGTGAAACAGAAAAACAACATTATTGTGGACCAGAAACGGAACATTATCGTGGACCAGAAACGGAACATTATCGTGAAACCGAACATTATCGTGGACCAGAGACGGAACATTACCGTGAAACAGAAACACAACATTACCGTGGACCAGAGACAGAACATTACCGTGAAACGGAAACAGAACATTACCGTGAAACAAAAACAGAACATTATCGTGGACCAGAAACGGAACATTACCGTGAAACAGAAACACAAAATTATCGTGGACCAGAAACAGAACATTACCATGAAACAGAACATTATCGTGGACCAAAGACGGAACATTATCGTGGACCAGAGACGGAACATTACCGTGAAACCGAACATTATCGTGGACCAGACACAGAACATTACCGTGGACCAGAGACAGAACATTACCATGAAACCGAACATTATAGTGGACCAGAAACGGAACATTACCGTGAAACAGAAACAAAAAATTATCGTGGACCAGAAACGGAACATTACCGTGATACAGAAACAGAACATTATCGTGGACCAGAGACAGAACATTACCGTGAAACCGAACATTATCGTGGACCAGAGATCGAACATTATCGTGGACCAGAGACAGAATATTACCGTGGACCAGAGACAGAACATTACCGTGGACCAGAGACAGAACATTACCGTGGACCAGAGACCGAACATTACCTTGAAACAGAACATTATCGTGGACCAGAAACGGAACATTACCGTGAAACAGAAACACAAAATTATCGTGGACCAGAAACGGAACATTACCGTGAAACAGAAACACAACATTATCGTGGACCAGAGACGGAACATTACCTTGAAACCGAACATTATCGTGGACCAGAGATCGAACATTACCGTGGACCAGAGACAGAACATTACCGTGGACCAGAGACAGAACATTACCGTGAAAAAGAAACAAAACATTATCGTGGACCAGAAACGGAACTTTATCGTGGACCAGAGACAGAACATTATCGTGAAACCGAAACAGAACATTATCGTGGACCAGAAACGGAACATTATCGTGGACCAGAGAAAGAACATTATCGTGGATCAGAGACAGAACATTATGGTGGACCAGAGACGGAACATTATCATGGACCAGAGACAGAACATTACCGTGAAACCTAAACAGAACATTATCCTTGACCAGAAACGGAACATTATCGTGAAACCGAACATTATCGTGGACCAGAAACACAAAATTATCGTGGACCAGAGACAGAACATTACCATGAAACCGAAACAGAATATTATCGTGGACCAGAAACGGAACATTAGCGTGAAACAGAAACACAAAATTATTGTGGACCAGAAATGGAACATTACCGTGAAACAGAAACACAACATTATCGTGGACCAGAGACGGAACATTACCGTGAAACCGAACATTATCGTGGACCAGAGATCGAACATTACCGTGGACCAGAGACAGAACATTACCGTGGACCAGAGACAGAACATTACCGTGAAAAAGAAACAGAACATTACCGTGGACCAGAAACGGAACATTATCGTGGACCAGAGAAAGAACATTACCGTGGACCAGAGACAGAACATTATCGTGGACCAGAAACGGAACATTACCATGAAACAGAACATTATCGTGGACCAAAGACGGAACATTATCGTGGACCAGAGACGGAACATTACTGTGAAACCGAACATTATCGTGGACCAGACACAGAACATTACCGTGGACCAGAGACAGAACATTACCATGAAACCGAACCTTATCGTGGACCAGAAACGGAACATTACCGTGAAACAGAAACAAAAAATTATCGTGGACCAGAAACGGAACATTACCGTGATACAGAAACAGAACATTATAGTGGACCAGAGACGGAACATTACCGTGAAACCGAACATTATCGTGGACCAGAGATCGAACATTATCGTGGACCAGAGACAGAATATTACCGTGGACCAGAGACAGAACATTACCGTGGACCAGAGACAGAACATTACCGTGGACCAGAGACCGAACATTACCTTGAAACCGAACATTACCGTGGACCAGAAACAGAAAATTACCATGGACCAGAGACAGAACATTACCGTGAAACAGAACATTGTCATGGACCAGAAACGGAACATTACCGTGAAACAGAAACACAACATTATCGTGGACCAGAGACGGAACATTACCGTGGACCAGAGACGGAACATTACCGTGAAACCGAAACAGAACATTATCGTGGACCAGAGACCGAACATTACCGTGAAACAGAACATTATGGTGGACCAGAGACGGAACATTACCGTGAAACCGAACATTATCGTCGACCAGAAATCGAACATTATCGTGGACCAGAGACAGAACATTACCGTGGACCAGAAATGGAACATTACCGTGAAACCGAACATTTCCATGGACCAGATACGGAACATTACTGTGGACCAGAGACGGAACATTACCGTGGACCAGAACATTACCGTGGACCAGAACATTACCGTGAAACCGAACATTATCGTCAAACCGAGCATTATCGTGGACCAGAGACCGAACATTACCGTGAAACTGAACATTACCATGGACCAGAGACCAAACATTACCATGAAACCGAAACAGAACATTATCGTGGACCAGAAACGGAACATTACCGTGAAACAGAAACACAACATTATCGTGGACCAGAAACGGAACATTACCGTGAAACAGAAACAGAACATTAGCGTGGACCAGAGACAGAACATTACCGTGAAACAGAAAAACAACATTATCGTGGACCAGAAACGGAACATTACCGTGAAACAGAAACAGAACATTAGCGTGGACCAGAGACAGAACATTACCGTGAACCAGAGACAGAAGATTACCGTGAAACGGAAACAGAACATTACCGTGGACCAGAAACGGAATATTATCATGGACCAGAGACAGAACATTATCGTGGACCAAAGACGGAACATTATCATAGACCAGAGACGGAACATTACCGTGAAACCGAACATTATCGTGGACCAGACACAGAACATTACCGTGGACCAGAGACAGAACATTACCATGAAACCGAAACAGAACATTATCGTGGACCAGAAACGGAACATTACCGTGAAACAGAAACACAAAATTATCGTGGACCAGAAACGGAACATTACCGTGAAACAGAAACAAAACATTATCGTGGACCAGAGACGGAACATTACCGTGAAACCGAACATTATCGTGGACCAGAGACAGAACATTACTGTGAAAAGGAAACAGAACATTACCGTGGACCAGAAACGGAACATTATCATGGACCAGAGACAGAACATTATCGTGGACCAAAGACGAAACATTATCATAGATCAGAGACGGAACATTACCGTGAAACCAAACATTATCGTGGACCAGACACAGAACATTACCGTGGACCAGAGACAGAACATTACCATGAAACCGAAACAGAACATTATCGTGGACCAGAAACGGAACATTACCGTGAAACAGAAACACAAAATTATCGTGGACCAGAAACGGAACATTACCGTGAAACAGAAACAGAACATTATCGTGGACCAGAGACGGAACATTACCGTGAAACCGAACATTACCGTGGACCAGAAATGGAACATTACTGTGAAACCGAACATTTCCATGGACCAGATACGGAACATTACTGTGGACCAGAGACGGAACATTACCGTGGACCAGAACATTACCGTGGACCAGAACATTACCGTGAAACCGAACATTATCGTCAAACCGAGCATTATCGTGGACCAGACACCGAACATTACCGTGAAACTGAACATTACCGTGGACCAGAGACCAAACATTACCATGAAACCGAAACAGAACATTATCGTGGACCAGAAACGGAACATTACCGTGAAACAGAAACACAACATTATCGTGGACCAGAAACGGAACATTACCGTGAAACAGAAACAGAACATTAGCGTGGACCAGAGACAGAACATTACCGTGAAACAGAAAAACAACATTATCTCGGACCAGAAACGGAACATTACCGTGAAACAGAAACAGAACATTAGCGTGGACCAGAGACAGAACATTACCGTGAACCAGAGACAGAACATTACCGTGGACCAGAGACAGAACATTATCGTGGACCAGAAACGGAACATTACCGTGAAAAAGAAACAGAACATTACCGTGGACCAGAAACGGAACATTATCGTGGACCAGAAACGGAACATTACCGTGAAACCGAACATTATCGTGGACCAGACACAGAACATTACCGTGGACCAGAGACAGAACATTACCGTGAAACCGAAACAGAACATTATCGTGGACCAGAAACGGAACATTACCGTGAAACAGAAACACAAAATTATCGTGGACCAGAGATAGAACATTACCGTGGACCAGAGACAGAACATTACCGTGGACCAGAGACAGAACATTTCCGTGGACCAGAGACAGAACATTTCCGTGGACCAGAGACAGAACATTACCGTGGACCAGAGACAGAACATTACTGTGGACCAGAGACCGAACTTTACCTTGAAACCGAACATTACCGTGGACAAGAGACAGAATATTACCATGGACCAGAGACAGAACATTACCATGAAACAGAACATTATCATGGACCAGAAATGGAACATTACCATGAAACAGAAAAACAACATTATCGTGGACCAGAGACGGAACATTATCGTGGACCAGAAACGGAACATTATCGTGAAACCGAACATTATCGTGGACCAGAGACGGAACATTACCGTGAAACAGAAACACAACATTACCATGGACCAGAGACAGAACATTACCGTGAAAAAGAAACAGAACATTACCGTGGACCAGAAACGGAACATTATCTTGGACCAGAGAAAGAACATTACCGTGGACCAGAGACAGAACAGTATCGTGGACCAGAGATCGAACATTACCGTGGACCAGAGACAGAACATTATCGTGGACCAGAAACGGAACATTACCATGAAAAAGAAACAGAACATTACCGTGGACCAGAAACGGAACATTATCGTGGACCAGAAACGGAACATTACCGTGAAACCGAACATTATCGTGGACCAGACACAGAACATTACCGTGGACCAGAGACAGAACATTACCGTGAAACCGAAACAGAACATTATCGTGGACCAGAAACGGAACATTACCGTGAAACAGAAACACAAAATTATCGTGGACCAGAGATAGAACATTACCGTGGACCAGAGACAGAACATTACCGTGGACCAGAGACAGAACAATTCCGTGGACCAGAGACAGAACATTTCCGTGGACCAGAGACAGAACATTACCGTGGACCAGAGACAGAACATTACTGTGGACCAGAGACCGAACTTTACCTTGAAACCGAACATTACCGTGTACAAGAGACAGAATATTACCATGGACCAGAGACAGAACATTACCATGAAACAGAACATTATCATGGACCAGAAATGGAACATTACCATGAAACAGAAAAACAACATTATCGTGGACCAGAGACGGAACATTATCGTGGACCAGAAACGGAACATTATCGTGAAACCGAACATTATCGTGGACCAGAGACGGAACATTACCGTGAAACAGAAACACAACATTACCATGGACCAGAGACAGAACATTACCGTGAAACGGAAACAGAACATTACATTGAAACAAAAACAGAACATTATCGTGGACCAGAAACGGAACATTACCGTGAAACAGAAACACAAAATTATCGTGGACCAGAAACGGAACATTACCATGAAACAGAACATTATCGTGGACCAAAGACGGAACATTATCGTGGACCAGAGACGGAACATTACCGTGAAACCGAACATTATTGGTGACCAGAAACAGAATATTACCGTGGACCAGAGACAGAACATAACCATGAAACCGAACATTATCATGGACCAGAAACGGAACATTACCGTGAAACAGAAACAAAAAATTATCCTGGACCAGAGACGGAACATTACCGTGAAACCGAAACAGAACATTATCGTGGACCAGAAACGGAACATTACCGTGAAACCGAAAAAGAACATTATCGTGGACCAGACAAGGAACATTACCGTGAAACCGAACATTATCGTGGACCAGAGATCGAACATTACCGTGGACCAGAAACAGAACATTACCGTGGACCAGAGACAGAACATTACCGTGGACCAGAGACCGAACATTACCATGGACCAGAGACAGAACATTACCGTGAAACAGAACATTATCATGGACCAGAAACGGAACATTACCGTGAAACAGAAACAGAACATTATCGTGGACCAGAAACGGAACATTACCGTGAAACCGAAACAGAAGATTATCGTGGACCAGAAACGGAACATTACCGTGAAACAGAAACACAACATTACCGTGGACCAGAGACAGAACATTACCTTGAAAACAAAACAGAACATTATCGTGGACCAGAAACGGAACATTATCGTGGACCAGAGACAGAACATTACCGTGAAACCGAAACAGAACATTATCGTGGACCAGAAACGGAACATTATCGTGGACCAGAGACAGAACATTATCGTGGAAAAGAGACAGAACATTATCGTGGACCAGAGACGGAACATTATCGTGGACCAGAGACAGAACATTACCGTGAAACCTAAACAGAACATTATCGTTGACCAGAAACGGAACATTATCGTGAAACCGAACATTATCGTGGACCAGAAACACAAAATGATCGTGGACCAGAGACAGAACATTACCATGAAACCGAAACAGAACATTATCGTTGACCAGAAACGGAACATTACCATGAAACCGAAACAGAACATTATCGTGGACCAGAAACGGAACATTACCGTGAAACAGAAACACAAAATTATCGTGGACCAGGGACGGAACATTACCGTGAAACCGAACATTATCGTGGACCAGAGATCGAACATTACCGTGGACCAGAGACAGAACATTACCGTGGACCAGAGACAGAACATTTCCGTGGACCAGAGACAGAACCTTTCCGTGGACCAGAGACAGAACATTACCGTGGACCAGAGACAGAACATTACCGTGAAACCGAAACAGAACATTATCGTGGACCAGAAACGGAACATTACCGTGAAACAGAAACACAACATTATCGTGGACCAGAGACGGAACATTACCGTGAAACCGAACATTATCGTGGACCAGAGATCGAACATTATCGTGGACCAGAGACAGAACATTACCGTGGACCAGAAATGGAACATTACCGTGAAACCGAACATTATCGTGGACCAGAGACGGAACATTACCGTGAAACCGAACATTATCGTCGACCAGAAATCGAACATTATCGTGGACCAGAGACAGAACATTACCGTGGACCAGAAATGGAACATTACCGTGAAACCAAACATTACCATGGACCAGATACGGAACATTACCGTGGACCAGAAACAGAAAATTACCATGGACCAGAGACAGAACATTACCGTGAAACAGAACATTATCATGGACCAGAAACGGAACATTACCGTGAAACAGAAACACAACATTATCGTGGACCAGAGACGGAACATTACTGTGGACCAGAGACGGAACATTACCGTGGACCAGAACATTACCGTGGACCAGAACATTACCGTGAAACCGAACATTATCGTGGACCAGAGACCAAACATTACCGTGAAACCGAACATTACCGTGGACCAGAGACCAAACATTACCATGAAACCGAAACAGAACATTATCGTGGACCAGAAACGGAACATTACCGTGAAACAGAAACACAACATTATCGTGGACCAGAAACGGAACATTACCGTGAAACAGAAACAGAAGATTACCGTGAAACAGAAACACAACATTATAGTGGACCAGAAACGGAACATTACCGTGAAACAGAAACAGAACATTAGCGTGGACCAGAGACAGAACATTACCGTGAACCAGAGACAGAACATTACCGTGAAACAGAAACGCAACATTACCGTGGACCAGAGGCAGAACATTACCGTGAAACGGAAACAGAACATTACCGTGAAACCGAAACAGAACATTATCGTGGACCAGAAACGGAACATTATCGTGGACCAAAGACGGAACATTATCGTGGACCAGAGACGGAACATTAACGTGAAACCGAACATTATCGTGGACCAGACACAGAACATTACCGTGGACCAGAGACAGAACATTACCGTGAAACCGAAACAGAACATTGTCGTGGACCAGAAACGGAACATTATCATGGACCAGAGACAGAACATTATCGTGGACCATAGACGGAACATTATCGTGGACCAGAAACGGAACATTACCGTGAAACAGAAACACAAAATTATCGTGGACCAGAAACGGAACATTACCGTGAACTAGAAACACAACATTATCGTGGACCAGAGACGGAACATTACCGTGAAACCAAACATTATCATGGACCAGAGATCGAACATTACCGTGGACCAGAGACAGAACATTACCTTGGACCAGAGACAGAACATTACCGTGGACCAGAGACAGAACATTACTGTGGACCAGAGACCGAACTTTACCTTGAAACCGAACATTACCATGTACCAGAGACAGAACATTACCATGGACCAGGGACAGAACATTACCGTGAAACAGAACATTATCATGGACCAGAAACGGAACATTACCGTGAAACAGAAACAGAACATTATCGTGGACTAGAAACGGAACATTACTGTGAAACCGAAACAGAACATTATCGTGGACCAGAAACGGAACATTACTGTGGACCAGAGACGGAACATTACCGTGGACCAGAACATTAACGTGGACCAGAACATTACCGTGAAACCGAACATTATCGTGAAACCGAACATTATCGTGGACCAGAGACAAAACATTACCGTGAAACCGAAACAGAACATTATCTTGGACCAGAAACGGAACATTACCGTGAAACAGAAACACAACATTATCGTGGACAAGAAACGGAACATTACCGTGAAACAGAAACAGAACATTAGCGTGGACCAGAGACAGAACATTACCGTGAAACAGAAACACAACATTATCGTGGACCAGAAACAGAACATTACCGTGAACCAGAGACAGAAAATTACCGTGAAACAGAAACAAAACATTACCGTGGACCAGAGACAGAACATTACCGTGAAACGGAAACAGAACATTACTGTGAAACCGAAACAGAACATTATCGTGGACCAGAAACGGAACATTATCATGGACCAGAGACAGAACATTATCGTGGACCAAAGACGGAACATTATCGTGGACCAGAGACGGAACATTAACGTGAAACCGAACATTATCGTGGACCAGACACAGAACATTACCGTGGACCAGAGACAGAACATTACCATGAAACCGAAACAGAACATTATCGTGGACCAGAAAGGGAACATTACCGTGAAACCGAAACAGAACATTATCGTGGACCAGAGACGGAACATTACCATGAAACCGAACATTATTGTGGACCAGAGATCTAACATTACCGTGGACCAGAGACAGAACATTACCGTGGACCAGAGACAAAACATTACCGTGGACCAGAGTCAGAACATTACTGTGGACCAGAGACCGAACTTTACCTTGAAACCGAACATTACCGTGGACCAGAGACAGAACATTACCATGGACCAGAGACAGAACATTACCGTGAAAAAGAACATTATCATGGACCAGAAACGGAACATTACCGTGAAACAGAAACACAACATTTTCGTGGACCAGAGACGGAACATTACCGTGAAACCGAACATTATCGTGGACCAGAGATCGAACATTACCGTGCACCAGAGACAGAACATTACCGTGGACCAGAGACAGAACATTACTGTGGACCAGAGACAGAACATTACTGTGGACCAGAGACCGAACTTTACCTTGAAACCGAACATTACCGTGGACCAGAGACAGAACATTACCATGGACCAGGGACAGAACATTACCGTGAAACCGAAACAGAACATTATCGTGGACCAGAAACGGAACATTACCGTGAAACAGAAACAGAACATTATCGTGGACCAGAGACGGAACATTACCGTGGACCAGAGATCGAACATTACCGTGGACCAGAGACAGAACATTACCTTGGACCAGAGACAGAACATTACCGTGGACCAGACACAGAACATTACCGTGGACTAGAGACAGAACATTACCATGAAACCGAACATTATCGTGGACCAGAAACGGAACATTACCGTGAAAAAGAAACAAAAATTTATCGTTGACCAGAAACGGAACATTACCGTGATACAGAAACAGAACATTATCGTGGACCAGAGACGGAACATTACCGTGAAACCGAACATTATCGTGGACCAGAGATCGAACATTATCGTGGACCAGAGAGAATATTACCGTGGACCAGAGACAGAACATTACCGTGGACCAGAGACAGAACATTACCGTGGACCAGAGACCGAACATTACCTTGAAACCGAACATTACCGTGGACAAGAAACAGAAAATTACCATGGACCAGAGACAGAACATTACCGTGAAACAGAACATTGTCATGGACCAGTAACGGAACAATACCGTGAAACAGAAACACAACATTATCGTGGACCAGAGACGGAACATTACCGTAAAACCGAAACAGAACATTATCGTGGACCAGAGACGGAACATTACCGTGAAACAGAACATTATCGTGGACCAGAGACGGAACATTACCCTGAAACCGAACATTATCGTCGACCAGAAATTGAACATTATCGTGGACCAGAGACAGAACATTACCGTGGACCAGAAATGGAACATTACCGTGAAACCGAACATTTCCATGGACCAGATACGGAACATTACTGTGGACCAGAGACGGAACATTACCGTGGACCAGAACATTACCGTGGACCAGAACATTACCGTGAAACCGAACATTATCGTGAAACCGAGCATTATCGTGGACCAGAGACCGAACATTACCGTGAAACCGAACATTACCGTGGACCAGAGACCAAACATTACCATGAAACCGAAACAGAACATTATCGTGGACCAGAAACGGAACATTACCGTGAAACAGAAACACAACATTATCGTGGACCAGAAACGGAACATTACCGTGAAACAGAAACAGAACATTAGCGTGGACCAGAGACAGAACATTACCGTGAAACAGAAAAACAACATTATCGTGGACCAGAAACGGAACATTACCGTGAAAATGAAACAGAACATTAGCGTGGACCAGAGACAGAAAATTACCGTGAACCAGAGACAGAACATTACCGTGAAACAGAAACACAACATTACCGTGGACCAGAGACAGAACATTACCGTGAAACGGAAACAGAACATTACCGTTGACCAGAAACGGAACATTATCATGGACCAGAGACAGAACATTATCGTGGACCAAAGACGGAACATTATCATGGACCAGAGACGGAACATTACCGTGAAACCGAACATTATCGTGGACCAGAGACAGAACATTACCGTGAAACGGAAACAGAACATTACCGTTGACCAGAAACGGAACATTATCATGGACCAGAGACAGAACATTATCGTGGACCAAAGACGGAACATTATCATGGACCAGAGACAGAACATTACCGTGAAACGGAAACAGAACATTACCGTTGACCAGAAACGGAACATTATCAAGGACCAGAAACGGAACATTACCGTGAAACAGAAACACAAAATTATCGTGGACCAAAAACGGAACATTACCGTGAAACAGAAACACAACATTATCGTGGACCAGAGACGGAACATTACCGTGAAACCGAACATTATCGTGGACCAGAGATCGAACATTACCGTGGACCAGAGACAGAACATCACCGTGGACCAGAGACAGAACATTACCTTGAAAAAGAAACAAAACATTACCGTGGACCAGAAACGGAACATTATCTTGGACCAGAGAAAGAACATTACCGTGGACCAGAGACAGAACATTATCGTGGACCAGAGATCGAACATTACCGTGGACCAGACACAGAACATTATCGTGGACCAGAAACGGAACATTACCATGAAACCGAAACAGAACATTATCGTGGACCAGAAACGGAACATTACCGTGAAACAGAAACACAAAATTATCGTGGACCAGAGACAGAACATTACCGTGGACCAGAGACAGAACATTACCGTGGACCAGAGACAGAACATTTCCGTGGACCAGAGAAAGAACATTATCGTGGACCAGAGACAGAAAATTACTGTGGACCAGAGACCGAACTTTACCTTGAAACCGAACATTACCGTGGACCAGAGACAGAATATTACCATGGACCAGAGACAGAACATTACCATGAAACAGAACATTATCATGGACCAGAAACGGAACATTACCGTGAAACAGAAAAACAACATTATCGTGGACCAGAGACGGAACATTATCGTGAACCAGAAACGGAACATTATCGTGAAACCGAACATTATCGTGGACCAGAGACGGAACATTACCGTGAAACAGAAACACAATGTTACCGTGGACCAGAGACAGAACATTACCGTGAAACGGAAACAGAACATTACCGTGAAACCGAAACAGAACATTATCGTGGACCAGAAACGGAACATTACCGTGAAACAGAAACACAAAATTATCGTGGACCAGAAACGGAACATTACCATGAAACAGATCATTATTGTGGACCAAAGACGCAACATTATCGTGGACCAGAGACGGAACATTACCGTGAAACCGAACATTATCGTGGACCAGACACAGAACATTACCGTGGACCAGAGACAGAACATTACCATGAAACCGAACATTATCGTGGACCAGAAACGGAACATTACCGTGAAACAGAAACAAAAAATTATCGTGGACCAGAAACGGAACATTACCGTGATACAGAAACAGAACATTATCGTGGACCAGAGACGGAACATTACCGTGAAACCGAACATTATCGTGGACCAGAGATCGAACATTATCGTGGACCAGAGACAGAATATTACCGTGGACCAGAGACAGAACATTACCGTGGACCAGAGACAGAACATTACCGTGGACCAGAGACCGAACATTACCTTGAAACCGAACATTACCGTGGACCAGAAACAGAAAATTACCATGGACCAGAGACAGAACATTACCGTGAAACAGAACATTGTCATGGACCAGAAACGGAACATTACCGTGAAACAGTAACACAACATTATCGTGGACCAGAGACGGAACATTACCGTGGACCAGAGACGGAACGTTACCGTGAAACCGAAACAGAACATTATCGTGGACCACAAACGGAACATTACCGTGAAACCGAAACAGAACATTATCGTGGACCAGACACGGAACATTACCGTGAAACCGAACATTATCGTGGACCAGAGATCGAACATTACCGTGGAACAGAGACAGAACATTACCGTGGACCAGAGACAGAACATTACCGTGAAACAGAACATTATCATGGACCAGAAACGGAACATTACCGTGAATCCAAAACAGAACATTATCGTGGACCAGAAACGGAACATTATCGTGGACCAGAGACAGAACATTACCGTGAAACCGAAACAGAACATTATCGTGGACCAGAAACGGAACATTATCGTGGACCAGAGACAGAACATTATCGTGGATCAGAGACAGAACGTTATCGTGGACCAGAGACGGAACATTATCATGGACCAGAGACAGAACATTACCGTGAAACCTAAACAGAACATTATCGTTGACCAGAAACGGAACATTATCGTGAAACCGAACATTATCGTGGACCAGAAACACAAAATTATCGTGGACCAGAGACAGAACATTACCGTGAAACAGAAACACAACATTACCGTGGACCAGAGACAGAACATTACCGTGAAACGGAAACAGATCATTACCGTGGACCAGAAACGGAACATTATCATGGACCAGAGACAGAACATTATCGTGGACCAAAGACGGAACATTACCGTGGACCAGAGACAGAACATAACCATGAAACCGAAACAGAACATTATCGTGGACCAGAAACGGAACATTACCGTGAAACAGAAACACAACATTATCGTGGACCAGAGACGGAACATTACCGTGAAACCGAACATTATCGTGGACCAGAGATCGAACATTACCGTGGACCAGAGACAGAACATTACCGTGGACCAGAGACAGAACATTACCGTGAAAAAGAAACAGAACATTACCGTGGACCAGAAACGGAACATTATCTTGGACCAGAGAAAGAACATTACCGTGGACCAGAGACAGAACATTATCGTGGACCAGAGATCGAACATTACCGTGAAAAAGAATCAGAACATTACCGTGGACCAGAAACGGAAAATTATCGTGGACCAGAAAAAGAACATTACTGTGAAACCGAAACAGAACATTATCGTGGACCAGAGACAGAACATTACTGTGGACCAGAGACCGAACTTTACCTTGAAACCGAACATTACCGTGGACCAGAGACAGAATATTACCATGGACCAGAGACAGAACATTACCATGAAACAGAACATTATCATGGACCAGAAACGGAACATTACCGTGAAACAGAAAAACAACATTATCGTGGACCAGAGACGGAACATTATCGTGGACCAGAAACGGAACATTATCGTGAAACCGAACATTATCGTGGACCAGAGACAGAACATTACCGTGAAACCGAAACAGAACATTACCGTGGACCAGGGACAGAACATTACCGTGAAACGGAAACAGAACATTACCGTGAAACAAAAACAGAACATTATCGTGGACCAGAAACGGAACATTACCGTGAAACAGAAACACAAAATTATCGTGGACCAGAAACGGAACATTACCATGAAACAGAACATTATCGTGGACCAAAGACGGAACATTATCGTGGACCAGAGACGGAACATTACCGTGAAACCGAACATTATTGTGGACCAGACACAGAACATTACCGTGGACCAGAGACAGAACATTACCATGAAACCGAACATTATCGTGGACCAGAAACGGAACATTACCGTGAAACAGAAACAGAACATTAGCGTGGACCAGAGACAGAACATTACCGTGAAACAGAAAAACAACATTATCGTGGACCATAAACGGAACATTACCGTGAAACAGAAACAGAACATTAGCGTGGACCAGAGACAGAACATTACCGTGAACCAGAGACAGAACATTACCGTGAAACAGAAACACAACATTACCGTGGACCAGAGACAGAACATTACCGTGAAACAGAAACAAAAAATTATCGTGGACCAGAAACGGAACATTACCGTGATACAGAAACAGAACATTATCGTGGATCAGAGACGGAACATTACCGTGAAACCGAACATTATCGTGGACCAGAGATCGAACATTATCGTGGACCAGAGACAGAATATTACCGTCCACCAGAGACAGAACATTACCGTGGACCAGAGACCGAACATTACCTTGAAACCGAACATTACCGTGGACCAGAAACACAAAATTACCATGGACCAGAGACAGAACATTACCGTGAAACAGAACATTGTCATGGACCAGAAACGGAACATTACCGTGAAACCGAACATTATCGTGGACCAGAGATCGAACATTACCGTCGACCAGAGACAGAACATTATCGTGGACCAGAGAAGGAACATTACCGTGGACCAGAGACGGAACATTACCGTGAAACCGAAACAGAACATTATCGTGGACCAGAAACGGAACATTACCGTTAAACCGAAAAAGAACATTATCGTGGACCAGACACGGAACATTACCGTGAAACCGAAAAAGAACATTATCGTGGACCAGACACGGAACATTACCGTGAAACCGAACATTATCATGGACCAGAGATCGAACATTACCGTGGACCAGAGACAGAACATTACCGTGGACCAGAGACAGAACATTACCGTGGACCAGAGACCGAACATTACCGTAGACCAGAGACAGAACATTACCGTGAAACAGAACATTATCATGGACCAGAAACCGAACATTACCGTGAAACAGAAACAGAACATTATCGTGGACCAGAAACGGAACATTACCGTGAAACCGAAACAGAAGATTATCGTGGACCAGAAACGGAACATTACCGTGAAACAGAAACACAACATTACAGTGGACCAGAGACAGAACATTACCTTGAAACCAAAACAGAACATTATCGTGGACCAGAAACGGAACATTATCGTGGACCAGAGACAGAACATTACCGTGAAACCGAAACAGAACATTATCGTGGACCAGAAACGGAACATTATCGTGGACCAGAGACAGAACATTATCGTGGATCAGAGACAGAACATTATCGTGGACCAGAGACGGAACATTATCATGGACCAGAGACAGAACATTACCGTGAAACCTAAACAGAACATTATCGTTGACCAGAAACGGAACATTACCGTGAAACAGAAACACAAAATTATCGTGGACCAGAAACGGAACATTACCGTGAAACAGAAACACAACATTATCGTGGACCAGAGCCGGAACATTACCGTGAAACCGAACATTATCGTGGACCAGAGATCGAACATTACCGTGGACCAGAGACAGAACATTACCGTGGACCAGAGACAGAACATTACCGTGAAAAAGAAACAGAACATTACCGTGGACCAGATACGGAACATTATCGTGGACCAGAGAAAGAACATTACCGTGAAACCGAAACAGAACATTATCGTGGACCAGAAACGGAACATTACCGTGAAACCGAACATTATCATGGACCAGAGACAGAACATTACCGTGAAACCGAAACAGAACATTATCGTGGACCAGAAACGGAACATTACCGTGAAACAGAAACACAAAGTTATCGTGGACCAGAGACGGAACATTACCATGAAACCGAACATTATCTTGGACCTGAGATCGAACATTACCGTGGACCAGAGACAGAACATTACCGTGGACCAGAGACAGAACATTTCCGTGGACCAGAGACAGAACATTTCCGTGGACCAGAGACAGAACATTACCGTGGACCAGAGACAGAACATTACTGTGGATCAGAGACCGAACTTTACCTTGAAACCGAACATTACCGTGGACCAGAGACAGAATATTACCATGGACCAGAGACAGAACATTACCATGAAACAGAACATTATCGTGGACCAGAAACGGAACATTACCGTGAAACAGAAACAGAACATTAGCGTGGACCAGAGACAGAACATTACCGTGAAACAGAAAAACAACATTATCGTGGACCAGAAACGGAACATTACCGTGAAACAAAAACAGAACATTAGCGTGGACCAGAGACAGAACATTACCGTGAACCAGAGACAGAAAATTACCGTGAAACAGAAACACAACATTACCATGGACCAGAGACAGAACATTACCGTGAAACGGAAACAGAACATTACCGTGGACCAGAAACGGAACATTATCATGGACCAGAGACAGAACATTATCGTGGACCAAAGACGGAACATTATCATAGACCAGAGACGGAACATTACCGTGAAACCGAACATTATCGTGGACCAGACACAGAACATTACCGTGGACCAGAGACAGAACATTACCATGAAACCGAAACAGAACATTATCGTGGACCAGAAACGGAACATTACCGTGAAACAGAAACACAAAATTATCGTGGACCAGAGACAGAACATTACCGTGGACCAGAGACAGAACATTTCCGTGGACCAGAGACAGAACATTTCCGTGGACCAGAGACAGAACATTACCGTGGACCAGAGACAGAACATTACTGTGGATCAGAGACCGAACTTTACCTTGAAACCGAACATTACCGTGGACCAGAGACAGAATATTACCATGGACCAGAGACAGAACATTACCATGAAACAGAACATTATCGTGGACCAGAAACGGAACATTACCGTGAAACAGAAACAGAACATTAGCGTGGACCAGAGACAGAACATTACCGTGAAACAGAAAAACAACATTATCGTGGACCAGAAACGGAATATTACCGTGAAACAAAAACAGAACATTAGCGTGGACCAGAGACAGAACATTACCGTGAACCAGAGACAGAAAATTACCGTGAAACAGAAACACAACATTACCATGGACCAGAGACAGAACATTACCGTGAAACGGAAACAGAACATTACCGTGGACCAGAAACGGAACATTATCATGGACCAGAGACAGAACATTATCGTGGACCAAAGACTGAACATTATCATAGACCAGAGACGGAACATTACCGTGAAACCGAACATTATCGTGGACCAGACACAGAACATTACCGTGGACCAGAGACAGAACATTACCATGAAACCGAAACAGAACATTATCGTGGACCAGAAACGGAACATTACCGTGAAACAGAAACACAAAATTATCGTGGACCAGAAACGGAACATTACCGTGAAACAGAAACACAACATTATCGTGGACCAGAGACGGAACATTACCGTGAAACCGAACATTATCGTGGACCAGAAACGGAACATTATCGTTGACCAGAGAAAGAACATTACCGTGGACCAGAGACAGAACATTATCGTGGACCAGAAACGGAACATTACCGTGAAAAAGAAACAGAACATTACCGTGGACCAGAAACGGAACATTATCGTGGACCAGAGAAAGAACATTACCGTGAAACCGAAACAGAACATTATCGTGGACCAGAAACGGAACATTACCGTGAAACCGAACATTATCGTGGACCAGACACAGAAAATTAGCGTGGACCAGAGACAGAACATTACCGTGAAACCGAAACAGAACATTATCGTGGACCAGAAACGGAACATTACGGTGAAACAGAAACACAAAATTATCGTGGACCAGAGATAGAACATTACCGTGGACCAGAGACAGAACATTACCGTGGACCAGAGACAGAACATTACCGTGGACCAGAGACAGAACATTTCCGTGGACCAGACACAGAACATTTCCGTGGACCAGAGACAGAACATTTCCGTGGACCAGAGACAGAACATTACCGTGGACCAGAGAGAGAACATTACTGTGGACCAGAGACCGAACTTTACCTTGAAACCGAACATTACCGTGGACCAGAGACAGAATATTACCATGGACCAGAGACAGAACATTACCATGAAACAGAACATTATCATGGACCAGAAACGGAACATTACCGTGAAACAGAAAAACAACATTATCGTGGACCAGAGACGGAACATTATCGTGGACCAGAAACGGAACATTATCGTGAAACCGAACATTATCGTGGACCAGAGACGGAACATTACCGTGAAACAAAAACACAACATTACCGTGGACCAGAGACAGAACATTACCGTGAAACGGAAACAGAACATTACCGTGAAACAAAAACAGAACATTATCGTGGACCAGAAACGGAACATTACCGTGAAACAGAAACACAACATTATCGTGGACCAGAGACGGAACATTACCGTGAAACCGAACATTATCGTGGACCAGAGATCGAACATTACCGTGGAACAGAGACAGAACATTATCGTTGACCAGAGACGGAACATTACCGTGAAACCGAACATTATCGTGGACCAGAGATCGAACATTACCGTGGACCAGAAACGGAACATTATCGTGGACCAGAGAAAGAACATTACCGTGGTCCAAAGACAGAACATTATCGTGGACCAGAAACGGAACATTACCGTGAAAAAGAAACAGAACATTACCGTGGACCAGAAACGGAACATTATCGTGGACCAGAGAAAGAACATTACCGTGAAACCGAAACAGAACATTATCGTTGACCAGAAACGGAACATTACCGTGAAACAGAAACACAAAATTATCGTGGACCAGAAACGGAACATTACCGTGAAACAGAAACACAACATTATCGTGGACCAGAGCCGGAACATTACCGTGAAACCGAACATTATCGTGGACCAGAGATCGGACATTACTGTGGACCAGAGACAGAACATTACCGTGGACCAGAGACAGAACATTACCGTGAAAAAGAAACAGAACATTACCGTGGACCAGATACGGAACATTATCGTGGACCAGAGAAAGAACATTACCGTGAAACCGAAACAGAACATTATCGTGGACCAGAAACGGAACATTACCGTGAAACCGAACATTATCGTGGACCAGACACAGAACATTACCGTGGACCAGAGACAGAACATTACCGTGAAACCGAAACAGAACATTATCGTGGACCAGAAACGGAACATTACCGTGAAACAGAAACACAAAGTTATCGTGGACCAGAGACGGAACATTACCGTGAAACCGAACATTATCGTGGACCAGAGATCGAACATTACCGTGGACCAGAGACAGAACATTACCGTGGACCAGAGACAGAACATTTCCGTGGACCAGAGACAGAACATTTCCGTGGACCAGAGACAGAACATTACCGTGGACCAGAGACAGAACATTACTGTGAACCAGAGACCGAACTTTACCTTGAAACCGAACATTACCGTGGACCAGAGACAGAATATTACCATGGACCAGAGACAGAACATTACCATGAAACAGAACATTATCGTGGACCAGAAACGGAACATTACCGTGAAACAGAAACAGAACATTAGCGTGGACCAGAGACAGAACATTACCGTGAAACAGAAAAACAACATTATCGTGGACCAGAAACGGAACATTACCGTGAAACAAAAACAGAACATTAGCGTGGACCAGAGACAGAACATTACCGTGAAACAGAAACACAAAGTTATCGTGGACCAGAGACGGAACATTACCGTGAAACCGAACATTATCGTGGACCAGAGATCTAACATTACCGTGGACCAGAAACGGAACATTATCGTGGACCAGAGAAAGAACATTACCGTGGACCAGAGACAGAACATTATCGTGGACCAGAAACGGAACATTACCGTGAAAAAGAAACAGAACATTACCGTGGACCAGAAACGGAACATTATCGTGGACCAGAGAAAGAACATTACCGTGAAACCGAAACAGAACATTATCGTGGACCAGAAACGGAACATTACCGTGAAACCGAACATTATCGTGGACCAGAGATCGAACATTACCGTGGACCAGAAACGGAACATTATCGTTGACCAGAGAAAGAACATTACCGTGGACCAGAGACAGAACATTATCGTGGACCAGAAACGGAACATTACCGTGAAAAAGAAACAGAACATTACCGTGGACCAGAAACGGAACATTATCGTGGACCAGAGAAAGAACATTACCGTGAAACCGAAACAGAACATTATCGTGGACCAGAAACGGAACATTACCGTGAAACCGAACATTATCGTGGACCAGACACAGAACATTACCGTTGACCAGAGACAGAACATTACCGTGAAACCGAAACAGAACATTATCGTGGACCAGAAACGGAACATTACCGTGAAACAGAAACACAAAATTATCGTGGACCAGAGATAGAACATTACCGTGGACCAGAGACAGAACATTACCGTGGACCAGAGACAGAACATTACCGTGGAATAGAGACAGAACATTTCCGTGGACCAGAGACAGAACATTACCGTGGACCAGAGACAGAACATTACTGTGGACCAGAGACCGAACTTTACCTTGAAACCGAACATTACCGTGGACCAGAGGTCGAACATTACCGTGGACCAGACACAGAACATTACCGTGAAAAAGAAACAGAACATTACCGTGGACCAGATACGGAACATTATCGTGGACCAGAGAAAGAACATTACCGTGAAACCGAAACAGAACATTATCGTGGACCAGAAACGGAACATTACTGTGAAACCGAACATTATCGTGGACCAGACACAGAACATTACCGTGGACCAGAGACAGAACATTACCGTGAAACCGAAACAGAACATTATCGTGGACCAGAAACGGAACATTACCGTGAAACAGAAAAACAAAAATATCGTGGACCAGAAACGGAACATTATCGTGAAACCGAACATTATCGTGGACCAGAGACGGAACATTACCGTGAAACAGAAACACAACATTACCGTGGACCAGAGACAGAACATTACCGTGAAACGGAAACAGAACATTACCGTGAAACCGAAACAGAACATTATCGTGGACCAGAAACGGAACATTACCGTGAAACAGAAACACAAAATTATCGTGGACCAGAAACGGAACATTACCATGAAACAGAAACAGAACATTATCGTGGACCAAAGACGGAACATTATCGTGGACCAGAGACGGAACATTACCGTGAAACCGAACATTATCGTGGACCAGACACAGAACATTACCGTGGACCAGAGACAGAACATTACCATGAAACCGAACATTATCGTGGACCAGGAACGGAACATTACCGTAAAACAGAAACAAAAAATTATCGTGGACCAGAAACGGAACATTACCGTGATACAGAAAGAGAACATTATCGTGGACCAGAGACGGAACATTACCGTGAAACTGAACATTATCGTGGACCAGAGATCGAACATTATCGTGGACCAGAGACAGAACATTACCGTGGACCAGAGACAGAACATTACCGTTGACCAGAGACAGAAGATTACCGTGGACCAGAGACCGAACATTACCTTGAAACCGAAAATTACCGTGGACCAGAAACAGAAAATTACCATGGACCAGAGACAGAACATTACCGTGAAACAGAACATTATCATGGACCAGAAACGGAACATTACCGTGAAACAGAAACACAACATTATCGTGGACCAGAGACGGAACATTACCGTGAAACCGAACATTATCGTGGACCAGAGATCGAACATTATCGTGGACCAGAGACAGAATATTACCGTGGACCAGAGACAGAACATTACCATGGACCAGAGACAGAACATTACCGTGGACCAGAGACCGAACATTACCTTGAAACCGAACATTATCGTGGACCAGAGACAGAACATTATCGTGGATCAGAGACAGAACATTATCGTGGACCGGAGACGGAACATTATCATGGACCAGAGACAGAAAATTACCGTGAAACCTAAACAGAACATTATCGTTGACCAGAAACGGAACATTATCGTGAAACCGAACATTATCATGGACCAGAAACACAAAATTATCGTGGACCAGAGACAGAACATTACCATGAAACCGAAACAGAACATTATCGTGGACCAGAAACGGAACATTACCGTGAAACAGAAACACAAAATTATCGTGGACCAGAAACGGAACATTACCGTGAAACAGAAACACAACATTATCGTGGACCAGAGCCGGAACATTACCGTGAAACCGAACATTATCGTGGACCAGAGATCGAACATTACCGTGGACCAGAGACAGAACATTACCGTGGACCAGAGACAGAACATTACCGTGAAAAAGAAACAGAACATTACCGTGGACCAGATACGGAACATTATCGTGGACCAGAGAAAGAACATTACCGTGAAACCGAAACAGAACATTATCGTGGACCAGAAACGGAACATTACCGTGAAACCGAACATTATCGTGGATCAGACACAGAACATTACCGTGGACCAGAGACAGAACATTACCGTGAAACCGAAACAGAACATTATCGTGGACCAGAGACGGAACATTACCGTGAAACCGAACATTATCGTGGACCAGAGATCGAACATTACCGTGGACCAGAGACAGAACATTACCGTGGACCAGAGACAGAACATTTCCGTGGACCAGAGACGGAACATTTCCGTGGACCAGAGACAGAACATTACCGTGGACCAGAGACAGAACATTACTGTGGACCAGAGACCGAACTTTACCTTGAAACCGAACATTACCGTGGACCAGAGACAGAATATTACCATGGACCAGAGACAGAACATTACCATGAAACAGAACATTATCATGGACCAGAAACGGAACATTACCGTGAAACAGAAAAACAACATTATCGTGGACCAGAGACGGAACATTATCGTGGACCAGAAACGGAACATTATCGTGAAACCGAACATTATCGTGGACCAGAGACGGAACATTACCGTGAAACAAAAACACAACATTACCGTGGACCAGAGACAGAACATTACCGTGAAACGGAAACAGAACATTACCGTGAAACAAAAACAGAACATTATCATGGACCAGAAACGGAACATTACCGTGAAACAGAAACACAACATTATCGTGGACCAGAGACGGAACATTACCGTGAAACCGAACATTATCGTGGACCAGAGATCGAACATTACCGTGGAACAGAGACAGAACATTACCGTGGACCAGAGACGGAACATTACCGTGAAACCGAACATTATCGCGGACCAGAGATCGAACATTACCGTGGACCAGAAACGGAACATTATCGTGGACCAGAGAAAGAACATTACCGTGGACCAAAGACAGAACATTATCGTGGACCAGAAACGGAACATTACCGTGAAAAAGAAACAGAACATTACCGTGGACCAGAGACAGAATATTACCATGGACCAGAGACAGAACATTACCATGAAACAGAACATTATCGTGGACCAGAAACGGAACATTACCGTGAAACAGAAACAGAACATTAGCGTGGACCAGAGACAGAACATTACCGTGAAACAGAAAAACAACATTATCGTGGACCAGAAACGGAACATTACCGTGAAACAAAAACAGAACATTAGCGTGGACCAGAGACAGAACATTACCGTGAACCAGAGACAGAACATTACCGTGAAACAGAAACACAACATTACCGTGGACCAGAGAAAGAACATTACCGTGAAATCGAAACAGAACATTATCGTGGACCAGAAACGGAACATTACGGTGAAACAGAAACACAAAATTATCGTGGACCAGAGATAGAACATTACCGTGGACCAGAGACAGAACATTACCGTGGACCAGAGACAGAACATTTCCGTGGACCAGAGACAGAACATTTCCGTGGACCAGAGACAGAACATTTCCGTGGACCAGAGACAGAACATTACCGTGGACCAGAGACAGAACATTACTGTGGACCAGAGACCGAACTTTACCTTGAAACCGAACATTACCGTGGACCAGAGACAGAATATTACCATGGACCAGAGACAGAACATTACCATGAAACGGAACATTATCGTGGACCAGAGAAAGAACATTACCGTGAAACCGAAACAGAACATTATCGTTGACCAGAAACGGAACATTATCGTGAAACAGAAACACAAAATTATCGTGGACCAGAAACGGAACATTACCGTGAAACAGAAACACAACATTATCGTGGACCAGAAACGGAACATTACCGTGAAACCGAACATTATCGTGGACCAGAGATCGAACATTAACGTGGACCAGAGACAGAACATTACCGTGGACCAGAGACGGAACATTACCGTGAAACCGAACATTATCGTGGACCAGAGATCGAACATTACCGTGGACCAGAAACGGAACATTATCGTGGACCAGAGAAAGAACATTACCGTGGACCAGAGACAGAACATTATCGTGGACCAGAAACGGAACATTACCGTGAAAAAGAAACAGAACATTACCGTGGACCAGAAACGGAACATTATCGTGGACCAGAGAAAGAACATTACCGTGAAACCGAAACAGAACATTATCGTGGACCAGAAACGGAACATTACCGTGAAACCGAACATTATCGTGGACCAGACACAGAAAATTACCGTGGACCAGAGACAGAATATTACCGTGAAACTGAAACAGAACATTATCGTGGACCAGAAACGGAACATTACGGTGAAACAGAAACACAAAATTATCGTGGACCAGAGATAGAACATTACCGTGGACCAGAGACAGAACATTACCGTGGACCAGAGACAGAACATTACCGTGGACCAGAGACAGAACATTTCCGTGGACCAGAGACAGAACATTTCCGTGGACCAGAGACAGAACATTTCCGTGGACCAGAGACAGAACATTACCGTGGACCAGAGACGGAACATTACTGTGGACCAGAGACTGAACTTTACCTTGAAACCGAACATTACCGTGGACCAGAGACAGAATATTACCATGGACCAGAGACAGATCATTACCATGAAACGGAACATTATCGTGGACCAGAGAAAGAACATTACCGTGAAACCGAAACAGAACATTATCGTGGACCAGAAACGGAACATTACCGTGAAACAGAAACACAAAATTATCGTGGACCAGAAACGGAACATTACCGTGAAACAGAAACACAACATTATCGTGGACCAGAGCCGGAACATTACCGTGAAACCGAACATTATCGTGGACCAGAGATCGAACATTACCGTGGACCAGAGACAGAACATTACCGTGGACCAGAGACAGAACATTACCGTGAAAAAGAAACAGAACATTACCGTGGACCAGATACGGAACATTATCGTGGACCAGAGAAAGAACATTACCGTGAAACCGAAACAGAACATTATCGTGGACCAGAAACGGAACATTACCGTGAAACCGAACATTATCGTGGACCAGACACAGAACATTACCGTGGACCAGAGACAGAACATTACCGTGAAACCGAAACAGAACATTATCGTGGACCAGAAACGGAACATTACCGTGAAACAGAAACACAAAGTTATCGTGGACCAGAGACGGAACACTACCGTGAAACCGAACATTATCGTGGACCAGAGATCGAACATTACCATGGACCAGAGACAGAACATTACCGTGGACCAGAGACAGAACATTTCCGTGGACCAGAGACAGAACATTTCCGTGGACCAGAGACAGAACATTACCGTGGACCAGAGACAGAACATTACTGTGGACCAGAGACCGAACTTTACCTTGAAACCGAACATTACCGTGGACCAGAGACAGAATATTACCCTGGACCAGAGACAGAACATTACCATGAAACAGAACATTATCGTGGACCAGAAACGGAACATTACCGTGAAACAGAAACAGAACATTAGAGTGGACCAGAGACAGAACATTACCGTGAAACAGAAAAACAACATTATCGTGGACCAGAAACGGAACATTACCGTGAAACAAAAACAGAACATTAGCGTGGACCAGAGACAGAACATTACCGTGAACCAGAGACAGAACATTACCGTGAAACAGAAACACAACATTACCGTGGACCAGAGACAGAACATTACCGTGAAACGGACACAGAACATTACCGTGGACCAGAAACGGAACATTATCATGGACCAGAGACAGAACATTATCGTGGACCAAAGACGGAACATTATCATAGACCAGAGACGGAACATTACCATGAAACCGAACATTATCGTGGACCAGACACAGAACATTACCGTGGACCAGAGACAGAACATTACCATGAAACCGAAACAGAACATTATCGTGGACCAGAAACGGAACATTACCGTGAAACAGAAACACAAAATTATCGTGGACCAGAAACGGAACATTACCGTGAAACAGAAACACAACATTATCGTGGACCAGAGACGGAACATTACCGTGAAACCGAACATTATCGTGGACCAGACACAGAAAATTACCGTGGACCAGAGACAGAACATTACCGTGAAACCGAAACAGAACATTATCGTGGACCAGAAACGGAACATTACCGTGAAACAGAAACACAAAATTATCGTGGACCAGAAACGGAACATTACCGTGAAACAGAAACACAACATTATCGTGGACCAGAGCCGGAACATTACCGTGAAACCGAACATTATCGTGGACCAGAGATCGAACATTACCGTGGACCAGAGACAGAACATTACCGTGGACCAGAGACAGAACATTACCGTGAAAAAGAAACAGAACATTACCGTGGACCAGATACGGAACATTATCGTGGACCAGAGAAAGAACATTACCGTGAAACCGAAACAGAACATTATCGTGGACCAGAAACGGAACATTACCGTGAAACCGAACATTATCGTGGACCAGACACAGAACATTACCGTGGACCAGAGACAGAACATTACCGTGAAACCGAAACAGAACATTATCGTGGACCAGAAACGGAACATTACCGTGAAACAGAAACACAAAGTTATCGTGGACCAGAGACGGAACACTACCGTGGACCAGAGACAGAACATTACCGTGAAACCGAAACAGAACATTATCGTGGACCAGAAACGGAACATTACCGTGAAACAGAAACACAAAGTTATCGTGGACCAGAGACGGAACACTACCGTGAAACCGAACATTATCGTGGACCAGAGATCGAACATTACCATGGACCAGAGACAGAACATTACCGTGGACCAGAGACAGAACATTTCCGTGGACCAGAGACAGAACATTTCCGTGGACCAGAGACAGAACATTACCGTGGACCAGAGACAGAACATTACTGTGGACCAGAGACCGAACTTTACCTTGAAACCGAACATTACCGTGGACCAGAGACAGAATATTACCATGGACCAGAGACAGAACATTACCATGAAACAGAACATTATCGTGGACCAGAAACGGAACATTACCGTGAAACAGAAACAGAACATTAGAGTGGACCAGAGACAGAACATTACCGTGAAACAGAAAAACAACATTATCGTGGACCAGAAACGGAACACTACCGTGAAACAAAAACAGAACATTAGCGTGGACCAGAGACAGAACATTACCGTGAACCAGAGACAGAACATTACCGTGAAACAGAAACACAACATTACCGTGGACCAGAGACAGAACATTACCGTGAAACGGACACAGAACATTACCGTGGACCAGAAACGGAACATTATCATGGACCAGAGACAGAACATTATCGTGGACCAAAGACGGAACATTATCATAGACCAGAGACGGAACATTACCATGAAACCGAACATTATCATGGACCAGACACAGAACATTACCGTGGACCAGAGACAGAACATTACCATGAAACCGAAACAGAACATTATCGTGGACCAGAAACGGAACATTACCGTGAAACAGAAACACAAAATTATCGTGGACCAGAAACGGAACATTACCGTGAAACAGAAACACAACATTATCGTGGACCAGAGACGGAACATTACCGTGAAACCGAACATTATCGTGGACCAGACACAGAAAATTACCGTGGACCAGAGACAGAACATTACCGTGAAACCGAAACAGAACATTATCGTGGACCAGAAACGGAACATTACGGTGAAACAGAAACACAAAATTATCGTGGACCAGAGACGGAACATTACCGTGAAACCGAACATTATCGTGGACCAGAGATCGAACATTACCGTGGACCAGAGACAGAACATTACCGTGGACCAGAGACGGAACATTACCGTGAAACCGAACATTATCGTGGACCAGAGATCGAACATTACCGTGGACCAGAAACGGAACATTATCGTGGACCAGAGAAAGAACATTACCGTGGACCAGAGACAGAACATTATCGTGGACCAGAAACGGAACATTACCGTGAAAAAGAAACAGAACATTACCGTGGACCAGAAACGGAACATTATCGTGGACCAGAGAAAGAACATTACCGTGAAACCGAAACAGAACATTATCGTGGACCAGAAACGGAACATTACCGTGAAACCGAACATTATCGTGGACCAGACACAGAACATTACCGTGGACCAGAGACAGAACATTACCGTGAAAACGAAACAGAACATTATCGTGGACCAGAAACGGAACATTACGGTGAAACAGAAACACAAAATTATCGTGGACCAGAGATAGAACATTACCGTGGACCAGAGACAGAACATTACCGTGGACCAGAGACAGAACATTACCGTGGACCAGAGACAGAACATTTCCGTGGACCAGAGACAGAACATTTCCGTGGACCAGAGACAGAACATTACCGTGGACCAGAGACAGAACATTACTGTGGACCAGAGACCGAACTTTACCGTGAAACCTAAACAGAACATTATCGTGGACCAGAAACGGAACATTACCGTGAAACAGAAACACAAAATTATCGTGGACCAGAAACGGAACATTACCGTGAAACAGAAACACAACATTATCGTGGACCAGAGACGGAACATTACCGTGAAACCGAACATTATCGTGGACCAGAGGTCGAACATTACCGTGGACCAGACACAGAACATTACCGTGAAAAAGAAACAGAACATTACCGTGGACCAGATACGGAACATTATTGTGGACCAGAGAAAGAACATTACCGTGAAACCGAAACAGAACATTATCGTGGACCAGAAACGGAACATTACCGTGAAACCGAACATTATCGTGGACCAGACACAGAACATTACCGTGGACCAGAGACAGAACATTACTGTGAAACCGAAACAGAACATTATCGTGGACCAGAAACGGAACATTACCGTGAAACAGAAACACAAAATTATCGTGGACCAGAGACAGAACATTACCGTGGACCAGAGACAGAACATTACTGTGGACCAGAGACCGAACTTTACCTTGAAACCGAACATTACCGTGGACCAGAGACAGAATATTACCATGGACCAGAGACAGAACATTACCATGAAACAGAACATTATCATGGACCAGAAACGGAACATTACCGTGAAACAGAAAAACAACATTATCGTGGACCAGAGACGGAACATTATCGTGGACCAGAAACGGAACATTATCGTGAAACCGAACATTATCGTGGACCAGAGACGGAACATTACCGTGAAACAGAAACACAACATTACCGTGGACCAGAGACAGAACATTACCGTGAAACGGAAACAGAACATTACCGTGAAACCGAAACAGAACATTATCGTGGACCAGAAACGGAACATTACCGTGAAACAGAAACACAAAATTATCGTGGACCAGAAACGGAACATTACCATGAAACAGAAACAGAACATTATCGTGGACCAAAGAAGGAACATTATCGTGGACCAGAGACGGAACATTACCGTGAAACCGAACATTATCGTGGACCAGACACAGAACATTACCGTGGACCAGAGACAGAACATTACCATGAAACCGAACATTATCGTGGACCAGGAACGGAACATTACCGTAAAACAGAAACAAAAAATTATCGTGGACCAGAAACGGAACATTACCGTGATACAGAAACAGAACATTATCGTGGACCAGAGACGGAACATTACCGTGAAACCGAACATTATCGTGGACCAGAGATCGAACATTATCGTGGACCAGAGACAGAACATTACCGTGGACCAGAGACAGAACATTACCGTGGACCAGAGACAGAAGATTACCGTGGACCAGAGACCGAACATTACCTTGAAACCGAACATTACCGTGGACCAGAAACAGAAAATTACCATGGACCAGAGACAGAACATTACCGTGAAACAGAACATTATCATGGACCAGAAACGGAACATTAACGTGAAACAGAAACACAACATTATCGTGGACCAGAGACGGAACATTACCGTGAAACCGAACATTATCGTGGACCAGAGATCGAACATTATCGTGGACCAGAGACAGAATATTACCGTGGACCAGAGACAGAACATTACCGTGGACCAGAGACAGAACATTACCGTGGACCAGAGACCGAACATTACCTTGAAACCGAACATTATCGTGGACCAGAGACAGAACATTATCGTGGATCAGAGACAGAACATTATCGTGGACCAGAGACGGAACATTATCATGGACCAGAGACAGAAAATTACCGTGAAACCTAAACAGAACATTATCGTTGACCAGAAACGGAACATTATCGTGAAACCGAACATTATCATGGACCAGAAACACAAAATTATCGTGGACCAGAGACAGAACATTACCATGAAACCGAAACAGATCATTATCGTGGACCAGAAACGGAACATTACCGTGAAACAGAAACACAAAATTATCGTGGACCAGAAACGGAACATTACCGTGAAACAGAAACACAACATTATCGTGGACCAGAGCCGGAACATTACCGTGAAACCGAACATTATCGTGGACCAGAGATCGAACATTACCGTGGACCAGAGACAGAACATTACCGTGGACCAGAGACAGAACATTACCGTGAAAAAGAAACAGAACATTACCGTGGACCAGATACGGAACATTATCGTGGACCAGAGAAAGAACATTACCGTGAAACCGAAACAGAACATTATCGTGGACCAGAAACGGAACATTACCGTGAAACCGAACATTATCGTGGACCAGACACAGAACATTACCGTGGACCAGAGACAGAACATTACCGTGAAACCGAAACAGAACATTATCGTGGACCAGAAACGGAACATTACCGTGAAACAGAAACACAAAATTATCGTGGGCCAGAGACGGAACATTACCGTGAAACCGAACATTATCGTGGACCAGAGATCGAACATTACCGTGGACCAGAGACAGAACATTTCCGTGGACCAGAGACAGAACATTTCCGTGGACCAGAGACAGAACATTACCGTGGACCAGAGACAGAACATTACTGTGGACCAGAGACCGAACTTTACCTTGAAACCGAACATTACCGTGGACCAGAGACAGAATATTACCATGGACCAGAGACAGAATATTACCATGAAACAGAACATTATCATGGACCAGAAACGGAACATTACCGTGAAACAGAAAAAATACATTATCGTGGACCCGAGACGGAACATTATCGTGGACCAGAAACGGAACATTATCGTGAAACCGAACATTATCGTGGACCAGAGACAGAACATTACCGTGGACCAGAGACCGAACATTACCTTGAAACCGAAAATTACCGTGGACCAGAAACAGAAAATTACCATGGACCAGAGACAGAACATTACCGTGAAACAGAACATTATCATGGACCAGAAACGGAACATTAACGTAAAACAGAAACACAACATTTTCGTGGACCAGAGACGGAACATTACCGTGGACCAGAGACGGAACATTACCGTTAAACCGAAACAGAACATTATCGTGGACCAGAAACGGAACATTACCGTGAAACCGAAACAGAACATTATCGTGGACCAGACACGGAACATTACCGTGAAACCGAACATTATCGTGGACCAGAGATCGAACATTACCGTGGACCAGAGACAGAACATTACCGTGGACCAGAGACAGAACAATACCGTGGACCAGAGACCGAACTTTACCTTGAAACCGAACATTACCCTGGACCAGAGACAGAACATTACCATGGACCAGAGACAGAACATTACCGTGAAACAGAACATTATCATGGACCAGAAACGGAACATTACCGTGAAACAGAAACAGAACATTATCGTGGACCAGAAACGGAACATTACCGTGAAACCGAAACAGAAGATTATCGTGGACCAGAAACGGAACATTACCGTGAAACAGAAACACAACATTATCGTGGACCAGAGACGGAACATTATCATGGACCAGAAACGGAACATTACCGTGAAACAGAACATTATCATGGACCAGAAACGGAACATTACCGTGAAACAGAAACCGAACATTATCGTGGACCAGAGACCGAACATTACCGTGAAACCGAACATTACCGTGGACCAGAGACAAAACATTACCGTGAAACCGAAACAGAACATTATCTTGGACCAGAAACGGAACATTACCGTGAAACAGAAACACATGATTAGCGTGGACCAGAGACAGAACATTACCGTGAAACAGAAAAACAACATTATCGTGGACCAGAAACGGAACATTACCGTGAAACAAAAACAGAACATTAGCGTGGACCAGAGACAGAACATTACCGTGAACCAGAGACAGAACATTACCGTGAAACAGAAACAGAACATTACCGTGGACCAGAAACGGAACATTATCATGGACCAGAAACGGAACATTACCGTGAAACAGAAACACAACATTATCGTGGACCAGAAACGGAACATTACCGTGAAACAGAAACAGAACATTACCGTGGACCAGAGACAGAACATTACCGTGAAACAGAAACACAACATTATCGTGGACCAGAAACAGAACATTACCGTGAACCAGAGACAGAAAATTACCGTGAAACAGAAACAAAACATTACCGTGGACCAGAGACAGAACATTACCGTGAAACGGAAACAGAACATTACCGTGAAACCGAAACAGAACATTATCGTGGACCAGAAACGAAACATTATCATGGACCAGAGACAGAACATTATCGTGGACCAAAGACGGAACATTATCGTGGACCAGAGACGGAACCTTAACGTGAAACCGAACATTATCGTGGACCAGACACAGAACATTACCGTGGACCAGAGACAGAACATTACCATGAAACCGAAACAGAACATTATCGTGGACCAGAAAGGGAACATTACCGTGAAACCGAAACAGAACATTATCGTGGACCAGAGACGGAACATTACCGTGAAACCGAACATTATCGTGGACCAGAGATCGAACATTACCGTGGACCAGAGACAGAACATTACCGTGGACCAGAGACAGAACATTTCCGTGGACCAGAGACAGAACATTTCCGTGGACCAGAGACAGAACATTACCGTGGACCAGAGACAGAACATTACTGTGGACCAGAGACCGAACTTTACCTTGAAACCGAACATTACCGTGGACCAGAGACAGAATATTACCATGGACCAGAGACAGAACATTACCATGAAACAGAACATTAGCGTGGACCAGAGACAGAACATTACCGTGAAACAGAAAAACAACATTATCGTGGACCAGAAACGGAACATTACCGTGAAACAAAAACAGAACATTAGCGTGGACCAGAGACAGAACATTACCGTGAACCAGAGACAGAACATTACCGTGAAACAGAAACAGAACATTACCGTGGACCAGAAATGGAACATTATCATGGACCAGAGACAGAACATTATCGTGGACCAAAGACGGAACATTATCATAGACCAGAGACGGAACATTACCGTGAAACCGAACATTATCGTGGACCAGACACAGAACTTTACCGTGGACCAGAGACAGAACATTACCATGAAACCGAAACAGAACATTATCGTGGACCAGAAACGGAACATTACCGTGAAACAGAAACACAAAATTATCGTGGACCAGAAACGGAACATTACCGTGAAACAGAAACACAACATTATCGTCGACCAGAGACGGAACATTACCGTGAAACCGAACATTATCGTGGACCAGAGATCGAACATTACCGTGGACCAGAGACGGAACATTACCGTGAAACCGAACATTATCGTGGACCAGAGATCGAACATTACCGTGGACCAGAAACGGAACATTATCGTGGACCAGAGAAAGAACATTACCGTGGACCAGAGACAGAACATTATCGTGGACCAGAAACGGAACATTACTGTGAAAAAGAAACAGAACATTACCGTGGACCAGAAACGGAACATTATCGTGGACCAGAGAAAGAACATTACCGTGAAACCGAAACAGAACATTATCGTGGACCAGAAACGGAACATTACCGTGAAACCGAACATTATCGTGGACCAGACACAGAAAATTACCGTGGACCAGAGACAGAACATTACCGTGAAACCGAAACAGAACATTATCGTGGACCAGAAACGGAACATTACGGTGAAACAGAAACACAAAATTATCGTGGACCAGAGATAGAACATTACCGTGGACCAGAGACAGAACATTACCGTGGACCAGAGACAGAACATTACCGTGGACCAGAGACGGAACATTATCGTGGACCAGAAACGGAACATTATCGTGAAACCGAACATTATCGTGGACCAGAGACGGAACATTACCGTGAAACAAAAACACAACATTACCGTGGAACAGAGACAGAACATTACCGTGAAACGGAAACAGAACATTACCGTGAAACAAAAACAGAACATTATCGTGGACCAGAAACGGAACATTACCGTGAAACAGAAACACAACATTATCGTGGACCAGAGACGGAACATTACCGTGAAACCGAACATTATCGTGGACCAGAGATCGAACATTACCGTGGACCAGAGACAGAACATTACCGTGGACCAGAGACGGAACATTACCGTGAAACCGAACATTATCGTGGACCAGAGATCGAACATTACCGTGGACCAGAAACGGAACATTATCGTGGACCAGAGAAAGAACATTACCGTGGACCAGAGACAGAACATTATCGTGGACCAGAAACGGAACATTACCGTGAAAAAGAAACAGAACATTACCGTGGACCAGAAACGGACCATTATCGTGGACCAGAGAAAGAACATTACCGTGAAACCGAAACAGAACATTATCGTGGACCACAAACGGAACATTACCGTGAAACCGAACATTATCGTGGACCAGACACAGAACATTACCGTGGACCAGAGACAGAACATTACCGTGAAACCGAAACAGAACATTATCGTGGACCAGAAACGGAACATTACGGTGAAACAGAAACACAAAATTATCGTGGACCAGAGATAGAACATTACCGTGGACCAGAGACAGAACATTACCGTGGACCAGAGACAGAACATTACCGTGGACCAGAGACAGAACATTTCCGTGGACCAGAGACAGAACATTTCCGTGGACCAGAGACAGAACATTTCCGTGGACCAGAGACAGAACATTACCGTGGACCAGAGACAGAACATTACTGTGGACCAGAGACCGAACTTTACCGTGAAACCTAAACAGGACATTATCGTGGACCAGAAACGGAACATTACCGTGAAACAGAAACACAAAATTATCGTGGACCAGAAACGGAACATGACCGTGAAACAGAAACACAACATTATGGTGGACCAGAGACGGAACATTACCGTGAAACCGAACATTATCGTGGACCAGAGGTCGAACATTACCGTGGACCAGAGACAGAACATTACCGTGGACCAGACACAGAACATTACCGTGAAAAAGAAACAGAACATTACCGTGGACCAGATACAGAACATTATCGTGGACCAGAGAAAGAACATTACCGTGAAACCGAAACAGAACATTATCGTGGACCAGAAACGGAACATTACCGTGAAACCGAACATTATCGTGGACCAGACACAGAACATTACCGTGGACCAGAGACAGAACATTACCGTGAAACCGAAACAGAACATTATCGTGGACCAGAAACGGAACATTACCGTGAAACAGAAACACAAAATTATCGTGGACCAGAGACGGAACATTACCGTGAAACCGAACATTATCGTGGACCAGAGATCGAACATTATCGTGGACCAGAGACAGAACATTACCGTGGACCAGAGACAGAACATTTCCGTGGACCAGAGACAGAACATTTCCGTGGACCAGAGACAGAACATTACCGTGGACCAGAGACAGAACATTACTGTGGACCAGAGACCGAACTTTACCTTGAAACCGAACATTACCGTGGACCAGAGACAGAATATTACCATGGACCAGAGACAGAACATTACCATGAAACAGAACATTATCATGGACCAGAAACGGAACATTACCGTGAAACAGAAAAACAACATTATCGTGGACCATAGACGGAACATTATCGTGGACCAGAAACGGAACATTATCGTGAAACCGAACATTATCGTGGACCAGAGACAGAACATTACCGTGAAACAGAAACACAACATTACCGTGGACCAGAGACAGAACATTACCGTGAAACGGAAACAGAACATTACCGTGAAACCGAAACAGAACATTATCGTGGACCAGAAACGGAACATTACCGTGAAACAGAAACACAAAATTATCGTGGACCAGAAACGGAACATTACCATGAAACAGAAACAGAACATTATCGTGGACCAAAGACGGAACATTATCGTGGACCAGAGACGGAACATTACCGTGAAACCGAACATTATCGTGGACCAGACACAGAACATTACCGTGGACCAGAGACAGAACATTACCGTCAAACCGAACATTATCGTGGACCAGAGACAGAACATTACCGTGGACCAGAGACAGAACATTACCGTGGACCAGAGACAGAAGATTACGGTGGACCAGAGACCGAACATTACCTTGAAACCGAACATTACCGTGGACCAGAAACAGAAAATTACCATGGACCAGAGACAAAACATTACCGTGAAACAGAACATTATCATGGACCAGAAACGGAACATTAACGTGAAACAGAAACACAACATTATCGTGGACCAGAGACGGAACATTACAGTGAAACCGAACATTATCGTGGACCAGAGATCGAACATTATCGTGGACCAGAGACAGAATATTACCGTGGACCAGAGACAGAACATTACCGTGGACCAGAGACAGAACATTACCGTGGACCAGAGACCGAACATTACCTTGAAACCGAACATTATCGTGGACCAGAGACAGAACATTATCGTGGATCAGAGACAGAACATTATCGTGGACCAGAGACGGAACATTATCATGGACCAGAGACAGAAAATTACCGTGAAACCTAAACAGAACATTATCGTTGACCAGAAACGGAACATTATCGTGAAACCGAACATTATCGTGGACCAGAAACACAAAATTATCGTGGACCAGAGACAGAACATTACCATGAAACCGAAACAGAACATTATCGTGGACCAGAAACGGAACATTACCGTGAAACAGAAACACAACATTATCGTGGACCAGAGCCGGAACATTACCGTGAAACCGAACATTATCGTGGACCAGAGATCGAACATTACCGTGGACCAGAGACAGAACATTACCGTGGACCAGAGACAGAACATTACCGTGAAAAAGAAACAGAACATTACCGTGGACCAGATACGGAACATTATCGTGGACCAGAGAAAGAACATTACCGTGAAACCGAAACAGAACATTATCGTGGACCAGAAACGGAACATTACCGTGAAACCGAACATTATCGTGGACCAGACACAGAACATTACCGTGGACCAGAGACAGAACATTACCGTGAAACCGAAACAGAACATTATCGTGGACCAGAAACGGAACATTACCGTGAAACAGAAACACAAAATTATCGTGGACCAGAGACGGAACATTACCGTGAAACCGAACATTATCGTGGACCAGAGATCGAACATTACCGTGGACCAGAGACAGAACATTACCATGGACCAGAGACAGAACATTTCCGTGGACCAGAGACAGAACATTTCCGTGGACCAGAGACAGAACATTACCGTGGACCAGAGACAGAACATTACTGTGGACCAGAGACCGAACTTTACCTTGAAACCGAACATTACCGTGGACCAGAGACAGAATATTACCATGGACCAGAGACAGAATATTACCATGAAACAGAACATTATCATGGACCAGAAACGGAACATTACCGTGAAACAGAAAAACAACATTATCGTGGACCAGAGACGGAACATTATCGTGGACCAGAAACGGAACATTATCGTGAAACCGAACATTATCGTGGACCAGAGACGGAACATTACCGTGAAACAGAAACACAACATTACCGTGGACCAGAGACAGAACATTACCGTGAAACGGAAACAGAACATTACCGTGAAACCGAAACAGAACATTATCGTGGACCAGAAACGGAACATTACCGTGAAACAGAAACACAAAATTATCGTGGACCAGAAACGGAACATTACCATGAAACAGAAACACAACATTATCGTGGACCAAAGACGGAACATTATCGTGGACCAGAGACGGAACATTACCGTGAAACCGAACATTATCGTGGACCAGACACAGAACATTACCGTGGACCAGAGACAGAACATTACCATGAAACCGAACATTATCGTGGACCAGGAACGGAACATTACCGTGAAACAGAAACAAAAAATTATCGTGGACCAGAAACGGAACATTACCGTGATACAGAAACAAAAAATTATCGTGGACCAGAGACGGAACATTACCGTGAAACCGAACATTATCGTGGACCAGAGATCGAACATTATCGTGGACCAGAGACAGAACATTACCGTGGACCAGAGACAGAACATTACCATGGACCAGAGACAGAACATTACCGTGGACCAGAGACCGAACATTACCTTGAAACCGAAAATTACCGTGGACCAGAAACAGAAAATTACCATGGACCAGAGACAGAACATTACCGTGAAACAGAACATTATCATGGACCAGAAACGGAACATTAACGTGAAACAGAAACACAACATTATCGTGGACCAGAGACAGAACATTACCATGAAACCGAACATTATCGTGGACCAGGAACGGAACATTACCGTGAAACAGAAACAAAAAATTATCGTGGACCAGAAACGGAACATTACCGTGATACAGAAACAAAAAATTATCGTGGACCAGAGACGGAACATTACCGTGAAACCGAACATTATCGTGGTTCAGAGATCGGACATTATCGTGGACCAGAGACAGAACATTACCGTGGACCAGAGACAGAACATTACCGTGGACCAGAGACCGAACATTACCTTGAAACCGAAAATTACCGTGGACCAGAAACAGAAAATTACCATGGACCAGAGACAGAACATTACCGTGAAACAGAACATTATCATGGACCAGAAACGGAACATTAACGTGAAACAGAAACACAACATTATCGTGGACCAGAGACGGAACATTACCGTGGACCAGAGACGGAACATTACCGTTAAACCGAAACAGAACATTATCGTGGACCAGAAACGGAACATTACCGTGAAACCGAAACAGAACATTATCGTGGACCAGACACGGAACATTACCGTGAAACCGAACATTATCGTGGACCAGAGATCGAACATTACCGTGGACCAGAGACAGAACATTACCGTGGACCAGAGACAGAACAATACCGTGGACCAGAGACCGAACTTTACCTTGAAACCGAACATTACCCTGGACCAGAGACAGAACATTACCATGGACCAGAGACAGAACATTACCGTGAAACAGAACATTATCATGGACCAGAAACGGAACATTACCGTGAAACAGAAACAGAACATTATCGTGGACCAGAAATGGAACATTACCGTGAAACCGAAACAGAAGATTATCGTGCACCAGAAACGGAACATTACCGTGAAACAGAAACACAACATTATCGTGGACCAGAGACGGAACATTATCATGGACCAGAAACGGAACATTACCGTGAAACAGAACATTATCATGGACCAGAAACGGAACATTACCGTGAAACAGAAACCGAACATTATCGCGGACAAGAGACCGAAAATTACCGTGAAACCGAACATTACCGTGGACCAGTGACAAAACATTACCGTGAAACCGAAACAGAACATTATCTTGGACCAGAAACGGAACATTACCGTGAAACAGAAACACAACATTATCGTGGACCAGAAAGGGAACATTACCGTGAAACAGAAACAGAACATTAGCGTGGACCAGAGACAGAACATTACCGTGAAACAGAAACACAACATTATCGTGGACCAGAAACAGAACATTACCATGAACCAGAGACAGAAAATTACCGTGAAACAGAAACAAAACATTACCGTGGACCAGAGACAGAACATTACCGTGAAACGGAAACAGAACATTACCGTGAAACCGAAACAGAACATTATCGTGGACCAGAAACGGAACATTATCATGGACCAGAGACAGAACATTATCGTGGACCAAAGACGGAACATTATCGTGGACCAGAGACGGAACATTAACGTGAAACCGAACATTATCGTGGACCAGACACAGAACATTACCGTGGACCAGAGACAGAACATTACCATGAAACCGAAACAGAACATTACCGTGGACCAGAAAGGGAACATTACCGTGAAACCGAAACAGAACATTATCGTGGACCAGAGACGGAACATTACCGTGAAACCGAACATTATCGTGGACCAGAGATCGAACATTACCGTGGACCAGAGACAGAACATTACCGTGGACCAGAGACAGAACATTTCCGTGGACCAGAGACAGAACATTTCCGTGGACCAGAGACAGAACATTACCGTGGACCAGAGACAGAACATTACTGTGGACCAGAGACCGAACTTTACCTTGAAACCGAACATTATCGTGGACCAGAGACGGAACATTACCGTGAAACCGAACATTATCTTGGACCAGAGATCGTACATTACCGTGGACCAGAGACAGAACATTACCGTGGACCAGAGACGGAACATTACCGTGAAACCGAACATTATCGTGGACCAGAGATCGAACATTACCGTGGACCAGAAACGGAACATTATCGTGGACCAGAGAAAGAACATTACCGTGGACCAGAGACAGAACATTATCGTGGACCAGAAACGGAACATTACCGTGAAAAAGAAACAGAACATTACCGTGGACCAGAAACGGAACATTATCGTGGACCAGAGAAAGAACATTACCGTGAAACCGAAACAGAACATTATCGTGGACCAGAAACGGAACATTACGGTGAAACAGAAACACAAAATTATCGTGGACTAGAGATAGAACATTACCGTGGACCAGAGACAGAACATTACCGTGGACCAGAGACAGAACATTACCGTGGACCAGAGACAGAACATTTCCGTGGACCAGAGACAGAACATTTCCGTGGACCAGAGACAGAACATTACCGTGGACCAGAGACAGAACATTACTGTTGACCAGAGACCGAACTTTACCTTGAAACCGAACATTACCGTGGACCAGAGACAGAATATTACCATGGACCAGAGACAGAACATTACCATGAAACAGAACATTAACATGGACCAGAAACGGAACATTACCGTGAAACAGAAAAACAACATTATCGTGGACCAGAGATGGAACATTATCGTGGACCAGAAACGGAACATTATCGTGAAACCGAACATTATCGTGGACCAGAGACGGAACATTACCGTGAAACAAAAACACAACATTACCGTGGACCAGAGACAGAACATTACCGTGAAACGGAAACAGAACATTACCGTGAAACAAAAACAGAACATTATCGTGGACCAGAAACGGAACATTACCGTGAAACAGAAACACAACATTATCGTGGACCAGAGACGGAAAATTACCTTGAAACCGAACATTATCGTGGACCAGAGATCGAACATTACCATGGACCAGAGACAGAACATTACCGTGGACCAGAGACGGAACATTACCGTGAAACCGAACATTATCGTGGACCAGAGATCGAACATTACCGTGGACCAGAAACGGAACATTATCGTGGACCAGAGAAAGAACATTACCGTGGACCAGAGACAGAACATTATCGTGGACCAGAAACGGAACATTACCGTGAAAAAGAAACAGAACATTACCGTGGACCAGAAACGGAACATTATCGTGGACCAGAGAAAGAACATTACCGTGAAACCGAAACAGAAGATTATCGTGGACCAGAAACGGAACATTACCGTGAAACCGAACATTATCGTGGACCAGACACAGAACATTACCGTGGACCAGTGACAGAACATTACCGTGAAACCGAAACAGAACATTATCGTGGACCAGAAACGGAACATTACGGTGAAACAGAAACACAAAATTATCGTGGACCAGAGATAGAACATTACCGTGGACCAGAGACAGAACATTACCGTGGACCAGAGACAGAACATTACCGTGGACAAGAGACAGAACATTTCCGTGGACCAGAGACAGAACATTTCCGTGGACCAGAGACAGAACATTTCCGTGGACCAGAGACAGAACATTACCGTGGACCAGAGACAGAACATTACTGTGGACCAGAGACCGAACTTTACCGTGAAACCTAAACAGAACATTATCGTGGACCAGAAACGGAACATTACCGTGAAACAGAAACACAAAATTATCGTGGACCAGAAACGGAACATTACCGTGAAACAGAAACACAACATTATCGTGGACCAGAGACGGAATATTACCGTGAAACCGAACATTATCGTGGACCAGAGGTCGAACATTACCGTGGACCAGAGACAGAACATTACCGTGGACCAGACACAGAACATTACCGTGAAAAAGAAACAGAACATTACCGTGGACCAGAAACGGAACATTACCGTGAAACCGAACATTATCGTGGACCAGACACAGAACATTACCGTGGACCAGAGACAGAACATTACCGTGAAACCGAAACAGAACATTATCGTGGACCAGAAACGGAACATTACCGTGAAACAGAAACACAAAATTATCATGGACCAGAGACGGAACATTACCGTGAAACCGAACATTATCGTGGACCAGAGATCGAACATTATCGTGGACCAGAGACAGAACATTACCGTGGACCAGAGACAGAACATTTCCGTGGACCAGAGACAGAACATTTCCGTGGACCAGAGACAGAACATTACCGTGGACCAGAGACAGAACATTACTGTGGACCAGAGACCGAACTTTACCTTGAAACCGAACATTACCGTGGACCAGAGACAGAATATTACCATGGACCAGAGACAGAACATTACCATGAAACAGAACATTATCATGGACCAGAAACGGAACATTACCGTGAAACAGAAAAACAACATTATCGTGGACCAGAGACGGAACATTATCGTGGACCAGAAACGGAACATTATCGTGAAACCGAACATTATCGTGGACCAGAGACGGAACATTACCGTGAAACAGAAACACAACATTACCGTGGAATAGAGACAGAACATTACCGTGAAACGGAAACAGAACATTACCGTGAAACCGAAACAGAACATTATCGTGGACCAAAAACGGAACATTACCGTGAAACAGAAACACAAAATTATCGTGGACCAGAAACGGAACATTACCATGAAACAGAAACAGAACATCATCGTGGACCAAAGACGGAACATTATCGTGGACCAGAGACGGAACATTACCGTGAAACCGAACATTATCGTGGACCAGACACAGAACATTACCGTGGACCAGAGACAGAACATTACCATGAAACCAAACATTATCGTGGACCAGGAACGGAACATTACCGTAAAACAGAAACAAAAAATTATCGTGGACCAGAAACGGAACATTACCGTGATACAGAAACAGAACATTATCGTGGACCAGAGACGGAACATTACCGTGAAACCGAACATTATCGTGGACCAGAGATCGAACATTATCGTGGACCAGAGACAGAACATTACCGTGGACCAGAGACAGAAGATTACCGTGGACCAGAGACCGAACATTACCTTGAAACCGAACATTACCGTGGACCAGAAACAGAAAATTACCATGGACCAGAGACAGAACATTACCGTGAAACAGAACATTATCATGGACCAGAAACGGAACATTAACGTGAAACAGAAACACAACATTATCGTGGACCAGAGACGGAACATTACCGTGAAACCGAACATTATCTTGGACCAGAGATCGAACATTATCCTGGACCAGAGACAGAATATTACCGTGGACCAGAGACAGAACATTACCGTGGACCAGAGACAGAACATTACCGTGGACCAGAGACCGAACATTACCTTGAAACCGAACATTATCGTGGACCAGAGACAGAACATTATCGTGGATCAGAGACAGAACATTATCGTGGACCAGAGACGGAACATTATCATGGACCAGAGACAGAAAATTACCGTGAAACCTAAACAGAACATTATCGTTGACCAGAAACGGAACATTATCGTGAAACCGAACATTATCGTGGACCAGAAACACAAAATTATCGTGGACCAGAGACAGAACATTACCATGAAACCGAAACAGAACATTATCGTGGACCAGAAACGGAACATTACCATGAAACAGAAACACAAAATTATCGTGGACCAGAAACGGAACATTACCGTGAAACAGAAACACAACATTATCGTGGACCAGAGCCGGATTATTACCGTGAAACCGAACATTATCGTGGACCAGAGATCGAACATTACCGTGGACCAGAGACAGAACATTACCGTGGACCAGAGACAGAACATTACCGTGAAAAAGAAACAGAACATTACCGTGGACCAGATACGGAACATTATCGTGGACCAGAGAAAGAACATTACCGTGAAACCGAAACAGAACATTATCGTGGACCAGAAACGGAACATTACCGTGAAACCGAACATTATCGTGGACCAGACACAGAACATTACCGTGGACCAGAGACAGAACATTACCGTGAAACCGAAACAGAACATTATCGTGGACCAGAAACGGAACATTACCGTGAAACAGAAACACAAAATTATCGTGGACCAGAGACGGAACATTACCGTGAAACCGAACATTATCGTGGACCAGAGATCGAACATTACCGTGGACCAGAGACAGAACATTACCGTGGACCAGAGACAGAACATTTCCGTGTACCAGAGACAGAACATTTCCGTGGACCAGAGACAGAACATTACCGTGGACCAGAGACAGAACATTACTGTGGACCAGAGACCGAACTTTACCTTGAAACCGAACATTACCGTGGACCAGAGACAGAATATTACCATGGACCAGAGACAGAATATTACCATGAAACAGAACATTATCATGGACCAGAAACGGAACATTACCGTGAAACAGAAAAAATACATTATCGTGGACCAGAGACGGAACATTATCGTGGACCAGAAACGGAACATTATCGTGAAACCGAACATTATCGTGGACCAGAGACGGAACATTACCGTGAAACAGAAACACAACATTACCGTGGACCAGAGACAGCACATTACCGTGAAACGGAAACAGAACATTACCGTGAAACCGAAACAGAACATTATCGTGGACCAGAAACGGAACATTACCGTGAAACAGAAACACAAAATTATCGTGGACCAGAAACGGAACATTACCATGAAACAGAAACACAACATTATCGTGGACCAAAGACGGAACATTATCGTGGACCAGAGACGGAACATTACCGTGAAACCGAACATTATCGTGGACCAGACACAGAACATTACCGTGGACCAGAGACAGAACATTACCATGAAACCGAACATTATCGTGGACCAGGAACGGAACATTACCGTGAAACAGAAACAAAAAATTATCGTGGACCAGAAACGGAACATTACCGTGATACAGAAACAAAAAATTATCGTGGACCAGAGACGGAACATTACCGTGAAACCGAACATTATCGTGGACCAGAGATCTAACATTATCGTGGACCAGAGACAGAACATTACCGTGGACCAGAGACAGAACATTACCGTGGACCAGAGACAGAACATTACCGTGGACCAGAGACCGAACATTACCTTGAAACCGAAAATTACCGTGGACCAGAAACAGAAAATTACCATGGACCAGAGACAGAACATTACCGTGAAACAGAACATTATCATGGACCAGAAACGGAACATTAACGTGAAACAGAAACACAACATTATCGTGGACCAGAGACGGAACATTACCGTGGACCAGAGACGGAACATTACCGTTAAACCGAAACAGAACATTATCGTGGACCAGAAACGGAACATTACCGTGAAACCGAAACAGAACATTATCGTGGACCAGACACGGAACATTACCGTGAAACCGAACATTATCGTGGACCAGAGATCGAACATTACCGTGGACCAGAGACAGAACATTACCGTGGACCAGAGATAGAACAATACCGTGGACCAGAGACCGAACTTTACCTTGAAACCGAACATTACCCTGGACCAGAGACAGAACATTACCATGGACCAGAGACAGAACATTACCGTGAAACAGAACATTATCATGGACCAGAAACGGAACATTACCGTGAAACAGAAACAGAACATTATCGTGGACCAGAAACGGAACATTACCGTGAAACCGAAACAGAAGATTATCGTGGACCAGAAACGGAACATTACCGTGAAACAGAAACACAACATTATCGTGGACCAGAGACGGAACATTATCATGGACCAGAAACGGAACATTACCGTGAAACAGAACATTATCATGGACCAGAAAAGGAACATTACCGTGAAACAGAAACCGAACATTATCGTGGACCAGAGACCAAACATTACCGTGAAACCGAACATTACCGTGGACCAGAGACAAAACATTACCGTGAAACCGAAACAGAACATTATCTTGGACCAGAAACGGAACATTACCGTGAAACATAAACACAACATTATCGTGGACCAGAAACGGAACATTACCGTGAAACAGAAACAGAACATTAGCGTGGACCAGAGACAGAACATTACCGTGAAACAGAAACACAACATTATCGTGGACCAGAAACAGAACATTACCGTGAACCAGAGACAGAAAATTACCGTGAAACAGAAACAAAACATTACCGTGGACCAGAGACAGAACATTACCGTGAAACGGAAACAGAACATTACCGTGAAACCGAAACAGAACATTATCGTGGACCAGAAACGGAACATTATCATGGACCAGAGACAGAACATTATCGTGGACCAAAGACGGAACATTATCGTGGACCAGAGACGGAACATTAACGTGAAACCGAACATTATCGTGGACCAGACACAGAACATTACCGTGGACCAGAGACAGAACATTACCATGAAACCGAAACAGAACATTATCGTGGACCAGAAAGGGAACATTACCGTGAAACCGAAACAGAACATTATCGTGGACCAGAGACGGAACATTACCATGAAACCGAACATTATTGTGGACCAGAGATCTAACATTACCGTGGACCAGAGACAGAACATTACCGTGGACCAGAGACAAAACATTACCGTGGACCAGAGTCAGAACATTACTGTGGACCAGAGACCGAACTTTACCTTGAAACCGAACATTACCGTGGACCAGAGACAGAACATTACCATGGACCAGAGACAGAACATTACCGTGAAAAAGAACATTATCATGGACCAGAAACGGAACATTACCGTGAAACAGAAACACAACATTTTCGTGGACCAGAGACGGAACATTACCATGAAACCGAACATTACCGTGGACCAGAGACAGAACATTACCGTGAAACCGAAACAGAACATTATCGTGGACCAGAAACGGAACATTACCGTGAAACAGAAACACAAAATTATCGTGGACCAGAGACGGAACATTACCGTGAAACCGAACATTATCGTGGACCAGATATCGAACATTACCGTGGACCAGAGACAGAACATTACCGTGGACCAGAGACAGAACATTTCCGTGGACCAGAGACAGAACATTTCCGTGGACCAGAGACAGAACATTACCGTGGACCAGAGACAGAACATTACTGTGGACCAGAGACCGAACTTTACCTTGAAACCGAACATTACCGTGGACCAGAGACAGAATATTACCATGGACCAGAGACAGAATATTACCATGAAACAGAACATTATCATGGACCAGAAACGGAACATTACCGTGAAACAGAAAAAATACATTATCGTGGACCAGAGACGGAACATTATCGTGGACCAGAAACGGAACATTATCGTGAAACCGAACATTATCGTGGACCAGAGACGGAACATTACCGTGAAACAGAAACACAACATTACCGTGGACCAGAGACAGCACATTACCGTGAAACGGAAACAGAACATTACCGTGAAACCGAAACAGAACATTATCGTGGACCAGAAACGGAACATTACCGTGAAACAGAAACACAAAATTATCGTGGACCAGAAACGGAACATTACCATGAAACAGAAACACAACATTATCGTGGACCAAAGACGGAACATTATCGTGGACCAGAGACGGAACATTACCGTGAAACCGAACATTATCGTGGACCAGACACAGAACATTACCGTGGACCAGAGACAGAACATTACCATGAAACCGAACATTATCGTGGACCAGGAACGGAACATTACCGTGAAACAGAAACAAAAAATTATCGTGGACCAGAAACGGAACATTACCGTGATACAGAAACAAAAAATTATCGTGGACCAGAGACGGAACATTACCGTGAAACCGAACATTATCGTGGACCAGAGATCTAACATTATCGTGGACCAGAGACAGAACATTACCGTGGACCAGAGACAGAACATTACCGTGGACCAGAGACAGAACATTACCGTGGACCAGAGACCGAACATTACCTTGAAACCGAAAATTACCGTGGACCAGAAACAGAAAATTACCATGGACCAGAGACAGAACATTACCGTGAAACAGAACATTATCATGGACCAGAAACGGAACATTAACGTGAAACAGAAACACAACATTATCGTGGACCAGAGACGGAACATTACCGTGGACCAGAGACAGAACATTACCGTTAAACCGAAACAGAACATTATCGTGGACCAGAAACGGAAAATTACCGTGAAACCGAAACAGAACATTATCGTCGACCAGACACGGAACATTACCGTGAAACCGAACATTATCGTGGACCAGAGATCGAACATTACCGTGGACCAGAGACAGAACATTACCGTGGACCAGAGACAGAACAATACCGTGGACCAGAGACCGAACTTTACCTTGAAACCGAACATTACCCTGGACCAGAGACAGAACATTACCATGGACCAGAGACAGAACATTACCGTGAAACAGAACATTATCATGGACCAGAAACGGAACATTACCGTGAAACATAAACAGAACATTATCGTGGACCAGAAACGGACCATTACCGTGAAACCGAAACAGAAGATTATCGTGGACCAGAAACGGAACATTACCGTGAAACAGAAACACAACATTATCGTGGACCAGAGACGGAACATTATCATGGACCAGAAACGGAACATTACCGTGAAACAGAACATTATCATGGACCAGAAAAGGAACATTACCGTGAAACAGAAACCGAACATTATCGTGGACCAGAGACCGAACATTACCGTGAAACCGAACATTACCGTGGACCAGAGACCAAACATTACCGTGAAACCGAAACAGAACATTATCTTGGACCAGAAACGGAACATTACCGTGAAACAGAAACACAACATTATCGTGGACCAGAAACGGAACATTACCGTGAAACAGAAACAGAACATTAGCGTGGACCAGAGACAGAACATTACCGTGAAACAGAAACACAACATTATCGTGGACAAGAAACAGAACATTACCGTGAACCAGAGACAGAAAATTACCGTGAAACAGAAACAAAACATTACCGTGGACCAGAGACAGAACATTACCGTGAAACGGAAACAGAACATTACCGTGAAACCGAAACAGAACATTATCGTGGACCAGAAACGGAACATTATCATGGACCAGAGACAGAACATTATCGTGGACCAAAGACGGAACATTATCGTGGACCAGAGACGGAACATTAACGTGAAACCGAACATTATCGTGGACCAGACACAGAACATTACCGTGGACCAGAGACAGAACATTACCATGAAACCGAACATTATCGTGGACCAGGAACGGAACATTACCGTGAAACAGAAACAAAAAATTATCGTGGACCAGAAAGGGAACATTACCGTGAAACCGAAACAGAACATTATCGTGGACCAGAGACGGAACATTACCATGAAACCGAACATTATTGTGGACCAGAGATCTAACATTACCGTGGACCAGAGACAGAACATTACCGTGGACCAGAGACAAAACATTACCGTGGACCAGAGTCAGAACATTACTGTGGACCAGAGACCGAACTTTACTTTGAAACCGAACATTACCGTGGACCAGAGACAGAACATTACCGTGAAAAAGAACATTATCATGGACCAGAAACGGAATATTACCGTGAAACAGAAACACAACATTTTCGTGGACCAGAGACGGAACATTACCATGAAACCGAACATTATCGTGGACCAGAGATCGAACATTACCGTGGACCAGAGACAGAACATTACCGTGGACCAGAGACAGAACATTACCGTGGACCAGAGACAGAACATTACTGTGGACCAGAGACCGAACTTTACCGTGAAACCGAACATTACCGTGGACCAGAGACAGAACATTACCATGGACCAGGGACAGAACATTACCGTGAAACCGAAACAGAACATTATCGTGGACCAGAGACGGAACATTACCGTGGACCAGAGATCGAACATTACCGTGGACAAGAGACAGAACATTACCTTGGACCAGAGACAGAACATTACCGTGGACCAGACACAGAACATTACCGTGGACTAGAGACAGAACATTACCATGAAACCGAACATTATCGTGGACCAGAAACGGAACATTACCGTGAAAAAGAAACAAAAATTTATCGTGGACCAGAAACGGAACATTACCGTGATACAGAAACAGAACATTATCGTGGACCAGAGACGGAACATTACCGTGAAACCGAACATTATCGTGGACCAGAGATCCAACATTATCGTGGACCAGAGACAGAATATTACCGTGGACCAGAGACAGAACATTACCGTGGACCAGAGACAGAACATTACCGTGGACCAGAGACCGAACATTACCTTGAAACCGAACATTACCGTGGACCAGAAACAGAAAATTACCATGGACCAGAGACAGAACATTACCGTGAAACAGAACATTGTCATGGACCAGTAACGGAACATTACCGTGAAACAGAAACACAACATTATCGTGGACCAGAGACGGAACATTACCGTTGACCAGTGACGGAACATTACCGTAAAACCGAAACAGAACATTATCGTGGACCAGAGACGGAACATTACCGTGAAACCGAACATTATCGTCGACCAGAAATCGAACATTATCGTGGACCAGAGACAGAACATTACCGTGGACCAGAAATGGAACATTACCGTGAAACCGAACATTTCCATGGACCAGATACGGAACATTACTGTGGACCAGAGACGGAACATTACCGTGGACCAGAACATTACCGTGGACCAGAACATTACCGTGAAACCCAACATTATCGTGAAACAGAGCATTATCGTGGACCAGAGACCGAACATTACCGTGAAACCGAACATTACCGTGGACCAGAGACCAAACATTACCATGAAACCGAAACAGAACATTATCGTGGACCAGAAACGGAACATTACCAAGAAACAGAAACACATTATTATCGTGGACCAGAAACGGAACATTACCGTGAAACAGAAACAGAACATTAGCGTGGACCAGAGACAGAACATTACCGTGAACCAGAGACAGAACATTACCGTGAAACCGAAACACAACATTACCGTGGACCAGAGACAGAACATTACCGTGAAACGGAAACAGAACATTACCGTTGACCAGAAACGGAACATTATCATGGACCAGAGACAGAACATTATCGTGGACCAAAGACGGAACATTATCATGGACCAGAGACGGAACATTACCGTGAAACCGAACATTATCGTGGACCAGACACAGAACATTACCGTGGACCAGAGACAGAACATTACCATGAAACCGAAACAGAACATTATCGTGGACCAGAAACGGAACATTACCGTGAAACAGAAACACAAAATTATCGTAGACCAGAAACGGAACATTACCGTGAAACAGAAACACAACATTATCGTGGACCAGAGACGGAACATTACCGTGAAACCGAACATTATCGTGGACCAGAGATCGAACATTACCGTGGACCAGAGACAGAACATCACCGTGGACCAGAGACAGAACATTACCGTGAAAAAGAAACAAAACATTACCGTGGACCAGAAACGGAACATTATCTTGGACCAGAGAAAGAACATTACCGTGGACCAGAGACAGAACATTATCGTGGACCAGAGATCGAACATTACCGTGGACCAGAGACAGAACATTATCGTGGACCAGAAACGGAACATTACCATGAAACCGAACATTATCGTGGACCAGACACAGAACATTACCGTGGACCAGAGACAGAACATTACCGTGAAACCGAAACAGAACATTATCGTGGACCAGAAACGGAACATTACCGTGAAACAGAAACACAAAATTATCGTGGACCAGAGACAGAACATTACCGTGGACCAGAGACAGAACATTACCGTGGACCAGAGACAGAACATTTCCGTGGACCAGAGACAGAACATTTCCGTGGACCAGAGAAAGAACATTATCGTGGACCAGAGACAGAACATTACTGTGGACCAGAGACCGAACTTTACCTTGAAACCGAACATTACCGTGGACCAGAGACAGAATATTACCATGGACCAGAGACAGAACATTACCATGAAACAGAACATTATCATGGACCAGAAACGGAACATTACCGTGAAACAGAAAAACAACATTATCGTGGACCAGAGACGGAACATTATCGTGAACCAGAAACGGAACATTACCGTGAAACAGAAAAACAACATTATCGTGGACCAGAGACGGAACATTATCGTGAACCAGAAACGGAACATTATCGTGAATCCGAACATTATCGTGGACCAGAGACGGAACATTACCGTGAAACAGAAACACAATGTTACCGTGGACCAGAGACAAAACATTACCGTGAAACGGAAATCGAACATTACCGTGAAACCGAAACAGAACATTATCGTGGACCAGAAACGGAACATTACCGTGAAACAGAAACACAAAATTATCGTGGACAAGAAACGGAACATTACAATGAAACAGATCATTATTGTGGACCAAAGACGCAACATTATCGTGGACCAGAGACGGAACATTAACGTGAAACCGAACATTATCGTGGACCAGACACAGAACATTACCGTGGACCAGAGACAGAACATTACCATGAAACCGAACATTATCGTGGACCAGAAACGGAACATTACCGTGAAACAGAAACAAAAAATTATCGTGGACCAGAAACGGAACATTACCGTGATACAGAAACAGAACATTATCGTGGACCAGAGACGGAACATTACCGTGAAACCGAACATTATCGTGGACCAGAGATCGAACATTATCGTGGACCAGAGACAGAATATTACCGTGGTCCAGAGACAGAACATTACCGTGGACCAGAGACAGAACATTACCGTGGACCAGAGACCGAACATTACCTTGAAACCGAACATTACCGTGGACCAGAAATAGAAAATTACCGTGAAACAGAACATTGTCATGGACCAGAAACGGAACATTACCGTGAAACAGAAACACAACATCATCGTGGACCAGAGACGGAACATTACCGTGGACCAGAGACGGAACGTTACCGTGAAACCGAAACAGAACATTATCGTGGACCAGAAACGGAACATTACCGTGAAACCGAAACAGAACATTATCGTGGACCAGACACGGAACATTACCGTGAAACCGAACATTATCGTGGACCAGAGATCGAACATTACCGTGGAACAGAGACAGAACATTACCGTGGACCAGAGACAGAACATTACCGTGAAACAGAACATTATCATGGACCAGAAACGGAACATTACCGTGAAACCAAAACAAAACATTATCGTGGACCAGAAACGGAACATTATCGTGGACCAGAGACAGAACATTACCGTGAAACCGAAACAGAACATTATCGTGGACGAGAAACGGAACATTATCGTGGACCAGAGACAGAACATTATCGTGGATCAGAGACAGAACATTATCGTGGACCAGAGACGGAACATTATCATGGACCAGAGACAGAACATTACCGTGAAACCTAAACAGAACATTATCGTTGACCAGAAACTGAACATTATCGTGAAACCGAACATTATCGTGGACCAGAAACACAAAATTATCGTTGACCAGAGACAGAACATTACCATGAAACCGAAAATGAACATTATCGTGGACCAGAAACGGAACATTACCGTGAAACAGAAACACAAAATTATCGTGGACAAGAAACGGAACATTACCGTGAAACAGAAACACAACATTATCGTGGACCAGAGACGGAACATTACCGTGAAACCGAACATTATCCTGGACCAGAGATCGAACATTACCGTGGACCAGAGACAGAACATTACCGTGGACCAGAGACAGAACATTACCGTGAAAAAGAAACAGAACATTACCGTGGACCAGAAACGGAACATTATCGTGGACCAGAGAAAGAACATTACCGTGGACCAGAGACAGAACATTATCGTGGACCAGAAACGGAACATTACCATGAAACAGAACATTATCGTGGACCAAAGACGGAACATTATCGTGGACCAGAGACGGAACATTACCGTGAAACCGAACATTATCGTGGACCAGACACAGAACATTACCGTGGACCAGAGACAGAACATTACCATGAAACCGAACATTATCGTGGACCAGAAACGGAACATTACCGTGAAACAGAAACAAAAAATTATCGTGGACCAGAAACGGAACATTACCGTGATACAGAAACAGAACATTATCGTGGACCAGAGACGGAACATTACCGTGAAACTGAACATTATCGTGGACCAGAGATCGAACATTATCGTGGACCAGAGACAGAATATTACCGTGGACCAGAGACAGAACATTACCGTGGACCAGAGACAGAACATTACCGTGGACCAGAGACCGAACATTACCTTGAAACCGAACATTACCGTGGACCAGAAACAGAACATTACCGTGAAACAGAACATTGTCATGGACCAGAAACGGAACATTACCGTGAAACAGAAACACAACATTATCGTGGACCAGAGACGGAACATTACCGTGGACCAGAGACGGAACATTACCGTGAAACCGAAACAGAACATTATCGTGGACCAGAGACCGAACATTACCGTGAAACAGAACATTATGGTGGACCAGAGACGGAACATTACCGTGAAACCGAACATTATCGTCGACCAGAAATCGAACATTATCGTGGACCAGAGACAGAACATTACCGTGGACCAGAAATGGAACATTACCGTGAAACCGAACATTTCCATGGACCAGATACGGAACATTACTGTGGACCAGAGACGGAACATTACCGTGGACCAGAACATTACCGTGGATCAGAACATTACCGTGAAACCGAACATTATCGTGAAACCGAGCATTATCGTGGACCAGAGACCGAACATTACCGTGAAACCGAACATTACCGTGGACCAGAGACCAAACATTACGATGAAACCGAAACAGAACATTATCGTGGACCAGAAACACAACATTATCGTGGACCAGAAACGGAACATTACCGTGAAACAGAAACAGAACATTAGCGTGGACCAGAGACAGAACATTACCGTGAAACAGAAAAACAACATTATCGTGGACCATAAACGGAACATTACCGTGAAACAGAAACAGAACATTAGCGTGGACCAGAGACAGAACATTACCGTGAACCAGAGACAGAACATTACCGTGAAACAGAAACACAACATTACCGTGGACCAGAGACAGAACATTACCGTGAAACGGAAACAGAACATTACCGTGGACCAGAAACGGAACATTATCATGGACCAGAGACAGAACATTATCGTGGACCAAAGACGGAACATTACCGTCAAACCGAACATTATCGTGGACCAGAGATAGAACATTACCGTGGACCAGAGACAGAACATTACCGTGGACCAGAGACAGAACATTACCGTGAAAAAGAAACAGAACATTACCGTGGACCAGAAACAGAACATTATCTTGGACCAGAGAAAGAACATTACCGTGGACCAGAGACAGAACATTATCGTGGACCAGAAACGGAACATTACCGTGAAAAAGAAACAGAACATTACCGTGGACCAGAAACGGAACATTATCGTGGACCAGAGAAAGAACATTACCGTGAAACCGAAACAGAACATTATCGTGGACCAGAAACGGAACATTACCGTGAAACCGAACATTATCGTGAACCAGACACAGAACATTACCGTGGACCAGAGACAGAACATTACCGTGAAACAGAAACACAACATTATCGTGGACCAGAAACAGAACATTACCGTGAACCAGAGACAGAAAATTACCGTGAAACAGAAACAAAACATTACCGTGGACCAGAGACAGAACATTACCGTGAAACGGAAACAGAACATTACCGTGAAACCGAAACAGAACATTATCGTGGACCAGAAACGGAACATTATCATGGACCAGAGACAGAACATTATCGTGGACCAAAGACGGAACATTACCGTGGACCAGAGACAGAACATTACCGTGGACCAGAGACAGAACATTTCCGTGGACCAGAGACGGAACATTACCGTGAAACTGAATATTATCGTGGACCAGAGATCGAACATTATCGTGGACCAGAGACAGAATATTACCGTGGACCAGAGACAGAACATTACCGTGGACCAGAGACAGAACATTACCGTGGACCAGAGACCGAACATTACCTTGAAACCGAACATTACCGTGGACCAGAAACAGAAAATTACCATGGACCAGAGACAGAACATTACCGTGAAACAGAACATTGTCATGGACCAGAAACGGAACATTACCGTGAAACAGAAACACAACATTATCGTGGACCAGAGACGGAACATTACCGTGGACCAGAGACGGAACATTACCGTGAAACCGAAACAGAACATTATCGTGGACCAGAGACCGAACATTACCGTGAAACAGAACATTATGGTGGACCAGAGACGGAACATTACCGTGAAACTGAACATTATCGTGGACCAGAGATCGAACATTATCGTGGACCAGAGACAGAATATTACCGTGGACCAGAGACAGAACATTACCGTGGACCAGAGACAGAACATTACCGTGGACCAGAGACCGAACATTACCTTGAAACCGAACATTACCGTGGACCAGAAACAGAACATTACCGTGAAACAGAACATTGTCATGGACCAGAAACGGAACATTACCGTGAAACAGAAACACAACATTATCGTGGACCAGAGACGGAACATTACCGTGGACCAGAGACGGAACATTACCGTGAAACCGAAACAGAACATTATCGTGGACCAGAGACCGAACATTACCGTGAAACAGAAAAAATACATTATCGTGGACCAGAGACGGAACATTATCGTGGACCAGAAACGGAACATTATCGTGAAACCGAACATTATCGTGGACCAGAGACGGAACATTACCGTGAAACAGAAACACAACATTACCGTGGACCAGAGACAGCACATTACCGTGAAACGGAAACAGAACATTACCGTGAAACCGAAACAGAACATTATCGTGGACCAGAAACGGAACATTACCGTGAAACAGAAACACAAAATTATCGTGGACCAGAAACGGAACATTACCATGAAACAGAAACACAACATTATCGTGGACCAAAGACGGAACATTATCGTGGACCAGAGACGGAACATTACCGTGAAACCGAACATTATCGTGGACCAGACACAGAACATTACCGTGGACCAGAGACAGAACATTACCATGAAACCGAACATTATCGTGGACCAGGAACGGAACATTACCGTGAAACAGAAACAAAAAATTATCGTGGACCAGAGACAGAACAATACCGTGAAACAGAACATTGTCATGGACCAGAAACGGAACATTACCGTGAAACAGAAACACAACATTATCGTGGACCAGAGACGGAACATTACCGTGGACCAGAGACGGAACATTACCGTGAAACCGAAACAGAACATTATCGTGGACCAGAGACCGAACATTACCGTGAAACAGAACATTATGGTGGACCAGAGACGGAACATTACCGTGAAACTGAACATTATCGTGGACCAGAGATCGAACATTATCGTGGACCAGAGACAGAATATTACCGTGGACCAGAGACAGAACATTACCGTGGACCAGAGACAGAACATTACCGTGGACCAGAGACCGAACATTACCTTGAAACCGAACATTACCGTGGACCAGAAACAGAACATTACCGTGAAACAGAACATTGTCATGGACCAGAAACGGAACATTACCGTGAAACAGAAACACAACATTATCGTGGACCAGAGACGGAACATTACCGTGGACCAGAGACGGAACATTACCGTGAAACCGAAACAGAACATTATCGTGGACCAGAGACCGAACATTACCGTGAAACAGAAAAAATACATTATCGTGGACCAGAGACGGAACATTATCGTGGACCAGAAACGGAACATTATCGTGAAACCGAACATTATCGTGGACCAGAGACGGAACATTACCGTGAAACAGAAACACAACATTACCGTGGACCAGAGACAGCACATTACCGTGAAACGGAAACAGAACATTACCGTGAAACCGAAACAGAACATTATCGTGGACCAGAAACGGAACATTACCGTGAAACAGAAACACAAAATTATCGTGGACCAGAAACGGAACATTACCATGAAACAGAAACACAACATTATCGTGGACCAAAGACGGAACATTATCGTGGACCAGAGACGGAACATTACCGTGAAACCGAACATTATCGTGGACCAGACACAGAACATTACCGTGGACCAGAGACAGAACATTACCATGAAACCGAACATTATCGTGGACCAGGAACGGAACATTACCGTGAAACAGAAACAAAAAATTATCGTGGACCAGAAACGGAACATTACCGTGATACAGAAACAAAAAATTATCGTGAACCAGAGACGGAACATTACCGTGAAACCGAACATTATCGTGGACCAGAGATCTAACATTATCGTGGACCAGAGACAGAACATTACCGTGGACCAGAGACAGAACATTACCGTGGACCAGAGACAGAACATTACCGTGGACCAGAGACCGAACATTACCTTGAAACCGAAAATTACCGTGGACCAGAAACAGAAAATTACCATGGACCAGAGACAGAACATTACCGTGAAACAGAACATTATCATGGACCAGAAACGGAACATTAACGTGAAACAGAAACACAACATTATCGTGGACCAGAGACGGAACATTACCGTGGACCAGAGACAGAACATTACCGTTAAACCGAAACAGAACATTATCGTGGACCAGAAACGGAACATTACCGTGAAACCGAAACAGAACATTATCGTCGACCAGACACGGAACATTACCGTGAAACCGAACATTATCGTGGACCAGAGATCGAACATTACCGTGGACCAGAGACAGAACATTACCGTGGACCAGAGACAGAACAATACCGTGGACCAGAGACCGAACTTTACCTTGAAACCGAACATTACCCTGGACCAGAGACAGAACATTACCATGGACCAGAGACAGAACATTACCGTGAAACAGAACATTATCATGGACCAGAAACGGAACATTACCGTGAAACAGAAACAGAACATTATCGTGGACCAGAAACGGAACATTACCGTGAAACCGAAACAGAAGATTATCGTGGACCAGAAACGGAACATTACCGTGAAACAGAAACACAACATTATCGTGGACCAGAGACGGAACATTATCATGGACCAGAAACGGAACATTACCGTGAAACAGAACATTATCATGGACCAGAAAAGGAACATTACCGTGAAACAGAAACCGAACATTATCGTGGACCAGAGACCGAACATTACCGTGAAACCGAACATTACCGTGGACCAGAGACCAAACATTACCGTGAAACCGAAACAGAACATTATCTTGGACCAGAAACGGAACATTACCGTGAAACAGAAACACAACATTATCGTGGACCAGAAACGGAACATTACCGTGAAACAGAAACAGAACATTAGCGTGGACCAGAGACAGAACATTACCGTGAAACAGAAACACAACATTATCGTGGACCAGAAACAGAACATTACCGTGAACCAGAGACAGAAAATTACCGTGAAACAGAAACAAAACATTACCGTGGACCAGAGACAGAACATTACCGTGAAACGGAAACAGAACATTACCGTGAAACCGAAACAGAACATTATCGTGGACCAGAAACGGAACATTATCATGGACCAGAGACAGAACATTATCGTGGACCAAAGACGGAACATTATCGTGGACCAGAGACGGAACATTAACGTGAAACCGAACATTATCGTGGACCAGACACAGAACATTACCGTGGACCAGAGACAGAACATTACCATGAAACCGAAACAGAACATTATCGTGGACCAGAAAGGGAACATTACCGTGAAACCGAAACAGAACATTATCGTGGACCAGAGACGGAACATTACCATGAAACCGAACATTATTGTGGACCAGAGATCTAACATTACCGTGGACCAGAGACAGAACATTACCGTGGACCAGAGACAAAACATTACCGTGGACCAGAGTCAGAACATTACTGTGGACCAGAGACCGAACTTTACCTTGAAACCGAACATTACCGTGGACCAGAGACAGAACATTACCATGGACCAGAGACAGAACATTACCGTGAAAAAGAACATTATCATGGACCAGAAACGGAACATTACCGTGAAACAGAAACACAACATTTTCGTGGACCAGAGACGGAACATTACCATGAAACCGAACATTATCGTGGACCAGAGATCGAACATTACCGTGGACCAGAGACAGAACATTACCGTGGACCAGAGACAGAACATTACCGTGGACCAGAGACAGAACATTACCATGGACCAGGGACAGAACATTACCGTGAAACCGAAACAGAACATTACCGTGGACCAGAGACAGAACATTACTGTGGACCAGAGACCGAACTTTACCGTGAAACCGAACATTACCGTGGACCAGAGACAGAACATTACCATGGACCAGGGACAGAACATTACCGTGAAACCGAAACAGAACATTATCGTGGACCAGAGACGGAACATTACCGTGGACCAGAGATCGAACATTACCGTGGACCAGACACAGAACATTACCGTGGACTAGAGACAGAACATTACCATGAAACCGAACATTATCGTGGACCAGAAACGGAACATTACCGTGAAAAAGAAACAAAAATTTATCGTGGACCAGAAACGGAACATTACCGTGATACAGAAACAGAACATTATCGTGGACCAGAGACGGAACATTACCGTGAAACCGAACATTATCGTGGACCAGAGATCGAACATTATCGTGGACCAGAGACAGAATATTACCGTGGACCAGAGACAGAACATTACCGTGGACCAGAGACAGAACATTACCGTGGACCAGAGACCGAACATTACCTTGAAACCGAACATTACCGTGGACCAGAAACAGAAAATTACCATGGACCAGAGACAGAACATTACCGTGAAACAGAACATTGTCATGGACCAGTAACGGAACATTACCTTGAAACAGAAACACAACATTATCGTGGACCAGAGACGGAACATTACCGTTGACCAGAGACGGAACATTACCGTAAAACCGAAACAGAACATTATCGTGGACCAGAGACGGAACATTACCGTGAAACAGAACATTATCGTGGACCAGAGACGGAACATTACCGTGAAACCGAACATTATTATCGACCAGAAATCGAACATTATCGTGGACCAGAGACAGAACATTACCGTGGACCAGAAATGGAACATTACCGTGAAACCGAACATTTCCATGGACCAGATACGGAACATTACTGTGGACCAGAGACGGAACATTACCGTGGACCAGAACATTACCGTGGACCAGAACATTACCGTGAAACCCAACATTATCGTGAAACAGAGCATTATCGTGGACCAGAGACCGAACATTACCGTGAAACCGAACATTACCGTGGACCAGAGACCAAACATTACCATGAAACCGAAACAGAACATTATCGTGGACCAGAAACGGAACATTACCAAGAAACAGAAACACATTATTATCGTGGACCAGAAACGGAACATTACCGTGAAACAGAAACAGAACATTAGCGTGGACCAGAGACAGAACATTACCGTGAACCAGAGACAGAACATTACCGTGAAACCGAAACACAACATTACCGTGGACCAGAGACAGAACATTACCGTGAAACGGAAACAGAACATTACCGTTGACCAGAAACGGAACATTATCATGGACCAGAGACAGAACATTATCGTGGACCAAAGACGGAACATTATCATGGACCAGAGACGGAACATTACCGTGAAACCGAACATTATCGTGGACCAGACACAGAACATTACCGTGGACCAGAGACAGAACATTACCATGAAACCGAAACAGAACATTATCGTGGACCAGAAACGGAACATTACCGTGAAACAGAAACACAAAATTATCGTGGACCAGAAACGGAACATTACCGTGAAACAGAAACACAACATTATCGTGGACCAGAGACGGAACATTACCGTGAAACCGAACATTATCGTGGACCAGAGATCGAACATTACCGTGGACCAGAGACAGAACATCACCGTGGACCAGACACAGAACATTACCGTGAAAAAGAAACAAAACATTACCGTGGACCAGAAACGGAACATTATCTTGGACCAGAGACAGAACATTACCGTGGACCAGAGACAGAACATTATCGTGGACCAGAGATCGAACATTACCGTGGACCAGAGACAGAACATTATCGTGGACCAGAAACGGAACATTACCATGAAACCGAACATTATCGTGGACCAGACACAGAACATTACCGTGGACCAGAGACAGAACATTACCGTGGACCAGAGACAGAACATTTCCGTGGACCAGAGACAGAACATTTCCGTGGACCAGAGAAAGAACATTATCGTGGACCAGAGACAGAACATTACTGTGGACCAGAGACCGAACTTTACCTTGAAACCGAACATTACCGTGGACCAGAGACAGAATATTACCATGGACCAGAGACAGAACATTACCATGAAACAGAACATTATCATGGACCAGAAACGGAACATTACCGTGAAACAGAAAAACAACATTATCGTGGACCAGAGACGGAACATTATCGTGAACCAGAAACGGAACATTACCGTGAAACAGAAAAACAACATTATCGTGGACCAGAGACGGAACATTATCGTGAACCAGAAACGGAACATTATCGTGAAACCGAACATTATCGTGGACCAGAGACGGAACATTACCGTGAAACAGAAACACAATGTTACCGTGGACCAGAGACAAAACATTACCGTGAAACGGAAACAGAACATTACCGTGAAACCGAAACAGAACATTATCGTGGACCAGAAACGGAACATTACCGTGAAACAGAAACACAAAATTATCGTGGACAAGAAACGGAACATTACCATGAAACAGATCATTATTGTGGACCAAAGACGCAACATTATCGTGGACCAGAGACGGAACATTAACGTGAAACCGAACATTATCGTGGACCAGACACAGAACATTACCGTGGACCAGAGACAGAACATTACCATGAAACCGAACATTATCGTGGACCAGAAACGGAACATTACCGTGAAACAGAAACAAAAAATTATCGTGGACCAGAAACGGAACATTACCGTGATACAGAAACAGAACATTATCGTGGACCAGAGACGGAACATTACCGTGAAACCGAACATTATCGTGGACCAGAGATCGAACATTATCGTGGACCAGAGACAGAATATTACCGTGGTCCAGAGACAGAACATTACCGTGGACCAGAGACAGAACATTACCGTGGACCAGAGACCGAACATTACCTTGAAACCGAACATTACCGTGGACCAGAAATAGAAAATTACCGTGAAACAGAACATTGTCATGGACCAGAAACGGAACATTACCGTGAAACAGAAACACAACATTATCGTGGACCAGAGACGGAACATTACCGTGGACCAGAGACGGAACGTTACCGTGAAACCGAAACAGAACATTATCTTGGACCAGAAACGGAACATTACCGTGAAACCGAAACAGAACATTATCGTGGACCAGACACGGAACATTACCGTGAAACCGAACATTATCGTGGACCAGAGATCGAACATTACCGTGGAACAGAGACAGAACATTACCGTGGACCAGAGACAGAACATTACCGTGAAACAGAACATTATCATGGACCAGAAACGGAACATTACCGTGAAACCAAAACAAAACATTATCGTGGACCAGAAACGGAACATTATCGTGGACCAGAGACAGAACATTACCGTGAAACCGAAACAGAACATTATCGTGGACGAGAAACGGAACATTATCGTGGACCAGAGACAGAACATTATCGTGGATCAGAGACAGAACATTATCGTGGACCAGAGACGGAACATTATCATGGACCAGAGACAGAACATTACCGTGAAACCTAAACAGAACATTATCGTTGACCAGAAACGGAACATTATCGTGAAACCGAACATTATCGTGGACCAGAAACACAAAATTATCGTTGACCAGAGACAGAACATTACCATGAAACCGAAAATGAACATTATCGTGGACCAGAAACGGAACATTACCGTGAAACAGAAACACAAAATTATCGTGGACCAGAAACGGAACATTACCGTGAAACAGAAACACAACATTATCGTGGACCAGAGACGGAACATTACCGTGAAACCGAACATTATCGTGGACCAGAGATCGAACATTACCGTGGACCAGAGACAGAACATTACCGTGGACCAGAGACAGAACATTACCGTGAAAAAGAAACAGAACATTACCGTGGACCAGAAACGGAACATTATCGTGGACCAGAGAAAGAACATTACCGTGGACCAGAGACAGAACATTATCGTGGACCAGAAACGGAACATTACCATGAAACAGAACATTATCGTGGACCAAAGACGGAACATTATCGTGGACCAGAGACGGAACATTACCGTGAAACCGAACATTATCGTGGACCAGACACAGAACATTACCGTGGACCAGAGACAGAACATTACCATGAAACCGAACATTATCGTGGACCAGAAACGGAACATTACCGTGAAACAGAAACAAAAAATTATCGTGGACCAGAAACGGAACATTACCGTGATACAGAAACAGAACATTATCGTGGACCAGAGACGGAACATTACCGTGAAACAGAACATTATCGTGGACCAGAGATCGAACATTATCGTGGACCAGAGACAGAATATTACCGTGGACCAGAGACAGAACATTACCGTGGACCAGAGACAGAAGATTACCGTGGACCAGAGACCGAACATTACCTTGAAACCGAACATTACCGTGGACCAGAAACAGAACATTACCATGAAACAGAACATTGTCATGGACCAGAAACGGAACATTACCGTGAAACAGAAACACAACATTATCGTGGACCAGAGACGGAACATTACCGTGGACCAGAGACGGAACATTACCGTGAAACCGAAACAGAACATTATCGTGGACCAGAGACCGAACATTACCGTGAAACAGAACATTATGGTGGACCAGAGACGGAACATTACCGTGAAACCGAACATTATCGTCGACCAGAAATCGAACATTATCGTGGACCAGAGACAGAACATTACCGTGGACCAGAAATGGAACATTACCGTGAAACCGAACATTTCCATGGACCAGATACGGAACATTACTGTGGACCAGAGACGGAACATTACCGTGGACCAGAACATTACCGTGGATCAGAACATTACCGTGAAACCGAACATTATCGTGAAACCGAGCATTATCGTGGACCAGAGACCGAACATTACCGTGAAACCGAACATTACCGTGGACCAGAGACCAAACATTACCATGAAACCGAAACAGAACATTATCGTGGACCAGAAACACAACATTATCGTGGACCAGAAACGGAACATTACCGTGAAACAGAAACAGAACATTAGCGTGGACCAGAGACAGAACATTACCGTGAAACAGAAAAACAACATTATCGTGGACCATAAACGGAACATTACCGTGAAACAGAAACAGAACATTAGCGTGGACCAGAGACAGAACATTACCGTGAACCAGAGACAGAACATTACCGTGAAACAGAAACACAACATTACCGTGGACCAGAGACAGAACATTACCGTGAAACGGAAACAGAACATTACCGTGGACCAGAAACGGAACATTATCATGGAACAGAGACAGAACATTATCGTGGACCAAAGACGGAACATTACCGTGAAACCGAACATTATCGTGGACCAGAGATAGAACATTACCGTGGACCAGAGACGGAACATTACCGTAAAACCGAAACAGAACATTATCGTGGACCAGAGACGGAACATTACCGTGAAACAGAACATTATCGTGGACCAGAGACGGAACATTACCGTGAAACCGAACATTATTATCGACCAGAAATCGAACATTATCGTGGACCAGAGACAGAACATTACCGTGGACCAGAAATGGAACATTACCGTGAAACCGAACATTTCCATGGACCAGATACGGAACATTACTGTGGACCAGAGACGGAACATTACCGTGGACCAGAACATTACCGTGGACCAGAACATTACCGTGAAACCCAACATTATCGTGAAACAGAGCATTATCGTGGACCAGAGACCGAACATTACCGTGAAACCGAACATTACCGTGGACCAGAGACCAAACATTACCATGAAACCGAAACAGAACATTATCGTGGACCAGAAACGGAACATTACCAAGAAACAGAAACACATTATTATCGTGGACCAGAAACGGAACATTACCGTGAAACAGAAACAGAACATTAGCGTGGACCAGAGACAGAACATTACCGTGAACCAGAGACAGAACATTACCGTGAAACCGAAACACAACATTACCGTGGACCAGAGACAGAACATTACCGTGAAACGGAAACAGAACATTACCGTTGACCAGAAACGGAACATTATCATGGACCAGAGACAGAACATTATCGTGGACCAAAGACGGAACATTATCATGGACCAGAGACGGAACATTACCGTGAAACCGAACATTATCGTGGACCAGACACAGAACATTACCGTGGACCAGAGACAGAACATTACCATGAAACCGAAACAGAACATTATCGTGGACCAGAAACGGAACATTACCGTGAAACAGAAACACAAAATTATCGTGGACCAGAAACGGAACATTACCGTGAAACAGAAACACAACATTATCGTGGACCAGAGACGGAACATTACCGTGAAACCGAACATTATCGTGGACCAGAGATCGAACATTACCGTGGACCAGAGACAGAACATCACCGTGGACCAGACACAGAACATTACCGTGAAAAAGAAACAAAACATTACCGTGGACCAGAAACGGAACATTATCTTGGACCAGAGACAGAACATTACCGTGGACCAGAGACAGAACATTATCGTGGACCAGAGATCGAACATTACCGTGGACCAGAGACAGAACATTATCGTGGACCAGAAACGGAACATTACCATGAAACCGAACATTATCGTGGACCAGACACAGAACATTACCGTGGACCAGAGACAGAACATTACCGTGGACCAGAGACAGAACATTTCCGTGGACCAGAGACAGAACATTTCCGTGGACCAGAGAAAGAACATTATCGTGGACCAGAGACAGAACATTACTGTGGACCAGAGACCGAACTTTACCTTGAAACCGAACATTACCCTGGACCAGAGACAGAATATTACCATGGACCAGAGACAGAACATTACCATGAAACAGAACATTATCATGGACCAGAAACGGAACATTACCGTGAAACAGAAAAACAACATTATCGTGGACCAGAGACGGAACATTATCGTGAACCAGAAACGGAACATTACCGTGAAACAGAAAAACAACATTATCGTGGACCAGAGACGGAACATTATCGTGAACCAGAAACGGAACATTATCGTGAAACCGAACATTATCGTGGACCAGAGACGGAACATTACCGTGAAACAGAAACACAATGTTACCGTGGACCAGAGACAAAACATTACCGTGAAACGGAAACAGAACATTACCGTGAAACCGAAACAGAACATTATCGTGGACCAGAAACGGAACATTACCGTGAAACAGAAACACAAAATTATCGTGGACAAGAAACGGAACATTACCATGAAACAGATCATTATTGTGGACCAAAGACGCAACATTATCGTGGACCAGAGACGGAACATTAACGTGAAACCGAACATTATCGTGGACCAGACACAGAACATTACCGTGGACCAGAGACAGAACATTACCATGAAACCGAACATTATCGTGGACCAGAAACGGAACATTACCGTGAAACAGAAACAAAAAATTATCGTGGACCAGAAACGGAACATTACCGTGATACAGAAACAGAACATTATCGTGGACCAGAGACGGAACATTACCGTGAAACCGAACATTATCGTGGACCAGAGATCGAACATTATCGTGGACCAGAGACAGAATATTACCGTGGTCCAGAGACAGAACATTACCGTGGACCAGAGACAGAACATTACCGTGGACCAGAGACCGAACATTACCTTGAAACCGAACATTACCGTGGACCAGAAATAGAAAATTACCGTGAAACAGAACATTGTCATGGACCAGAAACGGAACATTACCGTGAAACAGAAACACAACATTATCGTGGACCAGAGACGGAACATTACCGTGGACCAGAGACGGAACGTTACCGTGAAACCGAAACAGAACATTATCGTGGACCAGAAACGGAACATTACCGTGAAACCGAAACAGAACATTATCGTGGACCAGACACGGAACATTACCGTGAAACCGAACATTATCGTGGACCAGAGATCGAACATTACCGTGGAACAGAGACAGAACATTACCGTGGACCAGAGACAGAACATTACCGTGAAACAGAACATTATCATGGACCAGAAACGGAACATTACCGTGAAACCAAAACAAAACATTATCGTGGACCAGAAACGGAACATTATCGTGGACCAGAGACAGAACATTACCGTGAAACCGAAACAGAACATTATCGTGGACGAGAAACGGAACATTATCGTGGACCAGAGACAGAACATTATCGTGGATCAGAGACAGAACATTATCGTGGACCAGAGACGGAACATTATCATGGACCAGAGACAGAACATTACCGTGAAACCTAAACAGAACATTATCGTTGACCAGAAACGGAACATTATCGTGAAACCGAACATTATCGTGGACCAGAAACACAAAATTATCGTTGACCAGAGACAGAACATTACCATGAAACCGAAAATGAACATTATCGTGGACCAGAAACGGAACATTACCGTGAAACAGAAACACAAAATTATCGTGGACCAGAAACGGAACATTACCGTGAAACAGAAACACAACATTATCGTGGACCAGAGACGGAACATTACCGTGAAACCGAACATTATCGTGGACCAGAGATCGAACATTACCGTGGACCAGAGACAGAACATTACCGTGGACCAGAGACAGAACATTACCGTGAAAAAGAAACAGAACATTACCGTGGACCAGAAACGGAACATTATCGTGGACCAGAGAAAGAACATTACCGTGGACCAGAGACAGAACATTATCGTGGACCAGAAACGGAACATTACCATGAAACAGAACATTATCGTGGACCAAAGACGGAACATTATCGTGGACCAGAGACGGAACATTACCGTGAAACCGAACATTATCGTGGACCAGACACAGAACATTACCGTGGACCAGAGACAGAACATTACCATGAAACCGAACATTATCGTGGACCAGAAACGGAACATTACCGTGAAACAGAAACAAAAAATTATCGTGGACCAGAAACGGAACATTACCGTGATACAGAAACAGAACATTATCGTGGACCAGAGACGGAACATTACCGTGAAACAGAACATTATCGTGGACCAGAGATCGAACATTATCGTGGACCAGAGACAGAATATTACCGTGGACCAGAGACAGAACATTACCGTGGACCAGAGACAGAACATTACCGTGGACCAGAGACCGAACATTACCTTGAAACCGAACATTACCGTGGACCAGAAACAGAACATTACCGTGAAACAGAACATTGTCATGGACCAGAAACGGAACATTACCGTGAAACAGAAACACAACATTATCGTGGACCAGAGACGGAACATTACCGTGGACCAGAGACGGAACATTACCGTGAAACCGAAACAGAACATTATCGTGGACCAGAGACCGAACATTACCGTGAAACAGAACATTATGGTGGACCAGAGACGGAACATTACCGTGAAACCGAACATTATCGTCGACCAGAAATCGAACATTATCGTGGACCAGAGACAGAACATTACCGTGGACCAGAAATGGAACATTACCGTGAAACCGAACATTTCCATGGACCAGATACGGAACATTACTGTGGACCAGAGACGGAACATTACCGTGGACCAGAACATTACCGTGGATCAGAACATTACCGTGAAACCGAACATTATCGTGAAACCGAGCATTATCGTGGACCAGAGACCGAACATTACCGTGAAACCGAACATTACCGTGGACCAGAGACCAAACATTACCATGAAACCGAAACAGAACATTATCGTGGACCAGAAACACAACATTATCGTGGACCAGAAACGGAACATTACCGTGAAACAGAAACAGAACATTAGCGTGGACCAGAGACAGAACATTACCGTGAAACAGAAAAACAACATTATCGTGGACCATAAACGGAACATTACCGTGAAACAGAAACAGAACATTAGCGTGGACCAGAGACAGAACATTACCGTGAACCAGAGACAGAACATTACCGTGAAACAGAAACACAACATTACCGTGGACCAGAGACAGAACATTACCGTGAAACGGAAACAGAACATTACCGTGGACCAGAAACGGAACATTATCATGGAACAGAGACAGAACATTATCGTGGACCAAAGACGGAACATTACCGTGAAACCGAACATTATCGTGGACCAGAGATAGAACATTACCGTGGACCAGAGACAGAACATTACCGTGGACCAGAGACAGAACATTACCGTGAAAAAGAAACAGAACATTACCGTGGACCAGAAACAGAACATTATCTTGGACCAGAGAAAGAACATTACCGTGGACCAGAGACAGAACATTATCGTGGACCAGAAACGGAACATTACCGTGAAAAAGAAACAGAACATTACCGTGGACCAGAAACGGAACATTATCGTGGACCAGAGAAAGAACATTACCGTGAAACCGAAACAGAACATTATCGTGGACCAGAAACGGAACATTACCGTGAAACCGAACATTATCGTGAACCAGACACAGAACATTACCGTGGACCAGAGACAGAACATTACCGTGAAACCGAAACAGAACATTATCGTGGACCAGAAACGGAACATTACCGTGAAACAGAAACACAAAATTATCGTGGACCAGAGACAGAACATTACCGTGGACCAGAGACAGAACATTACCGTGGACCAGAGACAGAACATTTCCGTGGACCAGAGACGGAACATTACCGTGAAACTGAACATTATCGTGGACCAGAGATCGAACATTATCGTGGACCAGAGACAGAATATTACCGTGGACCAGAGACAGAACATTACCGTGGACCAGAGACAGAACATTACCGTGGACCAGAGACAGAACATTACCGTGGACCAGAGACCGAACATTACCTTGAAACCGAACATTACCGTGGACCAGAAACAGAAAATTACCATGGACCAGAGACAGAACATTACCGTGAAACAGAACATTGTCATGGACCAGAAACGGAACATTACCGTGAAACAGAAACACAACATTATCGTGGACCAGAGACGGAACATTACCGTGGACCAGAGACGGAACATTACCGTGAAACCGAAACAGAACATTATCGTGGACCAGAGACCGAACATTACCGTGAAACAGAACATTATGGTGGACCAGAGACGGAACATTACCGTGAAACTGAACATTATCGTGGACCAGAGATCGAACATTATCGTGGACCAGAGACAGAATATTACCGTGGACCAGAGACAGAACATTACCGTGGACCAGAGACAGAACATTACCGTGGACCAGAGACCGAACATTACCTTGAAACCGAACATTACCGTGGACCAGAAACAGAACATTACCGTGAAACAGAACATTGTCATGGACCAGAAACGGAACATTACCGTGAAACAGAAACACAACATTATCGTGGACCAGAGACGGAACATTACCGTGGACCAGAGACGGAACATTACCGTGAAACCGAAACAGAACATTATCGTGGACCAGAGACCGAACATTACCGTGAAACAGAACATTACGGTGGACCAGAGACGGAACATTACCGTGAAACCGAACATTATCGTCGACCAGAAATCGAACATTATCGTGGACCAGAGACAGAACATTACCGTGGACCAGAAATGGAACATTACCGTGAAACCGAACATTTCCATGGACCAGATACGGAACATTACTGTGGACCTGAGACGGAACATTACCGTGGACCAGAACATTACCGTGGATCAGAACATTACCGTGAAACCGAACATTATCGTGAAACCGAGCATTATCGTGGACCAGAGACCGAACATTACCGTGAAACCGAACATTACCGTGGACCAGAGACCAAACATTACCATGAAACCGAAACAGAACATTATCGTGGACCAGAAACACAACATTATCGTGGACCAGAAACGGAACATTACCGTGAAACAGAAACAGAACATTAGCGTGGACCAGAGACAGAACATTACCGTGAAACAGAAAAACAACATTATCGTGGACCATAAACGGAACATTACCGTGAAACAGAAACAGAACATTAGCGTGGACCAGAGACAGAACATTACCGTGAACCAGAGAGAGAACATTACCGTGAAACAGAAACACAACATTACCGTGGACCAGAGACAGAACATTACCGTGAAACGGAAACAGAACATTACCGTGGACCAGAAACGGAACATTATCATGGACCAGAGACAGAACATTATCGTGGACCAAAGACGGAACATTACCGTGAAACCGAACATTATCGTGGACCAGAGATCGAACATTACCGTGGACCAGAGACAGAACATTACCGTGGACCAGAGACAGAACATTACCGTGAAAAAGAAACAGAACATTACCGTGGACCAGAAACAGAACATTATCTTGGACCAGAGAAAGAACATTACCGTGGACCAGAGACAGAACATTATCGTGGACCAGAAACGGAACATTACCGTGAAAAAGAAACAGAACATTACCGTGGACCAGAAACGGAACATTATCGTGGACCAGAGAAAGAACATTACCGTGAAACCGAAACAGAACATTATCGTGGACCAGAAACGGAACATTACCGTGAAACCGAACATTATCGTGGACCAGACACAGAACATTATCGTGGACCAGAAACGGAACATTACCGTGAAACAGAAACACAAAATTATCGTGGACCAGAGACAGAACATTACCGTGGACCAGAGACAGAACATTACCGTGGACCAGAGACAGAACATTTCCGTGGACCAGAGACGGAACATTACCGTGAAACTGAACATTATCGTGGACCAGAGATCGAACATTATCGTGGACCAGAGACAGAATATTACCGTGGACCAGAGACAGAACATTACCGTGGACCAGAGACAGAACATTACCGTGGACCAGAGACCGAACATTACCTTGAAACCGAACATTACCGTGGACCAGAAACAGAAAATTACCATGGACCAGAGACAGAACATTACCGTGAAACAGAACATTGTCATGGACCAGAAACGGAACATTACCGTGAAACAGAAACACAACATTATCGTGGACCAGAGACGGAACATTACCGTGGACCAGAGACGGAACATTACCGTGAAACCGAAACAGAACATTATCGTGGACCAGAGACCGAACATTACCGTGAAACAGAACATTATGGTGGACCAGAGACGGAACATTACCGTGAAACCGAACATTATCGTCGACCAGAAATCGAACATTATCGTGGACCAGAGACAGAACATTATCGTGGACCAGAGATCGAACATTACCGTGGACCAGAGACAGAACATTATCGTGGACCAGAGACCGAACATTACCTTGAAACCGAACATTACCGTGGACCAGAAACAGAACATTACCGTGAAACAGAACATTGTCATGGACCAGAAACGGAACATTACCGTGAAACAGAAACACAACATTATCGTGGACCAGAGACGGAACATTACCGTGGACCAGAGACGGAACATTACCGTGAAACCGAAACAGAACATTATCGTGGACCAGAGACCGAACATTACCGTGAAACAGAACATTATGGTGGACCAGAGACGGAACATTACCGTGAAACCGAACATTATCGTCGACCAGAAATCGAACATTATCGTGGACCAGAGACAGAACATTACCGTGGACCAGAAATGGAACATTACCGTGAAACCGAACATTTCCATGGACCAGATACGGAACATTACCATGGACCAGAGACAGAACATTACCGTGAAACAGAACATTGTCATGGACCAGAAACGGAACATTACCGTGAAACAGAAACACAACATTATCGTGGACCAGAGACGGAACATTACCGTGGACCAGAGACGGAACATTACCGTGAAACCGAAACAGAACATTATCGTGGACCAGAGACCGAACATTACCGTGAAACAGAACATTATGGTGGACCAGAGACGGAACATTACCGTGAAACCGAACATTATCGTCGACCAGAAATCGAACATTATCGTGGACCAGAGACAGAACATTACCGTGGACCAGAGACAGAACATTACCGTGGACCAGAGACAGAACATTACCGTGGACCAGAGACCGAACATTACCTTGAAACCGAACATTACCGTGGACCAGAAACAGAACATTACCGTGAAACAGAACATTGTCATGGACCAGAAACGGAACATTACCGTGAAACAGAAACACAACATTATCGTGGACCAGAGACGGAACATTACCGTGGACCAGAGACGGAACATTACCGTGAAACCGAAACAGAACATTATCGTGGACCAGAGACCGAACATTACCGTGAAACAGAACATTATGGTGGACCAGAGACGGAACATTACCGTGAAACCGAACATTATCGTCGACCAGAAATCGAACATTATCGTGGACCAGAGACAGAACATTACCGTGGACCAGAAATGGAACATTACCGTGAAACCGAACATTTCCATGGACCAGATACGGAACATTACTGTGGACCTGAGACGGAACATTACCGTGGACCAGAACATTACCGTGGATCAGAACATTACCGTGAAACCGAACATTATCGTGAAACCGAGCATTATCGTGGACCAGAGACCGAACATTACCGTGAAACCGAACATTACCGTGGACCAGAGACCAAACATTACCATGAAACCGAAACAGAACATTATCGTGGACCAGAAACACAACATTATCGTGGACCAGAAACGGAACATTACCGTGAAACAGAAACAGAACATTAGCGTGGACCAGAGACAGAACATTACCGTGAAACAGAAAAACAACATTATCGTGGACCATAAACGGAACATTACCGTGAAACAGAAACAGAACATTAGCGTGGACCAGAGACAGAACATTACCGTGAACCAGAGAGAGAACATTACCGTGAAACAGAAACACAACATTACCGTGGACCAGAGACAGAACATTACCGTGAAACGGAAACAGAACATTACCGTGGACCAGAAACGGAACATTATCATGGACCAGAGACAGAACATTATCGTGGACCAAAGACGGAACATTACCGTGAAACCGAACATTATCGTGGACCAGAGATCGAACATTACCGTGGACCAGAGACAGAACATTACCGTGGACCAGAGACAGAACATTACCGTGAAAAAGAAACAGAACATTACCGTGGACCAGAAACAGAACATTATCTTGGACCAGAGAAAGAACATTACCGTGGACCAGAGACAGAACATTATCGTGGACCAGAAACGGAACATTACCGTGAAAAAGAAACAGAACATTACCGTGGACCAGAAACGGAACATTATCGTGGACCAGAGAAAGAACATTACCGTGAAACCGAAACAGAACATTATCGTGGACCAGAAACGGAACATTACCGTGAAACCGAACATTATCGTGGACCAGACACAGAACATTATCGTGGACCAGAAACGGAACATTACCGTGAAACAGAAACACAAAATTATCGTGGACCAGAGACAGAACATTACCGTGGACCAGAGACAGAACATTACCGTGGACCAGAGACAGAACATTTCCGTGGACCAGAGACGGAACATTACCGTGAAACTGAACATTATCGTGGACCAGAGATCGAACATTATCGTGGACCAGAGACAGAATATTACCGTGGACCAGAGACAGAACATTACCGTGGACCAGAGACAGAACATTACCGTGGACCAGAGACCGAACATTACCTTGAAACCGAACATTACCGTGGACCAGAAACAGAAAATTACCATGGACCAGAGACAGAACATTACCGTGAAACAGAACATTGTCATGGACCAGAAACGGAACATTACCGTGAAACAGAAACACAACATTATCGTGGACCAGAGACGGAACATTACCGTGGACCAGAGACGGAACATTACCGTGAAACCGAAACAGAACATTATCGTGGACCAGAGACCGAACATTACCGTGAAACAGAACATTATGGTGGACCAGAGACGGAACATTACCGTGAAACCGAACATTATCGTCGACCAGAAATCGAACATTATCGTGGACCAGAGACAGAACATTATCGTGGACCAGAGATCGAACATTACCGTGGACCAGAGACAGAACATTATCGTGGACCAGAAACGGAACATTATCATGGACCAGAGACAGAACATTATCGTGGACCAAAGACGGAACATTACCGTGAAACCGAAACAGAACATTATCGTGGACCAGAAACGGAACATTACCGTGAAACAGAAACACAAAATTATCGTGGACCAGAGACAGAACATTACCGTGGACCAGAGACAGAACATTACCGTGGACCAGAGACAGAACATTTCCGTGGACCAGAGACGGAACATTACCGTGAAACTGAACATTATCGTGGACCAGAGATCGAACATTATCGTGGACCAGAGACAGAATATTACCGTGGACCAGAGACAGAACATTACCGTGGACCAGAGACAGAACATTACCGTGGACCAGAGACAGAACATTACCGTGGACCAGAGACCGAACATTACCTTGAAACCGAACATTACCGTGGACCAGAAACAGAAAATTACCATGGACCAGAGACAGAACATTACCGTGAAACAGAACATTGTCATGGACCAGAAACGGAACATTACCGTGAAACAGAAACACAACATTATCGTGGACCAGAGACGGAACATTACCGTGGACCAGAGACGGAACATTACCGTGAAACCGAAACAGAACATTATCGTGGACCAGAGACCGAACATTACCGTGAAACCGAAACAGAACATTATCGTGGACCAGAAACGGAACATTACCGTGAAACAGAAACACAAAATTATCGTGGACCAGAAACGGAACATTATCATGGACCAGAGACAGAACATTATCGTGGACCAAAGACAGAACATTACCGTGAAACCGAAACAGAACATTATCGTGGACCAGAAACGGAACATTACCGTGAAACAGAAACACAAAATTATCGTGGACCAGAGACAGAACATTACCGTGGACCAGAGACAGAACATTACCGTGGACCAGAGACAGAACATTTCCGTGGACCAGAGACGGAACATTACCGTGAAACTGAACATTATCGTGGACCAGAGATCGAACATTATCGTGGACCAGAGACAGAATATTACCGTGGACCAGAGACAGAACATTACCGTGGACCAGAGACAGAACATTACCGTGGACCAGAGACAGAACATTACCGTGGACCAGAGACCGAACATTACCTTGAAACCGAACATTACCGTGGACCAGAAACAGAAAATTACCATGGACCAGAGACAGAACATTACCGTGAAACAGAACATTGTCATGGACCAGAAACGGAACATTACCGTGAAACAGAAACACAACATTATCGTGGACCAGAGACGGAACATTACCGTGGACCAGAGACGGAACATTACCGTGAAACCGAAACAGAACATTATCGTGGACCAGAGACCGAACATTACCGTGAAACAGAACATTATGGTGGACCAGAGACGGAACATTACCGTGAAACTGAACATTATCGTGGACCAGAGATCGAACATTATCGTGGACCAGAGACAGAATATTACCGTGGACCAGAGACAGAACATTACCGTGGACCAGAGACAGAACATTACCGTGGACCAGAGACCGAACATTACCTTGAAACCGAACATTACCGTGGACCAGAAACAGAACATTACCGTGAAACAGAACATTGTCATGGACCAGAAACGGAACATTACCGTGAAACAGAAACACAACATTATCGTGGACCAGAGACGGAACATTACCGTGGACCAGAGACGGAACATTACCGTGAAACCGAAACAGAACATTATCGTGGACCAGAGACCGAACATTACCGTGAAACAGAACATTATGGTGGACCAGAGACGGAACATTACCGTGAAACCGAACATTATCGTCGACCAGAAATCGAACATTATCGTGGACCAGAGACAGAACATTACCGTGGACCAGAAATGGAACATTACCGTGAAACCGAACATTTCCATGGACCAGATACGGAACATTACTGTGGACCTGAGACGGAACATTACCGTGGACCAGAACATTACCGTGGATCAGAACATTACCGTGAAACCGAACATTATCGTGAAACCGAGCATTATCGTGGACCAGAGACCGAACATTACCGTGAAACCGAACATTACCGTGGACCAGAGACCAAACATTACCATGAAACCGAAACAGAACATTATCGTGGACCAGAAACACAACATTATCGTGGACCAGAAACGGAACATTACCGTGAAACAGAAACAGAACATTAGCGTGGACCAGAGACAGAACATTACCGTGAAACAGAAAAACAACATTATCGTGGACCATAAACGGAACATTACCGTGAAACAGAAACAGAACATTAGCGTGGACCAGAGACAGAACATTACCGTGAACCAGAGAGAGAACATTACCGTGAAACAGAAACACAACATTACCGTGGACCAGAGACAGAACATTACCGTGAAACGGAAACAGAACATTACCGTGGACCAGAAACGGAACATTATCATGGACCAGAGACAGAACATTATCGTGGACCAAAGACGGAACATTACCGTGAAACCGAACATTATCGTGGACCAGAGATCGAACATTACCGTGGACCAGAGACAGAACATTACCGTGGACCAGAGACAGAACATTACCGTGAAAAAGAAACAGAACATTACCGTGGACCAGAAACAGAACATTATCTTGGACCAGAGAAAGAACATTACCGTGGACCAGAGACAGAACATTATCGTGGACCAGAAACGGAACATTACCGTGAAAAAGAAACAGAACATTACCGTGGACCAGAAACGGAACATTATCGTGGACCAGAGAAAGAACATTACCGTGAAACCGAAACAGAACATTATCGTGGACCAGAAACGGAACATTACCGTGAAACCGAACATTATCGTGGACCAGACACAGAACATTATCGTGGACCAGAAACGGAACATTACCGTGAAACAGAAACACAAAATTATCGTGGACCAGAGACAGAACATTACCGTGGACCAGAGACAGAACATTACCGTGGACCAGAGACAGAACATTTCCGTGGACCAGAGACGGAACATTACCGTGAAACTGAACATTATCGTGGACCAGAGATCGAACATTATCGTGGACCAGAGACAGAATATTACCGTGGACCAGAGACAGAACATTACCGTGGACCAGAGACAGAACATTACCGTGGACCAGAGACCGAACATTACCTTGAAACCGAACATTACCGTGGACCAGAAACAGAAAATTACCATGGACCAGAGACAGAACATTACCGTGAAACAGAACATTGTCATGGACCAGAAACGGAACATTACCGTGAAACAGAAACACAACATTATCGTGGACCAGAGACGGAACATTACCGTGGACCAGAGACGGAACATTACCGTGAAACCGAAACAGAACATTATCGTGGACCAGAGACCGAACATTACCGTGAAACAGAACATTATGGTGGACCAGAGACGGAACATTACCGTGAAACCGAACATTATCGTCGACCAGAAATCGAACATTATCGTGGACCAGAGACAGAACATTATCGTGGACCAGAGATCGAACATTACCGTGGACCAGAGACAGAACATTATCGTGGACCAGAAACGGAACATTATCATGGACCAGAGACAGAACATTATCGTGGACCAAAGACGGAACATTACCGTGAAACCGAACATTATCGTGGACCAGAGATCGAACATTACCGTGGACCAGAGACAGAACATTACCGTGGACCAGAGACAGAACATTACCGTGAAAAAGAAACAGAACATTACCGTGGACCAGAAACAGAACATTACCGTGAAACCGAACATTATCGTGGACCAGACACAGAACATTACCGTGGACCAGAGACAGAACATTACCGTGAAAAAGAAACAGAACATTACCGTGGACCAGAAACGGAACATTACCGTGAAACCGAACATTATCGTGGACCAGACACAGAACATTACCGTGGACCAGAGACAGAACATTACCGTGGACCAGAGACAGAACATTACCGTGAAACAGAACATTATCATGGACCAGAAACGGAACATTAACGTGAAACAGAAACACAACATTATCGTGGACCAGAGACGGAACATTACCGTGAAACCGAACATTATCGTGGACCAGAGATCGAACATTATTGTGGACCAGAGACAGAATATTACCGTGGACCAGAGAATGAACATTACCGTGGACCAGAGACCGAAAATTACCTTGAAACCGAACATTATCGTGGACCAGAGACAGAACATTATCGTGGATCAGAGACAGAACATTATCGTGGACCAGAGACGGAACATTATCATGGACCAGAGACAGAACATTACCGTGAAACCTAAACAGAACATTATCGTTTACCAGAAACGGAACATTACCGTGAAACCGAACATTATCGTGGACCAGACACAGAACATTACCGTGGACCAGAGACAGAACATTACCGTGAAACCGAAACAGAACATTATCGTGGACCAGAAACGGAACATTACCGTGAAACAGAAACACAAAATTATCGTGGACCAGAGACGGAACATTACCGTGAAACCGAACATTATCGTGGACCAGAGATCAAACATTTCCGTGGACCAGAGACAGAACATTTCCGTGGACCAGAGACAGAACATTACCGTGGACCAGAGACAGAACATTACTGTGGACCAGAGACCGAACTTTACCTTGAAACTGAACATTACCGTGGACCAGAGACAGAATATTACCATGGACCAGAGACAGAACATTACCATGAAACAGAACATTATCATGGACCAGAAACGGAACATTACCGTCATACAGAAAAACAACATTATCGTGTACCAGAGACGGAACATTATCGTGGACCAGAAACGGAACATTATCGTGAAACCGAACATTATCGTGGACCAGAGACGGAACATTACCGTGAAACAGAAACACAACATTACCGTGGTCCAGAGACAGAACATTACCGTGAAACGGAAACAGAACATTACCGTGAAACCGAAACAGAACATTATCGTGGACCAGAGACAGAACATTACCGTGGACCAGAGACAGAACATTTCCGTGGACCAGAGACAGAACATTTCCGTGGACCAGAGAAAGAACATTACCGTGGACCAGAGACAGAACATTACTGTGGACCAGAGACCGAACTTTACCTTGAAACCGAACATTACCGTGGACCAGAGACAGAATATTACCATGGACCAGAGACAGAACATTACCATGAAACAGAACATTATCATGGACCAGAAACGGAACATTACCGTGAAACAGAAAAACAACATTATCGTGGACCAGAGACGGAAAATTATCGTGGACCAGAAACGGAACATTATCGTGAAACCGAACATTATCGTGGACCAGAGACGGAACATTACCGTGAAACAGAAACACAACATTACCGTGGTCCAGAGACAGAACATTACCGTGAAACGGAAACAGAACATTACCGTGAAACCGAAACAGAACATTATCGTGGACCAGAAACGGAACATTACCGTGAAACAGAAACACAAAATTATCGTGGACCAGAAACGGAACATTACCATGAAACAGAAACAGAACATTATCGTGGACCAAAGACGGAACATTATCGTGGACCAGAGACGGAACATTATCGTGAAACCGAACATTATCGTGGACCAGAGATCGAACATTATCGTGGACCAGAGACAGAACATTACCGTGGACCAGAGACAGAACATTACCGTGGACCAGAGACCGAACTTTACCTTGAAACCGAACATTACCCTGGACCAGAGACAGAACATTACCATGGACCAGAGACAGAACCATATCGTGAAACAGAACATTATCATGGACCAGAAACGGAACATTACCGTGAAACAGAAACAGAACATTATCGTGGACCAGAAACGGAACATTACCGTGAAACGGAAACAGAAGATTATCGTGGACCAGAAACGGAACATTACCGTGAAACAGAAACACAACATTACCGTGGACCAGAGACAGAACATTACCTTGAAACCAAAACAGAACATTATCGTGGACCAGAAACGGAACATTATCGTGGACCAGAGACAGAACATTACCGTGAAACCGAAACAGAACATTATCGTGGACCAGAAACGGAACATTATCGTGGACCAGAGACAGAACATTATCGTGGATCAGAGACAGAACATTATCGTGGACCAGAGACGGAATATTATCATGGACCAGAGACAGAACATTACCGTGAAACCTAAACAGAACATTATCGTTGACCAGAAACGGAACATTATCGTGAAACCGAGCATTATCGTGGACCAGAAACACAAAATTATCGTGGACCAGAAATGGAACATTACCGTGAAACAGAAACACAACATTATCGTGGAACAGAGACGGAACATTACCGTGAAACCGAACATTACCGTGGACCAGAGACAGAACATTACCGTGGACCAGAGACAGAACATTACCGTGAAACCGAAACAGAACATTATCGTGGACCAGAAACGGAACATTACCGTGAAACAGAAACACAACATTATCGTGGACCAGAGACGGAACATTACCGTGGACCAGAAATGGAACATTACCGTGAAACCGAACATTATCGTGGACCAGAAACGGAACATTACCGTGAAACCGAACATTATCGTCGACCAGAAATGGAACATTACCGTGAAACCAAACATTACCATGGACCAGATACGGAACATTACCGTGGACCAGAAACAGAAAATTACCATGGACCAGAGACAGAACATTACCGTGAAACAGAACATTATCATGGACCAGAAACGGAACATTACCATGAAACAGAAACACAACATTATCGTGGACCAGAGACGGAACATTACTGTGGACCAGAGACGGAACATTACCGTGGACCAGAGACGGAACATTACCGTGGACCAGAACATTACCGTGGACCAGAACATTACCGTGAAACCGAACATTATCGTGAAACCGAGCATTATCGTGGACCAGAGACCGAACATTACCGTGAAACCGAACATTATCGTGGACCAGAGACCAAACATTACCATGAAACCGAAACAGAACATTATCGTGGACCAGAAACGGAACATTACCGTGAAACACAAACACAACATTATCGTGGACCAGAAACGGAACATTACCGTGAAACAGAAACAGAACATTACCGTGAAACAGAAACACAACATTATAGTGGACCAGAAACGGAACATTACCGTGAAACAGAAACAGAACATTAGCGTGGACCAGAGACAGAACATTACCGTGAACCAGAGACAGAACATTACCGTGAAAAAGAAACGCAACATTACCGTGGACCAGAGACAGAACATTACCGTGAAACGGAAACAGAACATTACCGTGAAACCGAAACAGAACATTATCGTGGACCAGAAACGGAACATTATCGTGGACCAAAGACGGAACATTATCGTGGACCAGAGACGGAACATTACCGTGAAACCGAACATTATCGTGGACCAGACACAGAACATTACCGTGGACCAGAGACAGAACATTACCGTGAAACCGAAACAGAACATTATCGTGGACCAAAGACGGAACATTATCGTGGACCAGAAACGGAACATTACCGTGAAATAGAAACACAAAATTATCGTGGACCAGAAACGGAACATTACCGTGAACTAGAAACACAACATTATCGTGGACCAGAGACGGAACATTACCGTGAAACCAAACATTATCGTGGACCAGAGATCGAACATTACCGTGGACCAGAGACAGAACATTACCGTGGACCAGAGACAGAACATTACCGTGGACCAGAGACCGAACTTTACCTTGAAACCGAACGTTACCGTGGACCAGAAACAGAACATTACCATGGACCAGAGACAGAACATTACCATGAAACAGAACATTATCATGGACCAGAAACGGAACATTACCGTGAAACAGAAACACAACATTATTGTGGACCAGAGAAAGAACATTACCGTGGACCAGAGACGGAACATTACCGTGAAACCGAACATTATCGTGGACCAGACACAGAACATTACCATGAAACCGAAACAGAACATTATCGTGGACCAGAAACGGAACATTACCGTGAAACAGAAAAACAACATTACCGTGGACCAGAGACAGAACATTACCTTGAAACCAAAACAGAACATTATCGTGGACCAGAAAAGGAACATTATCGTGGACCAGAGACAGAACATTACCGTGAAACCGAAACAGAAAATTATCGTGGACCAGAAACGGAACATTATCGTGGACCAGAGACAGAACATTATCGTGGATCAGAGACAGAACATTATCGTGGACCAGAAACGGAACATTATCATGGACCAGAGACACAACATTACCGTGAAACCTAAACAGAACATTATCGTTGACCAGAAACGGAACATTATCGTGAAACCGAACATTATAGTGGACCAGAAACACAACATTATCGTGGACCAGAAATGGAACATTACCGTGAAACAGAAACACAACATTATCGTGGACCAGAGACGGAACATTACCGTGAAACCGAACATTACCGTGGACCAGAGACAGAACATTACCGTGGACCAGAGACAGAACATTACCGTGAAACCGAAACAGAACATTACCGTGGACCAGAACATTACCGTGAAACCGAACATTATCGTGAAACCGAACATTATCGTGGACCAGAGACCGAACATGACCGTGAAACCGAACATTACCGTGGACCAGAGACCAAACATTACCATGAAACCGAAACAGAACAATATCGTGGACCAGAAACGGAACATTACCGTGAAACAGAAAAACAACATTATCGTGGACCAGAGACGGAACATTATCGTGGACCAGAAACGGAACATTATCGTGAAACCGAACATTATCGTGGACCAGAGACGGAACATTACCGTGAAACAGAAGCACAACATTATCGTCGACCAGAAACGGAACATTACCGTGAAACAGAAACAGAACATTAGCGTGGACCAGAGACAGAACATTACCGTGAAACAGATACACAACATTATCGTGGACCAGAAACGGAACATTACCGTGAAACAGAAACAGAACATTAGCGTGGACCAGAGACAGAACATTACCGTGAACAAGAGACAGAACATTACCGTGAAACAGAATCACAACATTACCGTGGACCAGAGACAGAACATTACCGTGAAATGGAAACAGAACATTACCGTGAAACCGAAACAGAACATTATCGTGGACCAAAGATGGAACATTATCGTGGACCAGAGACGGAACATTACCGTGAAACGGAACATTATCGTGGACCAGACACAGAACATTACCGTGGACCAGAGACAGAACATTACCATGAAACCGAAACAGAACATTATCGTGGACCAGAAACGGAACATTACCGTGAAACAGAAACACAAAATTATCGTGGACCAGAAACGGAACATTACCGTGAAACAGAAACAGAACATTATCGTGGACCAGAGACGGAACATTACCGTGAAACCGAACATTATCGTGGACCAGAGATCGAACATTACCGTGGACCAGAGACAGAACATTATCGTGGACCAGAGAAGGAACATTACCGTGGACCAGAGACGGAACATTACCGTGAAACCGAAACAGAATATTATCGTGGACCAGAAACGGAACATTACCGTGAAACCGAAACAGAACATTATCGTGGACCAGAGACAGAATATTACCGTGGACCAGAGACAGAACATTACCGTGGACCAGAGACAGAACATTACCGTGGACCAGAGACCGAACATTACCTTGAAACCGAACATTATCGTGGACCAGAGACAGAACATTACCATGAAACCGAAACAGAACATTATCGTGGACCAGAAACGGAACATTACCCTGAAACAGAAACACAAAATTATCGTGGACCAGAAACGGAACATTACCGTGAAACAGAAACACAACATTATCGTGGACCAGAGCCGGAACATTACCGTGAAACCAAACATTATCGTGGACCAGAGATCGAACATTACCGTGGACCAGAGACAGAACATTACCGTGGACCAGAGACAGAACATTACCGTGAAACCGAAACAGAACATTATCGTGGACCAGAAACGGAACATTACCGTGAAACCGAACATTATCGTGGACCAGACACAGAACATTACCGTGGACCAGAGACAGAACATTACCGTGAAACCGAAACAGAACATTATCGTGGACCAGAAACGGAACATTACCGTGAAACAGAAACACAACATTATCGTGGACCAGAGACGGAACATTACCGTGAAACCGAACATTATCGTGGACCAGAGACAGAACATTACCGTGAAACCGAAACAGAACATTATCGTGGACCAGAAACGGAACATTACCGTGAAACAGAAACACAACATTATCGTGGACCAGAGACGGAACATTACCGTGAAACCGAACATTATCGTGGACCAGAGATCGAACATTACCGTGGACAGGAGACAGAACATTACCGTGGACCAGAGACAGAACATTTCCGTGGACCAGAGACAGAACATTTCCGTGGATTAGAGACAGAACATTACCGTGGACCAGAGACAGAACATTACTGTGGACCAGAGACCGAACTTTACCTTGAAACCGAACATTACCGTGGACCAGAGACAGAATATTACCATGGACCAGAGACAGAACATTACCATGAAACAGAACATTATCATGGACCAGAAACGGAACATTACCGTGAAACAGAAAAACAACATTATCGTGGACCAGAGACGGAACATTATCGTGGACCAGAAACGGAACATTATCGTGAAACCGAACATTATCATGGACCAGAGACGGAACATTACCGTGAAACAGAAACACAACCTTACCGTGGTCCAGAGACAGAACATTACCGTGAAACGGAAACAGAACATTACCTTGAAACCGAAACAGAACATTATAGTGGACCAGAAACGGAACATTACCGTGAAACAGAAACACAAAATTATCGTGGACCAGAAACGGAACATTACCATGAAACAGAAACAGAACATTATCGTGGACCAAAGACGGAACATTATCGTGGACCAGAGACGGAACATTATCGTGAAACCGAACATTATCGTGGACCAGACACAGAACATTACCGTGGACCAGAGACAGAACATTACCATGAAACCGAACATTATCGTGGACCAGGAACGGAACATTACCGTGAAACAGAAACAAAAAATTATCGTGGACCAGAAACGGAACATTACCGTGATACAGAAACAGAACATTATCATGGACCAGAAACGGAACATTACCGTGAAACAGAAAAACAACATTATCGTGGACCAGAGACGGAACATTATCGTGGACCAGAAACGGAACATTATCGTGAAACCGAACATTATCATGGACCAGAGACGGAACATTACCGTGAAACAGAAACACAACATTACCGTGGTCCAGAGACAGAACATTACCGTGAAACGGAAACAGAACATTACCGTGAAACCGAAACAGAACATTATAGTGGACCAGAAACGGAACATTACCGTGAAACAGAAACACAAAATTATCGTGGACCAGAAACGGAACATTACCATGAAACAGAACATTATCGTGGACCAGGAACGGAACATTACCGTGAAACAGAAACAAAAAATTATCGTGGACCAGAAACGGAACATTACCGTGATACAGAAACAGAACATTATCTTGGACCAGAAACGGAACATTACCGTGAAACAGAAAAACAACATTATCGTGGACCAGAGACGGAACATTATCGTGGACCAGAAACGGAACATTATCGTGAAACCGAACATTATCGTGGACCAGAGACGGAACATTACCGTGAAACAGAAACACAACATTACCGTGGTCCAGAGACAGAACATTACCGTGAAACGGAAACAGAACATTACCGTGAAACTGAAACAGAACATTATAGTGGACCAGAAACGGAACATTACCGTGAAACAGAAACACAAAATTATCGTGGACCAGAAACGGAACATTACCATGAAACAGAAACAGAACATTATCGTGGACCAAAGACGGAACATTATCGTGGACCAGAGACGGAACATTATCGTGAAACCGAACATTATCGTGGACCAGACACAGAACATAACCGTGGACCAGAGACAGAACATTACCATGAAACCGAACATTATCGTGGACCAGGAACGGAACATTACCGTGAAACAGAAACAAAAAATTATCGTGGACCAGAAACGGAACATTACCGTGATACAGAAACAGAACATTATCTTGGACCAGAGACGGAACATTACCGTGAAACCGAACATTATCGTGGACCAGAGATCGAACATTATCATGGACCAGAGACAGAACATTACCGTGGACCAGAGACAGAACATTACCGTGGACCAGAGACAGAACATTACCGTGGACCAGAGACCGAACATTACCTTGAAACCGAAAATTACCGTGGACCAGAAACAGAAAATTACCATGGACCAGAGACAGAACATTACCGTGAAACAGAACATTATCATGGACCAGAAACGGAACATTAACGTGAAACAGAAACACAACATTATCGTGGACCAGAGACGGAACATTACCGTGGACCAGAGACGGAACATTACCGTTAAACCGAAACAGAACATTATCGTGGACCAGAAACGGAACATTACCGTGAAACCGAAACAGAACATTATCGTGGACCAGACACGGAACATTACCGTGAAACCGAACATTATCGTGGACCAGAGATCGAACATTACCGTGGACCAGAGACAGAACATTACCGTGGACCAGAGACAGAACATTACCGTGGACCAGAGACCGAACTTTACCTTGAAACCGAACATTACCCTGGACCAGAGACAGAACATTACCATGGACCAGAGACAGAACCATATCGTGAAACAGAACATTATCATGGACCAGAAACGGAACATTACCGTGAAACAGAAACAGAACATTATCGTGGACCAGAAACGGAACATTACCGTGAAACCGAAACAGAAGATTATCGTGGACCAGAAACGGAACATTACCGTGAAACAGAAACACAACATTACCGTGGACCAGAGACAGAACATTACCTTGAAACCAAAACAGAACATTATCGTGGACCAGAAACGGAACATTATCGTGGACCAGAGACAGAACATTACCGTGAAACCGAAACAGAACATTATCGTGGACCAGAAACGGAACATTATCGTGGACCAGAGACAGAACATTATCGTGGATCAGAGACAGAACATTATCGTGGACCAGAGACGGAATATTATCATGGACCAGAGACAGAACATTACAGTGAAACCTAAACAGAACATTATCGTTGACCAGAAACGGAACATTATCGTGAAACCGAGAATTATCGTGGACCAGAAACACAAAATTATCGTGGACCAGAAATGGAACATTACCGTGAAACAGAAACACAACATTATCGTGGAACAGAGACGGAACATTACCGTGAAACCGAACATTACCGTGGACCAGAGACAGAACATTACCGTGGACCAGAGACAGAACATTACCGTGAAACCGAAACAGAACATTATCGTGGACCAGAAACGGAACATTACCGTGAAACAGAAACACAACATTATCGTGGACCAGAGACGGAACATTACCGTGGACCAGAAATGGAACATTACCGTGAAACCGAACATTATCGTGGACCAGAAACGGAACATTACCGTGAAACCGAACATTATCGTCGACCAGAAATCGAACATTATCGTGGACCAGAGACAGAACATTACCGTGGACCAGAAATGGAACATTACCGTGAAACCAAACATTACCATGGACCAGATACGGAACATTACCGTGGACCAGAAACAGAAAATTACCATGGACCAGAGACAGAACATTACAGTGAAACGGAAACAGAACATTACCGTGAAACTGAAACAGAACATTATAGTGGACCAGAAACGGAACATTACCGTGAAACAGAAACACAAAATTATCGTGGACCAGAAACGGAACATTACCATGAAACAGAAACAGAACATTATCGTGGACCAAAGACGGAACATTATCGTGGACCAGAGACGGAACATTATCGTGAAACCGAACATTATCGTGGACCAGACACAGAACATAACCGTGGACCAGAGACAGAACATTACCATGAAACCGAACATTATCGTGGACCAGGAACGGAACATTACCGTGAAACAGAAACAAAAAATTATCGTGGACCAGAAACGGAACATTACCGTGATACAGAAACAGAACATTATCTTGGACCAGAGACGGAACATTACCGTGAAACCGAACATTATCGTGGACCAGAGATCGAACATTATCATGGACCAGAGACAGAACATTACCGTGGACCAGAGACAGAACATTACCGTGGACCAGAGACAGAACATTACCGTGGACCAGAGACCGAACATCACCTTGAAACCGAAAATTACCGTGGACCAGAAACAGAAAATTACCATGGACCAGAGAAAGAACATTACCGTGAAACAGAACATTATCATGGACCAGAAACGGAACATTAACGTGAAACAGAAACACAACATTATCGTGGACCAGAGACGGAACATTACCGTGGACCAGAGACGGAACATTACCGTTAAACCGAAACAGAACATTATCGTGGACCAGAAACGGAACATTACCGTGAAACCGAAACAGAACATTATCGTGGACCAGACACGGAACATTACCGTGAAACCGAACATTATCGTGGACCAGAGATCGAACATTACCGTGGACCAGAGACAGAACATTACCGTGGACCAGAGACAGAACATTACCGTGGACCAGAGACCGAACTTTACCTTGAAACCGAACATTACCCTGGACCAGAGACAGAACATTACCATGGACCAGAGACAGAACCATATCGTGAAACAGAACATTATCATGGACCAGAAACGGAACATTACCGTGAAACAGAAACAGAACATTATCGTGGACCAGAAACGGAACATTACCGTGAAACCGAAACAGAAGATTATCGTGGACCAGAAACGTAACATTACCGTGAAACAGAAACACAACATTACCGTGGACCAGAGACAGAACATTACCTTGAAACCAAAACAGAACATTATCGTGGACCAGAAACGGAACATTATCGTGGACCAGAGACAGAACATTACCGTGAAACCGAAACAGAACATTATCGTGGACCAGAAACGGAACATTATCGTGGACCAGAGACAGAACATTATCGTGGACCAGAGACAGAACATTATCGTGGATCAGAGACAGAACATTATCGTGGACCAGAGACGGAATATTATCATGGACCAGAGACAGAACATTACAGTGAAACCTAAACAGAACATTATCGTTGACCAGAAACGGAACATTATCGTGAAACCGAGCATTATCGTGGACCAGAAACACAAAATTATCGTGGACCAGAAATGGAACATTACCGTGAAACAGAAACACAACATTATCGTGGAACAGAGACGGAACATTACCGTGAAACCGAACATTACCTTGGACCAGAGACAGAACATTACCGTGGACCAGAGACAGAACATTACCGTGAAACCGAAACAGAACATTATCGTGGACCAGAAACGGAACATTACCGTGAAACAGAAACACAACATTATCGTGGACCAGAGACGGAACATTACCGTGGACCAGAAATGGAACATTACCGTGAAACCGAACATTATCGTGGACCAGAAACGGAACATTACCGTGAAACCGAACATTATCGTCGACCAGAAATCGAACATTATCGTGGACCAGAGACAGAACATTACCGTGGACCAGAAATGGAACATTACCGTGAAACCAAACATTACCATGGACCAGATACGGAACATTACCGTGGACCAGAAACAGAAAATTACCATGGACCAGAGACAGAACATTACCGTGAAACGGAAACAGAACATTACCGTGAAACTGAAACAGAACATTATAGTGGACCAGAAACGGAACATTACCGTGAAACAGAAACACAAAATTATCGTGGACCAGAAACGGAACATTACCATGAAACAGAAACAGAACATTATCGTGGACCAAAGACGGAACATTATCGTGGACCAGAGACGGAACATTATCGTGAAACCGAACATTATCGTGGACCAGACACAGAACATAACCGTGGACCAGAGACAGAACATTACCATGAAACCGAACATTATCGTGGACCAGGAACGGAACATTACCGTGAAACAGAAACAAAAAATTATCGTGGACCAGAAACGGAACATTACCGTGATACAGAAACAGAACATTATCTTGGACCAGAGACGGAACATTACCGTGAAACCGAACATTATCGTGGACCAGAGATCGAACATTATCATGGACCAGAGACAGAACATTACCGTGGACCAGAGACAGAACATTACCGTGGACCAGAGACAGAACATTACCGTGGACCAGAGACCGAACATTACCTTGAAACCGAAAATTACCGTGGACCAGAAACAGAAAATTACCATGGACCAGAGACAGAACATTACCGTGAAACAGAACATTATCATGGACCAGAAACGGAACATTAACGTGAAACAGAAACACAACATTATCGTGGACAAGAGACGGAACATTACCGTGGACCAGAGACGGAACATTACCGTTAAACCGAAACACAACATTATCGTGGACCAGAAACGGAACATTACCGTGAAACCGAAACAGAACATTATCGTGGACCAGACACGGAACATTACCGTGAAACCGAACATTATCGTGGACCAGAGATCGAACATTACCGTGGACCAGAGACAGAACATTACCGTGGACCAGAGACCGAACTTTACCTTGAAACCGAACATTACCCTGGACCAGAGACAGAACATTACCATGGACCAGAGACAGAACCATATCGTGAAACAGAACATTATCATGGACCAGAAACGGAACATTACCGTGAAACAGAAACAGAACATTATCGTGGACCAGAAACGGAACATTACCGTGAAACCGAAACAGAAGATTATCGTGGACCAGAAACGGAACATTACCGTGAAACAGAAACACAACATTACCGTGGACCAGAGACAGAACATTACCTTGAAACCAAAACAGAACATTATCGTGGACCAGAAACGGAACATTATCGTGGACCAGAGACAGAACATTACCGTGAAACCGAAACAGAACATTATCGTGGACCAGAAACGGAACATTATCGTGGACCAGAGACAGAACATTATCGTGGACCAGAGACAGAACATTATCGTGGATCAGAGACAGAACATTATCGTGGACCAGAGACGGAATATTATCATGGACCAGAGACAGAACATTACAGTGAAACCTAAACAGAACATTATCGTTGACCAGAAACGGAACATTATCGTGAAACCGAGCATTATCGTGGACCAGAAACACAAAATTATCGTGGACCAGAAATGGAACATTACCGTGAAACAGAAACACAACATTATCGTGGAACAGAGACGGAACATTACCGTGAAACCGAACATTACCGTGGACCAGAGACAGAACATTACCGTGGACCAGAGACAGAACATTACCGTGAAACCGAAACAGAACATTATCGTGGACCAGAAACGGAACATTACCGTGAAATAGAAACACAACATTATCGTGGACCAGAGACGGAACATTACCGTGGACCAGAAATGGAACATTACCGTGAAACCGAACATTATCGTGGACCAGAAACGGAACATTACCGTGAAACCGAACATTATCGTCGACCAGAAATCGAACATTATCGTGGACCAGAGACAGAACATTACCGTGGACAAGAAATGGAACATTACCGTGAAACCAAACATTACCATGGACCAGATACGGAACATTACCGTGGACCAGAAACAGAAAATTACCATGGACCAGAGACAGAACATTACCGTGAAACAGAACATTATCATGGACCAGAAACGGAACATTACCGTGAAACAGAAACACAACATTATCGTGGACCAGAGACGGAACATTACTGTGGACCAGAGACGGAACATTACCGTGGACCAGAACATTACCGTGGACCAGAACATTACCGTGAAACCGAACATTATCGTGAAACCGAGCATTATCGTGGACCAGAGACCGAACATTACCGTGAAACCGAACATTACCGTGGACCAGAGACCAAACATTACCATGAAACCGAAACAGAACATTATCGTGGACCAGAAACGGAACATTACCGTGAAACAGAAAAACAACATTATCGTGGACCAGAAACGGAACATTACCGTGAAACAGAAACAGAACATTACCGTGAAACAGAAACACAACATTATAGTGGACCAGAAACGGAACATTACCGTGAAACAGAAACAGAACATTAGCGTGGACCAGAGACAGAACATTACCGTGAACCAGAGACAGAACATTACCGTGAAACAGAAACGCAACATTACCGTGGACCAGAGACAGAACATTACCGTGAAACGGAAACAGAACATTACCGTGAAACCGAAACAGAACATTATCGTGGACCAGAAACGGAACATTATCGTGGACCAAAGACGGAACATTATCGTGGACCAGAGACGGAACATTACCGTGAAACCGAACATTATCGTGGACCAGACACAGAACATTACCGCGGACCAGAGACAGAACATTACCGTGAAACCGAAACAGAACATTATCGTGGACCAGAAACGGAACATTATCATGGACCATAGACAGAACATTATCGTGGACCAAAGACGGAACATTATCGTGGACCAGAAACGGAACATTACCGTGAAATAGAAACACAAAATTATCGTGGACCAGAAACGGAACATTACCGTGAACTAGAAACACAACATTATCGTGGACCAGAGACGGAACATTACCGTGAAAGCAAACATTATCGTGGACCAGAGATCGAACATTACCGTGGACAGGAGACAGAACATTACCGTGGACCAGAGACAGAACATTTCCGTGGACCAGAGACAGAACATTACCGTGGACCAGAGACAGAACATTACCGTGGACCAGAGACCGAACATTACCTTGAAACCGAACATTATCGTGGACCAGAGACAGAACATTACCATGAAACCGAAACAGAACATTATCGTGGACCAGAAACGGAACATTACCGTGAAACAGAAACACAAAATTATCGTGGACCAGAAACGGAACATTACCGTGAAACAGAAACAGAACATTATCGTGGACCAAAGACGGAACATTATCGTGGACCAGAGACGGAACATTATCGTGAAACCGAACATTATCGTGGACCAGACACAGAACATTACCGTGGACCAGAGACAGAACATTACCATGAAACCGAACATTATCGTGGACCAGGAACGGAACATTACCGTGAAACAGAAACAAAAAATTATCGTGGACCAGAAACGGAACATTACCGTGATACAGAAACAGAACATTATCTTGGACCAGAAACGGAACATTACCGTGAAACAGAAAAACAACATTATCGTGGACCAGAGACGGAACATTATCGTGGACCAGAAACGGAACATTATCGTGAAACCGAACATTATCGTGGACCAGAGACGGAACATTACCGTGAAACAGAAACACAACATTACCGTGGTCCAGAGACAGAACATTACCGTGAAACGGAAACAGAACATTACCGTGAAACTGAAACAGAACATTATAGTGGACCAGAAATGGAACATTACCGTGAAACAGAAACACAAAATTATCGTGGACCAGAAACGGAACATTACCATGAAACAGAAACAGAACATTATCGTGGACCAAAGACGGAACATTATCGTGGACCAGAGACGGAACATTATCGTGAAACCGAACATTATCGTGGACCAGACACAGAACATAACCGTGGACCAGAGACAGAACATTACCATGAAACCGAACATTATCGTGGACCAGGAACGGAACATTACCGTGAAACAGAAACAAAAAATTATCGTGGACCAGAAACGGAACATTACCGTGATACAGAAACAGAACATTATCTTGGACCAGAGACGGAACATTACCGTGAAACCGAACATTATCGTGGACCAGAGATCGAACATTATCATGGACCAGAGACAGAACATTACCGTGGACCAGAGACAGAACATTACCGTGGACCAGAGACAGAACATTACCGTGGACCAGAGACCGAACATTACCTTGAAACCGAAAATTACCGTGGACCAGAAACAGAAAATTACCATGGACCAGAGACAGAACATTACCGTGAAACAGAACATTATCATGGACCAGAAACGGAACATTAACGTGAAACAGAAACACAACATTATCGTGGACCAGAGACGGAACATTACCGTGGACCAGAGACGGAACATTACCGTTAAACCGAAACAGAACATTATCGTGGACCAGACACGGAACATTACCGTGAAACCGAAACAGAACATTATCGTGGACCAGACACGGAACATTACCGTGAAACCGAACATTATCGTGGACCAGAGATCGAACATTACCGTGGACCAGAGACAGAACATTACCGTGGACCAGAGACAGAACATTACCGTGGACCAGAGAACGAACTTTACCTTGAAACCGAACATTACCCTGGACCAGAGACAGAACATTACCATGGACCAGAGACAGAACCATATCGTGAAACAGAACATTATCATGGACCAGAAACGGAACATTACCGTGAAACAGAAACAGAACATTATCGTGGACCAGAAACGGAACATTACCGTGAAACCGAAACAGAAGATTATCGTGGACCAGAAACGGAACATTACCGTGAAACAGAAACACAACATTACCGTGGACCAGAGACAGAACATTACCTTGAAACCAAAACAGAACATTATCGTGGACCAGAGACGGAACATTACCGTGAAACCGAACATTATCGTGGACCAGAGATCGAACATTACCGTGGACCAGAGACAGAACATTATCGTGGACCAGAGAAGGAACATTACCGTGGACCAGAGACGGAACATTACCGTGAAACCGAAACAGAATATTATCGTGGACCAGAAACGGAACATTACCGTGAAACCGAAACAGAACATTATCGTGGACCAGAGACAGAATATTACCGTGGACCAGAGACAGAACATTACCGTGGACCAGAGACAGAACATTACCGTGGACCAGAGACCGAACATTACCTTGAAACCGAACATTATCGTGGACCAGAGACAGAACATTACCATGAAACCGAAACAGAACATTATCGTGGACCAGAAACGGAACATTACCGTGAAACAGAAACACAAAATTATCGTGGACCAGAAACGGAACATTACCGTGAAACAGAAACACAACATTATCGTGGACCAGAGCCAGAACATTACCGTGAAACCAAACATTATCGTGGACCAGAGATCGAACATTACCGTGGACCAGAAACAGAACATTACCGTGGACCAGAGACAGAACATTACCGTGAAACCGAAACAGAACATTATCGTGGACCAGAAACGGAACATTACCGTGAAACCGAACATTATCGTGGACCAGACACAGAACATTACCGTGGACCAGAGACAGAACATTACCGTGAAACCGAAACAGAACATTATCGTGGACCAGAAACGGAACATTACCGTGAAACAGAAACACAACATTATCGTGGACCAGAGACGGAACATTACCGTGAAACCGAACATTATCGTGGACCAGAGATCGAACATTACCGTGGACAGGAGACAGAACATTACCGTGGACCAGAGACAGAACATTTCCGTGGACCAGAGACAGAACATTTCCGTGGATTAGAGACAGAACATTACCGTGGACCAGAGACAGAACATTACTGTGGACCAGAGACCGAACTTTACCTTGAAACCGAACATTACCGTGGACCAGAGACAGAATATTACCATGGACCAGAGACAGAACATTACCATGAAACAGAACATTATCATGGACCAGAAACGGAACATTACCGTGAAACAGAAAAACAACATTATCGTGGACCAGACACAGAACATTACCGTGGACCAGAGACAGAACATTACCATGAAACCGAACATTATCGTGGACCAGGAACGGAACATTACCGTGAAACAGAAACAAAAAATTATCGTGGACCAGAAACGGAACATTACCGTGATACAGAAACAGAACATTATCTTGGACCAGAAACGGAACATTACCGTGAAACAGAAAAACAACATTATCGTGGACCAGAGACGGAACATTATCGTGGACCAGAAACGGAACATTATCGTGAAACCGAACATTATCGTGGACCAGAGACGGAACATTACCGTGAAACAGAAACACAACATTACCGTGGTCCAGAGACAGAACATTACCGTGAAACGGAAACAGAACATTACCGTGAAACTGAAACAGAACATTATAGTGGACCAGAAACGGAACATTACCGTGAAACAGAAACACAAAATTATCGTGGACCAGAAACGGAACATTACCATGAAACAGAAACAGAACATTATCGTGGACCAAAGACGGAACATTATCGTGGACCAGAGACGGAACATTATCGTGAAACCGAACATTATCGTGGACCAGACACAGAACATAACCGTGGACCAGAGACAGAACATTACCATGAAACCGAACATTATCGTGGACCAGGAACGGAACATTACCGTGAAACAGAAACAAAAAATTATCGTGGACCAGAAACGGAACATTACCGTGATACAGAAACAGAACATTATCTTGGACCAGAGACGGAACATTACCGTGAAACCGAACATTATCGTGGACCAGAGATCGAACATTATCATGGACCAGAGACAGAACATTACCGTGGACCAGAGACAGAACATTACCGTGGACCAGAGACAGAACATTACCGTGGACCAGAGACCGAACATTACCTTGAAACCGAAAATTACCGTGGACCAGAAACAGAAAATTACCATGGACCAGAGACAGAACATTACCGTGAAACAGAACATTATCATGGACCAGAAACGGAACATTAACGTGAAACAGAAACACAACATTATCGTGGACCAGAGACGGAACATTACCGTGGACCAGAGACGGAACATTACCGTTAAACCGAAACAGAACATTATCGTGGACCAGAAACGGAACATTACCGTGAAACCGAAACAGAACATTATCGTGGACCAGACACGGAACATTACCGTGAAACCGAACATTATCGTGGACCAGAGATCGAACATTACCGTGGACCAGAGACAGAACATTACCGTGGACCAGAGACAGAACATTACCGTGGACCAGAGACCGAACTTTACCTTGAAACCGAACATTACCCTGGACCAGAGACAGAACATTACCATGGACCAGAGACAGAACCATATCGTGAAACAGAACATTATCGTGGACCAGAAACGGAACATTACCGTGAAACAGAAACAGAACATTATCGTGGACCAGAAACGGAACATTACCGTGAAACAGAAACACAACATTACCGTGGACCAGAGACAGAACATTACCTTGAAACCAAAACAGAACATTATCGTGGACCAGAAACGGAACATTATCGTGGACCAGAGACAGAACATTACCGTGAAACCGAAACAGAACATTATCGTGGACCAGAAACGGAACATTATCGTGGACCAGAAACGGAACATTATCGTGGACCAGAGACAGAACATTATCGTGGATCAGAGACAGAACATTATCGTGGACCAGAGACGGAATATTATCATGGACCAGAGACAGAACATTACAGTGAAACCTAAACAGAACATTATCGTTGACCAGAAACGGAACATTATCGTGAAACCGAGCATTATCGTGGACCAGAAACACAAAATTATCGTGGACCAGAAATGGAACATTACCGTGAAACAGAAACACAACATTATCGTGGAACAGAGACGGAACATTACCGTGAAACCGAACATTACCGTGGACCAGAGACAGAACATTACCGTGGACCAGAGACAGAACATTACCGTGAAACCGAAACAGAACATTATCGTGGACCAGAAACGGAACATTACCGTGAAACAGAAACACAACATTATCGTGGACCAGAGACGGAACATTACCGTGGACCAGAAATGGAACATTACCGTGAAACCGAACATTATCGTGGACCAGAAACGGAACATTACCGTGAAACCGAACATTATCGTCGACCAGAAATCGAACATTATCGTGGACCAGAGACAGAACACTACCGTGGACCAGAAATGGAACATTACCGTGAAACCAAACATTACCATGGACCAGATACGGAACATTACCGTGGACCAGAAACAGAAAATTACCATGGACCAGAGACAGAACATTACCGTGAAACGGAAACAGAACATTACCGTGAAACTGAAACAGAACATTATAGTGGACCAGAAACGGAACATTACCGTGAAACAGAAACACAAAATTATCGTGGACCAGAAACGGAACATTACCATGAAACAGAAACAGAACATTATCGTGGACCAAAGACGGAACATTATCGTGGACCAGAGACGGAACATTATCGTGAAACCGAACATTATCGTGGACCAGACACAGAACATAACCGTGGACCAGAGACAGAACATTACCATGAAACCGAACATTATCGTGGACCAGGAACGGAACATTACCGTGAAACAGAAACAAAAAATTATCGTGGACCAGAAACGGAACATTACCGTGATACAGAAACAGAACATTATCTTGGACCAGAGACGGAACATTACCGTGAAACCGAACATTATCGTGGACCAGAGATCGAACATTATCATGGACCAGAGACAGAACATTACCGTGGACCAGAGACAGAACATTACCGTGGACCAGAGACAGAACATTACCGTGGACCAGAGACCGAACATTACCTTGAAACCGAAAATTACCGTGGACCAGAAACAGAAAATTACCATGGACCAGAGACAGAACATTACCGTGAAACAGAACATTATCATGGACCAGAAACGGAACATTAACGTGAAACAGAAACACAACATTATCGTGGACCAGAGACGGAACATTACCGTGGACCAGAGACGGAACATTACCGTTAAACCGAAACAGAACATTATCGTGGACCAGAAACGGAACATTACCGTGAAACCGAAACAGAACATTATCGTGGACCAGACACGGAACATTACCGTGAAACCGAACATTATCGTGGACCAGAGATCGAACATTACCGTGGACCAGAGACAGAACATTACCGTGGACCAGAGACAGAACATTACCGTGGACCAGAGACCGAACTTTACCTTGAAACCGAACATTACCCTGGACCAGAGACGGAACATTACCATGGACCAGAGACAGAACCATATCGTGAAACAGAACATTATCATGGACCAGAAACGGAACATTACCGTGAAACAGAAACAGAACATTATCGTGTACCAGAAACGGAACATTACCGTGAAACCGAAACAGAAGATTATCGTGGACCAGAAACGGAACATTACCGTGAAACAGAAACACAACATTACCGTGGACCAGAGACAGAACATTACCGTGGACCAGAGACCGAACATTACCTTGAAACCGAAAATTACCGTGGACCAGAAACAGAAAATTACCATGGACCAGAGACAGAACATTACCGTGAAACAGAACATTATCATGGACCAGAAACGGAACATTAACGTGAAACAGAAACACAACATTATCGTGGACCAGAGACGGAACATTACCGTGGACCAGAGACGGAACATTACCGTTAAACCGAAACAGAACATTATCGTGGACCAGAAACGGAACATTACCGTGAAACCGAAACAGAACATTATCGTGGACCAGACACGGAACATTACCGTGAAACCGAACATTATCGTGGACCAGAGATCGAACATTACCGTGGACCAGAGACAGAACATTACCGTGGACCAGAGACAGAACATTACCGTGGACCAGAGACCGAACTTTACCTTGAAACCGAACATTACCCTGGACCAGAGACAGAACATTACCATGGACCAGAGACAGAACCATATCGTGAAACAGAACATTATCGTGGACCAGAAACGGAACATTACCGTGAAACAGAAACAGAACATTATCGTGGACCAGAAACGGAACATTACCGTGAAACAGAAACACAACATTACCGTGGACCAGAGACAGAACATTACCTTGAAACCAAAACAGAACATTATCGTGGACCAGAAACGGAACATTATCGTGGACCAGAGACAGAACATTACCGTGAAACCGAAACAGAACATTATCGTGGACCAGAAACGGAACATTATCGTGGACCAGAAACGGAACATTATCGTGGACCAGAGACAGAACATTATCGTGGATCAGAGACAGAACATTATCGTGGACCAGAGACGGAATATTATCATGGACCAGAGACAGAACATTACAGTGAAACCTAAACAGAACATTATCGTTGACCAGAAACGGAACATTATCGTGAAACCGAGCATTATCGTGGACCAGAAACACAAAATTATCGTGGACCAGAAATGGAACATTACCGTGAAACAGAAACACAACATTATCGTGGAACAGAGACGGAACATTACCGTGAAACCGAACATTACCGTGGACCAGAGACAGAACATTACCGTGGACCAGAGACAGAACATTACCGTGAAACCGAAACAGAACATTATCGTGGACCAGAAACGGAACATTACCGTGAAACAGAAACACAACATTATCGTGGACCAGAGACGGAACATTACCGTGGACCAGAAATGGAACATTACCGTGAAACCGAACATTATCGTGGACCAGAAACGGAACATTACCGTGAAACCGAACATTATCGTCGACCAGAAATCGAACATTATCGTGGACCAGAGACAGAACACTACCGTGGACCAGAAATGGAACATTACCGTGAAACCAAACATTACCATGGACCAGATACGGAACATTACCGTGGACCAGAAACAGAAAATTACCATGGACCAGAGACAGAACATTACCGTGAAACGGAAACAGAACATTACCGTGAAACTGAAACAGAACATTATAGTGGACCAGAAACGGAACATTACCGTGAAACAGAAACACAAAATTATCGTGGACCAGAAACGGAACATTACCATGAAACAGAAACAGAACATTATCGTGGACCAAAGACGGAACATTATCGTGGACCAGAGACGGAACATTATCGTGAAACCGAACATTATCGTGGACCAGACACAGAACATAACCGTGGACCAGAGACAGAACATTACCATGAAACCGAACATTATCGTGGACCAGGAACGGAACATTACCGTGAAACAGAAACAAAAAATTATCGTGGACCAGAAACGGAACATTACCGTGATACAGAAACAGAACATTATCTTGGACCAGAGACGGAACATTACCGTGAAACCGAACATTATCGTGGACCAGAGATCGAACATTATCATGGACCAGAGACAGAACATTACCGTGGACCAGAGACAGAACATTACCGTGGACCAGAGACAGAACATTACCGTGGACCAGAGACCGAACATTACCTTGAAACCGAAAATTACCGTGGACCAGAAACAGAAAATTACCATGGACCAGAGACAGAACATTACCGTGAAACAGAACATTATCATGGACCAGAAACGGAACATTAACGTGAAACAGAAACACAACATTATCGTGGACCAGAGACGGAACATTACCGTGGACCAGAGACGGAACATTACCGTTAAACCGAAACAGAACATTATCGTGGACCAGAAACGGAACATTACCGTGAAACCGAAACAGAACATTATCGTGGACCAGACACGGAACATTACCGTGAAACCGAACATTATCGTGGACCAGAGATCGAACATTACCGTGGACCAGAGACAGAACATTACCGTGGACCAGAGACAGAACATTACCGTGGACCAGAGACCGAACTTTACCTTGAAACCGAACATTACCCTGGACCAGAGACGGAACATTACCATGGACCAGAGACAGAACCATATCGTGAAACAGAACATTATCATGGACCAGAAACGGAACATTACCGTGAAACAGAAACAGAACATTATCGTGTACCAGAAACGGAACATTACCGTGAAACCGAAACAGAAGATTATCGTGGACCAGAAACGGAACATTACCGTGAAACAGAAACACAACATTACCGTGGACCAGAGACAGAACATTACCTTGAAACCAAAACAGAACATTATCGTGGACCAGAAACGGAACATTATCGTGGACCAGAGACAGAACATTACCGTGAAACCGAAACAGAACATTATCGTGGACCAGAAACGGAACATTATCGTGGACCAGAGACAGAACATTATCGTGGACCAGAGACAGAACATTATCGTGGATCAGAGACAGAACATTATCGTGGACCAGAGACGGAATATTATCATGGACCAGAGACAGAACATTACAGTGAAACCTAAACAGAACATTATCGTTGACCAGAAACGGAACATTATCGTGGACCAGAGACAGAACATTACAGTGAAACCTAAACAGAACATTATCGTTGACCAGAAACGGAACATTATCGTGAAACCGAGCATTATCGTGGACCAGAAACACAAAATTATCGTGGACCAGAAATGGAACATTACCGTGAAACAGAAACACAACATTATCGTGGAACAGAGACGGAACATTACCGTGAAACCGAACATTACCGTGGACCAGAGACAGAACATTACCGTGGACCAGAGACAGAACATTACCGTGAAACCGAAACAGAACATTATCGTGGACCAGAAACGGAACATTACCGTGAAACAGAAACACAACATTATCGTGGACCAGAGACGGAACATTACCGTGGACCAGAAATGGAACATTACCGTGAAACCGAACATTATCGTGGACCAGAAACGGAACATTACCGTGAAACCGAACATTATCGTCGACCAGAAATCGAACATTATCGTGGACCAGAGACAGAACATTACCGTGGACAAGAAATGGAACATTACCGTGAAACCAAACATTACCATGGACCAGATACGGAACATTACCGTGGACCAGAAACAGAAAATTACCATGGACCAGAGACAGAACATTACCGTGAAACAGAACATTATCATGGACCAGAAACGGAACATTACCGTGAAACAGAAACACAACATTATCGTGGACCAGAGACGGAACATTACTGTGGACCAGAGACGGAACATTACCGTGGACCAGAACATTACCGTGGACCAGAACATTACCGTGAAACCGAACATTATCGTGAAACCGAGCATTATCGTGGACCAGAGACCGAACATTACCGTGAAACCGAACATTACCGTGGACCAGAGACCAAACATTACCATGAAACCGAAACAGAACATTATCGTGGACCAGAAACGGAACATTACCGTGAAACAGAAAAACAACATTATCGTGGACCAGAAACGGAACATTACCGTGAAACAGAAACAGAACATTACCGTGAAACAGAAACACAACATTATAGTGGACCAGAAACGGAACATTACCGTGAAACAGAAACAGAACATTAGCGTGGACCAGAGACAGAACATTACCGTGAACCAGAGACAGAACATTACCGTGAAACAGAAACGCAACATTACCGTGGACCAGAGACAGAACATTACCGTGAAACGGAAACAGAACATTACCGTGAAACCGAAACAGAACATTATCGTGGACCAGAAACGGAACATTATCGTGGACCAAAGACGGAACATTATCGTGGACCAGAAACGGAATATTACCGTGAAATAGAAACACAAAATTATCGTGGACCAGAAACGGAACATTACCGTGAACTAGAAACACAACATTATCGTGGACCAGAGACGGAACATTACCGTGAAACCAAACATTATCGTGGACCAGAGATCGAACATTACCGTGGACCAGAGACAGAACATTACCGTGGACCAGAGACAGAACATTACCGTGGACCAGAGACAGAACATTACTGTGGACCAGAGACCGAACTTTACCTTGAAACCGAACGTTACCGTGGACCAGAGACAGAACATTACCATGGACCAGAGACAGAACATTACCATGAAACAGAACATTATCATGGACCAGAAACGGAACATTACCGTGAAACAGAAACACAACATTATCGTGGACCAGAGAAAGAACATTACCGTGGACCAGAGACGGAACATTACCGTGAAACCGAACATTATCGTGGACCAGACACAGAACATTACCATGAAACCGAAACAGAACATTATCGTGGACCAGAAACGGAACATTACCGTGAAACAGAAAAACAACATTACCGTGGACCAGAGACAGAACATTACCTTGAAACCAAAACAGAACATTATCGTGGACCAGAAAAGGAACATTATCGTGGACCAGAGACAGAACATTACCGTGAAATCGAAACAGAACATTATCGTGGACCAGAAACGGAACATTATCGTGGACCAGAGACAGAACATTATCGTGGATCAGAGACAGAACATTACCGTGGACCAGAGACGGAACATTACCGTTAAACCGAAACAGAACATTATCGTGGACCAGAAACGGAACATTACCGTGAAACCGAAACAGAACATTATCGTGGACCAGACACGGAACATTACCGTGAAACCGAACATTATCGTGGACCAGAGATCGAACATTACCGTGGACCAGAGACAGAACATTACCGTGGACCAGAGACAGAACATTACCGTGGACCAGAGACCGAACTTTACCTTGAAACCGAACATTACCCTGGACCAGAGACAGAACATTACCATGGACCAGAGACAGAACCATATCGTGAAACAGAACATTATCATGGACCAGAAACGGAACATTACCGTGAAACAGAAACAGAACATTATCGTGGACCAGAAACGGAACAATACCGTGAAACCGAAACAGAAGATTATCGTGGACCAGAAACGGAACATTACCGTGAAACAGAAACACAACATTACCGTGGACCAGAGACAGAACATTACCTTGAAACCAAAACAGAACATTATCGTGGACCAGAAACGGAACATTATCGTGGACCAGAGACAGAACATTACTGTGAAACCGAAACAGAACATTATCGTGGACCAGAAACGGAACATTATCGTGGACCAGAGACAGAACATTATCGTGGATCAGAGACAGAACATTATCGTGGACCAGAGACGGAATATTATCATGGACCAGAGACAGAACATTACAGTGAAACCTAAACAGAACATTATCGTTGACCAGAAACGGAACATTATCGTGAAACCGAGCATTATCGTGGACCAGAAACACAAAATTATCGTGGACCAGAAATGGAACATTACCGTGAAACAGAAACAACATTATCGTGGAACAGAGACGGAACATTACCGTGAAACCGAACATTACCGTGGACCAGAGACAGAACATTACCATGAAACCGAAACAGAACATTATCGTGGACCAGAAACGGAACATTACCGTGAAACAGAAACACAAAATTATCGTGGACCAGAAACGGAACATTACCGTGAAACAGAAACAGAACATTATCGTGGACCAGAGACGGAACATTACCGTGAAACCGAACATTATCGTGGACCAGAGATCGAACATTACCGTGGACCAGAGACAGAACATTATCGTGGACCAGAGAAGGAACATTACCGTGGACCAGAGACGGAACATTACCGTGAAACCGAAACAGAATATTATCGTGGACCAGAAACGGAACATTACCGTGAAACCGAAACAGAACATTATCGTGGACCAGAGACAGAATATTACCGTGAAACAGAAACAAAATTATCGTGGACCAGAAACGGAACATTACCGTGAAACAGAAACACAACATTATCGTGGACCAGAGCCGGAACATTACCGTGAAACCGAACATTACCGTGGACCAGAGACAGAACATTACCGTGAAACCGAAACAGAACATTATCGTGGACCAGAAACGGAACATTACCGTGAAACCGAACATTATCGTGGACCAGACACAGAACATTACCGTGGACCAGAGACAGAACATTACCGTGAAACCGAAACAGAACATTATCGTGGACCAGAAACGGAACATTACCGTGAAACAGAAACACAACATTATCGTGGACCAGAGACGGAACATTACCGTGAAACCGAACATTATCGTGGACCAGAGATCGAACATTACCGTGGACAGGAGACAGAACATTACCGTGGACCAGAGACAGAACATTTCCGTGGACCAGAGACAGAACATTTCCGTGGATTAGAGACAGAACATTACCGTGGACCAGAGACAGAACATTACTGTGGACCAGAGACCGAACTTTACCTTGAAACCGAACATTACCGTGGACCAGAGACAGAATATTACCATGGACCAGAGACAGAACATTACCATGAAACAGAACATTATCATGGACCAGAAACGGAACATTACCGTGAAACAGAAAAACAACATTATCGTGGACCAGAGACGGAACATTATCGTGGACCAGAAACGGAACATTATCGTGAAACCGAACATTATCATGGACCAGAGACGGAACATTACCGTGAAACAGAAACACAACATTACCGTGGTCCAGAGACAGAACATTACCGTGAAACGGAAACAGAACATTACCGTGAAACCGAAACAGAACATTATAGTGGACCAGAAATGGAACATTACCGTGAAACAGAAACACAAAATTATCGTGGACCAGAAACGGAACATTACCATGAAACAGAAACAGAACATTATCGTGGACCAAAGACGGAACATTATCGTGGACCAGAGACGGAACATTATCGTGAAACCGAACATTATCGTGGACCAGACACAGAACATTACCGTGGACCAGAGACAGAACATTACCATGAAACCGAACATTATCGTGGACCAGGAACGGAACATTATCGTGAAACAGAAACAAAAAATTATCGTGGACCAGAAACGGAACATTACCGTGATACAGAAACAGAACATTATCTTGGACCAGAAACGGAACATTACCGTGAAACAGAAAAACAACATTATCGTGGACCAGAGACGGAACATTATCGTGGACCAGAAACGGAACATTATCGTGAAACCGAACATTATCGTGGACCAGAGACGGAACATTACCGTGAAACAGAAACACAACATTACCGTGGTCCAGAGACAGAACATTACCGTGAAACGGAAACAGAACATTACCGTGAAACTGAAACAGAACATTATAGTGGACCAGAAATGGAACATTACCGTGAAACAGAAACACAAAATTATCGTGGACCAGAAACGGAACATTACCATGAAACAGAAACAGAACATTATCGTGGACCAAAGACGGAACATTATCGTGGACCAGAGACGGAACATTATCGTGAAACCGAACATTATCGTGGACCAGACACAGAACATAACCGTGGACCAGAGACAGAACATTACCATGAAACCGAACATTATCGTGGACCAGGAACGGAACATTACCGTGAAACAGAAACAAAAAATTATCGTGGACCAGAAACGGAACATTACCGTGATACAGAAACAGAACATTATCTTGGACCAGAGACGGAACATTACCGTGAAACCGAACATTATCGTGGACCAGAGATCGAACATTATCATGGACCAGAGACAGAACATTACCGTGGACCAGAGACAGAACATTACCGTGGACCAGAGACAGAACATTACCGTGGACCAGAGACCGAACATTACCTTGAAACGGAAAATTACCGTGGACCAGAAACAGAAAATTACCATGGACCAGAGACAGAACATTACCGTGAAACAGAACATTATCATGGACCAGAAACGGAACATTAACGTGAAACAGAAACACAACATTATCGTGGACCAGAGACGGAACATTACCGTGGACCAGAGACGGAACATTACCGTTAAACCGAAACAGAACATTATCGTGGACCAGAAACGGAACATTACCGTGAAACCGAAACAGAACATTATCGTGGACCAGACACGGAACATTACCGTGAAACCGAACATTATCGTGGACCAGAGATCGAACATTACCGTGGACCAGAGACAGAACATTACCGTGGACCAGAGACAGAACATTACCGTGGACCAGAGACCGAACTTTACCTTGAAACCGAACATTACCCTGGACCAGAGACAGAACATTACCGTGGACCAGAGACCGAACATTACCTTGAAACCGAACATTATCGTGGACCAGAGACAGAACATTACCATGAAACCGAAACAGAACATTATCGTGGACCAGAAACGGAACATTACCGTGAAACAGAAACACAAAATTATCGTGGACCAGAAACGGAACATTACCGTGAAACAGAAAAACAACATTATCGTGGACCAGAGACGGAACATTATCGTGGACCAGAAACGGAACATTATCGTGAAACCGAACATTATCATGGACCAGAGACGGAACATTACCGTGAAACAGAAACACAACATTACCGTGGTCCAGAGACAGAACATTACCGTGAAACGGAAACAGAACATTACCGTGAAACCGAAACAGAACATTATAGTGGACCAGAAACGGAACATTACCGTGAAACAGAAACACAAAATTATCGTGGACCAGAAACGGAACATTACCATGAAACAGAAACAGAACATTATCGTGGACCAAAGACGGAACATTATCGTGGACCAGAGACGGAACATTATCGTGAAACCGAACATTATCGTGGACCAGACACAGAACATTACCGTGGACCAGAGACAGAACATTACCATGAAACCGAACATTATCGTGGACCAGGAACGGAACATTACCGTGAAACAGAAACAAAAAATTATTGTGGACCAGAAACGGAACATTACCGTGATACAGAAACAGAACATTATCTTGGACCAGAAACGGAACATTACCGTGAAACAGAAAAACAACATTATCGTGGACCAGAGACGGAACATTATCGTGGACCAGAAACGGAACATTATCGTGAAACCGAACATTATCGTGGACCAGAGACGGAACATTACCGTGAAACAGAAACACAACATTACCGTGGTCCAGAGACAGAACATTACCGTGAAACGGAAACAGAACATTACCGTGAAACTGAAACAGAACATTATAGTGGACCAGAAACGGAACATTACCGTGAAACAGAAACACAAAATTATCGTGGACCAGAAACGGAACATTACCATGAAACAGAAACAGAACATTATCGTGGACCAAAGACGGAACATTATCGTGGACCAGAGACGGAACATTATCGTGAAACCGAACATTATCGTGGACCAGACACAGAAAATAACCGTGGACCAGAGACAGAACATTACCATGAAACCGAACATTATCGTGGACCAGGAACGGAACATTACCGTGAAACAGAAACAAAAAATTATCGTGGACCAGAAACGGAACATTACCGTGATACAGAAACAGAACATTATCTTGGACCAGAGACGGAACATTACCGTGAAACCGAACATTATCGTGGACCAGAGATCGAACATTATCATGGACCAGAGACAGAACATTACCGTGGACCAGAGACAGAACATTACCGTGGACCAGAGACAGAACATTACCGTGGACCAGAGACCGAACATTACCTTGAAACCGAAAATTACCGTGGACCAGAAACAGAAAATTACCATGGACCAGAGACAGAACATTACCGTGAAACAGAACATTATCATGGACCAGAAACGGAACATTAACGTGAAACAGAAACACAACATTATCGTGGACCAGAGACGGAACATTACCGTGGACCAGAGACGGAACATTACCGTTAAACCGAAACAGAACATTATCGTGGACCAGAAACGGAACATTACCGTGAAACCGAAACAGAACATTATCGTGGACCAGACACGGAACATTACCGTGAAACCGAACATTATCGTGGACCAGAGATCGAACATTACCGTGGACCAGAGACAGAACATTACCGTGGACCAGAGACAGAACATTACCGTGGACCAGAGACCGAACTTTACCTTGAAACCGAACATTACCCTGGACCAGAGACAGAACATTACCATGGACCAGAGACAGAACCATATCGTGAAACAGAACATTATCATGGACCAGAAACGGAACATTACCGTGAAACAGAAACAGAACATTATCGTGGACCAGAAACGGAACATTACCGTGAAACCGAAACAGAAGATTATCGTGGACCAGAAACGGAACATTACCGTGAAACAGAAACACAACATTACCGTGGACCAGAGACAGAACATTACCTTGAAACCAAAACAGAACATTATCGTGGACCAGAAACGGAACATTATCGTGGACCAGAGACAGAACATTACCGTGAAACCGAAACAGAACATTATCGTGGACCAGAAACGGAACATTATCGTGGACCAGAGACAGAACATTATCGTGGATCAGAGACAGAACATTATCGTGGACCAGAGACGGAATATTATCATGGACCAGAGACAGAACATTACAGTGAAACCTAAACAGAACATTATCGTTGACCAGAAACGGAACATTATCGTGAAACCGAGCATTATCGTGGACCAGAAACACAAAATTATCGTGGACCAGAAATGGAACATTACCGTGAAACAGAAACACAACATTATCGTGGAACAGAGACGGAACATTACCGTGAAACCGAACATTACCGTGGACCAGAGACAGAACATTACCGTGGACCAGAGACAGAACATTACCGTGAAACCGAAACAGAACATTATCGTGGACCAGAAACGGAACATTACCGTGAAACAGAAACACAACATTATCGTGGACCAGAGACGGAACATTACCGTGGACCAGAAATGGAACATTACCGTGAAACCGAACATTATCGTGGACCAGAAACGGAACATTACCGTGAAACCGAACATTATCGTCGACCAGAAATCGAACATTATCGTGGACCAGAGACAGAACATTACCGTGGACCAGAAATGGAACATTACCGTGAAACCAAACATTACCATGGACCAGAAACGGAACATTACCGTGAAACAGAAACACAACATTATCGTGGACCAGAGACGGAACATTACTGTGGACCAGAGACGGAACATTACCGTGGACCAGAACATTACCGTGGACCAGAACATTACCGTGAAACCGAACATTATCGTGAAACCGAGCATTATCGTGGACCAGAGACCGAACATTACCGTGAAACCGAACATTACCGTGGACCAGAGACCAAACATTACCATGAAACCGAAACAGAACATTATCGTGGACCAGAAACGGAACATTACCGTGAAACAGAAACACAACATTATCGTGGACCAGAAACGGAACATTACCGTGAAACAGAAACAGAACATTACCGTGAAACAGAAACACAACATTATAGTAGACCAGAAACGGAACATTACCGTGAAACAGAAACAGAACATTAGCGTGGACCAGAGACAGAACATTACCGTGAACCAGAGACAGAACATTACCGTGAAACAGAAACGCAACATTACCGTGGACCAGAGACAGAACATTACCGTGAAACGGAAACAGAACATTACCGTGAAACCGAAACAGAACATTATCGTGGACCAGAAACGGAACATTATCGTGGACCAAAGACGGAACATTATCGTGGACCAGAGACGGAACATTACCGTGAAACCGAACATTATCGTGGACCAGACACAGAACATTACCGCGGACCAGAGACAGAACATTACCGTGAAACCGAAACAGAACATTATCGTGGACCAGAAACGGAACATTATCATGGACCATAGACAGAACATTATCGTGGACCAAAGACGGAACATTATCGTGGACCAGAAACGGAACATTACCGTGAAATAGAAACACAAAATTATCGTGGACCAGAAACGGAACATTACCGTGAACTAGAAACACAACATTATCGTGGACCAGAGACGGAACATTACCGTGAAACCAAACATTATCGTGGACCAGAGATCGAACATTACCGTGGACCAGAGACAGAACATTACCGTGGACCAGAGACAGAACATTACCGTGGACCAGAGACAGAACATTACTGTGGACCAGAGACCGAACTTTACCTTGAAACCGAACTTTACCGTGGACCAGAGACAGAACATTACCATGGACCAGAGACAGAACATTACCATGAAACAGAACATTATCATGGACCAGAAACGGAACATTACCGTGAAACAGAAACACAACATTATCGTGGACCAGAGAAAGAACATTACCGTGGACCAGAGACGGAACATTACCGTGAAACCGAACATTATCGTGGACCAGACACAGAACATTACCATGAAACCGAAACAGAACATTATCGTGGACCAGAAACGGAACATTACCGTGAAACAGAAAAACAACATTACCGTGGACCAGAGACAGAACATTACCTTGAAACCAAAACAGAACATTATCGTGGACCAGAAAAGGAACATTATCGTGGACCAGAGACAGAACATTACCGTGAAACCGAAACAGAACATTATCGTGGACCAGAAACGGAACATTATCGTGGACCAGAGACAGAACATTATCGTGGATCAGAGACAGAACATTACCGTGGACCAGAGACGGAACATTACCGTTAAACCGAAACAGAACATTATCGTGGACCAGAAACGGAACATTACCGTGAAACCGAAACAGAACATTATCGTGGACCAGACACGGAACATTACCGTGAAACCGAACATTATCGTGGACCAGAGATCGAACATTACCGTGGACCAGAGACAGAACATTACCGTGGACCAGAGACAGAACATTACCGTGGACCAGAGACCGAACTTTACCTTGAAACCGAACATTACCCTGGACCAGAGACAGAACATTACCATGGACCAGAGACAGAACCATATCGTGAAACAGAACATTATCATGGACCAGAAACGGAACATTACCGTGAAACAGAAACAGAACATTATCGTGGACCAGAAACGGAACAATACCGTGAAACCGAAACAGAAGATTATCGTGGACCAGAAACGGAACATTACCGTGAAACAGAAACACAACATTACCGTGGACCAGAGACAGAACATTACCTTGAAACCAAAACAGAACATTATCGTGGACCAGAAACGGAACATTATCGTGGACCAGAGACAGAACATTACTGTGAAACCGAAACAGAACATTATCGTGGACCAGAAACGGAACATTATCGTGGACCAGAGACAGAACATTATCGTGGATCAGAGACAGAACATTATCGTGGACCAGAGACGGAATATTATCATGGACCAGAGACAGAACATTACAGTGAAACCTAAACAGAACATTATCGTTGACCAGAAACGGAACATTACCGTGAAACCGAGCATTATCGTGGACCAGAAACACAAAATTATCGTGGACCAGAAATGGAACATTACCGTGAAACAGAAACACAACATTATCGTGGAACAGAGACGGAACATTACCGTGAAACCGAACATTACCGTGGACCAGAGACAGAACATTACCATGAAACCGAAACAGAACATTATCGTGGACCAGAAACGGAACATTACCGTGAAACAGAAACACAAAATTATCGTGGACCAGAAACGGAACATTACCGTGAAACAGAAACAGAACATTATCGTGGACCAGAGACGGAACATCACCGTGAAACCGAACATTATCGTGGACCAGAGATCGAACATTACCGTGGACCAGAGACAGAACATTATCGTGGACCAGAGAAGGAACATTACCGTGGACCAGAGACGGAACATTACCGTGAAACCGAAACAGAATATTATCGTGGACCAGAAACGGAACATTACCGTGAAACCGAAACAGAACATTATCGTGGACCAGAAACGGAACATTATCGTGGACCAGAGACAGAACATTACCGTGAAACCGAAACAGAACATTATCGTGGACCAGAAACGGAACATTATCGTGGACCAGAGACAGAACATTATCGTGGATCAGAGACAGAACATTATCGTGGACCAGAGACGGAATATTATCATGGACCAGAGACAGAACATTACAGTGAAACCTAAACAGAACATTATCGTTGACCAGAAACGGAACATTATCGTGAAACCGAGCATTATCGTGGACCAGAAACACAAAATTATCGTGGACCAGAAATGGAACATTACCGTGGACCAGAGACAGAACATTACCGTGGACCAGAGACAGAACATTACCGTGAAACCGAAACAGAACATTATCGTGGACCAGAAACGGAACATTACCGTGAAACAGAAACACAACATTATCGTGGACCAGAGACGGAACATTACCGTGGACCAGAAATGGAACATTACCGTGAAACCGAACATTATCGTGGACCAGAAACGGAACATTACCGTGAAACCGAACATTATCGTCGACCAGAAATCGAACATTATCGTGGACCAGAGACAGAACATTACCGTGGACCAGAAATGGAACATTACCGTGAAACCAAACATTACCATGGACCAGATACGGAACATTACCGTGGACCAGAAACAGAAAATTACCATGGACCAGAGACAGAACATTACCGTGAAACAGAACATTATCATGGACCAGAAACGGAACATTACCGTGAAACAGAAACACAACATTATCGTGGACCAGAGACGGAACATTACTGTGGACCAGAGACGGAACATTACCGTGGACCAGAACATTACCGTGGACCAGAACATTACCGTGAAACCGAACATTATCGTGAAACCGAGCATTATCGTGGACCAGAGACCGAACATTACCGTGAAACCGAACATTACCGTGGACCAGAGACCAAACATTACCATGAAACCGAAACAGAACATTATCGTGGACCAGAAACGGAACATTACCGTGAAACAGAAACAGAACATTATCGTGGACCAGAAACGGAACATTATCATGGACCATAGACAGAACATTATCGTAGACCAAAGACGGAACATTATCGTGGACCAGAAACGGAACATTACCGTGAAATAGAAACACAAAATTATCGTGGACCAGAAACGGAACATTACCGTGAACTAGAAACACAACATTATCGTGGACCAGAGACGGAACATTACCGTGAAACCAAACATTATCGTGGACCAGAGATCGAACATTACCGTGGACCAGAGACAGAACATTACCGTGGACCAGAGACAGAACATTACCGTGGACCAGAGACAGAACATTACTGTGGACCAGAGACCGAACTTTACCTTGAAACCGAACGTTACCGTGGACCAGAGACAGAACATTACCATGGACCAGAGACAGAACATTACCATGAAACAGAACATTATCATGGACCAGAAACGGAACATTACCGTGAAACAGAAACACAACATTATCGTGGACCAGAGAAAGAACATTACCGTGGACCAGAGACGGAACATTACCGTGAAACCGAACATTATCGTGGACCAGACACAGAACATTACCATGAAACCGAAACAGAACATTATCGTGGACCAGAAACGGAACATTACCGTGAAACAGAAAAACAACATTACCGTGGACCAGAGACAGAACATTACCTTGAAACCAAAACAGAACATTATCGTGGACCAGAAAAGGAACATTATCGTGGACCAGAGACAGAACATTACCGTGAAACCGAAACAGAACATTATCGTGGACCAGAAACGGAACATTATCGTGGACCAGAGACAGAACATTATCGTGGATCAGAGACAGAACATTACCGTGGACCAGAGACGGAACATTACCGTTAAACCGAAACAGAACATTATCGTGGACCAGAAACGGAACATTACCGTGAAACCGAAACAGAACATTATCGTGGACCAGACACGGAACATTACCGTGAAACCGAACATTATCGTGGACCAGAGATCGAACATTACCGTGGACCAGAGACAGAACATTACCGTGGACCAAAGACAGAACATTACCGTGGACCAGAGACCGAACTTTACCTTGAAACCGAACATTACCCTGGACCAGAGACAGAACATTACCATGGACCAGAGACAGAACCATATCGTGAAACAGAACATTATCATGGACCAGAAACGGAACATTACCGTGAAACAGAAACAGAACATTATCGTGGACCAGAAACGGAACAATACCGTGAAACCGAAACAGAAGATTATCGTGGACCAGAAACGGAACATTACCGTGAAACAGAAACACAACATTACCGTGGACCAGAGACAGAACATTACCTTGAAACCAAAACAGAACATTATCGTGGACCAGAAACGGAACATTATCGTGGACCAGAGACAGAACATTACTGTGAAACCGAAACAGAACATTATCGTGGACCAGAAACGGAACATTATCGTGGACCAGAGACAGAACATTATCGTGGATCAGAGACAGAACATTATCGTGGACCAGAGACGGAATATTATCATGGACCAGAGACAGAACATTACAGTGAAACCTAAACAGAACATTATCGTTGACCAGAAACGGAACATTATCGTGAAACCGAGCATTATCGTGGACCAGAAACACAAAATTATCGTGGACCAGAAATGGAACATTACCGTGAAACAGAAACACAACATTATCGTGGAACAGAGACGGAACATTACCGTGAAACCGAACATTACCGTGGACCAGAGACAGAACATTACCATGAAACCGAAACAGAACATTATCGTGGACCAGAAACGGAACATTACCGTGAAACAGAAACACAAAATTATCGTGGACCAGAAACGGAACATTACCGTGAAACAGAAACAGAACATTATCGTGGACCAGAGACGGAACATTACCGTGAAACCGAACATTATCGTGGACCAGAGATCGAACATTACCGTGGACCAGAGACAGAACATTATCGTGGACCAGAGAAGGAACATTACCGTGGACCAGAGACGGAACATTACCGTGAAACCGAAACAGAATATTATCGTGGACCAGAAACGGAACATTACCGTGAAACCGAAACAGAACATTATCGTGGACCAGAGACAGAATATTACCGTGGACCAGAGACAGAACATTACCGTGGACCAGAGACAGAACATTACCGTGGACCAGAGACCGAACATTACCTTGAAACCGAACATTATCGTGGACCAGAGACAGAACATTACCATGAAACCGAAACAGAACATTATCGTGGACCAGAAACGGAACATTACCGTGAAACAGAAACACAAAATTATCGTGGACCAGAAACGGAACATTACCGTGAAACAGAAACACAACATTATCGTGGACCAGAGCCGGAACATTACCGTGAAACCAAACATTATCGTGGACCAGAGATCGAACATTACCGTGGACCAGAGACAGAACATTACCGTGGACCAGAGACAGAACATTACCGTGAAACCGAAACAGAACATTATCGTGGACCAGAAACGGAACATTACCGTGAAACCGAACATTATCGTGGACCAGACACAGAACATTACCGTGGACCAGAGACAGAACATTACCGTGAAACCGAAACAGAACATTATCGTGGACCAGAAACGGAACATTACCGTGAAACAGAAACACAACATTATCGTGGACCAGAGACGGAACATTACCGTGAAACCGAACATTATCGTGGACCAGAGATCGAACATTACCGTGGACAGGAGACAGAACATTACCGTGGACCAGAGACAGAACATTTCCGTGGACCAGAGACAGAACATTTCCTTGGATTAGAGACAGAACATTACCGTGGACCAGAGACAGAACATTACTGTGGACCAGAGACCGAACTTTACCTTGAAACCGAACATTACCGTGGACCAGAGACAGAATATTACCATGGACCAGAGACAGAACATTACCATGAATCAGAACATTATCATGGACCAGAAACGGAACATTACCGTGAAACAGAAAAACAACATTATCGTGGACCAGAGACGGAACATTATCGTGGACCAGAAACGGAACATTATCGTGAAACCGAACATTATCATGGACCAGAGACGGAACATTACCGTGAAACAGAAACACAACATTACCGTGGTCCAGAGACAGAACATTACCGTGAAACGGAAACAGAACATTACCGTGAAACCGAAACAGAACATTATAGTGGACCAGAAACGGAACATTACCGTGAAACAGAAACACAAAATTATCGTGGACCAGAAACGGAACATTACCATGAAACAGAAACAGAACATTATCGTGGACCAAAGACGGAACATTATCGTGGACCAGAGACGGAACATTATCGTGAAACCGAACATTATCGTGGACCAAAGACGGAACATTATCGTGGACCAGAGACGGAACATTATCGTGAAACCGAACATTATCGTGGACCAGACACAGAACATTACCGTGGACCAGAGACAGAACATTACCATGAAACCGAACATTATCGTGGACCAGGAACGGAACATTACCGTGAAACAGAAACAAAAAATTATCGTGGACCAGAAATGGAACATTACCGTGATACAGAAACAGAACATTATCTTGGACCAGAAACGGAACATTACCGTGAAACAGAAAAACAACATTATCGTGGACCAGAGACGGAACATTATCGTGGACCAGAAACGGAACATTATCGTGAAACCGAACATTATCGTGGACCAGAGACGGAACATTACCGTGAAACAGAAACACAACATTACCGTGGTCCAGAGACAGAACATTACCGTGAAACGGAAACAGAACATTACCGTGAAACTGAAACAGAACATTATAGTGGACCAGAAACGGAACATTACCGTGAAACAGAAACACAAAATTATCGTGGACCAGAAACGGAACATTACCATGAAACAGAAACAGAACATTATCGTGGACCAAAGACGGAACATTATCGTGGACCAGAGACGGAACATTATCGTGAAACCGAACATTATCGTGGACCAGACACAGAACATAACCGTGGACCAGAGACAGAACATTACCATGAAACCGAACATTATCGTGGACCAGGAACGGAACATTACCGTGAAACAGAAACAAAAAATTATCGTGGACCAGAAACGGAACATTACCGTGATACAGAAACAGAACATTATCTTGGACCAGAGACGGAACATTACCGTGAAACCGAACATTATCGTGGACCAGAGATCGAACATTATCATGGACCAGAGACAGAACATTACCGTGGACCAGAGACAGAACATTACCGTGGACCAGAGACAGAACATTACCGTGGACCAGAGACCGAACATTACCTTGAAACCGAAAATTACCGTGGACCAGAAACAGAAAATTACCATGGACCAGAGACAGAACATTACCGTGAAACAGAACATTATCATGGACCAGAAACGGAACATTAACGTGAAACAGAAACACAACATTATCGTGGACCAGAGACGGAACATTACCGTGGACCAGAGACGGAACATTACCGTTAAACCGAAACAGAACATTATCGTGGACCAGAAACGGAACATTACCGTGAAACCGAAACAGAACATTATCGTGGACCAGACACGGAACATTACCGTGAAACCGAACATTATCGTGGACCAGAGATCGAACATTACCGTGGACCAGAGACAGAACATTACCGTGGACCAGAGACAGAACATTACCGTGGACCAGAGACCGAACTTTACCTTGAAACCGAACATTACCCTGGACCAGAGACAGAACATTGCCATGGACCAGAGACAGAACCATATCGTGAAACAGAACATTATCATGGACCAGAAACGGAACATTACCGTGAAACAGAAACAGAACATTATCGTGGACCAGAAACGGAACATTACCGTGAAACCGAAACAGAAGATTATCGTGGACCAGAAACGGAACATTACCGTGAAACAGAAACACAACATTACCGTGGACCAGAGACAGAACATTACCTTGAAACCAAAACAGAACATTATCGTGGACCAGAAACGGAACATTATCGTGGACCAGAGACAGAACATTACCGTGAAACCGAAACAGAACATTATCGTGGACCAGAAACGGAACATTATCGTGGACCAGAGACAGAACATTATCGTGGATCAGAGACAGAACATTATCGTGGACCAGAGACGGAATATTATCATGGACCAGAGACAGAACATTACAGTGAAACCTAAACAGAACATTATCGTTGACCAGAAACGGAACATTATCGTGAAACCGAGCATTATCGTGGACCAGAAACACAAAATTATCGTGGACCAGAAATGGAACATTACCGTGAAACAGAAACACAACATTATCGTGGAACAGAGACGGAACATTACCGTGAAACCGAACATTACCGTGGACCAGAGACAGAACATTACCGTGGACCAGAGACAGAACATTACCGTGAAACCGAAACAGAACATTATCGTGGACCAGAAACGGAACATTACCGTGAAACAGAAACACAACATTATCGTGGACCAGAGACGGAACATTACCGTGGACCAGAAATGGAACATTACCGTGAAACCGAACATTATCGTGGACCAGAAACGGAACATTACCGTGAAACCGAACATTATCGTCGACCAGAAATCGAACATTATCGTGGACCAGAGACAGAACATTACCGTGGACCAGAAATGGAACATTACCGTGAAACCAAACATTACCATGGACCAGATACGGAACATTACCGTGGACCAGAAACAGAAAATTACCATGGACCAGAGACAGAACATTACCGTGAAACAGAACATTATCATGGACCAGAAACGGAACATTACCGTGAAACAGAAACACAACATTATCGTGGACCAGAGACGGAACATTACTGTGGACCAGAGACGGAACATTACCGTGGACCAGAACATTACCGTGGACCAGAACATTACCGTGGACCAGAACATTACCGTGAAACCGAACATTATCGTGAAACCGAGCATTATCGTGGACCAGAGACCGAACATTACCGTGAAACCGAACATTACCGTGGACCAGAGACCAAACATTACCATGAAACCGAAACAGAACATTATCGTGGACCAGAAACGGAACATTACCGTGAAACAGAAACAACATTATCGTGGACCAGAAACGGAACATTACCGTGAAACAGAAACAGAACATTACCATGAAACAGAAACACAACATTATAGTAGACCAGAAACGGAACATTACCGTGAAACAGAAACAGAACATTAGCGTGGACCAGAGACAGAACATTACCGTGAACCAGAGACAGAACATTACCGTGAAACAGAAACGCAACATTACCGTGGACCAGAGACAGAACATTACCGTGAAACGGAAACAGAACATTACCGTGAAACCGAAACAGAACATTATCGTGGACCAGAAACGGAACATTATCGTGGACCAAAGACGGAACATTATCGTGGACCAGAGACGGAACATTACCGTGAAACCGAACATTATCGTGGACCAGACACAGAACATTACCGCGGACCAGAGACAGAACATTACCGTGAAACCGAAACAGAACATTATCGTGGACCAGAAACGGAACATTATCATGGACCATAGACAGAACATTATCGTGGACCAAAGACGGAACATTATCGTGGACCAGAAACGGAACATTACCGTGAAATAGAAACACAAAATTATCGTGGACCACAAACGGAACATTACCGTGAACTAGAAACACAACATTATCGTGGACCAGAGACGGAACATTACCGTGAAACCAAACATTATCGTGGACCAGAGATCGAACATTACCGTGGACCAGAGACAGAACATTACCGTGGACCAGAGACAGAACATTACCGTGGACCAGAGACAGAACATTACTGTGGACCAGAGACCGAACTTTACCTTGAAACCGAACGTTACCGTGGACCAGAGACAGAACATTACCATGGACCAGAGACAGAACATTACCATGAAACAGAACATTATCATGGACCAGAAACGGAACATTACCGTGAAACAGAAACACAACATTATCGTGGACCAGAGAAAGAACATTACCGTGGACCAGAGACGGAACATTACCGTGAAACCGAACATTATCGTGGACCAGACACAGAACATTACCATGAAACCGAAACAGAACATTATCGTGGACCAGAAACGGAACATTACCGTGAAACAGAAAAACAACATTACCGTGGACCAGAGACAGAACATTACCTTGAAACCAAAACAGAACATTATCGTGGACCAGAAAAGGAACATTATCGTGGACCAGAGACAGAATATTACCGTGAAACCGAAACAGAACATTATCGTGGACCAGAAACGGAACATTATCGTGGACCAGAGACAGAACATTATCGTGGATCAGAGACAGAACATTACCGTGGACCAGAGACGGAACATTACCGTTAAACCGAAACAGAACATTATCGTGGACCAGAAACGGAACATTACCGTGAAACCGAAACAGAACATTATCGTGGACCAGACACGGAACATTACCGTGAAACCGAACATTATCGTGGACCAGAGATCGAACATTACCGTGGACCAGAGACAGAACATTACCGTGGACCAGAGACAGAACATTACCGTGGACCAGAGACCGAACTTTACCTTGAAACCGAACATTACCCTGGACCAGAGACAGAACATTACCATGGACCAGAGACAGAACCATATCGTGAAACAGAACATTATCATGGACCAGAAACGGAACATTACCGTGAAACAGAAACAGAACATTATCGTGGACCAGAAACGGAACAATACCGTGAAACCGAAACAGAAGATTATCGTGGACCAGAAACGGAACATTACCGTGAAACAGAAACACAACATTACCGTGGACCAGAGACAGAACATTACCTTGAAACCAAAACAGAACATTATCGTGGACCAGAAACGGAACATTATCGTGGACCAGAGACAGAACATTACCGTGAAACCGAAACAGAACATTATCGTGGACCAGAAACGGAACATTATCGTGGACCAGAGACAGAACATTATCGTGGATCAGAGACAGAACATTATCGTGGACCAGAGACGGAATATTATCATGGACCAGAGACAGAACATTACAGTGAAACCTAAACAGAACATTATCGTTGACCAGAAACGGAACATTATCGTGAAACCGAGCATTATCGTGGACCAGAAACACAAAATAATCGTGGACCAGAAATGGAACATTACCGTGAAACAGAAACACAACATTATCGTGGAACAGAGACGGAACATTACCGTGAAACCGAACATTACCGTGGACCAGAGACAGAACATTACCGTGAAACCGAAACAGAACATTATCGTGGACCAGAAACGGAACATTACCGTGAAACAGAAACACAACATTATCGTGGACCAGAGACGGAACATTACCGTGGACCAGAAATGGAACATTACCGTAAAACCGAACATTATCGTGGACCAGAAACGGAACATTACCGTGAAACCGAACATTATCGTCGACCAGAAATCGAACATTATCGTGGACCAGAGACAGAACATTACCGTGGACCAGAAATGGAACATTACCGTGAAACCAAACATTACCATGGACCAGATACGGAACATTACCGTGGACCAGAAACAGAAAATTACCATGGACCAGAGACAGAACATTACCGTGAAACAGAACATTATCATGGACCAGAAACGGAACATTACCGTGAAACAGAAACACAACATTATCGTGGACCAGAGACGGAACATTACTGTGGACCAGAGACGGAACATTACCGTGGACCAGAACATTACCGTGGACCAGAACATTACCGTGGACCAGAACATTACCGTGAATCCGAACATTATCGTGGACCAGAGACCGAACATTACCGTGAAACCGAACATTACCGTGGACCAGAGACCAAACATTACCTTGAAACCGAAACAGAACATTATCGTGGACCAGAAACGGAACATTACCGTGAAACAGAAACACAACATTATCGTGGACCAGGAACGGAACATTACCGTGAAACAGAAACAGAACATTACCGTGAAACAGAAACACAACATTAGCGTGGACCAGAGACAGAACATTACCGTGAACCAGAGACAGAACATTACCGTGAAACAGAAACGCAACATTACCGTGGACCAGAGACAGAACATTACCGTGAAACGGAAACAGAACATTACCGTGAAACCGAAACAGAACATTATCGTGGACCAGAAACGGAACATTATCGTGGACCAAAGACGGAACATTATCGTGGACCAGAGACGGAACATTACCGTGAAACCGAACATTATCGTGGACCAGACACATAACATTACCGTGGACCAGAGACAGAACATTACCGTGAAACCGAAACAGAACATTATCGTGGACCAGAAACGGAACATTATCATGGACCATAGACAGAACATTATCGTGGACCAAAGACGGAACATTATCGTGGACCAGAAACGGAACATTACCGTGAAATAGAAACACAAAATTATCGTGGACCAGAAACGGAACATTACCGTGAACTAGAAACACAACATTATCGTGGACCAGAGACGGAACATTACCGTGAAACCAAACATTATCGTGGACAAGAGATCGAACATTACCGTGGACCAGAGACAGAACATTACCGTGGACCAGAGACAGAACATTACCGTGGACCAGAGACAGAACATTACTGTGGACCAGAGACCGAACTTTACCTTGAAACCGAACGTTACCGTGGACCAGAGACAGAACATTACCATGGACCAGAGACAGAACATTACCATGAAACAGAACATTATCATGGACCAGAAACGGAACATTACCGTGAAACAGAAACACAACATTATCATGGACCAGAGAAAGAACATTACCGTGGACCAGAGACGGAACATTACCGTGAAACCGAACATTATCGTGGACCAGACACAGAACATTACCATGAAACCGAAACAGAACATTATCGTGGACCAGAAACGGAACATTACCGTGAAACAGAAAAACAACATTACCGTGGACCAGAGACAGAACATTACCTTGAAACCAAAACAGAACATTATCGTGGACCAGAAAAGGAACATTATCGTGGACCAGAGACAGAACATTACCGTGAAACCGAAACAGAACATTATCGTGGACCAGAAACGGAACATTATCGTGGACCAGAGACAGAACATTATCGTGGATCAGAGACAGAACATTATCGTGGACCAGAAACGGAACATTATCATGGACCAGAGACACAACATTACCGTGAAACCTAAACAGAACATTATCGTTGACCAGAAACGGAACATTATCGTGAAACCGAACATTATAGTGGACCAGAAACACAACATTATCGTGGACCAGAAATGGAACATTACCGTGAAACAGAAACACAACATTATCGTGGACCAGAGACGGAACATTACCGTGAAACCGAACATTACCGTGGACCAGAGACAGAACATTACCGTGGACCAGAGAAAGAACATTACCGTGAAACCGAAACAGAACATTACCGTGGACCAGAACATTACCGTGAAACCGAACATTATCGTGAAACCGAACATTATCGTGGACCAGAGACCGAACATGACCGTGAAACCGAACATTACCGTGGACCAGAGACCAAACATTACCGTGAAACAGAAAAACAACATTATCGTGGACCAGAGACGGAACATTATCGTGGACCAGAAACGGAACATTATCGTGAAACCGAACATTATCGTGGACCAGAGACGGAACATTACCGTGAAACAGAAGCACAACATTATCGTCGACCAGAAACGGAACATTACCGTGAAACAGAAACAGAACATTAGCGTGGACCAGAGACAGAACATTACCGTGAAACAGAAACACAACATTATCCTGGACCAGAAACGGAACATTACCGTGAAACAGAACATTATCGTCGACCACAAATCGAACATTATCGTGGACCAGAGACAGAACATTACCGTGGACCAGAAATGGAACATTACCGTGAAACCAAACATTACCATGGACCAGATACGGAACATTACCGTGGACCAGAAACAGAAAATTACCATGGACCAGAGACAGAACATTACCGTGAAACAGAACATTATCATGGACCAGAAACGGAACATTACCGTGACACAGAAACACAACATTATCGTGGACCAGAGACGGAACATTACTGTGGACCAGAGACGGAACATTACCATGGACCAGAACATTACCGTGGACCAGAACATTACCGTGAAACCGAACATTATCGTGAAACCGAGCATTATCGTGGACCAGAGACCGAACATTACCGTGAAACCGAACATTACCGTGGACCAGAGACCAAACATTACCATGAAACCGAAACAGAACATTATCGTGGACCAGAAACGGAACATTACCGTGAAACAGAAACACAACATTATCGTGGACCAGAAACGGAACATTACCGTGAAACAGAAACAGAACATTACCGTGAAACAGAAACACAACATTAGCGTGGACCAGAGACAGAACATTACCGTGAACCAGAGACAGAACATTACCGTGAAACAGAAACGCAACATTACCGTGGACCAGAGACAGAACATTACCGTGAAACGGAAACAGAACATTACCGTGAAACCGAAACAGAACATTATCGTGGACCAGAAACGGAACATTATCGTGGACCAAAGACTGAACATTATCGTGGACCAGAGACGGAACATTACCGTGAAACCGAACATTATCGTGGACCAGACACAGAACATTACCGTGGACCAGAGACAGAACATTACCGTGAAACCGAAACAGAACATTATCGTGGACCAGAAACGGAACATTATCATGGACCATAGACAGAACATTATCGTGGACCAAAGACGGAACATTATCGTGGACCAGAAACGGAACATTACCGTGAAATAGAAACACAAAATTATCGTGGACCAGAAACGGAACATTACCGTGAACTAGAAACACAACATTATCGTGGACCAGAGACGGAACATTACCGTGAAACCAAACATTATCGTGGACCAGATATCGAACATTACCGTGGACCAGAGACAGAACATTACCGTGGACCAGAGACAGAACATTACCGTGGACCAGAGACAGAACATTACTGTGGACCAGAGACCGAACTTTACCTTGAAACCGAACGTTACCGTGGACCAGAGACAGAACATTACCATGGACCAGAGACAGAACATTACCATGAAAGAGAACATTATCATGGACCAGAAACGGAACATTACCGTGAAACAGAAACACAACATTATCGTGGACCAGAGAAAGAACATTACCGTGGACCAGAGACGGAACATTACCGTGAAACCGAACATTATCGTGGACCAGACACAGAACATTACCATGAAACCGAAACAGAACATTATCGTGGACCAGAAACGGAACATTACCGTGAAACAGAAAAACAACATTACCGTGGACCAGAGACAGAACATTACCTTGAAACCAAAACAGAACATTATCGTGGACCAGAAAAGGAACATTATCGTGGACCAGAGACAGAACATTACCGTGAAACCGAAACAGAACATTATCGTGGACCAGAAACGGAACATTATCGTGGACCAGAGACAGAACATTATCGTGGATCAGAGACAGAACATTATCGTGGACCAGAAACGGAACATTATCATGGACCAGAGACACAACATTACCGTGAAACCTAAACAGAACATTATCGTTGACCAGAAACGGAACATTATCGTGAAACCGAACATTATAGTGGACCAGAAACACAACATTATCGTGGACCAGAAATGGAACATTACCGTGAAACAGAAACACAACATTATCGTGGACCAGAGACGGAACATTACCGTGAAACCGAACATTACCGTGGACCAGAGACAGAACATTACCGTGGACCAGAGACAGAACATTACCGTGAAACCGAAACAGAACATTACCGTGGACCAGAACATTACCGTGAAACCGAACATTATCGTGAAACCGAACATTATCGTGGACCAGAGACCGAACATGACCGTGAAACCGAACATTACCGTGGACCAGAGACCAAACATTACCATGAAACCGAAACAGAACATTATCGTGGACCAGAAACGGAACATTACCGTGAAACAGAAAAACAACATTATCGTGGACCAGAGACGGAACATTATCGTGGACCAGAAACGGAACATTATCGTGAAACCGAACATTATCGTGGACCAGAGACGGAACATTACCGTGAAACAGAAGCACAACATTATCGTCGACCAGAAACGGAACATTACCGTGAAACAGAAACAGAACATTAGCGTGGACCAGAGACAGAACATTACCGTGAAACAGAAACACAACATTATCGTGGACCAGAAACGGAACATTACCGTGAAACAGAAACAGAACATTAGCGTGGACCAGAGACAGAACATTACCGTGAACAAGAGACAGAACATTACCGTGAAACAGAATCACAACATTACCGTGGACCAGAGACAGAACATTACCGTGAAATGGAAACAGAACATTACCGTGAAACCGAAACAGAACATTATCGTGGACCAAAGACGGAACATTATCGTGGACCAGAGACGGAACATTACCGTGAAACGGAACATTATCGTGGACCAGACACAGAACATTACCGTGGACCAGAGACAGAACATTACCATGAAACCGAAACAGAACATTATCGTGGACCAGAAACGGAACATTACCGTGAAACAGAAACACAAAATTATCGTGGACCAGAAACGGAACATTACCGTGAAACAGAAACAGAACATTATCGTGGACCAGAGCCGGAACATTACCGTGAAACCGAACATTATCGTGGACCAGAGATCGAACATTACCGTGGACCAGAGACAGAACATTACCGTGTACCAGAGACAGAACATTACCGTGAAAAAGAAACAGAACATTATCGTGGACCAGAAACGGAACATTACCGTGAAACCGAACATTATCGTGGACCAGACACAGAACATTACCGTGGACCAGATACGGAACATTATCGTGGAGCAGAGAAAGAACATTACCGTGAAACCGAAACAGAACATTATCGTGGACCAGAAACGGAACATTACCGTGAAACCGAACATTATCGTTGACCAGACACAGAACATTACCGTGGACCAGAAACAGAACATTACCGTGAAACCGAAACAGAACATTATCGTGGACCAGAAACGGAACTTTACCGTGAAACAGAAACACAAAATTATCGTGGACCAGAGACGGAACATTACCGTGAAACCGAACATTATCGTGGACCAGACACAGAACATTACCATGAAACCGAAACAGAACATTATCGTGGACCAGAAACGGAACATTACCGTGAAACAGAAAAACAACATTACCGTGGACCAGAGACAGAACATTACCTTGAAACCAAAACAGAACATTATCGTGGACCAGAAAAGGAACATTATCGTGGACCAGAGACAGAACATTACCGTGAAACCGAAACAGAACATTATCGTGGACCAGAAACGGAACATTATCGTGGACCAGAGACAGAACATTATCGTGGATCAGAGACAGAACATTATCGTGGACCAGAAACGGAACATTATCATGGACCAGAGACACAACATTACCGTGAAACCTAAACAGAACATTATCGTTGACCAGAAACGGAACATTATCGTGAAACCGAACATTATAGTGGACCAGAAACACAACATTATCGTGGACCAGAAATGGAACATTACCGTGAAACAGAAACACAACATTATCGTGGACCAGAGACGGAACATTACCGTGAAACCGAACATTACCGTGGACCAGAGACAGAACATTACCGTGGACCAGAGACAGAACATTACCGTGAAACCGAAACAGAACATTACCGTGGACCAGAACATTACCGTGAAACCGAACATTATCGTGAAACCGAACATTATCGTGGACCAGAGACCGAACATGACCGTGAAACCGAACATTACCGTGGACCAGAGACCAAACATTACCATGAAACCGAAACAGAACATTATCGTGGACCAGAAACGGAACATTACCGTGAAACAGAAAAACAACATTATCGTGGACCAGAGACGGAACATTATCGTGGACCAGAAACGGAACATTATCGTGAAACCGAACATTATCGTGGACCAGAGACGGAACATTACCGTGAAACAGAAGCACAACATTATCGTCGACCAGAAACGGAACATTACCGTGAAACAGAAACAGAACATTAGCGTGGACCAGAGACAGAACATTACCGTGAAACAGAAACACAACATTATCGTGGACCAGAAACGGAACATTACCGTGAAACAGAAACAGAACATTAGCGTGGACCAGAGACAGAACATTACCGTGAACAAGAGACAGAACATTACCGTGAAACAGAATCACAACATTACCGTGGACCAGAGACAGAACATTACCGTGAAATGGAAACAGAACATTACCGTGAAACCGAAACAGAACATTATCGTGGACCAAAGACGGAACATTATCGTGGACCAGAGACGGAACATTACCGTGAAACGGAACATTATCGTGGGCCAGACACAGAACATTACCGTGGACCAGAGACAGAACATTACCATGAAACCGAAACAGAACATTATCGTGGACCAGAAACGGAACATTACCGTGAAACAGAAACACAAAATTATCGTGGACCAGAAACGGAACATTACCGTGAAACAGAAACAGAACATTATCGTGGACCAGAGCCGGAACATTACCGTGAAACCGAACATTATCGTGGACCAGAGATCGAACATTACCGTGGACCAGAGACAGAACATTACCGTGGACCAGAGACAGAACATTACCGTGAAAAAGAAACAGAACATTATCGTGGACCAGAAACGGAACATTACCGTGAAACCGAACATTATCGTGGACCAGACACAGAACATTACCGTGGACCAGATACGGAACATTATCGTGGAGCAGAGAAAGAACATTACCGTGAAACCGAAACAGAACATTATCGTGGACCAGAAACGGAACATTACCGTGAAACCGAACATTATCGTGGACCAGACACAGAACATTACCGTGGACCAGAAACAGAACATTACCGTGAAACCGAAACAGAACATTATCGTGGACCAGAAACGGAACTTTACCGTGAAACAGAAACACAAAATTATCGTGGACCAGAGACGGAACATTACCGTGAAACCGAACATTATCGTGGACCAGAGATCGAACATTACCGTGGACAGGAGACAGAACATTACCGTGGACCAGAGACAGAACATTTCCGTGGACCAGAGACAGAACATTTCCGTGGACCAGAGACAGAACATTACCGTGGACCAGAGACAGAACATTACTGTGGACCAGAGACCGAACTTTACCTTGAAACCGAACATTACCGTGGACCAGAGACAGAATATTACCATGGACCAGAGACAGAACATTACCATGAAACAGAACATTATCATGGACCAGAAACGGAACATTACCTTGAAACAGAAAAACAACATTATCGTGGACCAGAGACAGAACATTACCGTGAAACGGAAACAGAACATTACCGTGAAACCGAAACACAACATTATAGTGGACCAGAAACGGAACATTACCGTGAAACAGAAACACAAAATTATCGTGGACCAGAAACGGAACATTACCATGAAACAGAAACAGAACATTATCGTGGACCAAAGACGGAACATTATCGTGGACCAGAGACGGAACATTATCGTGAAACCGAACATTATCGTGGACCAGACACAGAACATTACCGTGGACCAGAGACAGAACATTACCATGAAACCGAACATTATCGTGGACCAGGAACGGAACATTACCGTGAAACAGAAACAAAAAATTATCGTGGACCAGAAACGGAACATTACCGTGATACAGAAACAGAACATTATCTTGGACCAGAAACGGAACATTACCGTGAAACAGAAAAACAACATTATCGTGGACCAGAGACGGAACATTATCGTGGACCAGAAACGGAACATTATCGTGAAACCGAACATTATCGTGGACCAGAGACGGAACATTACCGTGAAACAGAAACACAACATTACCGTGGTCCAGAGACAGAACATTAACGTGAAACGGAAACAGAACATTACCGTGAAACCGAAACAGAACATTATAGTGGACCAGAAACGGAACATTACCGTGAAACCGAAACACAAAATTATCGTGGACCAGAAACGGAACATTACCATGAAACAGAAACAGAACATTATCGTGGACCAAAGACGGAACATTATCGTGGACCAGAGACGGAACATTATCGTGAAACCGAACATTATCGTGGACCAGACACAGAACATTACCGTGGACCAGAGACAGAACATTACCATGAAACCGAACATTATCGTGGACCAGGAACGGAACATTACCGTGAAACAGAAACAAAAAATTATCGTGGACCAGAAACGGAACATTACCGTGATACAGAAACAGAACATTATCTTGGACCAGAGACGGAACATTACCGTGAAACCGAACATTATCGTGGACCAGAGATCGAACATTATCATGGACCAGAGACAGAACATTACCGTGGACCAGAGACAGAACATTACCGTGGACCAGAGACCGAACATTACCTTGAAACCGAAAATTACCGTGGACCAGAAACAGAAAATTACCATGGACCAGAGACAGAACATTACCGTGAAACAGAACATTATCATGGACCAGAAACGGAACATTAACGTGAAACAGAAACACAACATTATCGTGGACCAGAGACGGAACATTACCGTGGACCAGAGACGGAACATTACCGTTAAACCGAAACAGAACATTATCGTGGACCAGAGATCGAACATTACCGTGGACCAGAGACAGAACATTACCGTGGACCAGAGACAGAACATTACCGTGAACCAGAGACCGAACTTTACCTTGAAACCGAAACAGAACATTATCGTGGACCAGAAACGGAACATTACCGTGAAACCGAAACAGAACATTATCATGGACCAGAAACGGAACATTACCGTGAAACAGAAACAGAACATTATCGTGGACCAGAAACGGAACATTATCGTGGATCAGAGACAGAACATTATCGTGGACCAGAGACGGAATATTATCATGGACCAGAGACAGAACATTACAGTGAAACCTAAACAGAACATTATCGTGGACCAGAAACGGAACATTATCGTGGACCAGAGACAGAACATTACCGTGAAACCGAAACAGAACATTATCGTGGACCAGAAACGGAACTTTACCGTGAAACAGAAACACAAAATTATCGTGGACCAGAGACGGAACATTACCGTGAAACCGAACATTATCGTGGACCAGACACAGAACATTACCATGAAACCGAAACAGAACATTATCGTGGACCAGAAACGGAACATTACCGTGAAACAGAAAAACAACATTACCGTGGACCAGAGACAGAACATTACCTTGAAACCAAAACAGAACATTATCGTGGACCAGAAAAGGAACATTATCGTGGACCAGAGACAGAACATTACCGTGAAACCGAAACAGAACATTATCGTGGACCAGAAACGGAACATTATCGTGGACCAGAGACAGAACATTATCGTGGATCAGAGACAGAACATTATCGTGGACCAGAAACGGAACATTATCATGGACCAGAGACACAACATTACCGTGAAACCTAAACAGAACATTATCGTTGACCAGAAACGGAACATTATCGTGAAACCGAACATTATAGTGGACCAGAAACACAACATTATCGTGGACCAGAAATGGAACATTACCGTGAAACAGAAACACAACATTATCGTGGACCAGAGACGGAACATTACCGTGAAACCGAACATTACCGTGGACCAGAGACAGAACATTACCGTGGACCAGAGACAGAACATTACCGTGAAACCGAAACAGAACATTACCGTGGACCAGAACATTACCGTGAAACCGAACATTATCGTGAAACCGAACATTATCGTGGACCAGAGACCGAACATGACCGTGAAACCGAACATTACCGTGGACCAGAGACCAAACATTACCATGAAACCGAAACAGAACATTATCGTGGACCAGAAACGGAACATTACCGTGAAACAGAAAAACAACATTATCGTGGACCAGAGACGGAACATTATCGTGGACCAGAAACGGAACATTATCGTGAAACCGAACATTATCGTGGACCAGAGACGGAACATTACCGTGAAACAGAAGCACAACATTATCGTCGACCAGAAACGGAACATTACCGTGAAACAGAAACAGAACATTAGCGTGGACCAGAGACAGAACATTACCGTGAAACAGAAACACAACATTATCGTGGACCAGAAACGGAACATTACCGTGAAACAGAAACAGAACATTAGCGTGGACCAGAGACAGAACATTACCGTGAACAAGAGACAGAACATTACCGTGAAACAGAATCACAACATTACCGTGGACCAGAGACAGAACATTACCGTGAAATGGAAACAGAACATTACCGTGAAACCGAAACAGAACATTATCGTGGACCAAAGACGGAACATTATCGTGGACCAGAGACGGAACATTACCGTGAAACGGAACATTATCGTGGACCAGACACAGAACATTATCGTGGACCAGAGACAGAACATTACCATGAAACCGAAACAGAACATTATCGTGGACCAGAAACGGAACATTACCGTGAAACAGAAACACAAAATTATCGTGGACCAGAAACGGAACATTACCGTGAAACAGAAACAGAACATTATCGTGGACCAGAGCCGGAACATTACCGTGAAACCGAACATTATCGTGGACCAGAGATCGAACATTACCGTGGACCAGAGACAGAACATTACCGTGGACCAGAGACAGAACATTACCGTGAAAAAGAAACAGAACATTATCGTGGACCAGAAACGGAACATTACCGTGAAACCGAACATTATCGTGGACCAGACACAGAACATTACCGTGGACCAGATACGGAACATTATCGTGGAGCAGAGAAAGAACATTACCATGAAACCGAAACAGAACATTATCGTGGACCAGAAACGGAACATTACCGTGAAACCGAACATTATCGTGGACCAGACACAGAACATTACCGTGGACCAGAAACAGAACATTACCGTGAAACCGAAACAGAACATTATCGTGGACCAGAAACGGAACTTTACCGTGAAACAGAAACACAAAATTATCGTGGACCAGAGACGGAACATTACCGTGAAACCGAACATTATCGTGGACCAGAGATCGAACATTACCGTGGAGAGGAGACAGAACATTACCGTGGACCAGAGACAGAACATTTCCGTGGACCAGAGACAGAACATTTCCGTGGACCAGAGACAGAACATTACCGTGGACCAGAGACAGAACATTACTGTGGACCAGAGACCGAACTTTACCTTGAAACCGAACATTACCGTGGACCAGAGACAGAATATTACCATGGACCAGAGACAGAACATTACCATGAAACAGAACATTATCATGGACCAGAAACGGAACATTACCTTGAAACAGAAAAACAACATTATCGTGGACCAGAGACGGAACATTATCGTGGACCAGAAACCGAACATTATCGTGAAACCGAACATTATCGTGGACCAGAGACGGAACATTACCGTGAAACAGAAACACAACATTACCGTGGTCCAGAGACAGAACATTACCGTGAAACGGAAACAGAACATTACCGTGAAACCGAAACACAACAATATAGTGGACCAGAAACGGAACATTACCGTGAAACAGAAACACAAAATTATCGTGGACCAGAAACGGAACATTACCATGAAACAGAAACAGAACATTATCGTGGACCAAAGACGGAACATTATCGTGGACCAGAGACGGAACATTATCGTGAAACCGAACATTATCGTGGACCAGACACAGAACATTACCGTGGACCAGAGACAGAACATTACCATGAAACCGAACATTATCGTGGACCAGGAACGGAACATTACCGTGAAACAGAAACAAAAAATTATCGTGGACCAGAAACGGAACATTACCGTGATACAGAAACAGAACATTATCTTGGACCAGAAACGGAACATTACCGTGAAACAGAAAAACAACATTATCGTGGACCAGAGACGGAACATTATCGTGGACCAGAAACGGAACATTATCGTGAAACCGAACATTATCGTGGACCAGAGACGGAACATTACCGTGAAACAGAAACACAACATTACCGTGGTCCAGAGACAGAACATTAACGTGAAACGGAAACAGAACATTACCGTGAAACCGAAACAGAACATTATAGTGGACCAGAAACGGAACATTACCGTGAAACCGAAACACAAAATTATCGTGGACCAGAAACGGAACATTACCATGAAACAGAAACAGAACATTATCGTGGACCAAAGACGGAACATTATCGTGGACCAGAGACGGAACATTATCGTGAAACCGAACATTATCGTGGACCAGACACAGAACATTACCGTGGACCAGAGACAGAACATTACCATGAAACCGAACATTATCGTGGACCAGGAACGGAACATTACCGTGAAACAGAAACAAAAAATTATCGTGGACCAGAAACGGAACATTACCGTGATACAGAAACAGAACATTATCTTGGACCAGAGACGGAACATTACCGTGAAACCGAACATTATCGTGGACCAGAGATCGAACATTATCATGGACCAGAGACAGAACATTACCGTGGACCAGAGACAGAACATTACCGTGGACCAGAGACCGAACATTACCTTGAAACCGAAAATTACCGTGGACCAGAAACAGAAAATTACCATGGACCAGAGACAGAACATTACCGTGAAACAGAACATTATCATGGACCAGAAACGGAACATTAACGTGAAACAGAAACACAACATTATCGTGGACCAGAGACGGAACATTACCGTGGACCAGAGACGGAACATTACCGTTAAACCGAAACAGAACATTATCGTGGACCAGAGATCGAACATTACCGTGGACCAGAGACAGAACATTACCGTGGACCAGAGACAGAACATTACCGTGAACCAGAGACCGAACTTTACCTTGAAACCGAAACAGAACATTATCGTGGACCAGAAACGGAACATTACCGTGAAACAGAAACAGAACATTATCATGGACCAGAAACGGAACATTACCGTGAAACAGAAACAGAACATTATCGTGGACCAGAAACGGAACATTATCGTGGATCAGAGACAGAACATTATCGTGGACCAGAGACGGAATATTATCATGGACCAGAGACAGAACATTACAGTGAAACCTAAACAGAACATTATCGTGGACCAGAAACGGAACATTATCGTGGACCAGAGACAGAACATTACCGTGAAACCGAAACAGAACATTATCGTGGACCAGAAACGGAACATTATCGTGGACCAGAGAAAGAACATTATCGTGGATCAGAGACAGAACATTATCGTGGACCAGAGACGGAATATTATCATGGACCAGAGACAGAACATTACAGTGAAACCTAAACAGAACATTATCGTTGACCAGAAACGGAACATTATCGTGAAACCGAGCATTATCGTGGACCAGAAACACAAAATTATCGTGGACCAGAAATGGAACATTACCGTGAAACAGAAACACAACATTATCGTGGAACAGAGACGGAACATTACCGTGAAACCGAACATTACCGTGGACCAGAGACAGAACATTACCGTGGACCAGAGACAGAACATTACCGTGAAACCGAAACAGAACATTATCGTGGACCAGAAACGGAACATTACCGTGAAACAGAAACACAACATTATCGTGGACCAGAGACGGAACATTACCGTGGACCAGAAATGGAACATTACCGTGAAACCGAACATTATCGTGGACCAGAAACGGAACATTACCGTGAAACAGAACATTATCGTCGACCAGAAATCGAACATTATCGTGGACCAGAGACAGAACATTACCGTGGACCAGAAATGGAACATTACCGTGAAACCAAACATTACCATGGACCAGATACGGAACATTACCGTGGACCAGAAACAGAAAATTACCATGGACCAGAGACAGAACATTACCGTGAAACAGAAACACAACATTATCGTGGACCAGAGACGGAACATTACTGTGGACCAGAGACGGAACATTACCGTGGACCAGAACATTACCGTGGACCAGAACATTACCGTGAATCCGAACATTATCGTGAAACCGAGCATTATCGTGGACCAGAGACCGAACATTACCGTGAAACCGAACATTACCGTGGACCAGAGACCAAACATTACCATGAAACCGAAACAGAACATTATCGTGGACCAGAAACGGAACATTACCGTGAAACAGAAACACAACATTATCGTGGACCAGAAACGGAACATTACCGTGAAACAGAAACAGAACATTACAGTGAAACAGAAACACAACATTATAGTGGACCAGAAACGGAACATTACCGTGAAACAGAAACAGAACATTAGCGTGGACCAGAGACAGAACATTACCGTGAACCAGAGACAGAACATTACCGTGAAACAGAAACGCAACATTACCGTGGACCAGAGACAGAACATTACCGTGAAACGGAAACAGAACATTACCGTGAAACCGAAACAGAACATTATCGTGGACCAGAAACGGAACATTATCGTGGACCAAAGACGGAACATTATCGTGGACCAGAGACGGAACATTACCGTGAAATCGAACATTATCGTGGACCAGACACAGAACATTACCGTTGACCAGAGACAGAACATTACCGTGGACCAGAGACAGAACATTACCGTGGACCAGAGACAGAACATTACCGTGAAAAAGAAACAGAACATTATCGTGGACCAGAAACGGAACATTACCGTGAAACCGAACATTATCGTGGACCAGACACAGAACATTACCGTGGACCAGATACGGAACATTATCGTGGAGCAGAGAAAGAACATTAACGTGAAACCGAAACAGAACATTATCGTGGACCAGAAACGGAACATTACCGTGAAACCGAACATTATCGTGGACCAGACACAGAACATTACCGTGGACCAGAAACAGAACATTACCGTGAAACCGAAACAGAACATTATCGTGGACCAGAAACGGAACTTTACCGTGAAACAGAAACACAAAATTATCGTGGACCAGAGACGGAACATTACCGTGAAACCGAACATTATCGTGGACCAGGGATCGTACATTACCGTGGACAGGAGACAGAACATTACCGTGGACCAGAGACAGAACATTTCCGTGGACCAGAGACAGAACATTTCCGTGGACCAGAGACAGAACATTACCGTGGACCAGAGACAGAACATTACTGTGGACCAGAGACCGAACTTTACCTTGAAACCGAACATTACCGTGGACCAGAGACAGAATATTACCATGGACCAGAGACAGAACATTACCATGAAACAGAACATTATCATGGACCAGAAACGGAACATTACCTTGAAACAGAAAAACAACATTATCGTGGACCAGAGACGGAACATTATCGTGGACCAGAAACCGAACATTATCGTGAAACCGAACATTATCGTGGACCAGAGACGGAACATTACCGTGAAACAGAAACACAACATTACCGTGGTCCAGAGACAGAACATTACCGTGAAACGGAAACAGAACATTACCGTGAAACCGAAACACAACATTATAGTGGACCAGAAATGGAACATTACCGTGAAACAGAAACACAAAATTATCGTGGACCAGAAACGGAACATTACCATGAAACAGAAACAGAACATTATCGTGGACCAAAGACGGAACATTATCGTGGACCAGAGACGGAACATTATCGTGAAACCGAACATTATCGTGGACCAGACACAGAACATTACCGTGGACCAGAGACAGAACATTACCATGAAACCGAACATTATCGTGGACCAGGAACGGAACATTACCGTGAAACAGAAACAAAAAATTATCGTGGACCAGAAACGGAACATTACCGTGATACAGAAACAGAACATTATCTTGGACCAGAAACGGAACATTACCGTGAAACAGAAAAACAACATTATCGTGGACCAGAGACGGAACATTATCGTGGACCAGAAACGGAACATTATCGTGAAACCGAACATTATCGTGGACCAGAGACGGAACATTACCGTGAAACAGAAACACAACATTACCGTGGTCCAGAGACAGAACATTAACGTGAAACGGAAACAGAACATTACCGTGAAACCGAAACAGAACATTATAGTGGACCAGAAACGGATCATTAACGTGAAACAGAAACACAAAATTATCGTGGACCAGAAACGGAACATTACCATGAAACAGAAACAGAACATTATCGTGGACCAAAGACGGAACATTATCGTGGACCAGAGACGGAACATTATCGTGAAACCGAACATTATCGTGGACCAGACACAGAACATTACCGTGGACCAGAGACAGAACATTACCATGAAACCGAACATTATCGTGGACCAGGAACGGAACATTACCGTGAAACAGAAACAAAAAATTATCGTGGACCAGAAACGGAACATTACCGTGATACAGAAACAGAACATTATCTTGGACCAGAGACGGAACATTACCGTGAAACCGAACATTATCGTGGACCAGAGATCGAACATTATCATGGACCAGAGACAGAACATTACCGTGGACCAGAGACAGAACATTACCGTGGACCAGAGACCGAACATTACCTTGAAACCGAAAATTACCGTGGACCAGAAACAGAAAATTACCATGGACCAGAGACAGAACATTACCGTGAAACAGAACATTATCATGGACCAGAAACGGAACATTAACGTGAAACAGAAACACAACATTATCGTGGACCAGAGACGGAACATTACCGTGGACCAGAGACGGAACATTACCGTTAAACCGAAACAGAACATTATCGTGGACCAGAGATCGAACATTACCGTGGACCAGAGACAGAACATTACCGTGGACCAGAGACAGAACATTACCGTGAACCAGAGACCGAACTTTACCTTGAAACCGAAACAGAACATTATCGTGGACCAGAAACGGAACATTACCGTGAAACCGAAACAGAACATTATCATGGACCAGAAACGGAACATTACCGTGAAACAGAAACAGAACATTATCGTGGACCAGAAACGGAACATTATCGTGGATCAGAGACAGAACATTATCGTGGACCAGAGACGGAATATTATCATGGACCAGAGACAGAACATTACAGTGAAACCTAAACAGAACATTATCGTGGACCAGAAACGGAACATTATCGTGGACCAGAGACAGAACATTACCGTGAAACCGAAACAGAACATTATCGTGGACCAGAAACGGAACATTATCGTGGACCAGAGACAGAACATTATCGTGGATCAGAGACAGAACATTATCGTGGACCAGAGACGGAATATTATCATGGACCAGAGACAGAACATTACAGTGAAACCTAAACAGAACATTATCGTTGACCAGAAACGGAACATTATCGTGAAACCGAGCATTATCGTGGACCAGAAACACAAAATTATCGTGGACCAGAAATGGAACATTACCGTGAAACAGAAACACAACATTATCGTGGAACAGAGACGGAACATTACCGTGAAACCGAACATTACCGTGGACCAGAGACAGAACATTACCGTGGACCAGAGACAGAACATTACCGTGAAACCGAAACAGAACATTATCGTGGACCAGAAACGGAACATTACCGTGAAACAGAAACACAACATTATCGTGGACCAGAGACGGAACATTACCGTGGACCAGAAATGGAACATTACCGTGAAACCGAACATTATCGTGGACCAGAAACGGAACATTACCGTGAAACAGAACATTATCGTCGACCAGAAATCGAACATTATCGTGGACCAGAGACAGAACATTACCGTGGACCAGAAGTGGAACATTACCGTGAAACCAAACATTACCATGGACCAGATACGGAACATTACCGTGGACCAGAAACAGAAAATTACCATGGACCAGAGACAGAACATTACCGTGAAACAGAAACACAACATTATCGTGGACCAGAGACGGAACATTACTGTGGACCAGAGACGGAACATTACCGTGGACCAGAACATTACCGTGGACCAGAACATTACCGTGAAACCGAACATTATCGTGAAACCGAGCATTATCGTGGACCAGAGACCGAACATTACAGTGAAACCGAACATTACCGTGGACCAGAGACCAAACATTACCATGAAACCGAAACAGAACATTATCGTGGACCAGAAACGGAACATTACCGTGAAACAGAAACACAACATTATCGTGGACCAGAAACGGAACATTACCGTGAAACAGAAACAGAACATTACAGTGAAACAGAAACACAACATTATAGTGGACCAGAAACGGAACATTACCGTGAAACAGAAACAGAACATTAGCGTGGACCAGAGACAGAACATTACCGTGAACCAGAGACAGAACATTACCGTGAAACAGAAACGCAACATTACCGTGGACCAGAGACAGAACATTACCGTGAAACGGAAACAGAACATTACCGTGAAACCGAAACAGAACATTATCGTGGACCAGAAACGGAACATTATCGTGGACCAAAGACGGAACATTATCGTGGACCAGAGACGGAACATTACCGTGAAATCGAACATTATCGTGGACCAGACACAGAACATTACCGTTGACCAGAGACAGAACATTACCGTGGACCAGAGACAGAACATTACCGTGGACCAGAGACAGAACATTACCATGAAAAAGAAACAGAACATTATCGTGGACCAGAAACGGAACATTACCGTGAAACCGAACATTATCGTGGACCAGACACAGAACATTACCGTGGACCAGATACGGAACATTATCGTGGAGCAGAGAAAGAACATTACCGTGAAACCGAAACAGAACATTATCGTGGACCAGAAACGGAACATTACCGTGAAACCGAACATTATCGTGGACCAGACACAGAACATTACCGTGGACCAGAAACAGAACATTACCGTGAAACCGAAACAGAACATTATCGTGGACCAGAAACGGAACTTTACCGTGAAACAGAAACACAAAATTATCGTGGACCAGAGACGGAACATTACCGTGAAACCGAACATTATCGTGGACCAGAGATCGTACATTACCGTGGACAGGAGACAGAACATTACCGTGGACCAGAGACAGAACATTTCCGTGGACCAGAGACAGAACATTACTGTAGACCAGAGACCGAACTTTACCTTGAAACCGAACATTACCGTGGACCAGAGACAGAATATTACCATGGACCAGAGACAGAACATTACCATGAAACAGAACATTATCATGGACCAGAAACGGAACATTACCTTGAAACAGAAAAACAACATTATCGTGGACCAGAGACGGAACATTATCGTGGACCAGAAACCGAACATTATCGTGAAACCGAACATTATCGTGGACCAGAGACGGAACATTACCGTGAAACAGAAACACAACATTACCGTGGTCCAGAGACAGAACATTACCGTGAAACGGAAACAGAACATTACCGTGAAACCGAAACACAACATTATAGTGGACCAGAAATGGAACATTACCGTGAAACAGAAACACAAAATTATCGTGGACCAGAAACGGAACATTACCATGAAACAGAAACAGAACATTATCGTGGACCAAAGACGGAACATTATCGTGGACCAGAGACGGAACATTATCGTGAAACCGAACATTATCGTGGACCAGACACAGAACATTACCGTGGACCAGAGACAGAACATTACCATGAAACCGAACATTATCGTGGACCAGGAACGGAACATTACCGTGAAACAGAAACAAAAAATTATCGTGGACCAGAAACGGAACATTACCGTGATACAGAAACAGAACATTATCTTGGACCAGAAACGGAACATTACCGTGAAACAGAAAAACAACATTATCGTGGACCAGAGACGGAACATTATCGTGGACCAGAAACGGAACATTATCGTGAAACCGAACATTATCGTGGACCAGAGACGGAACATTACCGTGAAACAGAAACACAACATTACCGTGGTCCAGAGACAGAACATTAACGTGAAACGGAAACAGAACATTACCGTGAAACCGAAACAGAACATTATAGTGGACCAGAAACGTAACATTAACGTGAAACAGAAACACAAAATTATCGTGGACCAGAAACGGAACATTACCATGAAACAGAAACAGAACATTATCGTGGACCAAAGACGGAACATTATCGTGGACCAGAGACGGAACATTATCGTGAAACCGAACATTATCGTGGACCAGACACAGAACATTACCGTGGACCAGAGACAGAACATTACCATGAAACCGAACATTATCGTGGACCAGGAACGGAACATTACCGTGAAACAGAAACAAAAAATTATCGTGGACCAGAAACGGAACATTACCGTGATACAGAAACATAACATTATCTTGGACCAGAGACGGAACATTACCGTGAAACCGAACATTATCGTGGACCAGAGATCGAACATTATCATGGACCAGAGACAGAACATTACCGTGGACCAGAGACAGAACATTACCGTGGACCAGAGACCGAACATTACCTTGAAACCGAAAATTACCGTGGACCAGAAACAGAAAATTACCATGGACCAGAGACAGAACATTACCGTGAAACAGAACATTATCATGGACCAGAAACGGAACATTAACGTGAAACAGAAACACAACATTATCGTGGACCAGAGACGGAACATTACCGTGGACCAGAGACGGAACATTACCGTTAAACCGAAACAGAACATTATCGTGGACCAGAAACAGAACATTACCGTGAAACCGAAACAGAACATTATCGTGGACCAGACACGGAACATTACCGTGAAACCGAACATTATCGTGGACCAGAGATCGAACATTACCGTGGACCAGAGACAGAACATTACCGTGGACCAGAGACAGAACATTACCGTGAACCAGAGACCGAACTTTACCTTGAAACCGAAACAGAACATTATCGTGGACCAGAAACGGAACATTACCGTGAAACCGAAACAGAACATTATCATGGACCAGAAATGGAACATTACCGTGAAACAGAAACAGAACATTATCGTGGACCAGAAACGGAACATTACCGTGAAACCGAAACAGAAGATTATCGTGGACCAGAAACGGAACATTACCGTGAAACAGAAACACAACATTACCGTGGACCAGAGACAGAACATTACCTTGAAACCAAAACAGAACATTATCGTGGACCAGAAACGGAACATTATCGTGGACCAGAGACAGAACATTACCGTGAAACCGAAACAGAACATTATCGTGGACCAGAAACGGAACATTATCGTGGACCAGAGACAGAACATTATCGTGGATCATAGACAGAACATTATCGTGGACCAGAGACGGAATATTATCATGGACCAGAGACAGAACATTACAGTGAAACCTAAACAGAACATTATCGTTGACCAGAAACGGAACATTATCGTGAAACCGAGCATTATCGTGGACCAGAAACACAAAATTATCGTGGACCAGAAATGGAACATTACCGTGAAACAGAAACACAACATTATCGTGGAACAGAGACGGAACATTACCGTGAAACCGAACATTACCGTGGACCAGAGACAGAACATTACCGTGGACCAGAGACAGAACATTACCGTGAAACCGAAACAGAACATTATCGTGGACCAGAAACGGAACATTACCGTGAAACAGAAACACAACATTATCGTGGACCAGAGACGGAACATTACCGTGGACCAGAAATGGAACATTACCGTGAAACCGAACATTATCGTGGACCAGAAACGGAACATTACCGTGAAACAGAACATTATCGTCGACCAGAAATCGAACATTATCGTGGACCAGAGACAGAACATTACCGTGGACCAGAAATGGAACATTACCGTGAAACCAAACATTACCATGGACCAGATACGGAACATTACCGTGGACCAGAAACAGAAAATTACCATGGACCAGAGACAGAACATTACCGTGAAACAGAAACACAACATTATCGTGGACCAGAGACGGAACATTACTGTGGACCAGAGACGGAACATTACCGTGGACCAGAAAATTACCGTGGACCAGAACATTACCGTGAAACCGAACATTATCGTGAAACCGAGCATTATCGTGGACCAGAGACCGAACATTACCGTGAAACCGAACATTACCGTGGACCAGAGACCAAACATTACCATGAAACCGAAACAGAACATTATCGTGGACCAGAAACGGAACATTACCGTGAAACAGAAACACAACATTAACGTGGACCAGAAACGGAACATTACCGTGAAACAGAAACAGAACATTACAGTGAAACAGAAACACAACATTATAGTGGACCAGAAACGGAACATTACCGTGAAACAGAAACAGAACATTAGCGTGGACCAGAGACAGAACATTACCGTGAACCAGAGACAGAACATTACCGTGAAACAGAAACGCAACATTACCGAGGACCAGAGACAGAACATTACCGTGAAACGGAAACAGAACATTACCGTGAAACCGAAACAGAACATTATCGTTGCCCAGAAACGGAACATTATCGTGGACCAAATACGGAACATTATCGTGGACCAGAGACGGAACATTACCGTGAAATCGAACATTATCGTGGACCAGACACAGAACATTACCGTGGACCAGAGACAGAACATTACCGTGAAACCGAAACAGAACATTATCGTGGACCAGAAACGGAACATTATCATGGACCATAGACAGAACATTATCGTGGACCAAAGACGGAACATTATCGTGGACCAGAAACGGAACATTACCGTGAAATAGAAACACAAAATTATCGTGGACCAGAAACGGAACATTACCGTGAACTAGAAACACAACATTATCGTGGACCAGAGACGGAACATTACCGTGAAACCAAACATTATCGTGGACCAGAGATCGAACATTACCGTGGACCAGAGACAGAACATTACCGTGGACCAGAGACAGAACATTACTGTGGACAAGAGACCGAACTTTACCTTGAAACCGAACGTTACCGTGGACCAGAGACAGAACATTACCATGGACCAGAGACAGAACATTACCATGAAACAGAACATTATCATGGACCAGAAACGGAACATTACCGTGAAACATAAACACAACATTATCGTGGACCAGAAACGGAACATTACCGTGAAACAGAAAAACAACATTACCGTGGACCAGAGACAGAACATTACCTTGAAACCAAAACAGAACATTATCGTGGACCAGAAAAGGAACATTATCGTGGACCAGAGACAGAACATTACCGTGAAACCGAAACAGAACATTATCGTGGACCAGAAACGGAACATTATCGTGGACCAGAGACAGAACATTATCGTGGATCAGAGACAGAACATTATCGTGGACCAGAAACGGAACATTATCATGGACCAGAGACACAACATTACCGTGAAACCTAAACAGAACATTATCGTTGACCAGAAACGGAACATTATCGTGAAACCGAACATTATAGTGGACCAGAAACACAACATTATCGTGGACCAGAAATGGAACATTACCGTGAAACAGAAACACAACATTATCGTGGACCAGAGACGGAACATTACCGTGAAACCGAACATTACCGTGGACCAGAGACAGAACATTACAGTGGACCAGAGACAGAACATTACCGTGAAACCGAAACAGAACATTACCGTGGACCAGAACATTACCGTGAAACCGAACATTATCGTGAAACCGAACATTATCGTGGACCAGAGACCGAACATGACCGTGAAACCGAACATTACCGTGGACCAGAGACCAAACATTACCATGAAACCGAAACAGAACATTATCGTGGACCAGAAACGGAACATTACCGTGAAACAGAAAAACAACATTATCGTGGACCAGAGACGGAACATTATCGTGGACCAGAAACGGAACATTACCGTGAAACAGAAACAGAACATTAGCGTGGACCAGAGACAGAACATTACCGTGAAACAGAAACACAACATTATCGTGGACCAGAAACGGAACATTACCGTGAAACAGAAACAGAACATTAGCGTGGACCAGAGACAGAACATTACCGTGAACAAGAGACAGAACATTACCGTGAAACAGAATCACAACATTACCGTGGACCAGAGACAGAACATTACCGTGAAATGGAAACAGAACATTACCGTTAAACCGAAACAGAACATTATCGTGGACCAAAGACGGAACATTATCGTGGACCAGAGACGGAACATTATCGTGGACCAGAGACGGAACATTACCGTGAAACGGAACATTATCGTGGACCAGACACAGAACATTACCGTGGACCAGAGACAGAACATTACCATGAAACCGAAACAGAACATTATCGTGGACCAGAAACGGAACATTACCGTGAAACAGAAAAACAACATTACCGTGGACCAGAGACAGAACATTACCTTGAAACCAAAACAGAACATTATCGTGGACCAGAAAAGGAACATTATCGTGGACCAGAGACAGAACATTACCGTGAAACCGAAACAGAACATTATCGTGGACCAGAAACGGAACATTATCGTGGACCAGAGACAGAACATTATCGTGGATCAGAGACAGAACATTATCGTGGACCAGAAACGGAACATTATCATGGACCAGAGACACAACATTACCGTGAAACCTAAACAGAACATTATCGTTGACCAGAAACGGAACATTATCGTGAAACCGAACATTATAGTGGACCAGAAACACAACATTATCGTGGACCAGAAATGGAACATTACCGTGAAACAGAAACACAACATTATCGTGGACCAGAGACGGAACATTACCGTGAAACCGAACATTACCGTGGACCAGAGACAGAACATTACCGTGGACCAGAGACAGAACATTACCGTGAAACCGAAACAGAACATTACCGTGGACCAGAACATTACCGTGAAACCGAACATTATCGTGAAACCGAACATTATCGTGGACCAGAGACCGAACATGACCGTGAAACCGAACATTACCGTGGACCAGAGACCAAACATTACCATGAAACCGAAACAGAACATTATCGTGGACCAGAAACGGAACATTACCGTGAAACAGAAAAACAACATTATCGTGGACCAGAGACGGAACATTATCGTGGACCAGAAACGGAACATTATCGTGAAACCGAACATTATCGTGGACCAGAGACGGAACATTACCGTGAAACAGAAGCACAACATTATCGTCGACCAGAAACGGAACATTACCGTGAAACAGAAACAGAACATTAGCGTGGACCAGAGACAGAACATTACCGTGAAACAGAAACACAACATTATCGTGGACCAGAAACGGAACATTACCGTGAAACAGAAACAGAACATTAGCGTGGACCAGAGACAGAACATTACCGTGAACAAGAGACAGAACATTACCGTGAAACAGAATCACAACATTACCGTGGACCAGAGACAGAACATTACCGTGAAATGGAAACAGAACATTACCGTGAAACCGAAACAGAACATTATCGTGGACCAAAGACGGAACATTATCGTGGACCAGAGACGGAACATTACCGTGAAACGGAACATTATCGTGGACCAGACACAGAACATTACCGTGGACCAGAGACAGAACATTACCATGAAACCGAAACAGAACATTATCGTGGACCAGAAACGGAACATTACCGTGAAACAGAAACACAAAATTATCGTGGACAAGAAACGGAACATTACCGTGAAACAGAAACAGAACATTATCGTGGACCAGAGCCGGAACATTACCGTGAAACCGAACATTATCGTGGACCAGAGATCGAACATTACCGTGGACCAGAGACAGAACATTACCGTGGACCAGAGACAGAACATTACCGTGAAAAAGAAACAGAACATTATCGTGGACCAGAAACGGAACATTACCGTGAAACCGAACATTATCGTGGACCAGACACAGAACATTACCGTGGACCAGATACGGAACATTATCGTGGAGCAGAGAAAGAACATTACCGTGAAACCGAAACAGAACATTATCGTGGACCAGAAACGGAACATTACCGTGAAACCGAACATTATCGTGGACCAGACACAGAACATTACCGTGGACCAGAAACAGAACATTACCGTGAAACCGAAACAGAACATTATCGTGGACCAGAAACGGAACTTTACCGTGAAACAGAAACACAAAATTATCGTGGACCAGAGACGGAACATTACCGTGAAACCGAACATTATCGTGGACCAGAGATCGAACATTACCGTGGACAGGAGACAGAACATTACCGTGGACCAGAGACAGAACATTTCCGTGGACCAGAGACAGAACATTTCCGTGGACCAGAGACAGAACATTACCGTGGACCAGAGACAGAACATTACTGTGGACCAGAGACCGAACTTTACCTTGAAACCGAACATTACCGTGGACCAGAGACAGAATATTACCATGGACCAGAGACAGAACATTACCATGAAACAGAACATTATCATGGACCAGAAACGGAACATTACCTTGAAACAGAAAAACAACATTATCGTGGACCAGAGACGGAACATTATCGTGGACCAGAAACGGAACATTATCGTGAAACCGAACATTATCGTGGACCAGAGACGGAACATTACCGTGAAACAGAAACACAACATTACCGTGGTCCAGAGACAGAACATTACCGTGAAACGGAAACAGAACATTACCGTGAAACCGAAACAGAACATTATAGTGGACCAGAAATGGAACATTACCGTGAAACAGAAACACAAAATTATCGTGGACCAGAAACGGAACATTACCATGAAACAGAAACAGAACATTATCGTGGACCAAAGACGGAACATTATCGTGGACCAGAGACGGAACATTATCGTGAAACCGAACATTATCGTGGACCAGACACAGAACATTACCGTGGACCAGAGACAGAACATTACCATGAAACCGAACATTATCGTGGACCAGGAACGGAACATTACCGTGAAACAGAAACAAAAAATTATCGTGGACCAGAAACGGAACATTACCGTGATACAGAAACAGAACATTATCTTGGACCAGAAACGGAACATTACCGTGAAACAGAAAAACAACATTATCGTGGACCAGAGACGGAACATTATCGTGGACCAGAAACGGAACATTATCGTGAAACCGAATATTATCTTGGACCAGAGACGGAACATTACCGTGAAACAGAAACACAACATTACCGTGGTCCAGAGACAGAACATTACCGTGAAACGGAAACAGAACATTACCGTGAAACCGAAACAGAACATTATAGTGGACCAGAAACGGAACATTACCGTGAAACAGCAACACAAAATTATCGTGGACCAGAAACGGAACATTACCATGAAACAGAAACAGAACATTATCGTGGACCAAAGACGGAACATTATCGTGGACCAGAGACGGAACATTATCGTGAAACCGAACATTATCGTGGACCAGACACAGAACATTACCGTGGACCAGAGACAGAACATTACCATGAAACCGAACATTATCGTGGACCAGGAACGGAACATTACCGTGAAACAGAAACAAAAAATTATCGTGGACCAGAAACGGAACATTACCGTGATACAGAAACAGAACATTATCTTGGACCAGAGACAGAACATTACCGTGAAACCGAACATTATCGTGGACCAGAGATCGAACATTATCATGGACCAGAGACAGAACATTACCGTGGACCAGAGACAGAACATTACCGTGGACCAGAGACCGAACATTACCTTGAAACCGAAAATTACCGTGGACCAGAAACAGAAAATTACCATGGACCAGAGACAGAACATTACCGTGAAACAGAACATTATCATGGACCAGAAACGGAACATTAACGTGAAACAGAAACAAAACATTATCGTGGACCAGAGACGGAACATTACCGTGGACCAGAGACGGAACATTACCGTTAAACCGAAACAGAACATTATCGTGGACCAGAAACAGAACATTACCGTGAAACCGAAACAGAACATTATCGTGGACCAGACACGGAACATTACCGTGAAACCGAACATTATCGTGGACCAGAGATCGAACATTACCGTCGACCAGAGACAGAACATTACCGTGGACCAGAGACAGAACATTACCGTGAACCAGAGACCGAACTTTACCTTGAAACCGAAACAGAACATTATCGTGGACCAGAAACGGAACATTACCGTGAAACCGAAACAGAACATTATCATGGACCAGAAACGGAACATTACCGTGAAACAGAAACAGAACATTATCGTGGACCAGAAACGGAACATTACCGTGAAACCGAAACAGAAGATTATCGTGGACCAGAAACGGAACATTACCGTGAAACAGAAACACAACATTACCGTGGACCAGAGACAGAACATTACCTTGAAACCAAAACAGAACATTATCGTGGACCAGAAACGGAACATTATCGTGGACCAGAGACAGAACATTACCGTGAAACCGAAACAGAACATTATCGTGGACCAGAAACGGAACATTATCGTGGACCAGAGACAGAACATTATCGTGGATCAGAGACAGAACATTATCGTGGACCAGAGACGGAATATTATCATGGACCAGAGACAGAACATTACAGTGAAACCTAAACAGAACATTATCGTTGACCAGAAACGGAACATTATCGTGAAACCGAGCATTATCGTGGACCAGAAACACAAAATTATCGTGGACCAGAAATGGAACATTACCGTGAAACAGAAACACAACATCATCGTGGAACAGAGACGGAACATTACCGTGAAACCGAACATTACCGTGGACCAGAGACAGAACATTACCGTGGACCAGAGACAGAATATTACCGTGAAACCGAAACAGAACATTATCGTGGACCAGAAACGGAACATTACCGTGAAACAGAAACACAACATTATCGTGGACCAGAGACGGAACATTACCGTGGACCAGAAATGGAACATTACCGTGAAACCGAACATTATCGTGGACCAGAAACGGAACATTACCGTGAAACAGAACATTATCGTCGACCAGAAATCGAACATTATCGTGGACCAGAGACAGAACATTACCGTGGACCAGAAATGGAACATTACCGTGAAACCAAACATTACCATGGACCAGATACGGAACATTACCGTGGACCAGAAACAGAAAATTACCATGGACCAGAGACAGAACATTACCGTGAAACAGAAACACAACATTATCGTGGACCAGAGACGGAACATTACTGTGGACCAGAGACGGAACATTACCGTGGACCAGAACATTACCGTGGACCAGAACATTACCGTGAAACCGAACATTATCGTGAAACCGAGCATTATCGTGGACCAGAGACCGAACATTACCGTGAAACCGAACATTACCGTGGACCAGAGACCAAACATTACCATGAAACCGAAACAGAACATTATCGTGGACCAGAAACGGAACATTACCGTGAAACAGAAACACAACATTATCGTGGACCAGAAACGGAACATTACCGTGAAACAGAAACAGAACATTACAGTGAAACAGAAACACAACATTATAGTGGACCAGAAACGGAACATTATCGTGAAACAGAAACACAACATTAGCGTGGACCAGAGACAGAACATTACCGTGAACCAGAGACAGAACATTACCGTGAAACAGAAACTTAACATTACCGTGGACCAGAGACAGAACATTACCGTGAAACGGAAACAGAACATTAACGTGAAACCGAAACAGAACATTATCGTGGACCAGAAACGGAACATTATCGTGGACCAAAGACGGAACATTATCGTGGACCAGAGACGGAACATTACCGTGAAATCGAACATTATCGTGGACCAGACACAGAACATTACCGTGGACCAGAGACAGAACATTACCGTGAAACCGAAACAGAACATTATCGTGGACCAGAAACGGAACATTATCATGGACCATAGACAGAACATTATCGTGGACCAAAGACGGAACATTATCGTGGACCAGAAACGGAACATTACCGTGAAATAGAAACACGAAATTATCGTGGACCAGAAACGGAACATTACCGTGAACTAAAAACACAACATTATCGTGGACCAGAGACGGAACATTACCGTGAAACCAAACATTATCGTGGACCAGAGATCGAACATTACCGTGGACCAGAGACAGAACATTACCGTGGACCAGAGACAGAACATTACTGTGGACAAGAGACCGAACTTTACCTTGAAACCGAACGTTACCGTGGACCAGAGACAGAACATTACCATGGACCAGAGACAGAACATTACCATGAAACAGAACATTATCATGGACCAGAAACGGAACATTACCGTGAAACAGAAACACAACATTATCGTGGACCAGAGAAAGAACATTACCGTGGACCAGAGACGGAACATTACCGTGAAACCGAACATTATCGTGGACCAGACACAGAACATTACCATGAAACCGAAACAGAACATTATCGTGGACCAGAAACGGAACATTACCGTGAAACAGAAAAACAACATTACCGTGGACCAGAGACAGAACATTACCTTGAAACCAAAACAGAACATTATCGTGGACCAGAAAAGGAACATTATCGTGGACCAGAGACAGAACATTACCGTGAAACCGAAACAGAACATTATCGTGGACCAGAAACGGAACATTATCGTGGACCAGAGACAGAACATTATCGTGGATCAGAGACAGAACATTATCGTGGACCAGAAACGGAACATTATCATGGACCAGAGACACAACATTACCGTGAAACCTAAACAGAACATTATCGTTGACCAGAAACGGAACATTATCGTGAAACCGAACATTATAGTGGACCAGAAACACAACATTATCGTGGACCAGAAATGGAACATTACCGTGAAACAGAAACACAACATTATCGTGGACCAGAGACGGAACATTACCGTGAAACCGAACATTACCGTGGACCAGAGACAGAACATTACAGTGGACCAGAGACAGAACATTACCGTGAAACCGAAACAGAACATTACCGTGGACCAGAACATTACCGTGAAACCGAACATTATCGTGAAACCGAACATTATCGTGGACCAGAGACCGAACATGACCGTGAAACCGAACATTACCGTGGACCAGAGACCAAACATTACCATGAAACCGAAACAGAACATTATCGTGGACCAGAAACGGAACATTACCGTGAAACAGAAAAACAACATTATCGTGGACCAGAGACGGAACATTATCGTGGACCAGAAACGGAACATTACCGTGAAACAGAAACAGAACATTAGCGTGGACCAGAGACAGAACATTACCGTGAAACAGAAACCTAACATTATCGTGGACCAGAAACGGAACATTACCGTGAAACAGAAACAGAACATTAGCGTGGACCAGAGACAGAACATTACCGTGAAACAGAATCACAACATTACCGTGGACCAGAGACAGAACATTACCGTGAAATGGAAACAGAACATTACCGTGAAACCGAAACAGAACATTATCGTGGACCAAAGACGGAACATTATCGTGGACCAGAGACGGAACATTATCGTGGACCAGAGACGGAACATTATCGTGGACCAGAGACGGAACATTACCGTGAAACGGAACATTATCGTGGACCAGACACAGAACATTACCGTGGACCAGAGACAGAACATTACCATGAAACCGAAACAGAACATTATCGTGGACCAGAAACGGAACATTACCGTGAAACAGAAACACAAAATTATCGTGGACCAGAAACGGAACATTACCGTGAAACAGAAACACAACATTATCGTGGACCAGAGCCGGAACATTACCGTGAAACCGAACATTATCGTGGACCAGAGATCGAACATTACCGTGGACCAGAGACAGAACATTACCGTGGACCAGAGACAGAACATTACCGTGAAAAAGAAACAGAACATTACCGTGGACCAGATACGGAACATTATCGTGGAGCAGAGAAAGAACATTACCGTGAAACCGAAACAGAACATTATCGTGGACCAGAAACGGAACATTACCGTGAAACCGAACATTATCGTGGACCAGACACAGAACATTACCGTGGACCAGAGACAGAACATTACCGTGAAACCGAAACAGAACATTATCGTGGACCAGAAACGGAACATTACCGTGAAACAGAAACACAAAATTATCGTGGACCAGAGACGGAACATTACCGTGAAACCGAACATTATGGTGGACCAGAGATCGAACATTACCGTGGACAGGAGACAGAACATTACCGTGGACCAGAGACAGAACATTTCCGTGGACCAGAGACAGAACATTTCCGTGGACCAGAGACAGAACATTACCGTGGACCAGAGACCGAACTTTACCTTGAAACCGAACAATACCGTGGACCAGAGACAGAATATTACCATGGACCAGAGACAGAACATTACCATGAAACAGAACATTATCATGGACCAGAAACGGAACATTACCGTGAAAAAGAAAAACAACATTATCGTGGACCAGAGACGGAACATTATCGTGGACCAGAAACGGAACATTATCGTGAAACCGAACATTATCGTGGACCAGAGACGGAACATTACCGTGAAACAGAAACACAACATTATCGTCGACCAGAAACGGAACATTACCGTGAAACAGAAACAGAACATTAGCGTGGACCAGAGACAGAACATTACCGTGAAACAGAAACACAACATTATCGTGGACCAGAAACGGAACATTACCGTGAAACAGAAACAGAACATTAGCGTGGACCAGAGACAGAACATTACCGTGAACAAGAGACAGAACATTACCGTGAAACAGAATCACAACATTACCGTGGACCAGAAACGGAACATTACCGTGAAACAGAAACACAAAATTATCGTGGACCAGAAACGGAACATTACCGTGAAACAGAAACAGAACATTATCGTGGACCAGAGACGGAACATTACCGTGAAACCGAACATTACCGTGGACCAGAGACAGAACATTACCGTGGACCAGAGACAGAACATTACCGTGAAACCGAAACAGAACATTACCGTGGACCAGAACATTACCGTGAAACCGAACATTATCGTGAAACCGAACATTATCGTGGACCAGAGACCGAACATGACCGTGAAACCGAACATTATCGTGGACCAGAGATCGAACATTACCGTGGACCAGAGACAGAACATTATCGTGGACCAGAGAAGGAACATTACCGTGGACCAGAGACGGAACATTACCGTGAAACCGAAACAGAATATTATCGTGGACCAGAGACGGAACATTACCGTGAAACCGAACATTATCGTGGACCAGAGATCGAACATTACCGTGGACCAGAGACAGAACATTATCGTGGACCAGAGAAGGAACATTACCGTGGACCAGAGACGGAACATTACCGTGAAACCGAAACAGAATATTATCGTGGACCAGAAACGGAACATTACCGTGAAACCGAAACACAAAATTATCGTGGACCAGAAACGGAACATTACCGTGAAACAGAAACACAACATTATCGTGGACCAGAGCCGGAACATTACCGTGAAACAGAAACACAAAATTATCGTGGACCAGAAACGGAACATTACCGTGAAACAGAAACACAACATTATCGTGGACCAGAGCCGGAATATTACCGTGGACCAGAGACAGAACATTACCGTGGACCAGAGACAGAACATTACCGTGGACCAGAGACCGAACATTACCTTGAAACCGAACATTATCGTGGACCAGAGACAGAACATTACCATGAAACCGAAACAGAACATTATCGTGGACCAGAAACGGAACATTACCGTGAAACAGAAACACAAAATTATCGTGGACCAGAAACGGAACATTACCGTGAAACAGAAACACAACATTATCGTGGACCAGAGCCGGAACATTACCGTGAAACCGAACATTATCGTGGACCAGAGATCGAACATTACCGTGGACCAGAGACAGAACATTACCGTGGACCAGAGACAGAACATTACCGTGAAAAAGAAACAGAACATTACCGTGGACCAGATACGGAACATTATCGTGGAGCAGAGAAAGAACATTACCGTGAAACCGAAACAGAACATTATCGTGGACCAGAAACGGAACATTACCGTGAAACCGAACATTATCGTGGACCAGACACAGAACATTACCGTGGACCAGAGACAGAACATTACCGTGAAACCGAAACAGAACATTATCGTGGACCAGAAACGGAACATTACCGTGAAACAGAAACACAAAATTATCGTGGACCAGAGACGGAACATTACCGTGAAACCGAACATTATGGTGGACCAGAGATCGAACATTACCGTGGACAGGAGACAGAACATTACCGTGGACCAGAGACAGAACATTTCCGTGGACCAGAGACAGAACATTTCCGTGGACCAGAGACAGAACATTACCGTGGACCAGAGACCGAACTTTACCTTGAAACCGAACAATACCGTGGACCAGAGACAGAATATTACCATGGACCAGAGACAGAACATTACCATGAAACAGAACATTATCATGGACCAGAAACGGAACATTACCGTGAAAAAGAAAAACAACATTATCGTGGACCAGAGACGGAACATTATCGTGGACCAGAAACGGAACATTATCGTGAAACCGAACATTATCGTGGACCAGAGACGGAACATTACCGTGAAACAGAAACACAACATTATCGTCGACCAGAAACGGAACATTACCGTGAAACAGAAACAGAACATTAGCGTGGACCAGAGACAGAACATTACCGTGAAACAGAAACACAACATTATCGTGGACCAGAAACGGAACATTACCGTGAAACAGAAACAGAACATTAGCGTGGACCAGAGACAGAACATTACCGTGAACAAGAGACAGAACATTACCGTGAAACAGAATCAAAACATTACCGTGGACCAGAGACAGAACATTACCATGAAATGGAAACAGAACATTACCGTGAAACCGAAACAGAACATTATCGTGGACCAAAGACGGAACATTATCGTGGACCAGAGACGGAACATTACCGTGAAACCGAACATTATCGTGTACCAGACACAGAACATTACCATGGACCAGAGACAGAACATTACCATGAAACCGAAACAGAACATTATCGTGGACCAGAAACGGAACATTACCGTGAAACAGAAACACAAAATTATCGTGGACCAGAAACGGAACATTACCGTGAAACAGAAACAGAACATTATCGTGGACCAGAGACGGAACATTACCGTGAAACCGAACATTACCGTGGACCAGAGACAGAACATTACCGTGGACCAGAGACAGAACATTACCGTGAAACCGAAACAGAACATTACCGTGGACCAGAACATTACCGTGAAACCGAACATTATCGTTAAACCGAATATTATCGTGGACCAGAGACCGAACATGACCGTGAAACCGATCATTACCGTGGACCAGAGACCAAACATTACCATGAAACCGAAACAGAACATTATCGTGGACCAGAAACGGAACATTACCGTGGACCAGAGACGGAACATTACTGTGGACCAGAGACGGAACATTACCGTGGACCAGAACATTACCGTGGACCAGAACATTACCGTGAAACCGAACATTATCGTGAAACCGAATATTATCGTGGACCAGAGACCGAACATGACCGTGAAACCGAACATTATCGTGGACCAGAGACGGAACATTACCGTGAAACAGAAGCACAACATTATCGTCGACCAGAAACGGAACATTACCGTGAAACAGAAACAGAACATTAGCGTGGACCAGAGACAGAACATTACCGTGAAACAGAAACACAACATTATCGTGGACCAGAAACGGAACATTACCGTGAAACAGAAACAGAACATTAGCGTGGACCAGAGACAGAACATTACCGTGAACAAGAGACAGAACATTACCGTGAAACAGAATCACAACATTACCGTGGACCAGAGACAGAACATTACCGTGAAATGGAAACAGAACATTACCGTGAAACCGAAACAGAACATTATCGTGGACCAAAGACGGAACATTATCGTGGACCAGAGACGGAACATTACCGTGAAACGGAACATTATCGTGGACCAGAGACAGAACAATACCATGAAACCGAAACAGAACATTATCGTGGACCAGAAACGGAACATTACCGTGAAACAGAAACACAAAATTATCGTGGACCAGAAACGGAACATTACCGTGAAACAGAAACAGAACATTATCGTGGACCAGAGCCGGAACATTACCGTGAAACCGAACATTATCGTGGACCAGAGATCGAACATTACCGTGGACCAGAGACAGAACATTACCGTGGACCAGAGACAGAACATTACCGTGAAAAAGAAACAGAACATTACCGTGGACCAGATACGGAACATTATCGTGGAGCAGAGAAAGAACATTACCGTGAAACCGAAACAGAACATTATCGTGGACCAGAAACGGAACATTACCATGAAACCGAACATTATCGTGGACCAGACACACAACATTACCGTGGACAAGAGACAGAACATTACCGTGAAACCGAAACAGAACATTATCGTGGACCAGAAACGGAACTTTACCGTGAAACAGAAACACAAAATTATCGTGGACCAGAGACGGAACATTACCGTGAAACCGAACATTATCGTGGACCAGAGATCGAACATTACCGTGGACAGGAGACAGAACATTACCGTGGACCAGAGAGAGAACATTTCCGTGGACCAGAGACAGAACATTTCCGTGGACCAGAGACAGAACATTTCCGTGGACCAGAGACAGAACATTACCGTGGACCAGAGACAGAACATTACTGTGGACCAGAGACCGAACTTTACCTTGAAACCGAACATTACCGTGGACCAGAGACAGAATATTACCATGGACCAGAGACAGAACATTACCATGAAACAGAACATTATCATGGACCAGAAACGGAACATTACCGTGAAACAGAAAAACAACATTATCGTGGACCAGAGACGGAACATTATCGTGGACCAGAAACGGAACATTATCGTGAAACCGAACATTATCGTGGACCAGAGACGGAACATTACCGTGAAACAGAAACACAACATTACCGTGGTCCAGAGACAGAACATTACCGTGAAACGGAAACAGAACATTACCGTGAAACCGAAACAGAACATTATAGTGGACCAGAAATGGAACATTACCGTGAAACAGAAACACAAAATTATCGTGGACCAGAAACGGAACATTACCATGAAACAGAAACAGAACATTATCGTGGACCAAAGACGGAACATTATCGTGGACCAGAGACGGAACATTATCGTGAAACCGAACATTATCGTGGACCAGACACAGAACATTACCGTGGACCAGAGACAGAACATTACCATGAAACCGAACTTTATCGTGGACCAGGAACGGAACATTACCGTGAAACAGAAACAAAAAATTATCGTGGACCAGAAACGGAACATTACCGTGATACAGAAACAGAACATTATCTTGGACCAGAAACGGAACATTACCGTGAAACAGAAAAACAACATTATCGTGGACCAGAGACGGAACATTATCGTGGACCAGAAACGGAACATTATCGTGAAACCGAACATTATCGTGGACCAGAGACGGAACATTACCGTGAAACAGAAACACAACATTACCGTGGTCCAGAGACAGAACATTACCGTGAAACGGAAACAGAACATTACCGTGAAACCGAAACAGAACATTATAGTGGACCAGAAACGGAACATTACCGTGGACCAGAAACACAAAATTATCGTGGACCAGAAACGGAACATTACCATGAAACAGAAACAGAACATTATCGTGGACCAAAGACGGAACATTATCGTGGACCAGAGACGGAACATTATCGTGAAACCGAACATTATCGTGGACCAGACACAGAACATTACCGTGGACCAGAGACAGAACATTACCATGAAACCGAACATTATCGTGGACCAGGAACGGAACATTACCGTGAAACAGAAACAAAAAATTATCGTGGACCAGAAACGGAACATTACCGTGATACAGAAACAGAACATTATCTTGGACCCGAGACGGAACATTACCGTGAAACCGAACATTATCGTGGACCAGAGATCGAACATTATCATGGACCAGAGACAGAACATTACCGTGGACCAGAGACAGAACATTACCGTGGAGCAGAGACAGAACATTACCGTGGACCAGAGACCGAACATTACCTTGAAACCGAAAATTACCGTGGACCAGAAACAGAAAATTACCATGGACCAGAGACAGAACATTACCGTGAAACAGAACATTATCATGGACCAGAAACGGAACATTAACGTGAAACAGAAACACAACATTATCGTGGACCAGAGACGGAACATTACCGTGGACCAGAGACGGAACATTACCGTTAAACCGAAACAGAACATTATCGTGGACCAGAAACGGAACATTACCGTGAAACCGAAACAGAACATTATCGTGGACCAGACACGGAACATTACCGTGAAACCGAACATTATCGTGGACCAGAGATCGAACATTACCGTGGACCAGAGACAGAACATTACCGTGGACCAGAGACAGAACATTACCGTGAACCAGAGACCGAACTTTACCTTGAAACCGAACATTACCCTGGACCAGAGACAGAACATTACCATGGACCAGAGACAGAACCATATCGTGAAACAGAACATTATCATGGACCAGAAACGGAACATTACCGTGAAACAGAAACAGAACATTATCGTGGACCAGAAACGGAACATTACCGTGAAATCTAAACAGAAGATTATCGTGGACCAGAAACGGAACATTACCGTGAAACAGAAACACAACATTACCGTGGACCAGAGACAGAACATTACCTTGAAACCAAAACAGAACATTATCGTGGACCAGAAACGGAACATTATCGTGGACCAGAGACAGAACATTACCGTGAAACCGAAACAGAACATTATCGTGGACCAGAAACGGAACATTATCGTGGACCAGAGACAGAACATTATCGTGGATCAGAGACAGAACATTATCGTGGACCAGAGACGGAATATTATCATGGACCAGAGACAGAACATTACAGTGAAACCTAAACAGAACATTATCGTTGACCAGAAACGGAACATTATCGTGAAACCGAGCATTATCGTGGACCAGAAACACAAAATTATCGTGGACCAGAAATGGAACATTACCGTGAAACAGAAACACAACATTATCGTGGAACAGAGACGGAACATTACCGTGAAACCGAACATTACCGTGGACCAGAGACAGAACATTACCGTGGACCAGAGACAGAACATTACCGTGAAACCGAAACAAAACATTACCGTGAAACCGAAACAGAACATTATCGTGGACCAGAAACGGAACATTACCGTGAAACAGAAACACAACATTATCGTGGACCAGAGACGGAACATTACCGTGGACCAGAAATGGAACATTACCGTGAAACCGAACATTATCGTGGACCAGAAACGGAACATTACCGTGAAACCGAACATTATCGTCGACCAGAAATCGAACATTATCGTGGACCAGAGACAGAACATTACCGTGGACCAGAAATGGAACATTACCGTGAAACCAAACATTACCATGGACCAGATACGGAACATTACCGTGGACCAGAAACAGAAAATTACCATGGACCAGAGACAGAACATTACCGTGAAACAGAACATTATCATGGACCAGAAACGGAACATTACCGTGAAACAGAAACACAACATTATCGTGGACCAGAGACGGAACATTACTGTGGACCAGAGACGGAACATTACCGTGGACTAGAACATTACCGTGGACCAGAACATTACCGTGAAACCGAACATTATCGTGAAACCGAGCATTATCGTGGACCAGAGACCGAACATTACCGTGAAACCGAACATTACCGTGGACCAGAGACCAAACATTACCATGAAACCGAAACAGAACATTATCGTGGACCAGAAACGGAACATTACCGTGAAACAGAAACACAACATTATCGTGGACCAGAAACGGAACATTACCGTGAAACAGAAACAGAACATTACCGTGAAACAGAAACACAACATTATAGTGGACCAGAAACGGAACATTACCGTGAAACCGAAACAGAACATTATCGTGGACCAGAAACGGAACATTATCGTGGACCAAAGACGGAACATTATCGTGGACCAGAGACGGAACATTACCGTGAAACCGAACATTATCGTGGACCAGACACAGAACATTACCGTGGACCAGAGACAGAACATTACCGTGAAACCGAAACAGAACATTATCGTGGACCAGAAACGGAACATTATCATGGACCATAGACAGAACATTATCGTGGACCAAAGACGGAACATTATCGTGGACCAGAAACGGAACATTACGGTGAAATAGAAACACAAAATTATCGTGGACCAGAAACGGAACATTACCGTGAACTAGAAACACAACATTATCGTGGACCAGAGACGGAACATTACCGTGAAACCAAACATTATCGTGGACCAGAGATCGAACATTACCGTGGACCAGAGACAGAACATTACCGTGGACCAGAGACAGAACATTACTGTGGACCAGAGACCGAACTTTACCTTGAAACCGAACGTTACCGTGGACCAGAGACAGAACATTACCATGGACCAGAGACAGAACATTACCATGAAACAGAACATTATCATGGACCAGAAACGGAACATTACCGTGAAACAGAAACACAAAATTATCGTGGACCAGAGAAAGAACATTACCGTGGACCGGAGACGGAACATTACCGTGAAACCGAACATTATCGTGGACCAGACACAGAACATTACCATGAAACCGAAACAGAACATTATCGTGGACCAGAAACGGAACATTACCGTGAAACAGAAAAACAACATTACCGTGGACCAGAGACAGAACATTACCTTGAAACCAAAACAGAACATTATCGTGGACCAGAAAAGGAACATTATCGTGGACCAGAGACAGAACATTACCGTGAAACCGAAACAGAACATTATCGTGGACCAGAAACGGAACATTATCGTGGACCAGAAACGGAACATTATCATGGACCAGAGACACAACATTATCGTGGACCAGAAACGGAACATTATCATGGACCAGAGACACAACATTACCGTGAAACCTAAACAGAACATTATCGTTGACCAGAAACGGAACATTATCGTGAAACCGAACATTATAGTGGACCAGAAACACAACATTATCGTGGACCAGAAATGGAACATTACCGTGAAACAGAAACACAACATTATCGTGGACCAGAGACGGAACATTACCGTGAAACCGAACATTACCGTGGACCAGAGACAGAACATTACCGTGGACCAGAGACAGAACATTACCGTGAAACCGAAATAGAACATTACCGTGGACCAGAACATTACCGTGAAACCGAACATTATCGTGAAACCGAACATTACCGTGGACCAGAGACCAAACATTACCATGAAACCGAAACAGAACATTATCGTGGACCAGAAACGGAACATTACCATGAAACAGAAAAACAACATTATCGTGGACCAGAGACGGAACATTATCGTGGACCAGAAACGGAACATTATCGTGAAACCGAACATTATCGTGGACCAGAGACGGAACATTACCGTGAAACAGAAGCACAACATTATCGTCGACCAGAAACGGAACATTACCGTGAAACAGAAACAGAACATTAGCGTGGACCAGAGACAGAACATTACCGTGAAACAGAAACACAACATTATCGTGGACCAGAAACGGAACATTACCGTGAAACAGAAACAGAACATTAGCGTGGACCAGAGACAGAACATTACCGTGAACAAGAGACAGAACATTACCGTGAAACAGAATCACAACATTACCGTGGACCAGAGACAGAACATTACCGTGAAATGGAAACAGAACATTACCGTGAAACCGAAACAGAACATTATCGTGGACCAAAGACGGAACATTATCGTGGACCAGAGACGGAACATTACCGTGAAACGGAACATTATCGTGGACCAGAGACAGAACATTACCATGAAACCGAAACAGAACATTATCGTGGACCAGAAACGGAACATTACCGTGAAACAGAAACACAAAATTATCGTGGACCAGAAACGGAACATTACCGTGAAACAGAAACAGAACATTATCGTGGACCAGAGACGGAACATTACCGTGAAACCGAACATTATCGTGGACCAGAGATCGAACATTACCGTGGACCAGAGACAGAACATTATCGTGGACCAGAGAAGGAACATTACCGTGGACCAGAGACGGAACATTACCGTGAAACCGAAACAGAATATTATCGTGGACCAGAAACGGAACATTACCGTGAAACCGAAACAGAACATTATCGTGGACCAGAGACAGAATATTACCGTGGACCAGAGACAGAACATTACCGTGGACCAGAGACAGAACATTACCGTGGACCAGAGACCGAACATTACCTTGAAACCGAACATTATCGTGGACCAGAGACAGAACATTACCATGAAACCGAAACAGAACATTATCGTGAACCAGAAACGGAACATTACCGTGAAACAGAAACACAAAATTATCGTGGACCAGAAACGGAACATTACCGTGAAACAGAAACACAACATTATCGTGGACCAGAGCCGGAACATTACCGTGAAACCGAACATTATCGTGGACCAGAGATCGAACATTACCGTGGACCAGAGACAGAACATTACCGTGGACCAGAGACAGAACATTACCGTGAAAAAGAAACAGAACATTACCGTGGACCAGATACGGAACATTATCGTGGAGCAGAGAAAGAACATTACCGTGAAACCGAAACAGAACATTATCGTGGACCAGAAACGGAACATTACCGTGAAACCGAACATTATCGTGGACCAGACACAGAACATTACCGTGGACCAGAGACAGAACATTACCGTGAAACCGAAACAGAACATTAGCGTGGACCAGAAACGGAACATTACCGTGAAACAGAAACACAAAATTATCGTGGACCAGAGACGGAACATTACCGTGAAACCGAACATTATCGTGGACCAGAGATCGAACATTACCGTGGACAGGAGACAGAACATTACCGTGGACCAGAGACAGAACATTTCCGTGGACCAGAGACAGAACATTTCCGTGGACCAGAGACAGAACATTACCGTGGACCAGAGACAGAACATTACTGTGGACCAGAGACCGAAATTTACCTTGAAACCGAACAATACCGTGGACCAGAGACAGAATATTACCATGGACCAGAGACAGAACATTACCATGAAACAGAACATTATCATGGACCAGAAACGGAACATTACCGTGAAAAAGAAAAACAACATTATCGTGGACCAGAGACGGAACATTATCGTGGACCAGAAACGGAACATTATCGTGAAACCGAACATTATCGTGGACCAGACACAGAACATTACCGTGAAACAGAAACACAACATTATCGTCGACCAGAAACGGAACATTACCGTGAAACAGAAACAGAACATTAGCGTGGACCAGAGACAGAACATTACCGTGAAACAGAAACACAACATTATCGTGGACCAGAAACGGAACATTACCGTGAAACAGAAACAGAACATTAGCGTGGACCAGAGACAGAACATTACCGTGAACAAGAGACAGAACATTACCGTGAAACAGAATCACAACATTACCGTGGACCAGAGACAGAACATTACCGTGAAATGGAAACAGAACATTACCGTGAAACCGAAACAGAACATTATCGTGGACCAAAGACGGAACATTATCGTGGACCAGAGACGGAACATTACCGTGAAACCGAACATTATCGTGGACCAGACACAGTACATTACCATGGACCAGAGACAGAACATTACCATGAAACCGAAACAGAACATTATCGTGGACCAGAAACGGAACATTACCGTGAAACAGAAACACAAAATTATCGTGGACCAGAAACGGAACATTACCGTGAAACAGAAACAGAACATTATCGTGGACCAGAGACGGAACATTACCGTGAAACCGAACATTATCGTGGACCAGAGATCGAACATTACCGTGGACAAGAGACAGAACATTATCGTGGACCAGAGAAGGAACATTACCGTGGACCAGAGACGGAACATTACCGTGAAACCGAAACAGAATATTATCGTGGACCAGAAACGGAACATTACCGCGAAACCGAAACAGAACATTATAGTGGACCAGAGACGGAACATTACCGTGAAACTGAACATTATCGTGGACCAGAGATCAAACATTACCGTGGACCAGAGACAGAACATTACCGTGGACCAGAGACAGAACATTACCGTGGACCAGAGACAGAACATTACCTTGAAACCGAACATTACCGTGGACCAGAAACAGAAAATTACCATGAACCAGAGACAGAACATTACCGTGAAACAGAACATTATCATGGACCAGAAACGGAACATTAACGTGAAACAGAAACACATTATCGTGGACCAGAGACGGAACATTACCGTGAAACCGAACATTATCGTGGACCAGAGATCGAACATTATCGTGGACCAGAGACAGAATATTACCGTGGACCAGAGACAGAACATTACCGTGGACCAGAGACAGAACATTACCGTGGACCAGAGACCGAACATTACCTTGAAACCGAACATTATCGTGGACCAGAGAAAGAACATTACCATGAAACCGAAACAGAACATTATCGTGGACCAGAAACGGAACATTACCGTGAAACCGAAACAGAACATTATCGTGGACCAGACACGGAACATTACCGTGAAACCGAACATTATCGTGGACCAGACATCGAACATTACCGTGGACCAGAGACAGAACATTACCGTGGACCAGAGACAGAACATTACCGTGGACCAGAGACCGAACTTTACCTTGAAACCGAACATTACCCTGGACCAGAGACAGAACATTACCATGGACCAGAGACAGAACCATATCGTGAAACAGAACATTACCGTGGACCAGAGACAGAACATTACCGTGAAACCGAAACAGAACATTATCGTGGACCAGAAACGGAACATTACCGTGAAACAGAAACACAACATTATCGTGGACCAGAGACGGAACATTACCGTGGACCAGAAATGGAACATTACCGTGAAACCGAACATTATCGTGGACCAGAAACGGAACATTACCGTGAAACCGAACATTATCGTCGACCAGAAATCGAACATTATCGTGGACCAGAGACAGAACATTACCGTGGACCAGAAATGGAACATTACCGTGAAACCAAACATTACCATGGACCAGATACGGAACATTACCGTGGACCAGAAACAGAATATTACCATGGACCAGAGACAGAACATTACCGTGAAACAGAACATTATCATGGACCAGAAACGGAACATTACCGTGAAACAGAAACACAACATTATCGTGGACCAGAGACGGAACATTACTGTGGACCAGAGACGGAACATTACCGTGGACCAGAACATTACCGTGGACCAGAACATTACCGTGAAACCGAACATTACCGTGGACCAGAGACCAAACATTACCATGAAACCGAAACAGAACATTATCGTGGACCAGAAACGGAACATTACCGTGAAACAGAAACACAACATTATCGTGGACCAGAAACGGAACATTACCGTGAAACAGAAACAGATAATTACCGTGAAACAGAAACACAACATTATAGTGGACCAGAAACGGAACATTACCGTGAAACAGAAACAGAACATTAGCGTGGACCAGAGACAGAACATTACCGTGAACCAGAGACAGAACATTACCGTGAAACAGAAACGCAACATTACCGTGGACCAGTGACAGAACATTACCGTGAAACGGAAACAGAACATTACCGTGAAACCGAAACAGAACATTATCGTGGACCAGAAACGGAACATTATCGTGGACCAAAGACGGAACATTATCGTGGACAAGAGACGGAACATTACCGTGAAACCGAACATTATCGTGGACCAGACACAGAACATTACGGTGGACCAGAGACAGAACATTACCGTGAAACCGAAACAGAACATTATCGTGGACCAGAAACGGAACATTATCATGGACCATAGACAGAACATTATCGTGGACCAAAGACGGAACATTATCGTGGACCAGAAACGGAACATTACCGTGAAATAGAAACACAAAATTATCGTGGACCAGAAACGGAACATTACCGTGAACTAGAAACACAACATTATCGTGGACCAGAGACGGAACATTACCGTGAAACCAAACATTATCGTGGACCAGAGATCGAACATTACCGTGGACCAGAGACAGAACATTACCGTGGACCAGAGACAGAACATTACCGTGGACCAGAGACAGAACATTACTGTGGACCAGAGACCGAACTTTACCTTGAAACCGAACGTTACCGTGGACCAGAGACAGAACATTACCATGGACCAGAGACAGAACATTACCATGAAACAGAACATTATGATGGACCAGAAACGGAACATTACCGTGAAACAGAAACACAACATTATCGTGGACCAGAGAAAGAACATTACCGTGGACCAGAGACGGAACATTACCGTGAAACCGAACATTATCGTGGACCAGACACAGAACATTACCATGAAACCGAAACAGAACATTATCGTGGACCAGAAACGGAACATTACCGTGAAACAGAAAAACAACATTACCGTGGACCAGAGACAGAACATTACCTTAAAACCAAAACAGAAAATTATCGTGGACCAGAAAAGGAACATTATCGTGGACCAGAGACAGAACATTACCCTGAAACCGAAACAGAACATTATCGTGGACCAGAAACGGAACATTATCGTGGACCAGAGACAGAACATTATCGTGGATCAGAGACAGAACATTATCGTGGACCAGAAACGGAACATTATCATGGACCAGAGACACAACATTACCGTGAAACCTAAAGAGAACATTATCGTTGACCAGAAACGGAACATTTTCGTGAAACCGAACATTATAGTGGACCAGAAACACAACATTATCGTGGACCAGAAATGGAACATTACCGTGAAACAGAAACACAACATTATCGTGGACCAGAGACGGAACATTACCGTGAAACCGAACATTACCGTGGACCAGAGACAGAACATTACCGTGGACCAGAGACAGAACATTACCGTGAAACCGAAACAGAACATTACCGTGGACCAGAACATTACCGTGAAACCGAACATTATCGTGAAACCGAACATTATCGTGGACCAGAGACCGAACATGACCGTGAAACCGAACATTACCGTGGACCAGAGACCAAACATTACCATGAAACCGAAACAGAACATTATCGTGGACCAGAAACGGAACATTACCGTGAAACAGAAAAACAACATTATCGTGGACCAGAGACGGAACATTATCGTGGACCAGAAACGGAACATTATCGTGAAACCGAACATTATCGTGGACCAGAGACGGAACATTACCGTGAAATAGAAGCACAACATTATCGTCGACCAGAAACGGAACATTACCGTGAAACAGAAACAGAACATTAGCGTGGACCAGAGACAGAACATTACCGTGAAACAGAAACACAACATTATCGTGGACCAGAAACGGAACATTACCGTGAAACAGAAACAGAACATTAGCGTGGACCAGAGACAGAACATTACCGTGAACAAGAGACAGAACATTACCGTGAAACAGAATCACAACATTACCGTGGACCAGAGACAGAACATTACTGTGAAATGGAAACAGAACATTACCGTGAAACCGAAACAGAACATTATCGTGGACCAAAGACGGAACATTATCGTGGACCAGAGACGGAAAATTACCGTGAAACGGAACATTATCGTGGACCAGAAACAGAACATTACCGTGGACCAGAGACAGAACATTACCATGAAACCGAAACAGAACATTATCGTGGACCAGAAACGGAACATTACCGTGAAACAGAAACACAAAATTATCGTGGACCAGAAACGGAACATTACCGTGAAACAGAAACAGAACATTATCGTGGACCAGAGACGGAACATTACCGTGAAACCGAACATTATCGTGGACCAGAGATCGAACATTACCATGGACCAGAGACAGAACATTATCGTGGACCAGAGAAGGAACATTACCGTGGACCAGAGACCGAACATTACCGTGGACCAGAGACCGAACATTACCTTGAAACCGAACATTATCGTGGACCAGAGACAGAACATTACCATGAAACCGAAACAGAACATTATCGTGGACCAGAAACGGAACATTACCGTGAAACCGAAACAGAACATTATCGTGGACCAGACACGGAACATTACCGTGAAACCGAACATTATCGTGGACCAGACATCGAACATTACCGTGGACCAGAGACATAACATTACCGTGGACCAGAGACAGAACATTACCGTGGACCAGAGACCGAACTTTACCTTGAAACCGAACATTACCCTGGACCAGAGACAGAACATTACCATGGACCAGAGACAGAACCATATCGTGAAACAGAACATTACCGTGGACCAGAGACAGAACATTACCGTGAAACCGAAACAGAACATTATCGTGGACCAGAAACAGAACATTACCGTGGACCAGAAATGGAACATTACCGTGAAACCGAACATTATCGTGGACCAGAAACAGAACATTACCGTGAAACCGAACATTATCGTCGACCAGAAATCGAACATTATCGTGGACCAGAGACAGAACATTACCGTGGACCAGAAATGGAACATTACCGTGAAACCAAACATTACCATGGACCAGATACGGAACATTACCGTGGACCAGAAACAGAAAATTACCATGGACCAGAGACAGAACATTACCGTGAAACAGAACATTATCATGGACCAGAAACGGAACATTACCGTGAAACAGAAACACAACATTATCGTGGACCAGAGACGGAACATTACTGTGGACCAGAGACGGAACATTACCGTGGACCAGAACATTACCGTGGACCAGAACATTACCGTGAAACCGAACATTATCGTGAAACCGAGCATTATCGTGGACCAGAGACCGAACATTACCGTGAAACCGAACATTACCGTGGACCAGAGACCAAACATTACCATGAAACCGAAACAGAACATTATCGTGGACCAGAAACGGAACATTACCGTGAAACAGAAACACAACATTATCGTGGACCAGAAACGGAACATTACCGTGAAACAGAAACAGAACATTACCGTGAAACAGAAACGGAACATTACCGTGAAACAGAAACAGAACATTACCGTGAAACAGAAACACAACATTATAGTGGACCAGAAACGGAACATTACCGTGAAACAGAAACAGAACATTAGCGTGGACCAGAGACAGAACATTACCGTGAACCAGAGACAGAACATTACCGTGAAACAGAAACGCAACATTACCGTGGACCAGAGACAGAACATTACCGTGAAACCGAAACAGAACATTATCGTGGACCAGAAACGGAACATTATCGTGGACCAAAGACGGAACATTATCGTGGACCAGAGACGGAACATTACCGTGAAACCGAACATTATCGTGGACCAGACACAGAACATTACCGTGGACCAGAGACAGAACATTACCGTGAAACCGAAACAGAACATTATCGTGGACCAGAAACGGAACATTATCATGGACCATAGACAGAACATTATCGTGGACCAAAGACGGAACATTATCGTGGACCAGAAACGGAACATTACCGTGAAATAGAAACACAAAATTATCGTGGACCAGAAACGGAACATTACCGTGAACTAGAAACACAACATTATCGTGGACCAGAGACGGAACATTACCGTGAAACCAAACATTATCGTGGACCAGAGATCGAACATTACCGTGGACCAGAGACAGAACATTACCGTGGACCAGAGACAGAACATTACCGTGGACCAGAGACAGAACATTACTGTGGACCAGAGACCGAACTTTACCTTGAAACCGAACGTTACCGTGGACCAGAGACAGAACATTACCATGGACCAGAGACAGAACATTACCATGAAAGAGAACATTATCATGGACCAGAAACGGAACATTACCGTGAAACAGAAACACAACATTATCGTGGACCAGAGAAAGAACATTACCGTGGACCAGAGACGGAACATTACAGTGAAACCGAACATTATCGTGGACCAGACACAGAACATTACCATGAAACCGAAACAGAACATTATCGTGGACCAGAAACGGAACATTACCGTGAAACAGAAAAACAACATTATCGTGGACCAGAAAAGGAACATTATGGTGGACCAGAGACAGAACATTACCGTGAAACCGAAACAGAACATTATCGTGGACCAGAAACGGAACATTATCGTGGACCAGAGACAGAACATTATCGTGGATCAGAGACAGAACATTATCGTGGACCAGAAACGGAACATTATCATGGACCAGAGACACAACATTACCGTGAAACCTAAACAGAACATTATCGTTGACCAGAAACGGAACATTATCGTGAAACCGAACATTATAGTGGACCAGAAACACAACATTATCGTGGACCAGAAATGGAACATTACCGTGAAATAGAAACACAACATTATCGTGGACCAGAGACGGAACATTACCGTGAAACCGAACATTACCGTGGACCAGAGACAGAACATTACCCTGAACAAGAGACAGAACATTACCGTGAAACAGAATCACAACATTACCGTGGACCAGAGACAGAACATTACCGTGAAACAGAATCACAACATTACCGTGGACCAGAGACAGAACATTACCGTGAAATGGAAACAGAACATTACCGTGAAACCGAAACAGAACATTATCGTGGACCAAAGACGGAACATTATCGTGGACCAGAGACGGAACATTACCGTGAAACGGAACATTATCGTGGACCAGACACAGAACATTACCGTGGACCAGAGACAGAACATTACCACGAAACCGAAACAGAACATTATCGTGGACCAGAAACGGAACATTACCGTGAAACAGAAACACAAAATTATCGTGGACCAGAAACGGAACATTACCGTGAAACAGAAACAGAACATTATCGTGGACCAGAGACGGAACATTACCGTGAAACCGAACATTATCGTGGACCAGAGATCAAACATTACCGTGGACCAGAGACAGAACATTATCGTGGACCAGAGAAGGAACATTACCGTGGACCAGAGACGGAACATTACCGTGAAACCGAAACAGAATATTATCGTGGACCAGAAACGGAACATTACCGTGAAACCGAAACAGAACATTATCGTGGACCAGAGACAGAATATTACCGTGGACCAGAGACAGAACATTACCGTGGACCAGAGACAGAACATTACCGTGGACCAGAGACCGAACATTACCTTGAAACCGAACATTATCGTGGACCAGAGACAGAACATTACCATGAAACCGAAACAGAACATTATCGTGGACCAGAAACGGAACATTACCGTGAAACAGAAACACAAAATTATCGTGGACCAGAAACGGAACATTACCGTGAAACAGAAACACAACATTATCGTGGACCAGAGCCGGAACATTACCGTGAAACCGAACATTATCGTGGACCAGAGATCGAACATTACCGTGGACCAGAGACAGAACATTACCGTGGACCAGAGACAGAACATTACCGTGGACCAGAGACAGAACATTACCGTGGACCAGAGACAGAACATTACTGTGGACCAGAGACCGAACTTTACCTTGAAACCGAACGTTACCGTGGACCAGAGACAGAACATTACCATGGACCAGAGACAGAACATTACCATGAAACAGAACATTATCATGGACCAGAAACGGAACATTACCGTGAAAAAGAAAAACAACATTATCGTGGACCAGAGACGGAACATTATCGTGGACCAGAAACGGAACATTATCGTGAAACCGAACATTATCGTGGACCAGAGACGGAACATTACCGTGAAACAGAAACACAACATTATCGTCGACCAGAAACGGAACATTACCGTTAAACAGAAACAGAACATTAGCGTGGACCAGAGACAGAACATTACCGTGAAACAGAAACACAACATTATCGTGGACCAGAAACGGAACATTACCGTGAAACAGAAACAGAACATTAGCGTGGACCAGAGACAGAACATTACCGTGAACAAGAGACAGAACATTACCGTGAAACAGAATCACAACATTACCGTGGACCAGAGACAGAACATTACCGTGAAATGGAAACAGAACATTACCGTTAAACAGAAACAGAACATTAGCGTGGACCAAAGACGGAACATTACCGTGAAACAGAAACACAAAATTATCGTGGACCAGAAACGGAACATTACCGTGAAACAGAAACAGAACATTATCGTGGACCAGAGACGGAACATTACCGTGAAACCGAACATTATCGTGGACCAGAGATCGAACATTACCGTGGACAAGAGACAGAACATTATCGTGGACCAGAGAAGGAACATTACCGTGGACCAGAGACGGAACATTACTGTGAAACCGAACATTACCGTGGACCAGAAACAGAAAATTACCATGGACCAGAGACAGAACATTACCGTGAAACAGAACATTATCATGGACCAGAAACGGAACATTACCGTGAAACAGAAACAAAATTATCGTGGACCAGAGACGGAACATTACCGTGGACCAGAGACGGAACATTAAAGTGAAACCGAAACAGAACATTATCGTGGACCAGAAACGGAACATTACCGTGAAACCGAAACAGAACATTATCGTGGACCAGAGACGGAACATTACCGTGAAACCGAACATTATCGTGGACCAGAGATCGAACATTACCGTGGACCAGAGACAGAACATTACCGTGGACCTTAGACAGAACATTACCGTGGACCAGAGACAGAACATTACCGTGGACCAGAGACAGAACATTACCGTGGACCAGAGACAGAACATTATCGTGGACCAGACACAGAACATTACCATGAAACCGAAACAGAACATTACCGTGAAACCGAAACAGAACATTATCGTGGACATGAAACGGAACATTACCGTGAAACAGAAACACAACATTATCGTGGACCAGAGACAGAACATTACCGTGAAACCGAACATTATCGTGGACCAGAGACAGAACATTACCGTCGACCAGAAATGGAACATTACCGTGAAACCGAACATTATCGTGGACCAGAGACGGAACATTACCGTGAAACCGAACATTATCGTCGACCAGAAATCGAACATTATCGTGGACCAGAGACAGAACATTACCGTGGACCAGAAATGGAACATTACCGTGAAACCGAACATTACCATGGACCAGAAACGGAACATTATCGTGGACCAGAAACGGAACATTATCGTGGACCAGAAACGGAACATTATCGTGGACCAGAAACAGAACATTATCGTGGATCAGAGACATAACATTATCGTGGACCAGAGACACAACATTACCGTGAAACCTAAACAGAACATTATCGTTGACCAGAAACGGAACATTACCGTGAAACCGAACATTACCGTGGACCAGAGACAGAACATTACCGTGGACCAGAGACAGAACATTACCGTGAAACCGAAACAGAACATTATCGTGGAACAGAAACAGAACATTACCGTGAAACAGAAACTAAACATTATCATGGACCAGAGACGGAACATTACCGTGAAACCGAACATTATCGTGGACCAGAGATCGAACATTATCGTGGACCAGAAACGGAACATTACCGTGAAACCGAACATTATCGTGGACCAGAGACGGAACATTACCGTGAAACCGAACATTATCGTCGACCAGAAATCGAACATTATCGTGGACCAGAGACAGAACATTACCGTGGACCAGAAATGGAACATTACCGTGAAACCGAACATTACCATGGACCAGATACGGAACATTACTGCGGACCAGAGACGGAACATTACCGTGGACCAGAACATTACCGTGAAACCGAACATTATCGTGAAACCGAAACAGAACATTATCGTGGACCAGAAACGGAACATTATCGTGGACCAAAGACGGAACATTATCGTGGACCAGAGACGGAACATTACCGTGAAACCGAACATTATCGTGGACCAGAGACAGAACATTACCGTGAAACCGAAACAGAACATTATCGTGGACCAGAAACGGAACATTATCATGGACCATAGACAGAACATTATCGTGGACCAAAGACGGAACATTATCGTGGACCAGAAACGGAACATTACCGTGAAATAGAAACACAAAATTATCGTGGACCAGAAACGGAACATTACCGTGAACTAGAAACACAACATTATCGTGGACCAGAGACGGAACATTACCGTGAAACCAAACATTATCGTGGACCAGAGATCGAACATTACCGTGGACCAGAGACAGAACATTACCGTGGACCAGAGACAGAACATTACCGTGGACCAGAGACAGAACATTACTGTGGACCAGAGACCGAACTTTACCTTGAAACCGAACGTTACCGTGGACCAGAGACAGAACATTACCATGGACCAGAGACAGAACATTACCATGAAACAGAACATTATGATGGACCAGAAACGGAACATTACCGTGAAACAGAAACACAACATTATCGTGGACCAGAGAAAGAACATTACCGTGGACCAGAGACGGAACATTACCGTGAAACCGAACATTATCGTGGACCAGACACAGAACATTACCATGAAACCGAAACAGAACATTATCGTGGACCAGAAACGGAACATTACCGTGAAACAGAAAAACAACATTACCGTGGACCAGAGACAGAACATTACCTTAAAACCAAAACAGAAAATTATCGTGGACCAGAAAAGGAACATTATCGTGGACCAGAGACAGAACATTACCCTGAAACCGAAACAGAACATTATCGTGGACCAGAAACGGAACATTATCGTGGACCAGAGACAGAACATTATCGTGGATCAGAGACAGAACATTATCGTGGACCAGAAACGGAACATTATCATGGACCAGAGACACAACATTACCGTGAAACCTAAAGAGAACATTATCGTTGACCAGAAACGGAACATTTTCGTGAAACCGAACATTATAGTGGACCAGAAACACAACATTATCGTGGACCAGAAATGGAACATTACCGTGAAACAGAAACACAACATTATCGTGGACCAGAGACGGAACATTACCGTGAAACCGAACATTACCGTGGACCAGAGACAGAACATTACCGTGGACCAGAGACAGAACATTACCGTGAAACCGAAACAGAACATTACCGTGGACCAGAACATTACCGTGAAACCGAACATTATCGTGAAACCGAACATTATCGTGGACCAGAGACCGAACATGACCGTGAACAAGAGACAGAACATTACCGTGAAACAGAATCACAACATTACCGTGGACCAGAGACAGAACATTACCGTGAAACAGAATCACAACATTACCGTGGACCAGAGACAGAACATTACCGTGAAATGGAAACAGAACATTACCGTGAAACCGAAACAGAACATTATCGTGGACCAAAGACGGAACATTATCGTGGACCAGAGACGGAACATTACCGTGAAACGGAACATTATCGTGGACCAGACACAGAACATTACCGTGGACCAGAGACAGAACATTACCACGAAACCGAAACAGAACATTATCGTGGACCAGAAACGGAACATTACCGTGAAACAGAAACACAAAATTATCGTGGACCAGAAACGGAACATTACCGTGAAACAGAAACAGAACATTATCGTGGACCAGAGACGGAACATTACCGTGAAACCGAACATTATCGTGGACCAGAGATCAAACATTACCGTGGACCAGAGACAGAACATTATCGTGGACCAGAGAAGGAACATTACCGTGGACCAGAGACGGAACATTACCGTGAAACCGAAACAGAATATTATCGTGGACCAGAAACGGAACATTACCGTGAAACCGAAACAGAACATTATCGTGGACCAGAGACAGAATATTACCGTGGACCAGAGACAGAACATTACCGTGGACCAGAGACAGAACATTACCGTGGACCAGAGACCGAACATTACCTTGAAACCGAACATTATCGTGGACCAGAGACAGAACATTACCATGAAACCGAAACAGAACATTATCGTGGACCAGAAACGGAACATTACCGTGAAACAGAAACACAAAATTATCGTGGACCAGAAACGGAACATTACCGTGAAACAGAAACACAACATTATCGTGGACCAGAGCCGGAACATTACCGTGAAACCGAACATTATCGTGGACCAGAGATCGAACATTACCGTGGACCAGAGACAGAACATTACCGTGGACCAGAGACAGAACATTACCGTGGACCAGAGACAGAACATTACCGTGGACCAGAGACAGAACATTACTGTGGACCAGAGACCGAACTTTACCTTGAAACCGAACGTTACCGTGGACCAGAGACAGAACATTACCATGGACCAGAGACAGAACATTACCATGAAACAGAACATTATCATGGACCAGAAACGGAACATTACCGTGAAAAAGAAAAACAACATTATCGTGGACCAGAGACGGAACATTATCGTGGACCAGAAACGGAACATTATCGTGAAACCGAACATTATCGTGGACCAGAGACGGAACATTACCGTGAAACAGAAACACAACATTATCGTCGACCAGAAACGGAACATTACCGTTAAACAGAAACAGAACATTAGCGTGGACCAGAGACAGAACATTACCGTGAAACAGAAACACAACATTATCGTGGACCAGAAACGGAACATTACCGTGAAACAGAAACAGAACATTAGCGTGGACCAGAGACAGAACATTACCGTGAACAAGAGACAGAACATTACCGTGAAACAGAATCACAACATTACCGTGGACCAGAGACAGAACATTACCGTGAAATGGAAACAGAACATTACCGTTAAACAGAAACAGAACATTAGCGTGGACCAAAGACGGAACATTACCGTGAAACAGAAACACAAAATTATCGTGGACCAGAAACGGAACATTACCGTGAAACAGAAACAGAACATTATCGTGGACCAGAGACGGAACATTACCGTGAAACCGAACATTATCGTGGACCAGAGATCGAACATTACCGTGGACAAGAGACAGAACATTATCGTGGACCAGAGAAGGAACATTACCGTGGACCAGAGACGGAACATTACTGTGAAACCGAACATTACCGTGGACCAGAAACAGAAAATTACCATGGACCAGAGACAGAACATTACCGTGAAACAGAACATTATCATGGACCAGAAACGGAACATTACCGTGAAACAGAAACAAAATTATCGTGGACCAGAGACGGAACATTACCGTGGACCAGAGACGGAACATTAAAGTGAAACCGAAACAGAACATTATCGTGGACCAGAAACGGAACATTACCGTGAAACCGAAACAGAACATTATCGTGGACCAGAGACGGAACATTACCGTGAAACCGAACATTATCGTGGACCAGAGATCGAACATTACCGTGGACCAGAGACAGAACATTACCGTGGACCTTAGACAGAACATTACCGTGGACCAGAGACAGAACATTACCGTGGACCAGAGACAGAACATTACCGTGGACCAGAGACAGAACATTATCGTGGACCAGACACAGAACATTACCATGAAACCGAAACAGAACATTACCGTGAAACCGAAACAGAACATTATCGTGGACATGAAACGGAACATTACCGTGAAACAGAAACACAACATTATCGTGGACCAGAGACAGAACATTACCGTGAAACCGAACATTATCGTGGACCAGAGACAGAACATTACCGTCGACCAGAAATGGAACATTACCGTGAAACCGAACATTATCGTGGACCAGAGACGGAACATTACCGTGAAACCGAACATTATCGTCGACCAGAAATCGAACATTATCGTGGACCAGAGACAGAACATTACCGTGGACCAGAAATGGAACATTACCGTGAAACCGAACATTACCATGGACCAGAAACGGAACATTATCGTGGACCAGAAACGGAACATTATCGTGGACCAGAAACGGAACATTATCGTGGACCAGAAACAGAACATTATCGTGGATCAGAGACATAACATTATCGTGGACCAGAAACGGAACATTACCGTGAAACCGAAACAGAACATTATCGTGGACCAGAGACAGAATATTACCGTGGACCAGAGACAGAACATTACCGTGGACCAGAGACAGAACATTACCGTGGACCAGAGACCGAACATTACCTTGAAACCGAACATTATCGTGGACCAGAGACAGAACATTACCATGAAACCGAAACAGAACATTATCGTGGACCAGAAACGGAACATTACCGTGAAACAGAAACACAAAATTATCGTGGACCAGAAACGGAACATTACCGTGAAACAGAAACACAACATTATCGTGGACCAGAGCCGGAACATTACCGTGAAACCGAACATTATCGTGGACCAGAGATCGAACATTACCGTGGACCAGAGACAGAACATTACCGTGGACCAGAGACAGAACATTACCGTGGACCAGAGACAGAACATTACCGTGGACCAGAGACAGAACATTACTGTGGACCAGAGACCGAACTTTACCTTGAAACCGAACGTTACCGTGGACCAGAGACAGAACATTACCATGGACCAGAGACAGAACATTACCATGAAACAGAACATTATCATGGACCAGAAACGGAACATTACCGTGAAAAAGAAAAACAACATTATCGTGGACCAGAGACGGAACATTATCGTGGACCAGAAACGGAACATTATCGTGAAACCGAACATTATCGTGGACCAGAGACGGAACATTACCGTGAAACAGAAACACAACATTATCGTCGACCAGAAACGGAACATTACCGTTAAACAGAAACAGAACATTAGCGTGGACCAGAGACAGAACATTACCGTGAAACAGAAACACAACATTATCGTGGACCAGAAACGGAACATTACCGTGAAACAGAAACAGAACATTAGCGTGGACCAGAGACAGAACATTACCGTGAACAAGAGACAGAACATTACCGTGAAACAGAATCACAACATTACCGTGGACCAGAGACAGAACATTACCGTGAAATGGAAACAGAACATTACCGTTAAACAGAAACAGAACATTAGCGTGGACCAAAGACGGAACATTACCGTGAAACAGAAACACAAAATTATCGTGGACCAGAAACGGAACATTACCGTGAAACAGAAACAGAACATTATCGTGGACCAGAGACGGAACATTACCGTGAAACCGAACATTATCGTGGACCAGAGATCGAACATTACCGTGGACAAGAGACAGAACATTATCGTGGACCAGAGAAGGAACATTACCGTGGACCAGAGACGGAACATTACTGTGAAACCGAACATTACCGTGGACCAGAAACAGAAAATTACCATGGACCAGAGACAGAACATTACCGTGAAACAGAACATTATCATGGACCAGAAACGGAACATTACCGTGAAACAGAAACAAAATTATCGTGGACCAGAGACGGAACATTACCGTGGACCAGAGACGGAACATTAAAGTGAAACCGAAACAGAACATTATCGTGGACCAGAAACGGAACATTACCGTGAAACCGAAACAGAACATTATCGTGGACCAGAGACGGAACATTACCGTGAAACCGAACATTATCGTGGACCAGAGATCGAACATTACCGTGGACCAGAGACAGAACATTACCGTGGACCTTAGACAGAACATTACCGTGGACCAGAGACAGAACATTACCGTGGACCAGAGACAGAACATTACCGTGGACCAGAGACAGAACATTATCGTGGACCAGACACAGAACATTACCATGAAACCGAAACAGAACATTACCGTGAAACCGAAACAGAACATTATCGTGGACATGAAACGGAACATTACCGTGAAACAGAAACACAACATTATCGTGGACCAGAGACAGAACATTACCGTGAAACCGAACATTATCGTGGACCAGAGACAGAACATTACCGTCGACCAGAAATGGAACATTACCGTGAAACCGAACATTATCGTGGACCAGAGACGGAACATTACCGTGAAACCGAACATTATCGTCGACCAGAAATCGAACATTATCGTGGACCAGAGACAGAACATTACCGTGGACCAGAAATGGAACATTACCGTGAAACCGAACATTACCATGGACCAGAAACGGAACATTATCGTGGACCAGAAACGGAACATTATCGTGGACCAGAAACGGAACATTATCGTGGACCAGAAACAGAACATTATCGTGGATCAGAGACATAACATTATCGTGGACCAGAGACACAACATTACCGTGAAACCTAAACAGAACATTATCGTTGACCAGAAACGGAACATTACCGTGAAACCGAACATTACCGTGGACCAGAGACAGAACATTACCGTGGACCAGAGACAGAACATTACCGTGAAACCGAAACAGAACATTATCGTGGAACAGAAACAGAACATTACCGTGAAACAGAAACTAAACATTATCATGGACCAGAGACGGAACATTACCGTGAAACCGAACATTATCGTGGACCAGAGATCGAACATTATCGTGGACCAGAAACGGAACATTACCGTGAAACCGAACATTATCGTGGACCAGAGACGGAACATTACCGTGAAACCGAACATTATCGTCGACCAGAAATCGAACATTATCGTGGACCAGAGACAGAACATTACCGTGGACCAGAAATGGAACATTACCGTGAAACCGAACATTACCATGGACCAGATACGGAACATTACTGCGGACCAGAGACGGAACATTACCGTGGACCAGAACATTACCGTGAAACCGAACATTATCGTGAAACCGAAACAGAACATTATCGTGGACCAGAAACGGAACATTATCGTGGACCAAAGACGGAACATTATCGTGGACCAGAGACGGAACATTACCGTGAAACCGAACATTATCGTGGACCAGAGACAGAACATTACCGTGAAACCGAAACAGAACATTATCGTGGACCAGAAACGGAACATTATCATGGACCATAGACAGAACATTATCGTGGACCAAAGACGGAACATTATCGTGGACCAGAAACGGAACATTACCGTGAAATAGAAACACAAAATTATCGTGGACCAGAAACGGAACATTACCGTGAACTAGAAACACAACATTATCGTGGACCAGAGACGGAACATTACCGTGAAACCAAACATTATCGTGGACCAGAGATCGAACATTACCGTGGACCAGAGACAGAACATTACCGTGGACCAGAGACAGAACATTACCGTGGACCAGAGACAGAACATTACTGTGGACCAGAGACCGAACTTTACCTTGAAACCGAACGTTACCGTGGACCAGAGACAGAACATTACCATGGACCAGAGACAGAACATTACCATGAAACAGAACATTATGATGGACCAGAAACGGAACATTACCGTGAAACAGAAACACAACATTATCGTGGACCAGAGAAAGAACATTACCGTGGACCAGAGACGGAACATTACCGTGAAACCGAACATTATCGTGGACCAGACACAGAACATTACCATGAAACCGAAACAGAACATTATCGTGGACCAGAAACGGAACATTACCGTGAAACAGAAAAACAACATTACCGTGGACCAGAGACAGAACATTACCTTAAAACCAAAACAGAAAATTATCGTGGACCAGAAAAGGAACATTATCGTGGACCAGAGACAGAACATTACCCTGAAACCGAAACAGAACATTATCGTGGACCAGAAACGGAACATTATCGTGGACCAGAGACAGAACATTATCGTGGATCAGAGACAGAACATTATCGTGGACCAGAAACGGAACATTATCATGGACCAGAGACACAACATTACCGTGAAACCTAAAGAGAACATTATCGTTGACCAGAAACGGAACATTTTCGTGAAACCGAACATTATAGTGGACCAGAAACACAACATTATCGTGGACCAGAAATGGAACATTACCGTGAAACAGAAACACAACATTATCGTGGACCAGAGACGGAACATTACCGTGAAACCGAACATTACCGTGGACCAGAGACAGAACATTACCGTGGACCAGAGACAGAACATTACCGTGAAACCGAAACAGAACATTACCGTGGACCAGAACATTACCGTGAAACCGAACATTATCGTGAAACCGAACATTATCGTGGACCAGAGACCGAACATGACCGTGAAACCGAACATTACCGTGGACCAGAGACCAAACATTACCATGAAACCGAAACAGAACATTATCGTGGACCAGAAACGGAACATTACCGTGAAACAGAAAAACAACATTATCGTGGACCAGAGACGGAACATTATCGTGGACCAGAAACGGAATATTATCGTGAAACCGAACATTATCGTGGACCAGAGACGGAACATTACCGTGAAATAGAAGCACAACATTATCGTCGACCAGAAACGGAACATTACCGTGAAACAGAAACAGAACATTAGCGTGGACCAGAGACAGAACATTACCGTGAAACAGAAACACAACATTATCGTGGACCAGAAACGGAACATTACCGTGAAACAGAAACAGAACATTAGCGTGGACCAGAGACAGAACATTACCGTGAACAAGAGACAGAACATTACCGTGAAACAGAATCACAACATTACCGTGGACCAGAGACAGAACATTACTGTGAAATGGAAACAGAACATTACCGTGAAACCGAAACAGAACATTATCGTGGACCAAAGACGGAACATTATCGTGGACCAGAGACGGAAAATTACCGTGAAACGGAACATTATCGTGGACCAGAAACAGAACATTACCGTGGACCAGAGACAGAACATTACCATGAAACCGAAACAGAACATTATCGTGGACCAGAAACGGAACATTACCGTGAAACAGAAACACAAAATTATCGTGGACCAGAAACGGAACATTACCGTGAAACAGAAACAGAACATTATCGTGGACCAGAGACGGAACATTACCGTGAAACCGAACATTATCGTGGACCAGAGATCGAACATTACCATGGACCAGAGACAGAACATTATCGTGGACCAGAGAAGGAACATTACCGTGGACCAGAGACCGAACATTACCGTGGACCAGAGACCGAACATTACCTTGAAACCGAACATTATCGTGGACCAGAGACAGAACATTACCATGAAACCGAAACAGAACATTATCGTGGACCAGAAACGGAACATTACCGTGAAACCGAAACAGAACATTATCGTGGACCAGACACGGAACATTACCGTGAAACCGAACATTATCGTGGACCAGACATCGAACATTACCGTGGACCAGAGACATAACATTACCGTGGACCAGAGACAGAACATTACCGTGGACCAGAGACCGAACTTTACCTTGAAACCGAACATTACCCTGGACCAGAGACAGAACATTACCATGGACCAGAGACAGAACCATATCGTGAAACAGAACATTACCGTGGACCAGAGACAGAACATTACCGTGAAACCGAAACAGAACATTATCGTGGACCAGAAACAGAACATTACCGTGGACCAGAAATGGAACATTACCGTGAAACCGAACATTATCGTGGACCAGAAACAGAACATTACCGTGAAACCGAACATTATCGTCGACCAGAAATCGAACATTATCGTGGACCAGAGACAGAACATTACCGTGGACCAGAAATGGAACATTACCGTGAAACCAAACATTACCATGGACCAGATACGGAACATTACCGTGGACCAGAAACAGAAAATTACCATGGACCAGAGACAGAACATTACCGTGAAACAGAACATTATCATGGACCAGAAACGGAACATTACCGTGAAACAGAAACACAACATTATCGTGGACCAGAGACGGAACATTACTGTGGACCAGAGACGGAACATTACCGTGGACCAGAACATTACCGTGGACCAGAACATTACCGTGAAACCGAACATTATCGTGAAACCGAGCATTATCGTGGACCAGAGACCGAACATTACCGTGAAACCGAACATTACCGTGGACCAGAGACCAAACATTACCATGAAACCGAAACAGAACATTATCGTGGACCAGAAACGGAACATTACCGTGAAACAGAAACACAACATTATCGTGGACCAGAAACGGAACATTACCGTGAAACAGAAACAGAACATTACCGTGAAACAGAAACGGAACATTACCGTGAAACAGAAACAGAACATTACCGTGAAACAGAAACACAACATTATAGTGGACCAGAAACGGAACATTACCGTGAAACAGAAACAGAACATTAGCGTGGACCAGAGACAGAACATTACCGTGAACCAGAGACAGAACATTACCGTGAAACAGAAACGCAACATTACCGTGGACCAGAGACAGAACATTACCGTGAAACCGAAACAGAACATTATCGTGGACCAGAAACGGAACATTATCGTGGACCAAAGACGGAACATTATCGTGGACCAGAGACGGAACATTACCGTGAAACCGAACATTATCGTGGACCAGACACAGAACATTACCGTGGACCAGAGACAGAACATTACCGTGAAACCGAAACAGAACATTATCGTGGACCAGAAACGGAACATTATCATGGACCATAGACAGAACATTATCGTGGACCAAAGACGGAACATTATCGTGGACCAGAAACGGAACATTACCGTGAAATAGAAACACAAAATTATCGTGGACCAGAAACGGAACATTACCGTGAACTAGAAACACAACATTATCGTGGACCAGAGACGGAACATTACCGTGAAACCAAACATTATCGTGGACCAGAGATCGAACATTACCGTGGACCAGAGACAGAACATTACCGTGGACCAGAGACAGAACATTACCGTGGACCAGAGACAGAACATTACTGTGGACCAGAGACCGAACTTTACCTTGAAACCGAACGTTACCGTGGACCAGAGACAGAACATTACCATGGACCAGAGACAGAACATTACCATGAAAGAGAACATTATCATGGACCAGAAACGGAACATTACCGTGAAACAGAAACACAACATTATCGTGGACCAGAGAAAGAACATTACCGTGGACCAGAGACGGAACATTACAGTGAAACCGAACATTATCGTGGACCAGACACAGAACATTACCATGAAACCGAAACAGAACATTATCGTGGACCAGAAACGGAACATTACCGTGAAACAGAAAAACAACATTATCGTGGACCAGAAAAGGAACATTATGGTGGACCAGAGACAGAACATTACCGTGAAACCGAAACAGAACATTATCGTGGACCAGAAACGGAACATTATCGTGGACCAGAGACAGAACATTATCGTGGATCAGAGACAGAACATTATCGTGGACCAGAAACGGAACATTATCATGGACCAGAGACACAACATTACCGTGAAACCTAAACAGAACATTATCGTTGACCAGAAACGGAACATTATCGTGAAACCGAACATTATAGTGGACCAGAAACACAACATTATCGTGGACCAGAAATGGAACATTACCGTGAAATAGAAACACAACATTATCGTGGACCAGAGACGGAACATTACCGTGAAACCGAACATTACCGTGGACCAGAGACAGAACATTACCCTGAACAAGAGACAGAACATTACCGTGAAACAGAATCACAACATTACCGTGGACCAGAGACAGAACATTACCGTGAAACAGAATCACAACATTACCGTGGACCAGAGACAGAACATTACCGTGAAATGGAAACAGAACATTACCGTGAAACCGAAACAGAACATTATCGTGGACCAAAGACGGAACATTATCGTGGACCAGAGACGGAACATTACCGTGAAACGGAACATTATCGTGGACCAGACACAGAACATTACCGTGGACCAGAGACAGAACATTACCACGAAACCGAAACAGAACATTATCGTGGACCAGAAACGGAACATTACCGTGAAACAGAAACACAAAATTATCGTGGACCAGAAACGGAACATTACCGTGAAACAGAAACAGAACATTATCGTGGACCAGAGACGGAACATTACCGTGAAACCGAACATTATCGTGGACCAGAGATCAAACATTACCGTGGACCAGAGACAGAACATTATCGTGGACCAGAGAAGGAACATTACCGTGGACCAGAGACGGAACATTACCATGAAACCGAAACAGAATATTATCGTGGACCAGAAACGGAACATTACCGTGAAACCGAAACAGAACATTATCGTGGACCAGAGACAGAATATTACCGTGGACCAGAGACAGAACATTACCGTGGACCAGAGACAGAACATTACCGTGGACCAGAGACCGAACATTACCTTGAAACCGAACATTATCGTGGACCAGAGACAGAACATTACCATGAAACCGAAACAGAACATTATCGTGGACCAGAAACGGAACATTACCGTGAAACAGAAACACAAAATTATCGTGGACCAGAAACGGAACATTACCGTGAAACAGAAACACAACATTATCGTGGACCAGAGCCGGAACATTACCGTGAAACCGAACATTATCGTGGACCAGAGATCGAACATTACCGTGGACCAGAGACAGAACATTACCGTGGACCAGAGACAGAACATTACCGTGGACCAGAGACAGAACATTACCGTGGACCAGAGACAGAACATTACTGTGGACCAGAGACCGAACTTTACCTTGAAACCGAACGTTACCGTGGACCAGAGACAGAACATTACCATGGACCAGAGACAGAACATTACCATGAAACAGAACATTATCATGGACCAGAAACGGAACATTACCGTGAAAAAGAAAAACAACATTATCGTGGACCAGAGACGGAACATTATCGTGGACCAGAAACGGAACATTATCGTGAAACCGAACATTATCGTGGACCAGAGACGGAACATTACCGTGAAACAGAAACACAACATTATCGTCGACCAGAAACGGAACATTACCGTGAAACAGAAACACAAAATTATCGTGGACCAGAAACGGAACATTACCGTGAAACAGAAACAGAACATTATCGTGGACCAGAGACGGAACATTACCGTGAAACCGAACATTATCGTGGACCAGAGATCGAACATTACCATGGACCAGAGACAGAACATTATCGTGGACCAGAGAAGGAACATTACCGTGGACCAGAGACCGAACATTACCGTGGACCAGAGACCGAACATTACCTTGAAACCGAACATTATCGTGGACCAGAGACAGAACATTACCATGAAACCGAAACAGAACATTATCGTGGACCAGAAACGGAACATTACCGTGAAACCGAAACAGAACATTATCGTGGACCAGACACGGAACATTACCGTGAAACCGAACATTATCGTGGACCAGACATCGAACATTACCGTGGACCAGAGACATAACATTACCGTGGACCAGAGACAGAACATTACCGTGGACCAGAGACCGAACTTTACCTTGAAACCGAACATTACCCTGGACCAGAGACAGAACATTACCATGGACCAGAGACAGAACCATATCGTGAAACAGAACATTACCGTGGACCAGAGACAGAACATTACCGTGAAACCGAAACAGAACATTATCGTGGACCAGAAACAGAACATTACCGTGGACCAGAAATGGAACATTACCGTGAAACCGAACATTATCGTGGACCAGAAACAGAACATTACCGTGAAACCGAACATTATCGTCGACCAGAAATCGAACATTATCGTGGACCAGAGACAGAACATTACCGTGGACCAGAAATGGAACATTACCGTGAAACCAAACATTACCATGGACCAGATACGGAACATTACCGTGGACCAGAAACAGAAAATTACCATGGACCAGAGACAGAACATTACCGTGAAACAGAACATTATCATGGACCAGAAACGGAACATTACCGTGAAACAGAAACACAACATTATCGTGGACCAGAGACGGAACATTACTGTGGACCAGAGACGGAACATTACCGTGGACCAGAACATTACCGTGGACCAGAACATTACCGTGAAACCGAACATTATCGTGAAACCGAGCATTATCGTGGACCAGAGACCGAACATTACCGTGAAACCGAACATTACCGTGGACCAGAGACCAAACATTACCATGAAACCGAAACAGAACATTATCGTGGACCAGAAACGGAACATTACCGTGAAACAGAAACACAACATTATCGTGGACCAGAAACGGAACATTACCGTGAAACAGAAACAGAACATTACCGTGAAACAGAAACGGAACATTACCGTGAAACAGAAACAGAACATTACCGTGAAACAGAAACACAACATTATAGTGGACCAGAAACGGAACATTACCGTGAAACAGAAACAGAACATTAGCGTGGACCAGAGACAGAACATTACCGTGAACCAGAGACAGAACATTACCGTGAAACAGAAACGCAACATTACCGTGGACCAGAGACAGAACATTACCGTGAAACCGAAACAGAACATTATCGTGGACCAGAAACGGAACATTATCGTGGACCAAAGACGGAACATTATCGTGGACCAGAGACGGAACATTACCGTGAAACCGAACATTATCGTGGACCAGACACAGAACATTACCGTGGACCAGAGACAGAACATTACCGTGAAACCGAAACAGAAAATTATCGTGGACCAGAAACGGAACATTATCATGGACCATAGACAGAACATTATCGTGGACCAAAGACGGAACATTATCGTGGACCAGAAACGGAACATTACCGTGAAATAGAAACACAAAATTATCGTGGACCAGAAACGGAACATTACCGTGAACTAGAAACACAACATTATCGTGGACCAGAGACGGAACATTACCGTGAAACCAAACATTATCGTGGACCAGAGATCGAACATTACCGTGGACCAGAGACAGAACATTACCGTGGACCAGAGACAGAACATTACCGTGGACCAGAGACAGAACATTACTGTGGACCAGAGACCGAACTTTACCTTGAAACCGAACGTTACCGTGGACCAGAGACAGAACATTACCATGGACCAGAGACAGAACATTACCATGAAAGAGAACATTATCATGGACCAGAAACGGAACATTACCGTGAAACAGAAACACAACATTATCGTGGACCAGAGAAAGAACATTACCGTGGACCAGAGACGGAACATTACAGTGAAACCGAACATTATCGTGGACCAGACACAGAACATTACCATGAAACCGAAACAGAACATTATCGTGGACCAGAAACGGAACATTACCGTGAAACAGAAAAACAACATTATCGTGGACCAGAAAAGGAACATTATGGTGGACCAGAGACAGAACATTACCGTGAAACCGAAACAGAACATTATCGTGGACCAGAAACGGAACATTATCGTGGACCAGAGACAGAACATTATCGTGGATCAGAGACAGAACATTATCGTGGACCAGAAACGGAACATTATCATGGACCAGAGACACAACATTACCGTGAAACCTAAACAGAACATTATCGTTGACCAGAAACGGAACATTATCGTGAAACCGAACATTATAGTGGACCAGAAACACAACATTATCGTGGACCAGAAATGGAACATTACCGTGAAATAGAAACACAACATTATCGTGGACCAGAGACGGAACATTACCGTGAAACCGAACATTACCATGGACCAGAGACAGAACATTACCCTGAACAAGAGACAGAACATTACCGTGAAACAGAATCACAACATTACCGTGGACCAGAGACAGAACATTACCGTGAAACAGAATCACAACATTACCGTGGACCAGAGACAGAACATTACCGTGAAATGGAAACAGAACATTACCGTGAAACCGAAACAGAACATTATCGTGGACCAAAGACGGAACATTATCGTGGACCAGAGACGGAACATTACCGTGAAACGGAACATTATCGTGGACCAGACACAGAACATTACCGTGGACCAGAGACAGAACATTACCACGAAACCGAAACAGAACATTATCGTGGACCAGAAACGGAACATTACCGTGAAACAGAAACACAAAATTATCGTGGACCAGAAACGGAACATTACCGTGAAACAGAAACAGAACATTATCGTGGACCAGAGACGGAACATTACCGTGAAACCGAACATTATCGTGGACCAGAGATCAAACATTACCGTGGACCAGAGACAGAACATTATCGTGGACCAGAGAAGGAACATTACCGTGGACCAGAGACGGAACATTACCGTGAAACCGAAACAGAATATTATCGTGGACCAGAAACGGAACATTACCGTGAAACCGAAACAGAACATTATCGTGGACCAGAGACAGAATATTACCGTGGACCAGAGACAGAACATTACCGTGGACCAGAGACAGAACATTACCGTGGACCAGAGACCGAACATTACCTTGAAACCGAACATTATCGTGGACCAGAGACAGAACATTACCATGAAACCGAAACAGAACATTATCGTGGACCAGAAACGGAACATTACCGTGAAACAGAAACACAAAATTATCGTGGACCAGAAACGGAACATTACCGTGAAACAGAAACACAACATTATCGTGGACCAGAGCCGGAACATTACCGTGAAACCGAACATTATCGTGGACCAGAGATCGAACATTACCGTGGACCAGAGACAGAACATTACCGTGGACCAGAGACAGAACATTACCGTGGACCAGAGACAGAACATTACCGTGGACCAGAGACAGAACATTACTGTGGACCAGAGACCGAACTTTACCTTGAAACCGAACGTTACCGTGGACCAGAGACAGAACATTACCATGGACCAGAGACAGAACATTACCATGAAACAGAACATTATCATGGACCAGAAACGGAACATTACCGTGAAAAAGAAAAACAACATTATCGTGGACCAGAGACGGAACATTATCGTGGACCAGAAACGGAACATTATCGTGAAACCGAACATTATCGTGGACCAGAGACGGAACATTACCGTGAAACAGAAACACAACATTATCGTCGACCAGAAACGGAACATTACCGTTAAACAGAAACAGAACATTAGCGTGGACCAGAGACAGAACATTACCGTGAAACAGAAACACAACATTATCGTGGACCAGAAACGGAACATTACCGTGAAACAGAAACAGAACATTAGCGTGGACCAGAGACAGAACATTACCGTGAACAAGAGACAGAACATTACCGTGAAACAGAATCACAACATTACCGTGGACCAGAGACAGAACATTACCGTGAAATGGAAACAGAACATTACCGTTAAACAGAAACAGAACATTAGCGTGGACCAAAGACGGAACATTACCGTGAAACAGAAACACAAAATTATCGTGGACCAGAAACGGAACATTACCGTGAAACAGAAACAGAACATTATCGTGGACCAGAGACGGAACATTACCGTGAAACCGAACATTATCGTGGACCAGAGATCGAACATTACCGTGGACAAGAGACAGAACATTATCGTGGACCAGAGAAGGAACATTACCGTGGACCAGAGACGGAACATTACTGTGAAACCGAACATTACCGTGGACCAGAAACAGAAAATTACCATGGACCAGAGACAGAACATTACCGTGAAACAGAACATTATCATGGACCAGAAACGGAACATTACCGTGAAACAGAAACAAAATTATCGTGGACCAGAGACGGAACATTACCGTGGACCAGAGACGGAACATTAAAGTGAAACCGAAACAGAACATTATCGTGGACCAGAAACGGAACATTACCGTGAAACCGAAACAGAACATTATCGTGGACCAGAGACGGAACATTACCGTGAAACCGAACATTATCGTGGACCAGAGATCGAACATTACCGTGGACCAGAGACAGAACATTACCGTGGACCTTAGACAGAACATTACCGTGGACCAGAGACAGAACATTACCGTGGACCAGAGACAGAACATTACCGTGGACCAGAGACAGAACATTATTGTGGACCAGAGACCGAACTTTACCTTGAAACCGAACTTTACCGTGGACCAGAAACGGAACATTACCGTGAAACCGAACATTATTGTGGACCAGAGATCGAACATTACCGTGGACCAGAGACAGAACATTACCGTGGACCAGAGACAGAACATTACTGTGGACCAGAGACAGAACATTATCGTGGACCAGAGACAGAACATTACCGTGAAACCGAACATTATCGTGGACCAGAGACAGAACATTACCGTGGACCAGAGACAGAACATTACTGTGGACCAGAGACAGAACATTATCGTGGACCAGAGACAGAACATTACCGTGAAACCGAACATTATCGTGGACCAGAGACAGAACATTATCGTGGACCAGAGACAGAACATTACCGTGAAACCGAACATTATCGTGGACCAGAGATCGAACATTATCGTGGACCAGTGACAGAACATTACCGTGGACCAGAAATGGAACATTACCGTGAAACAGAAACACAACTATATCGTGGACCAGAGACGGAACATTACCGTGAAACCGAACATTACCGTGGACCAGAGACAGAACATTACCGTGAAACCGAAACAGAACATTACCGTGAAACCGAAACAGAACATTATCGTGGACATGAAACGGAACATTACCGTGAAACAGAAACACAACATTATCGTGGACCAGAGACAGAACATTACCGTGAAACCGAACATTATCGTGGACCAGAGACAGAACATTACCGTCGACCAGAAATGGAACATTACCGTGAAACCGAACATTATCGTGGACCAGAGACGGAACATTACCGTGAAACCGAACATTATCGTCGACCAGAAATCGAACATTATCGTGGACCAGAGACAGAACATTACCGTGGACCAGAAATGGAACATTACCGTGAAACCGAACATTACCATGGACCAGAAACGGAACATTATCGTGGACCAGAAACGGAACATTATCGTGGACCAGAAACGGAACATTATCGTGGACCAGAAACAGAACATTATCGTGGATCAGAGACATAACATTATCGTGGACCAGAGACACAACATTACCGTGAAACCTAAACAGAACATTATCGTTGACCAGAAACGGAACATTACCGTGAAACCGAACATTACCGTGGACCAGAGACAGAACATTACCGTGGACCAGAGACAGAACATTACCGTGAAACCGAAACAGAACATTATCGTGGAACAGAAACAGAACATTACCGTGAAACAGAAACTAAACATTATCATGGACCAGAGACGGAACATTACCGTGAAACCGAACATTATCGTGGACCAGAGATCGAACATTATCGTGGACCAGAAACGGAACATTACCGTGAAACCGAACATTATCGTGGACCAGAGACGGAACATTACCGTGAAACCGAACATTATCGTCGACCAGAAATCGAACATTATCGTGGACCAGAGACAGAACATTACCGTGGACCAGAAATGGAACATTACCGTGAAACCGAACATTACCATGGACCAGATACGGAACATTACTGCGGACCAGAGACGGAACATTACCGTGGACCAGAACATTACCGTGAAACCGAACATTATCGTGAAACCGAAACAGAACATTATCGTGGACCAGAAACGGAACATTATCGTGGACCAAAGACGGAACATTATCGTGGACCAGAGACGGAACATTACCGTGAAACCGAACATTATCGTGGACCAGACACAGAACATTACCGTGGACCAGAGACAGAACATTACCGTGAAACCGAAACAGAACATTATCGTGGACCAGAAACGGAACATTATCATGGACCAGAGACAGAACATTATCGTGGACCAAAGACGGAACATTATCGTGGACCAGAAACGGAACATTACCGTGAAACAGAAACACAAAATTATCGTGGACCAGAAACGGAACATTACCGTGAACTAGAAACACAACATTATCGTGGACCAGAGACGGAACATTACCGTGAAACCAAACATTATCGTGGACCAGAGATCGAACATTACCGTGGACCAGAGACAGAACATTACCGTGGACCAGAGACAGAACATTACCGTGGACTAGAGACAGAACATTACTGTGGACCAGAGACCGAACTTTACCTTGAAACCGAACGTTACCGTGGACCAGAGACAGAACATTACCATGGACCAGAGACAGAACATTACCATGAAACAGAACATTACCGTGGACCAGAGACAGAACATTACCATGGACCAGAGACAGAACATTACTGTGAAACAGAACATTATCATGGACCAGAAACGGAACATTATCGTGGACCAGAAACGGAACATTACCGTGTAACCGAAACAGAACATTATCGTGGACCAGACACAGAACATTACCGTGAAACAGAAACACAAAATTATCGTGGACCACAAACGGAACATTACCGTGAAACAGAAACAGAACATTATCGTGGACCAAAGACGGAACATTATCATGGACCAGAGACGGAACATTACCGTGAAACCGAACATTATCGTGGACCAGAGATCGAACATTATCGTGGACCAGAAACGGAACATTACCGTGAAACCGAACATTATCGTGGACCAGAGACGGAACATTACCGTGAAACCGAACATTATCGTCGACCAGAAATCGAACATTATCGTGGACCAGAGACAGAACATTACCGTGGACCAGAAATGGAACATTACCGTGAAACCGAACATTATCGTCGACCAGAAATCGAACATTATCGTGGACCAGAGACAGAACATTACCATGGACCAGATACGGAACATTACTGCGGACCAGAGACGGAACATTACCGTGGACCAGAACATTACCGTGAAACCGAACATTATCGTGAAACCGAAACAGAACATTATCGTGGACCAGAAACGGAACAATATCGTGGACCAAAGACGGAACATTATCGTGGACCAGAGACGGAACATTACCGTGAAACCGAACATTATCGTGGACCAGACACAGAACATTACCGTGGACCAGAGACAGAACATTACCATGAAACCGAAACAGAACATTATCGTGGACCAGAAACGGAACATTATCATGGACCAGAGACAGAACATTATCGTGGACCAAAGACGGAACATTATCGTGGACCAGAAACGGAACATTACCGTGAAACAGAAACACAAAATTATCGTGGACCAGAAACGGAACATTACCGTGAACTAGAAACACAACATTATCGTGGACCAGAGACGAAACATTACCGTGAAACCAAACATTATCGTGGACCAGAGATCGAACATTACCGTGGACCAGAGACAGAACATTACCGTGGACCAGAGACAGAACATTACTGTGGACCAGAGACCGAACTTTACCTTGAAACCGAACGTTACCGTGGACCAGAGACAGAACATTACCATGGACCAGAGACAGAACATTACCATGAAACAGAACATTACCGTGGACCAGAGACAGAACATTACCATGGACCAGAGACAGAACATTACTGTGAAACAGAACATTATCATGGACCAGAAACGGAACATTATAGTGGACCAGAAACGGAACATTACCGTGGACCAGAAACGGAACATTACCCTGGACCAGAAACGGAACATTACCGTGTAACCGAAACAGAACATTATCGTGGACCAGACACAGAACATTACCGTGGACCAGAGACAGAACATTACTGTGAAACCGAAACAGAACATTATCGTGGACCAGAAACGGAACATTATCATGGACCAGAGACAGAACATTATCGTGGACCAAAGACGGAACATTATCGTGGACCAGAAACGGAACATTACCGTGAAACAGAAACACAAAATTATCGTGGACCAGAGACAGAACATTACCATGGACCAGAGACAGAACTTTACCTTGAAACCGAACGTTACCGTGGACCAGAGACAGAACATTACCATGGACCAGAGACAGAACATTACTGTGAAACAGAACATTATCATGGACCAGAAACGGAACATTATCGTGGACCAGAAACGGAACATTACCGTGGACCAGAAACGGAACATTACCGTGTAACCGAAACAGAACATTATCGTGGACCAGAAACGGAACATTACCGTGAAACAGAAACACAAAATTATCGTGGACCACAAACGGAACATTACCGTGAAACAGAAACAGAACATTATCGTGGACCAAAGACGGAACATTATCGTGGACCAGAGACGGAACATTACCGTGAAACCGAACATTATCGTGGACCAGACACAGAACATTACCGTGGACCAGAGACAGAACATTACTGTGAAACAGAACATTATCATGGACCAGAAACGGAACATTATCGTGGACCAGAAACGGAACATTACCGTGGACCAGAAACGGAACATTACCGTGGACCAGAAACGGAACATTACCGTGTAACCGAAACAGAACATTATCGTGGACCAGAAACGGAACATTACCGTGAAACAGAAACACAAAATTATCGTGGACCACAAACGGAACATTACCGTGAAACAGAAACAGAACATTATCGTGGACCAAAGACGGAACATTATCGTGGACCAGAGACGGAACATTACCGTGAAACCGAACATTATCGTGGACCAGACACAGAACATTACCGTGGACCAGAGACAGAACATTACCGTGAAACCGAACATTATCGTGGACCAGAAACGGAACATTACCGTGAAACAGAAACACAAAATTATCGTGGACCAGAAACGGAACATTACCGTGATACAGAAACAGAACATCACCGTGGACCAGAGACAGAACATTACCGTGGACCAGAGACCGAACTTTACCTTGAAACCGAACATTATCGTGGACCAGAAACGGAACATTACCGTGAAACAGAAACAAAATTATCGTGGACCAGAGACGGAACATTACCGTGGACCAGAGACGGAACATTACCGTGAAACCGAAACAGAACATTATCGTGGACCAGAAACGGAACATTACCGTGAAACCGAAACAGAACATTATCGTGGACCAGAGACGGAACATTACCGTGAAACCGAACATTATCGTGGACCAGAGATCGAACATTACCGTGGACCAGAGACAGAACATTACCGTGGACCTTAGACAGAACATTACCGGGGACCAGAGACAGAACATTACCGTGGACCAGAGACAGAACTTTACCTTGAAACCGAACTTTACCGTGGACCAGAAACGGAACATTACCGTGAAACCGAACATTATTGTGGACCAGAGATCGAACATTACCGTGGACTAGAGACAGAACATTACCGTGGACCAGAGACAGAACATTACTGTGGACCAGAGACAGAACATTATCGTGGACCAGAGACAAAACATTACCGTGAAACCGAACATTATCGTGGACCAGAGACAGAACATTATCGTGGACCAGAGACAGAACATTACCGTGAAACCGAACATTATCGTGGACCAGAGATCGAACATTATCGTGGACCAGAGACAGAACATTACCGTGGACCAGAAATGGAACATTACCGTGAAATAGAAACACAACTATATCGTGGACCAGAGACGGAACATTACCGTGAAACCGAACATTACCGTGGACCAGAGACAGAACATTACCGTGAAACCGAAACAGAACATTACCGTGAAACCGAAACAGAACATTATCGTGGACATGAAACGGAACATTACCGTGAAACAGAAACACAACATTATCGTGGACCAGAGACAGAACATTACCGTGAAACCGAACATTATCGTGGACCAGAGACAGAACATTACCGTGGACCAGAAATGGAACATTACCGTGAAACCGAACATTATCGTGGACCAGAGACGGAACATTACCGTGAAACCGAACATTATCGTCGACCAGAAATCGAACATTATCGTGGACCAGAGACAGAACATTACCGTGGACCAGAAATGGAACATTACCGTGAAACCGAACATTACCATGGACCAGATACGGAACATTACTGTGGACCAGAGACGGAACATTACCGTGGACCAGAACATTACCGTGAAACCGAACATTATCGTCAAACCGAACATTATCGTGGACCAGAGACCGAACATTACCGTGAAACCGAACATTACCGTGGACCAGAGACGGAACATTACCGTGAAACAGAAACACAACATTATCGTCGACCAGAAACGGAACATTACCGTTAAACAGAAACAGAACATTAGCGTGGACCAGAGACAGAACATTACCGTGAACAAGAGACAGAACATTACCGTGAAACAGAATCACAACATTACCGTGGACCAGAGACAGAACATTACCGTGAAATGGAAACAGAACATTACCGTTAAACAGAAACAGAACATTAGCGTGGACCAAAGACGGAACATTACCGTGAAACAGAAACCGAACATTATCGTGGACCAGAGACGGAACATTACCGTGAAACCGAACATTATCGTCGACCAGAAATCGAACATTATCGTGGACCAGAGACAGAACATTACCGTGGACCAGAAACGGAACATTACCGTGAAAAAGAAAAACAACATTATCGTGGACCAGAGACGGAACATTATCGTGGACCAGAAACGGAACATTATCGTGAAACCGAACATTATCGTGGACCAGAGACGGAACATTACCGTGAAACAGAAACACAACATTATCGTCGACCAGAAACGGAACATTACCGTTAAACAGAAACAGAACATTAGCGTGGACCAGAGACAGAACATTACCGTGAAACAGAAACACAACATTATCGTGGACCAGAAACGGAACATTACCGTGAAACAGAAACAGAACATTAGCGTGGACCAGAGACAGAACATTACCGTGAACAAGAGACAGAACATTACCGTGAAACAGAATCACAACATTACCGTGGACCAGAGACAGAACATTACCGTGAAATGGAAACAGAACATTACCGTTAAACAGAAACAGAACATTAGCGTGGACCAAAGACGGAACATTACCGTGAAACAGAAACACAAAATTATCGTGGACCAGAAACGGAACATTACCGTGAAACAGAAACAGAACATTATCGTGGACCAGAGACGGAACATTACCGTGAAACCGAACATTATCGTGAACCAGAGATCGAACATTACCGTGGACAAGAGACAGAACATTATCGTGGACCAGAGAAGGAACATTACCGTGGACCAGAGACGGAACATTACTGTGAAACCGAACATTACCGTGGACCAGAAACAGAAAATTACCATGGACCAGAGACAGAACATTACCGTGAAACAGAACATTATCATGGACCAGAAACGGAACATTACCGTGAAACAGAAACAAAATTATCGTGGACCAGAGACGGAACATTACCGTGGACCAGAGACGGAACATTAAAGTGAAACCGAAACAGAACATTATCGTGGACCAGAAACGGAACATTACCGTGAAACCGAAACAGAACATTATCGTGGACCAGAGACGGAACATTACCGTGAAACCGAACATCATCGTGGACCAGAGATCGAACATTACCGTGGACCAGAGACAGAACATTACCGTGGACCTTAGACAGAACATTACCGTGGACCAGAGACAGAACATTACCGTGGACCAGAGACAGAACATTATTGTGGACCAGAGACCGAACTTTACCTTGAAACCGAACTTTACCGTGGACCAGAAACGGAACATTACCGTGAAACCGAACATTATTGTGGACCAGAGATCGACCATTACCGTGGACCAGAGACAGAACATTACCGTGGACCAGAGACAGAACATTACCGTGGACCAGAGACAGAACATTACTGTGGACCAGAGACAGAACATTATCGTGGACCAGAGACAGAACATTACCGTGAAACCGAACATTATCGTGGACCAGAGACAGAACATTATCGTGGACCAGAGACAGAACATTACCGTGAAACCGAACATTATCGTGGACCAGAGATCGAACATTATCGTGGACCAGTGACAGAACATTACCGTGGACCAGAAATGGAACATTACCGTGAAACAGAAACACAACTATATCGTGGACCAGAGACGGAACATTACCGTGAAACCGAACATTACCGTGGACCAGAGACAGAACATTACCGTGAAACCGAAACAGAACATTACCGTGAAACCGAAACAGAACATTATCGTGGACATGAAACGGAACATTACCGTGAAACAGAAACACAACATTATCGTGGACCAGAGACAGAACATTACCGTGAAACGGAACATTATCGTGGACCAGAAACAGAACATTATCGTGGATCAGAGACATAACATTATCGTGGACCAGAAACGGAACATTATCATGGACCAGAGACACAACATTACCGTGAAACCTAAACAGAACATTATCGTTGACCAGAAACGGAACATTACCGTGAAACCGAACATTACCGTGGACCAGAGACAGAACATTACCGTGGACCAGAGACAGAACATTACCGTGAAACCGAAACAGAACATTATCGTGGAACAGAAACAGAACATTACCGTGAAACAGAAACTAAACATTATCATGGACCAGAGACGGAACATTACCGTGAAACCGAACATTATCGTGGACCAGAGATCGAACATTATCGTGGACCAGAAACGGAACATTACCGTGAAACCGAACATTATCGTGGACCAGAGACGGAACATTACCGTGAAACCGAACATTATCGTCGACCAGAAATCGAACATTATCGTGGACCAGAGACAGAACATTACCGTGGACCAGAAATGGAACATTACCGTGAAACCGAACATTACCATGGACCAGATACGGAACATTACTGCGGACCAGAGACGGAACATTACCGTGGACCAGAACATTACCGTGAAACCGAACATTATCGTGAAACCGAAAAAGAACATTATCGTGGACCAGAAACGGAACATTATCGTGGACCAAAGACGGAACATTATCGTGGACCAGAGACGGAACATTACCGTGAAACCGAACATTATCGTGGACCAGACACAGAACATTACCGTGGACCAGAGACAGAACATTACCGTGAAACCGAAACAGAACATTATCGTGGACCAGAAACGGAACATTATCATGGACCAGAGACAGAACATTATCGTGGACCAAAGACGGAACATTATCGTGGACCAGAAACGGAACATTACCGTGAAACAGAAACACAAAATTATCGTGGACCAGAAACGGAACATTACCGTGAACTAGAAACACAACATTATCGTGGACCAGAGACGGAACATTACCGTGAAACCAAACATTATCGTGGACCAGAGATCGAACATTACCGTGGACCAGAGACAGAACATTACCGTGGACCAGAGACAGAACATTACCGTGGACTAGAGACAGAACATTACTGTGGACCAGAGACCGAACTTTACCTTGAAACCGAACGTTACCGTGGACCAGAGACAGAACATTACCATGGACCAGAGACAGAACATTACCATGAAACAGAACATTACCGTGGACCAGAGACAGAACATTACCATGGACCAGAGACAGAACATTACTGTGAAACAGAACATTATCATGGACCAGAAACGGAACATTATCGTGGACCAGAAACGGAACATTACCGTGTAACCGAAACAGAACATTATCGTGGACCAGACACAGAACATTACCGTGGACCAGAGACAGAACATTACCGTGAAACAGAAACACAAAATTATCGTGGACCACAAACGGAACATTACCGTGAAACAGAAACAGAACATTATCGTGGACCAAAGACGGAACATTATCATGGACCAGAGACGGAACATTACCGTGAAACCGAACATTATCGTGGACCAGAGATCGAACATTATCGTGGACCAGAAACGGAACATTACCGTGAAACCGAACATTATCGTGGACCAGAGACGGAACATTACCGTGAAACCGAACATTATCGTCGACCAGAAATCGAACATTATCGTGGACCAGAGACAGAACATTACCGTGGACCAGAAATGGAACATTACCGTGAAACCGAACATTATCGTCGACCAGAAATCGAACATTATCGTGGACCAGAGACAGAACATTACCATGGACCAGATACGGAACATTACTGCGGACCAGAGACGGAACATTACCGTGGACCAGAACATTACCGTGAAACCGAACATTATCGTGAAACCGAAACAGAACATTATCGTGGACCAGAAACGGAACAATATCGTGGACCAAAGACGGAACATTATCGTGGACCAGAGACGGAACATTACCGTGAAACCGAACATTATCGTGGACCAGACACAGAACATTACCGTGGACCAGAGACAGAACATTACCATGAAACCGAAACAGAACATTATCGTGGACCAGAAACGGAACATTATCATGGACCAGAGACAGAACATTATCGTGGACCAAAGACGGAACATTATCGTGGACCAGAAACGGAACATTACCGTGAAACAGAAACACAAAATTATCGTGGACCAGAAACGGAACATTACCGTGAACTAGAAACACAACATTATCGTGGACCAGAGACGAAACATTACCGTGAAACCAAACATTATCGTGGACCAGAGATCGAACATTACCGTGGACCAGAGACAGAACATTACCGTGGACCAGAGACAGAACATTACTGTGGACCAGAGACCGAACTTTACCTTGAAACCGAACGTTACCGTGGACCAGAGACAGAACATTACCATGGACCAGAGACAGAACATTACCATGAAACAGAACATTACCGTGGACCAGAGACAGAACATTACCATGGACCAGAGACAGAACATTACTGTGAAACAGAACATTATCATGGACCAGAAACGGAACATTATAGTGGACCAGAAACGGAACATTACCGTGGACCAGAAACGGAACATTACCGTGGACCAGAAACGGAACATTACCGTGTAACCGAAACAGAACATTATCGTGGACCAGACACAGAACATTACCGTGGACCAGAGACAGAACATTACTGTGAAACCGAAACAGAACATTATCGTGGACCAGAAACGGAACATTATCATGGACCAGAGACAGAACATTATCGTGGACCAAAGACGGAACATTATCGTGGACCAGAAACGGAACATTACCGTGAAACAGAAACACAAAATTATCGTGGACCAGAGACAGAACATTACCATGGACCAGAGACAGAACTTTACCTTGAAACCGAACGTTACCGTGGACCAGAGACAGAACATTACCATGGACCAGAGACAGAACATTACTGTGAAACAGAACATTATCATGGACCAGAAACGGAACATTATCGTGGACCAGAAACGGAACATTACCGTGGACCAGAAACGGAACATTACCGTGTAACCGAAACAGAACATTATCGTGGACCAGAAACGGAACATTACCGTGAAACAGAAACACAAAATTATCGTGGACCACAAACGGAACATTACCGTGAAACAGAAACAGAACATTATCGTGGACCAAAGACGGAACATTATCGTGGACCAGAGACGGAACATTACCGTGAAACCGAACATTATCGTGGACCAGACACAGAACATTACCATGGACCAGAGACAGAACATTACTGTGAAACAGAACATTATCATGGACCAGAAACGGAACATTATCGTGGACCAGAAACGGAACATTACCGTGGACCAGAAACGGAACATTACCGTGGACCAGAAACGGAACATTACCGTGTAACCGAAACGGAACATTACCGTGTAACCGAAACAGAACATTATCGTGGACCAGAAACGGAACATTACCGTGAAACAGAAACACAAAATTATCGTGGACCACAAACGGAACATTACCGTGAAACAGAAACAGAACATTATCGTGGACCAAAGACGGAACATTATCGTGGACCAGAGACGGAACATTACCGTGAAACCGAACATTATCGTGGACCAGACACAGAACATTACCGTGGACCAGAGACAGAACATTACCGTGAAACCGAACATTATCGTGGACCAGAAACGGAACATTACCGTGAAACAGAAACACAAAATTATCGTGGACCAGAAACGGAACATTACCGTGATACAGAAACAGAACATCACCGTGGACCAGAGACAGAACATTACCGTGGACCAGAGACCGAACTTTACCTTGAAACCGAACATTATCGTGGACCAGAAACGGAACATTACCGTGAAACAGAAACAAAATTATCGTGGACCAGAGACGGAACATTACCGTGGACCAGAGACGGAACATTACCGTGAAACCGAAACAGAACATTATCTTGGACCAGAAACGGAACATTACCGTGAAACCGAAACAGAACATTATCGTGGACCAGAGACGGAACATTACCGTGAAACCGAACATTATCGTGGACCAGAGATCGAACATTACCGTGGACCAGAGACAGAACATTACCGTGGACCTTAGACAGAACATTACCGTGGACCAGAGACAGAACATTACCGTGGACCAGAGACAGAACATTATTGTGGACCAGAGACCGAACTTTACCTTGAAACCGAACTTTACCGTGGACCAGAAACGGAACATTACCGTGAAACCGAACATTATTGTGGACCAGAGATCGAACATTACCGTGGACCAGAGACAGAACATTACCGTGGACCAGAGACAGAACATTACTGTGGACCAGAGACAGAACATTATCGTGGACCAGAGACAGAACATTACCGTGAAACCGAACATTATCGTGGACCAGAGACAGAACATTATCGTCGACCAGAGACAGAACATTATCGTGACACCGAACATTATCGTGGACCAGAGATCGAACATTATCGTGGACCAGAGACAGAACATTACCGTGGACCAGAAATGGAACATTACCGTGAAATAGAAACACAACTATATCGTGGACCAGAGACGGAACATTACCGTGAAACCGAACATTACCGTGGACCAGAGACAGAACATTACCGTGAAACCGAAACAGAACATTACCGTGAAACCGAAACAGAACATTATCGTGGACATGAAACGGAACATTACCGTGAAACAGAAACACAACATTATCGTGGACCAGAGACAGAACATTACCGTGAAACCGAACATTATCGTGGACCAGAGACAGAACATTACCGTGGACCAGAAATGGAACATTACCGTGAAACCGAACATTATCGTGGACCAGAGACGGAACATTACCGTGAAACCGAACATTATCGTCGACCAGAAATCGAACATTATCGTGGACCAGAGACAGAACATTACCGTGGACCAGAAATGGAACATTACCGTGAAACCGAACATTACCATGGACCAGATACGGAACATTACTGTGGACCAGAGACGGAACATTACCGTGGACCAGAACATTACCGTGAAACCGAACATTATCGTCAAACCGAACATTATCGTGGACCAGAGACCGAACATTACCGTGAAACCGAAACAGAACATTACCGTGAAACCGAAACAGAACATTATCGTGGACATGAAACGGAACATTACCGTGAAACAGAAACACAACATTATCGTGGACCAGAGACAGAACATTACCGTGAAACCGAACATTATCGTGGACCAGAGACAGAACATTACCGTGGACCAGAAATGGAACATTACCGTGAAACCGAACATTATCGTGGACCAGAGACGGAACATTACCGTGAAACCGAACATTATCGTCGACCAGAAATCGAACATTATCGTGGACCAGAGACAGAACATTACCGTGGACCAGAAATGGAACATTACCGTGAAACCGAACATTACCATGGACCAGATACGGAACATTACTGTGGACCAGAGACGGAACATTACCGTGGACCAGAACATTACCGTGAAACCGAACATTATCGTCAAACCGAACATTATCGTGGACCAGAGACCGAACATTACCGTGAAACGGAACATTACCGTGGACCAGAGACCGAACATTACCGCGGGCGGGAGCGGGTGGGAGTGAGCAATATGAACTTTGCCGCGGGCAGAAGCGGGAGGGAGCGGGCGGGAGCGAGCGGGACCTGGCAGAAGCGGGAGGGAGCGGGCGGGAGCGGGAGGGAGCGGGCGGGAGCGAGCTGGAGCGAGCTGGAGCGAGCGGGACCTGGCAGAAGCGGGAGGGAGCGGGATGGAGCGGGACCGGGAGGGAGCGGGAGGGAATCAACGGGACCGGGCAGGAGCGGGAGGGAGCGGGATGGAGCGGGACCGGGAGGGAGCGGGCGGGAGCGAGCGGGAGCGGGAGGGAGCGAGCGATATGAACTTTGCCGCGGGCAGAAGTGGGAGGGAGCGGGCGGGCGCGAGCGGGAGCGGGAATGGGAGGGAGCGAGCAGTATGAACTTTGCCGCGGGCAGAAGCGGGAGGGAGCGGGCGGAAGCGAGCGGGAGCGGGCAGGAGCGGGAGGGAGCAAGCGGGAGCGGGAGTTAAACTGTCACCAAATTTAGACATTTTTAAATCCAGGTTAAAAACATTTCTTTTCTCATTTGTTTGTGCATGAAATCTGCACGATATCTTTAACTTATCCAGACTGTTGCTTGTTTTAATAATTTTAATTTAATTTTATTATCTAATTTCTTTCTTTTTCTTTTTTTCAGAAGATGTTCAAGCAGGTAAACCATTCACAGCAGGAGCGGGCGGGAACGGGAGGGAGCGGTGGGAGCGAGCAATATGTATATATATATAATATAATATATCAGAATGGAAAGAACAAATGTGTTAAAGTATTCACCATTGAAATAACTGTTTAGGATGCTGAAAACCAGGGGTTACATGGAAAAACACAACGGGAATACCATTTAATCCCATTTGAATTCACTTACTCTTAATTACTCTTTAGAGAAAAGCACAAACTTACACTTTATCTAAACAGTGTTGAGAGAAGCCGACTCTGCCAGGAACCAGTCAAAGCTCCGCCCACCAGCTGTTCTTCACTACTTACTTCCCTCCTGGTTCATTCTCACCGACAAATTCAGGGAAGCAATCCCTGATTATAAAGATTCAAATAATAATGTATAATGTCTTTGTCGTTTGAGCATCACTCCAAACAATTAGTTGGGAAACTGTTTTTATCACGGAAGGAACATTTCAAAACTCAAGACTGCTGGTGTCAGAAGCTGAACTGGACGCTTCTCGTTTATATACTGTTTAAATAAACCAGCTTTGGACCGTTTTCAGACCGTATAAAATGAGTAATGTCTCCAGAAATCGGTGTCATTTGGTCACCTTACCTCGAGCACACACTCTGGTCAGCACCCGCTGGCGCTCGAGTTCCCATCCTGTCTATAATTGGACCATCCGCCACAATGAGTTCAATTTGGGATACTTTTCTAATAGCGGAAGTGTGCCAAAGTGAACCCTTCATTTACACTCTGCATTTTCGGACCCTTAAACTGTTCAAAAGTGGCCCATTCTTACCGACTTTAGTTTGGGACACTTAACTGGTGAAAAGTGTGCCATATTTACTTGCCTCACTTTGGGGGCTAAGGTCCCTGGCCTGGAACACTAAGCCACACTTAAGCACTCCTCCTCGGGCATACAGTCCTGTTGGCACCCGCTGGAGCTCTAGTTCCCATCCTGTCTATAATTGGACCATCCGCCAAAATTAGTCCAATTTGGGACTCTTTTCCAATAGCGGAAGTGTGCCAAAGTGAACCCTTCGTTTACACTCTGCATTTTCGGACCCTTAAACTGTTCAAAAGTGGCCAATTCTTACAGACTTCAGTTTGGGACACTTTTAACTGGTGAAAAGTGTGCCATATTTACTTGCTTCACTTTCCTACTACACACTCCCGTTGGCACCCGCTGGAGCTCTAGTTCCTTTCCAATGCTTCTCCCCACATCCAGGAGCCAGGCTCCAACTTGGTCCACTTCTGTCAGGAACTTCTTCTTATTTCTTACCTTCAAAGAGAACTGAGGAGTTCGGAGTTGGTACTTTGAACCTTTTTCGCTGCTCTGGAGTTTGTTGGGTTAAAGGGATTTGAGCCGCTAACTGTTCTCTGAACCCGTCTGAACATTTTAACCAGAGACCCTTAATTGTCCCGATCATGCTTGGCTGTGTTGCTGCTTTGGTTTCTGAGTCTCAGGTGGGGCTGAGCAGGTTTCCTGGGGGCGGAGTCTGGATCGCTGCTGCTGTCACACCTGCTTCTCATCTGCCCTCATCAGGTCACCTTTATAGGAGCTGCAGGAGCAACCAGTCTTTGCCAGATTGTCTCACTACCCTTGTTGTAATTAGGCCGACTCCAGTGATCAGGACCTAATAAATGTTATTGATCCATGTTCAGTTCAGCTCTAATGTAACTAATATCTGCTGGAACTGTGAAGGAAGGGGACTCTTCATTGATGGTGATGTGTCGCCCTCTTGTGGTGTAAAGATAAACTGCATGATGTCAGTTTAAACTCCATATTTTTACTGAGCTGCCACAAAAAGGACAGATCTGTCAGAGATGAAGGAAATGTGGAAATATATGCAGAAATATATGAAGAAAAGTGGGAATGTAAATATATATAAGTATAAAACAAGACTTTTTAATGACTTGTCACATACTTAAACCTGTTCAGAGTTTAAATTTGAGCTAAATCGTGTTAATATTTGATGAACTCAGATGTATTTCAGAAACAAACAGCAGACAAAGACACGAGGTGCCAAACATATTGAAGCATTTCATATTGGCCCAGTTCTTTTTTTACTGCTTATTCTGCTGCAAACTGTCAGCACATCTGATTCTTCTCTTTGGGTTTTACACTAAAATGTGTTTCATCAAATCCTCTAAACTGAAAGCAACTTGTGAGAACTGAAACTCTCTCTGTCCCTCTGAACCATCTCACCACAGCGATAAACATCCATTTCACTTTTTTTCTTTCCCACCTGTGTGCTACTGAGCTGTAAATAGGGTTTTACTGCCTGGGGATGGAGCCCAAAGCCTCCAAGCAGCTCAGAAGCAGTCTAACACCTGGAGCTAACAGCTCACACACAGTAATCCTGGGAGTTCACTGAAAGCTCAGCTTTAGAAACATTTCTTTGGATGCTGGATTTCTTAAACACTTCCCTTCAGAAACAGACTGATTAAATTCTACCTCCAAACCTTTCCCCTCACTCATGGTGTCAGCAGCTGGTCCCGTTACAGTCACTTCTAGCTCTACAAAGACCAAGCCTGAACGCCGACCCGGAGGCTTTAAAAGCTCCCGTTACAAAGCAGCCCGAAGCGGTGACTTTCCCTCCTGATGGCAGCTGCAGAGAGGATTTCAGTGTTTCCAGCAGCCGGCTGGACTGCGACTCCTCTGTGGGTCGGAAACATGCAGATCGCAGCAACATGTCGACTGTGTCACACTCAGATTTATCTGCCTCTTTAGTTCACATTCTGGTCCTTGTTGGATCTTTCTTTACTCCAACATTACAGCTGCTGGGATATCCAGCTACACAGTTAAACACATTTTATTCACAAATGACCATCAATAGAAATCAAGAAACATTCGTGTTTATTTAGTTCTGCGTTACATTTGCTTTCTGTATTATTACCGTCTGCACATGCACACAAACAGACAAATTAAGCATGTAAATGCATGAAAACCCTGTGATGTCCACATCAGTTCACTTTAAATCATGTGATCACAGCAAACTCTATATTTCACACAACAGTAAATGTTTTCCAACTCTTCCCTCTGAACATGAAACAATCACAGGAGAAAATAAGATGGAAAACTGAGCCAGCTGCTCACTTTAAAGCCTTTATGTCAGATGTTGTCCATCTGCCTGCAGGACATCACCACATTCAGCTTCTACTGCAGAAAAAGCTCATTTTCACACCAGCCTTCACAAACACATGCATGGACTGAGAGAAGGAAGAAGAGTCTCTGCAACATCTGGATCCAAACAGCAGCAGCCAGGAAAACCGGCCGAGACGTTCAGGACCTTTCAGTCCAAAGCAGATGTTGTTAAAGTCCAAATGTTGTTTGTAAAGGATCATTTCAGGCCTCTTTGTGAGCGTTCAACATCAACATCAGGATGAACCCTGGCTGCTCAGCAAACTTCTGCTCATTGGAGCAGAACCAGAGAAGATCTGTCAGCAGGTTGGAAATTCATCTGGGCTGACTGCAGCTCAGTGATTCCTCTCTTATGTCACAGTTTGTCACATGTGCAGCAAACTAACTGCAGCTGACAGCAGCTGAATGGTCTCAGCTGCAGAGAAACACAACATACTGATATTCAGTGTGAAGCTTTGACTGAAAACACAGAAAAACAACATCCTGGAAGAATGGCAGCGTCCATCTTTAAAGGACTGGAAGAGGAAGAAGTTTCCAAGGAATCATTCAGAAGAGTTTCAACCAGAAACTGACTGAATCCATGAATCTGAAAAGGTGTTTCTGAGTGAAAGAGACAGACTGAACTAGCTGTTCAACAGTGATTCTCTGACAGGAGGAAACTCTTTGTGCTCAACACAGAGACACAGGAACCAGATAAACTGAACCAGACTGTAAACCCAGGAAGCAGAGGTTCTTCTTCAGTGAATGAGGTGTTGAAGGTGTGGAGGTGGATCAGTGTGTCAGAGGAGACTCTGTAGAAGGACAGAGTGCCAGCAGGACGGTCCACATACACTGCAGCTCTGTGAGAGACAGAGGAGGAGGAGGAGGAGGTAGGTATGATGTCTGTTCCTCTGTTATTGTGCCAGACAGAGTAATGTCCATCACAGCAGATCAGACTCCAGGACTGATCATTGTATCCAAACACACAGTCACTGCCTCCTCCTTTCCTGCTGATTCTTCTGTAACTCACTGATATATAAACTCTTCCGCTCCACTCGACCTCCCAGAAACAGCGACCAGTCAGAACATTTCTGCACAGCAGCTGAGGGCAGTCATCAAATCTGTCTGGATGATCAGGATATGACTGAACCTCCTTCACACATGTCACCTTCCTGTTGTTGTCAGACAGTTTCAGTCTCCTGCTCACTGTGTTTGTGTCGATGGTGAGTCGACAGGAATCTGATGGAGAGAACAAACACAATCCAGCTGCAGTTATTGATCTATCATCTGTTCACTTTGATCAGTGAGTGATGTGACAGTGAAGATGGCTGGATGTCATGAATCAGATGAAGAACACACTTACACTTCCTCAGACCTGGTGTCAGCCATCGTTCTCCAGCAGGCTCCACCCTGAAAGGAGGAAAAGAACTGCTAGATTTTTCAGGACTCCACAACTAGTATCTAGAATGAGCCAGTCACATTCCAGCTTATGCTGGGGGAGTTGTGGAGCACATCCTGCCAATCAGAGCCATATATTCTGGTTCTGTCCCAAACTAAAGACACTCTGGGGAGAGGTCTTTGATGCTCTTAAAGAGCTTTTCCAGCAGGATATACCTCGGGATCCTGCTGTGGCTCTATTAGAAGTGATGACTAAAGGATTGAATGGGGGGGGCAGAGAAACAGCTTTTAAATATATTACTTACAGCAGCACTGAAGTGTGCAACTGTTAGATGGTTGAAACCAGCCCCCCCTTCATATAACAGATGGATCCAGAAGGTTTGGGACCTCTATCAGATGGAGCACATTTGTAAGCCCCAGAACTGTCCTGGTGAAACAGAGGAAGGCTGGATGGAGCAGCATTTTACATTTTAACATTTTACGGAGGAAACAAGCCCTAAATGAAGGAAAAGGAGGAACCAGCCGAGGCTACGATAGGCTGAAGATCCTTTGTGAATACGGCCACTGACCTGTTGATAGACCGGTTCAGAGACTTGTATGAATCTCATTTATCTCAGGGCAGCTTGGATATGAAATCCCTTCACAAGCTATTTAACATATTTAACCCCTTGAAAAACTTCCTGAAACTATGTTCAAAGCAGCAATGCATGAAATGTCTCAGAACTGTACATATTACCCGACAATAAAAGTGCAAAAATACAGAAAAAAACTCTTGGTGGCGCATAATCATCATGCTCACCGATCTCTGGATGGATTGAGCTCAGGCACACAGCGTGATGGCACCCAGGATAACCACAAGATTGCTGCTTCTCTGAGCGAGAGCAGAGCAAAACTCTACGCTTTGGATCCCAGCCGCAGCAACGCCGCAGCAACGCCGCAGCCACAGCCACAACGCAGCCGCAACCACGCCGAAGCCGCAGCCACAGCCACAACGCAGCCGCAACCACGCCGCAGCCAAAGCCAATGCCGCAGCCACGTGACGCTTCAGCTAGCATTAGCACACGGAGGCTAACCGTAACGCTTTGAAGCGGATTAAACTCACTTCGGTAGCTTTTAACCGGCCACCGCTCAGCAGCAGTAAGAGTATTTACGGCTGACTCTATCCAGAGCTCAAGCAGGAGCTTTCTGACGTTATTTTATTCAAGAGCGAACCTTTATCTCTGGTGATGTATAAACGCACAGCTCCGCAGGAAGAGGTTCTAACCCAGGACAGGAAGTAGATGGGTGGAACTGATCGGCGCTAGAAGTGATTTGATTGTTTTGACGTGTCTGATATTTACCACGTGTGCAAAGTTGTTTTGGGAAGTGATAAGAAGTCTGAGAACGAGCAGCTGTGTCGGGGAGTCTCGAGCTAAATCAGGACACTGAGAATAACAGACTCCCCAGTTAGTTTGTCCAGAAGAGGCTCAATAGATACGAACATCCGGGCTTCGTGGCTGCTGATGGGAACATGCAACATCTTCAAGGTCACCAAGAAGCGGCAGATTCTACTTAATGAGAGAAGCACCCACAGTAAGGCAGATTTTAGGGAGTTTTACCTGAGATTGTGTGGATCCTTCAGTGCGGCCCTCAGCAGCTTCACTCCTGAGGCTCCTGGATGGTTGTAGCTCAGGTCCAGCTCTCTCAGATGGGAGGGGTTGGAGGTCACAGCTTTAGCCAGAGAAGCACAGCCTTTCTCTGTGATCAGACATCCTGACAGGCTGCAGGCACACAGAACAACACTCATGGCAGATGGTACACACTATGCAGTCCATGCTCAGCATGGGTATATGTTGCCATTATAAGTGACAGTTCTGCAGATCAGCCTCTAAAGACTGAAACAATGACACTGAGGAATGGAGCGAGAGTCAAGCTGGGTGTGAATTACGGATTTTGACTCATCTACAAACTTTGGCTGGCTGTTAGATTATTACAGCATCCTAGCTGTGGTGAAAATGAAACCAAAGAAAAATCCCACGAGGGAGCTCCCTAATCCATAAAACCCACAGAAAACCCCTTCAACTGGCTGCTCTGAATGTGTCTGTTGGCTTTCAGCTCCAACAGGTCATGAGTATGATTTGACAAAAGACAACAAAAAGATCCTCTTGACAGGTTTTCCGTTGACTTACAGCCGGTTGGAAACCTTACGAAAGACGGGAATCAATCCTGACCTGAGTGCTTCCAGTCTGCAGTTTGGATTCTTCAGTCCAGCAGACACCTGCTTCACTCCTGAATCCTGCAGGTTGTTGTTACTCAGGTCCAGTTCTGTCAGCCTGGAGGACGGGGAGCTGAGAGCTGAGGACAGAGCTGCACATCCTTCATCTGAGAGGTTACAGACGCTCAGCCTGAAGAGACAATTACAGAGAAAAAGAACAGCTGCCATCAGAATTAATCACCTCTAATGCTGAATGTGGACTGAAAGACAGCTTATAGGGAACAGCAGCTTTATAAGCCTGTGATCAGCTTTTAATGCTCTTTTTATTGCTTTTTCAGTTTTTGTAATAAACTTTGTAATTGATTCCATTCAGCATCTCACACACATTTTCCATGTATATGAATCATACAAATACTTACTCCAAATAATACTCCAGGGATCATAAACTTAAATAGATTAAAATTCACAATTAAACTAAAAAAAATGTTCTGCATCAGAGAGTCTAGTTTCCTGAAGTGATGCTAAAGCAGACTTTTCTTGTTTCTTCCTTTTAATTACGCGGCCCAGTCCCTGGACATTCCAAGGAGTAAGTTTCAGTGAACTAGACATGAGAGCCACAGAGCTGGGAAATGATTAAATAACTGTGCTGACTGCGGGGGAATTAAACACAATGCAAGCAGCTGTATGAGAGAATAAACCTCGACTCCAGTCATCCAACAAAAGGAAAATGAAACAAAGAATGGAAACAGCAGCATCCCCCCTCCCCCATCCTGTCCCCGTACACAGGAGCAAACTACCCCAGAAGAAGTCACTGGGCAGACTTAACATAGTCCGAATCCTAGTTCAGCAGGTAGATCACAGGAACAACTGAGAGCCCGGAACAGTGTCCACAGCCCAGGCTGGGCAAAAAAACGCTGAGAGACGCCCCAGAATGATTCAACTATTCTCTCAGAGTCCATGTGGGGGTCCCACAGTGTTCAGGGGGGCTCAGTGTGCATGTAGAGTCCGTCCTTTTCCATCAGAGCTGCTAACGACAGAGATGCAGAAGAAATTACCTCATTTAAGGGCATCCAAGAATGCGGCCGCAGACTCAGGGCTGTCAAAAAGGCGAATTTGCCCTTCGTGGAGACACCGGAGGCGGGCTGGGTCGGCAAATCCACGGGATTTCTTATGAGGATTTCTTATGGAGTTTCTTTAACGCTGCTCTGAGCACAGCCTCTCTTTGTGAATATCGCAGAAACCGGACCAAGACGCTTCTCGGGGGCTTGTCTGGGGCCGGAGCGGGAGCCAGGGCTCGATGGGTGCGTTCAGTCTCCAGCGGGGGATAATCTGCAGGCAGGCCGAGTAAAGCCGCCAATGTTGTCTGGAGACAGTCCGCCAGAGGGATGTTGCCCTCCGCTTTCTCTGGAAGGTTCAGCATTTTTCAGCATTTTTCAGCTTTTTACGACAGTTTCCAGGTCGTCAGTTTTCAGCTGCTTCCCTGTTTTTTCCACGGCGGCTGTGCAGGTGTCATGGCCCCTGCGGCTGTCCTCTGGGGCGGAGACCCGATGCTCGACCTCTTCCATGCGCTTTTCCAGGTCCGTCCCTCGGTCGGAGCCGACAGAGAGCTCTCCACCGAAGTGACAAATACTTTGATTTCCTTCAGAGCATTGGTTGGTTAGCTTAACTCTGAGAAGTTAGCATCAACTTGGTTAGCCTCACCGGGACACATGGGGCCGCTGGTCGAGCAGTTTTCTTCTTAGCGGCGGAAGCCGACGAGGAAAAAACAGGAAACTCTTCATGGTGTTGCGCTCGAGGCATCTGTGAGGTACAGTTCGACCGATGGTACCGAGTTTACATGGAGAAAGTTCCTCATTTATCTGAAGCCTGGAGTGGAGAAAAGTCTCAAGCCCCCATCTTGGTCCGGGTCACGTGACCACCCCCGTGCGGTGGTTTTTAATGCTCAAAGACATCATGAGTGGAACAAGGAGGCCACATGTGGCTGAGCCTTTCCACCTTGGAGCTGCAGCTGATCAGAGACAGTCTCAGAATCTGATTCAAACAGCAGAGGGTTTCATGGGGAACAAACCTGAGGAGCTGATCCCATCAGATCGATGCCGACTTCAGAGCTGCCACCAGGAACAAAGTCTAACATTTCTCAGCACATCGTTCCCTCTGGGATAATGCAGTCATCTCAGTGATGTCTCTCTGATAGATCTCAGTGGGAAGTGTTGGCTGCCTCTAAACTGAGCTAAAGAGATAATCCTGATTTCTGCAGCTGTGACTGGATGGAACTTTTACTGACTTTATAAATGAAGCTTTTTCTAATATTTGGACAGATGACAGACTCACTGTTAAACTCATGAATCAGATTTAAGTGACGTGTGTAACACGGAGTTTTTGGACAGAAACGAGGCAGTTTTTCTGCACTGTGTGGACACAGAGTGGATGCAGATAGATCAACATTTCCTCCTTCAGTCTCTACTCTGACACTCTGGATGCCATATCACTCTGCAGTCAGACCTGTGACAGGTTCAGCTTCATCACTGCACTCCAGACTGTAGAGTGTCCTCTCTGTGGAAACTGCAGATGTGGAACTGATCAGATATGTTCTGCAGACTGACTTCAGTTCCAGGATCCATCAGTAAATCCTGAGCTTCTGGAACTGAATTTAAATACTTTGGTGTCCCTAAACAAGAAGAAGATGGAAAGCAGTAACAAATACAAATCACAGACTTTCTATCAGTGCTGTTAACACTTTCATCTGTTTGGAGAATTATTCTCACTCTGTGCTGAAGATTTCACCCTCTGATATCGTTTCCTTTTGGGATAAATAAAGTATTTTTCATTTCATTCACTGACACATTTTAACTTCTTCTTTTGTAACATCAACTGTGACGACATGAACTCATCCCACTCTGCTGCAGCTTGAACACAGCCTCACCTGAGAGTTTCCAGTTCACAGTTTGGACTCTGCAGCCCAGACAGCAGCTTCACTCCTGAATCCTGCAGGTTGTTGTTACTCAGGCCCAGTTCTGTCAGCCTGTAGGACAGGGAGCTGAGAGCTGAGGACAGAGCTGCAAATCCTTCATCTGAGAGGTTTGAGACGCTCAGCCTGAGGAGAAGATGTTAAATAGTCCTAAATTTAGTCCTATTTATTGAAAACAGTCAAATAAGGGACGATAATGACATGAAGCTGCTCTGCAGCCACAACATCTCTGTAACTTCTAGTTAGGAGTCTCTGAATCTGGTGATATACATTCTGCTTTCATTCTTGGTATTTTATATGGATGTTTTAATGGACTTTAATTACTAATCCACAGCAGAGATGATGAAAAGGTCTCCCATCAGCCACAAATATCTCACTGTACACAGAAACACTATCTGTGATTCATAAAGGCTGATCCACAAATATAGAGATTAATCTGTAGTTTCATGCTTTAAAATGGAAGAAAAACACATGCAGAGAGTAAATTAAAATGTCACATGACTGATCACATGACCGATCAGCTGCTGGATGCAGCAGAGGAGCAGGAGCTGTTCAGCCTCTCATCTTTGCCTCCAAAGTGATTGTGTCTGTTCTGATAACTGCAGTAAAACAGACGACACATGAACAGCCCGACTCACAGTTCAGTTTGGATCCTCCCAACAGTCAAAGCTGAAATCAGCTGGAATGTTCAACTTTCTCATGTTTATCCTGTTATCTGATGAAAACAAGGGCTTTTCTCCAGATTTCACAAGTTAAACAACATGTGTTTGAGGATGGAAATGACACGCTTTAAGAACACTACAACAAATATTCTGAATCATTTCCTGTAACTCTACCAGACTATAAATAAATGTTCCAGCCACAGTTCATGTGTGTGCTGTGCACACTCGATCAGAGGAAAGTGACACAGATCTGGGGGCATTTTACTTTGTGGCTTTTAAAACAGATCTGAAGATGTTTTCAGGTTCTTGCATCACAGAGACTGTATGAAGCTGAAACAGCAGAGAAACCTGACCTGAGAGCTTCCAGGTTACAGTGTGGACTCTGCAGTCCATCAGACAGCTGCTTCACTCCTGAGTCGTAGATCCTCAGGTTCAGTTCTGTCAGGCTGGAGGACGGGGAGCTGAGAGCTGAGGACAGAGCTGCACATCCTTTATCTGAGAGGACACAGCTGCTCAGTCTGAGGAGGGAATAATGAGATAAATCTGTGACTTTCTCTCCTATAAAACCAGCAGCAGTATATTCATACACATCCCTCTATCTCTGCACTTACACAGCTTTGTTGGAGGCTTTGACCACTGGCAGCAGCCTCAAAAGAGCCTCCTCTGAAGCAGAGTATTTATTCAGGTCAAACACATCCAGATGTTCTCCTGATGACAGTAAGATGAAGCCCAGAGCTGACCACTGAGCAGGAGACAGTTTATCTGTGGAGAGACTTCCTGAACTCAGGGCCTGTTGGATCTCCTCCACCAGAGAACGATCATTCAGTTCATTCAGACAGTGGAACAGATTGATGCTTCTCTCTGCAGACACATGCTCACTGATCATCTTCTTGATGTAATCGACTGTCTCCTGATTGGTCTGTGAGCTACTTCCTGTCTGTGAGCTACTTCCTTGCAGTGTCAGCAGGCCTCGTAGGAGCCTCTGATTGGTCTGCAGGGAAAGACCCAGGAGGAAGCGGAGGAACAGGTCCAGGTGTCCATTTGGACTCAGTAAGGCCTTGTTCACAGAACTCTGGTAGAAGAGAGTCTCTTTCAGTGTTTTAGACCTCTGAGACGTCGATTGTTCTCCCATCAGGTTGACTCCAGAGCTGATGAAGGTCAGATGGACATGAAGAGCAGCCAGAAACTCCTGAACACTCAGATGGATGAAGCAGAACACCTTCTCCTGGTACAGCCCTCTCTCCTCTTTAAAGATCTGTGTGAACACTCCTGAGTACACTGAGGCTGCTGAGATATCGATTCCACACTCTGTCAGGTCTGATTCATAGAAGATCAGGTTTCCTTTCTGCAGCTGCTCAAAAGCCAGTTTTCCCAGAGACTCAATCATCTTCCTGCTCTCTGGACTCCAGTGTGGATCTGTCTCAGCTCCTCCATCATACTTGACCTTCTTCACTTTGGCCTGAACCACCAGGAAGTGGATGTACATCTCAGTCAGGGTCTTGGGCAGCTCTCCTCCCTCTCTGGTTTTCAACACATCCTCCAGAACTGTAGCAGTGATCCAGCAGAAGACTGGGATGTGGCACATGATGTGGAGGCTTCGGGATGTCTGGATGTGGGAGATGATGCTGCTGGCCTGCTTCTTATCTCTGAATCTCTTCCTGAAGTACTCCTCCTTCTGTGGGTCAGTGAACCCTCTGACCTCTGTCACCATGCCAACACAGCCAGGAGGGATCTGATTGGCTGCTGCAGGCCGTGTGGTTATCCAGAGGCGAGCAGAGGGAAGCAGGTTCCCCCTGATGAGGTTTGTCAGCAGCACATCCACTGAGGTGGACTCTGTAGCATCAGTCAGGGGCTCCTTGCTGTGGAAGTCCAGAGGAAGTCGACACTCATCCAGACCGTCAAAGATGAACACAACCTGGAACTGTTCAAAGCTGCAGATTCCTGCTGCTTTGGCTTCATTAAAGAATTTATGAACAAGTTCCACCAAGCTGAACTTTTTCTCTTTCAGCACATTCAGCTCTCTGAAAGTGAATGGAAACAGGAGCTGGATGTCCTGGTTGGCTTTGCCTTCAGCCCAGTCCAGAGTGAACTTCTGAGTTAAGACTGTTTTCCCAATGCCAGCCACTCCCTTTGTCATCACTGCTCTGATTGGTTCATCTCTTCCAGGTGGGAGTTTAAAGATGTCTTCTTGTCTGATGGATGTTTCTGCTCTGCCTGCTTTCCTGGATGCTGCTTCAATCTGTCTGACCTCATGTTCATCATTGACCTCTCCAGTTCCCCCCTCTGTGATGTAGAGCTCTGTGTAGATCTGATTCAGAAGGGTTGGGTTTCCTGCTTTAGGAATCCCCTCAAACACACACTGGAACTTCTTCTTCAGAGCAGATTTAAGTTTAGGCTGACACCTGTGAAGAGCCTCTGAAAGACAGAATAAGAGATACAATTATTTTTGTGTCATTAAGCAGTTTATAGTATCAATAAAAAGTAACCAAACTCCATGAAAGGAGTTAAATTGTGTGTTTTGTGATTGTAATGTGCTTTTTTCAAATGTTTGTCTTTTTTATTACTGCAAATGAAGCTGCCGTTTCATCATTTCAGATCAATCTCACAACGTATTATCAGTTTGGGGAAAGAAAGAATGTAGTTATTTTATACATACATATATATATATATATATATATATATATACTGATAACATTCTGTTTAAGTTTACATGTGTAGGACATTACAGACTCCGACCTCGAGTTGGTACGTATTTGAAACTCACAGTAACCAACGTTATTTTATCATATGAATAATCTGTTTCCTCATGTTTTCTTTATACCTTATTTCATGTCTGTGTTATATCATCGTACCATGTGCTGGTTTCAGAACTGTTTGAATGTGTGTTGGGATAAAATAATGGAGAAATGAGTTTTTATCTTATTAAACTTTTAACTTTAGATTAAAAGCCCCATTCACTATGCCTAGAATCTTAAGCATAAAGTTTGCGGACATATCATCGGCTGAGAGTTACGAGCAAAACTCCGCCTTCGCTCATGAAAACTCGGGAACAACGCCAGAAGTGGGCTTATGCTTACATTTACCTTTACCTTACCATACCTTGAAATTCGACATGACAGGCTGAATGAAAGATCAGAAGAAAAGGGTCGAAGCTTTGTTTTTCGTCTTGTTCTGACGCCGTCTTTTGTTTCTCGTGTTCTATGTTTTTCGCTTCGTATCTGTCCAGGCGCTGCAATTGGCCCATCGCTAAGCCCCTCCCAGAATCAGCTTCTGTCCAATCCTACGTTAGCAACCGTAACTATGCACAAGAGGCCAGTCAAGCTTTCGGCAGAAAGCGACATGCAGAAGCGGTGTGCATACGGGATTTGCAAGTCCGACAGTGTTGCTAACGTTAGCTAACCATAGCTTTTTGTGATAACGTTAACAAAGACGTCTCTGTTAAACCTTGAGCCACTGTGTGATATTTAAGCAAAATAAAAACTAACCGATAGAGACAAGTTCTGACATACTGATATATTTTAGCATTTTGTGAAGGGACGCCCTACAACTGACTTCCCAAATCTTGTGGCTTTTTTTCTTTTTTAAATTGGCAAACAGAACGATAGTAAAAGCTAATATAACATTTAATTTAAATTTGAAGAATATATGTTTTTTATTCAAAGTGTCAACATGTGGTGCTTGGCGCTTACAGTGAGAGCGGAGTACGTCTCTCTCCATTTTGAGTTCCTTTTCGTTTAAACTTCGCCAACATTTAATCTAGAGAACGCATATTGGAAACCTTTTTGCTTTCCTTACTTTCCTTTTTGGGAAAACTTGACTGGCGTAGCAAAAGTAACCAAGGGGGCGGGGCTTAGCGAAGGGTCAATCGCTATCACCAAATAGACAAAACAAACTTTTTGTAGACCACGCAACTTTTCTCCCAAATTAATCCTTCTTCCAAAGTCCTTCTGATCGACATCTTGTCCGACACCACTTCGCATAATTCCTGGCATCTTTGGCCGAGAGACACGAGAGACGCGAGACATCACCTTGACGCACTAAGAGCCCGGCAGCTGAGCCAAAGAACCAACACCATCGCCCTAAGGACCGAGAGTAACCGCTTGGGGCATCGCTCTTCAAAACGGATGGTGAAAGAAAAAGGAAAAGCTGTTCGACGAGCGCGTCCGAGAAGCTCCGCAACTCAAAGTAAGATCCAATCTCTGCCGGCCTCGGAAGTGATGTGCCTTTGCTTGGTGTTCAGATAGATGTCGAATTAAAATAACCATTCATTTATCCACCGTAATTAACTCCTATCCGTACTTAGCCATAGACCGTGAGAAGAATTAGAGTTCCCCCATATTTCTCTATTCTCTTGCCTTTACATCAAGTCATCTCCTATAACCATGTATGTAATCTACCGTTAAGTTGTTATTACACCATGTTCTGAGTGCAATTTTAAGGTTCATGTTTCTGTTAATGTTCAATAAATAACCCATATTAGTAACTAGTAGTGGTTGACTGCTTCTCGAGGTAATTTCGGTTAATTCAAGCGAGAACTCCTGAAGCAACACTTTGATAAAGATAAAGAATCCTAATTCTGTTTCCTCCCGACTGACCGGGAGCTGGTACTGCAACGAAGGTCATGAATATTAAATTAATTCAATAGTGAGAACGCTACAGAGGTTAAAGAGGGAATCCAAAAAAGTGCACGTCAAGGCAAAAATGGACCAGCTGGTTGTGTGGCTGAACCATTCGCGATGATCCGTCCTGCACCCACAGAATCACTGTCAGTGCAGGGGTGCATTGCAACGGAAACGGGAACAGGACAGATTAACCCTCCTTATTGACCACATATAGCCTACAACACATAACAACCAACAGCTTCCTGCCTGCCAACAACATCATTTTGCTCTTTACTTTGCGAACAGTGTGCTGAACTAAGGCTAAGCACATGTCACACGTGGTGTTAAAGGGCCCTAAAGGATGACAGCTCTTTGAGAGAAGTTTCAATAATTAATAATCTTGTCAATACAACTGAAAATAAAACTATAAGCCCTTATTACAGAAATTTGTGGCCTTACCTTTTTGTGCCGATGAGCCAGACAACAAACACAGCTGAGAGGAAAGTGTACTATCTAATTTTTGGAGATGTTCCATCATCTTCCTGCAGGCTTCCTCGCCTTTTCTTCTTACATCATCAATGAGTCTTCGTGCCTTATCTGCTCTGCTCGGGTTCTCCTCGATTATTGCTTCTTTCTCCAAATCATTGAAGACACCATCTGCTAAGAGGGCATCGAGCAGCTGCTTGAGGATTTCTGCTGGCAGCCTATCCACAAACTCCAGACGTATTCTGTTGAGTTCGCTCTCTGCAAGATGTCACAGACATAAACACGAATCTCACTTCTCAGTAAATGTTGTTGAAATGTAGAAATAATGCGTCTGAATCATGACTGCTTCAGGGGTTCATGTACATTTTGAAAGCTGACGGTCAGTGATGGATGATGTCATCAGCTAGCTTTCATTGTGCTTCTGTGTGCAATGAGAACAGATTTTTTGACAGAAAACATTTTAAATGTAATGAAATGTATGTTCTTTACAGATCGAGGTCCAGAATTTTGCATCAGAACTAATGGATGGTTCTTGTTGACATTCTTTTGAAAGTGTCTACTTTGAGTTTTCTGTCATTTGCTCATTTTGAAGAGACGGTTTTGTTGATAAGGGGATATCATACAGCTGTATACCTGTATATCTGTGTGGAAGATTTCCCACAAAGTGTTTCTTCCTGACACCACACACCCAAACCAAGTGGGCCAATGGGACCAGAGTGTTAATGTAAACATGTTCATGATATAAAAGGTTGAACGTCAAGGTATTCCAAAAATTGGGGTAAATGTGGTTCTTGTGATTTTATGAACCTTCCAGGCTGTCAGAGTCATTGCTGTTGTCCGTGTTTCAGAACAAAGATTTCTTGATCAGAAATGGTTTGTTCTATGTTCAACCAGATGGTTTTTGATGGATGGATCCGTTTGAAGATAAATTAAAGCTAAAAGGCAGTGATGGAGATCTGAAGCATTTTCAAAATAAACACAATTAGAAATAAAACTTTTTCAGATTTTTGTTTCCAAAACCCAACTAAAATCTTGTATAAGTTGTGCAGAGTTCATATCTATGTGCCATTAATATCCTGACAGCTGCACACAAAGCTCTGAACCTAATGAGTTCTGACATATCCTCTCTGATATAAAGGCTGATGTGTTCAATCAGACATCAGCAGGATAGAACAGGCTCCTTTACTTGTTTCTTGTTATTCTGGACCAGACATCGCCCAAAAACTCATCTACAATCTGTTCAATGATGGCATCACACCGATGGCAGCCTGCAGAGATCTTTAAATTAAAGGAATCTAAATGACGTAAGACTGTTGTGAGGTGCTTATCACCATGGTAACTGCCGTTTTTCCTTTAATGTCAGAGCTGTGACTGACAGGTGACCCGTGGGGTGTTGAACCCTGCACCTCTTCCCCACTGCTGCAGTTGTATTAAGGGTTTATAACGTAGTTAAAGTCGAACAGTCACTGCTAACTGAAGGACCCACGCAGAAACAGCCAGAGCTGGGATTGGTCAGTTTGAGCATCATGTGTGTCTGCCTCACTGATGTTTCCATGCAGAAACTGTTAGACTCCTACCTGCTGAAGGTGGTGGAGCTGCCTGGGGTGGAGGGTCGTCCACGTGCTCCACAGGTGTCTCCATCTTTGCTCTAAAAAATAAAAAGAAGTTGGAAAGTTCTCTGTAATGCAGCAAAAACTAATAAAACTGATGCAAAAGTAAATCACAAAGTACGTAACAAGAGTTCAAACATCACCGTGAATCTAATCTGAGTAAATTTCAGCTTCAGTTTACTTCAGAGGCTGTCTTTCAACAGCTGAATGTACCAGTATGTATGCAGTACAGACTCTAGTTTTGGCACGACCGGTGGTTCATATTCAGGTTGAAGTCTGGATGTGATTGCTGCTGCTGGTTCAGATACTTTGGGCTCCTATTTAGCACAAGCTAGTGGTTTTAGTGTCCTCACACTGATCCATGCTGCTGGATTCACATCAGCTCACACACTTTCTGCCTTCAGCTGCAGAGGAAACAGTCAAAGAGTAAAAAATCTCTTCAATAATTTGTCCAAGTAAATCACAACTTTTATGTTCTTTACAGATCGAGGTCCAGAATTTTGCATCAGAACTAATGGATGGTTCTTGTTGACATTCTTTTGAAAGTGTCTACTTTGAGTTTTCTGTCATTTGCTCATTTTGAAGAGACGGTTTTGTTGATAAGGGGATATCATACAGCTGTATACCTGTATATCTGTGTGGAAGATTTCCCACAAAGTGTTTCTTCCTGACACCACACACCCAAACCAAGTGGGCCAATGGGACCAGAGTGTTAATGTAAACATGTTCATGATATAAAAGGTTGAACGTCAAGGTATTCCAAAAATTGGGGTAAATGTGGTTCTTGTGATTTTATGAACCTTCCAGGCTGTCAGAGTCATTGCTGTTGTCCGTGTTTCAGAACAAAGATTTCTTGATCAGAAATGGTTTGTTCTATGTTCAACCAGATGGTTTTTGATGGATGGATCCGTTTGAAGATAAATTAAAGCTAAAAGGCAGTGATGGAGATCTGAAGCATTTTCAAAATAAACACAATTAGAAATAAAACTTTTTCAGATTTTTGTTTCCAAAACCCAACTAAAATCTTGTATAAGTTGTGCAGAGTTCATATCTATGTGCCATTAATATCCTGACAGCTGCACACAAAGCTCTGAACCTAATGAGTTCTGACATATCCTCTCTGATATAAAGGCTGATGTGTTCAATCAGACATCAGCAGGATAGAACAGGCTCCTTTACTTGTTTCTTGTTATTCTGGACCAGACATCGCCCAAAAACTCATCTACAATCTGTTCAATGATGGCATCACACCGATGGCAGCCTGCAGAGATCTTTAAATTAAAGGAATCTAAATGACGTAAGACTGTTGTGAGGTGCTTATCACCATGGTAACTGCCGTTTTTCCTTTAATGTCAGAGCTGTGACTGACAGGTGACCCGTGGGGTGTTGAACCCTGCACCTCTTCCCCACTGCTGCAGTTGTATTAAGGGTTTATAACGTAGTTAAAGTCGAACAGTCACTGCTAACTGAAGGACCCACGCAGAAACAGCCAGAGCTGGGATTGGTCAGTTTGAGCATCATGTGTGTCTGCCTCACTGATGTTTCCATGCAGAAACTGTTAGACTCCTACCTGCTGAAGGTGGTGGAGCTGCCTGGGGTGGAGGGTCGTCCACGTGCTCCACAGGTGTCTCCATCTTTGCTCTAAAAAATAAAAAGAAGTTGGAAAGTTCTCTGTAATGCAGCAAAAACTAATAAAACTGATGCAAAAGTAAATCACAAAGTACGTAACAAGAGTTCAAACATCACCGTGAATCTAATCTGAGTAAATTTCAGCTTCAGTTTACTTCAGAGGCTGTCTTTCAACAGCTGAATGTACCAGTATGTATGCAGTACAGACTCTAGTTTTGGCACGACCGGTGGTTCATATTCAGGTTGAAGTCTGGATGTGATTGCTGCTGCTGGTTCAGATACTTTGGGCTCCTATTTAGCACAAGCTAGTGGTTTTAGTGTCCTCACACTGATCCATGCTGCTGGATTCACATCAGCTCACACACTTTCTGCCTTCAGCTGCAGAGGAAACAGTCAAAGAGTAAAAAATCTCTTCAATAATTTGTCCAAGTAAATCACAACTTTTATGTTCTTTACAGATCGAGGTCCAGAATTTGGCATCAGAACTAATGGATGGTTCTTGTTGACATTCTTTTGAAAGTGTCTACTTTGAGCTTTCTGTCATTTGCTCATTTTGAAGAGACGGTTTTGTTGATAAGGGGATATCATACAGCTGTATACCTGTATATCTGTGTGGAAGATTTCCCACAAAGTGTTTCTTCCTGACACCACACACCCAAACCAAGTGGGCCAATGGGACCAGAGTGTTAATGTAAACATGTTCATGATATAAAAGGTTGAACGTCAAGGTATTCCAAAAATTGGGGTAAATTTGGTTAGAAATGCATCCTGCAGGAACACTGCAGACTGTCAGGAACCACCAGGGGGCGCTCACTGCTCTCTGTTAAATATTATTCACCCACTGATGAGCCCACACAGAGGCTCCAGACACACCTGAGTTCTGATCCTCCATAAAACAGGTGGAGGATCAGAGTCCAACAGGATCAGAGTCCAGGATTAATCTGGATCTCATATCAGGACTCAGAGTTTTATTGTGTTCAGAGAGCAGAGATGAACAGAGTGTGAGTGAACAGCACATTCCAGTCAGAGCTGGTCTGTTGGAGGAGAAAACAGCAGCAGGCTGAGTGGGAAACATTTCATGTTGGTAACAAGCTGCAGCTCCTCATCAACACACTGATTGTTGCCGTTTACTCTCACCTCACATGACTTGTGTCTCATCAGCTGAGGAAATCTCTCTCTGCTCGGAGACTTTGTTAAATTAATCAAAGTGTCACTTACTCTGCTTCTTCCACGAACTTCTTCCCTCTGCAGCTCTCTGCTGTCCGGACCGGGTCTGTGTGGAAGAAGAGGAAATCCTCGGCTTCTTCTCTGACATCAGTCCTCTGTGTCTGCAGGCTGCCGTCACTCTGAAGCTCTGAAAGCATAAAAGAGTCTTAAAGCGATCAGAGGTCAGCTGCTGCAGCTTTATATGACTTTAATTCATCAATAATTAACCTGCAGAGCAAACAGTTTAAACAGAGTTGAAGCCTTCAGTCCAATCACTGATCAGCACCAATCAAACTTGTGCATAAACACGCTCACCGGCCGCTTCATTGGGCTTAATATTACTGAGTTGGACCATTTCTTTGCCTTCAGAACTGCTTTAATTCTTCGTGGCGTAGATTCAACACAGTGTTGGAAACACTCCTGAGGTTTTGGTCGTAGGCAGAGTTTCAGATTCTTGCCAGAGAGGGCAAAGAAACATCCGTCTAACAGCCATACTGGAGCTCTGAGCCAACCGCACTGTGTGAAGCATATATAGCAGAGCTTTAGAACTCGCTTAGGGCGCAACATCATGGGGCAAATATTCTTTTTGTGCCCCTCACAAGCGCACGCTCATGCACACTCATGCACGCCCAGCCACTGGAGAACTGCTGTTGTCACCATGTAACCGGCCACACACTCATCCTGCAAACCGGCGCACGAACAGCAGCCACCGGGCTTCATCTGCGAGAATTGGGTTTTCCTAGAAATGAGGTCAAAAGGAGCTGAGATAGCAAGGAGAGCCGGGCTGAAGAAGAAAGTACCACGAGAAAGAGAGGGGCAAATGGAGACAAGACAAGATGGAAAGAAGGTGTCAATGAGCTCAGTAAGAAAGAAATGGAGAGAGGCAAAAAGAAAAGCCAGAACCAGAAACAGGGCCAGTGCTTTGCTACAGTCAGACACCAACTCCCCTGCAGCTGCTGAAACTCCTGAACATCAGCCTGAGCATCTTTATTCAGTGACATTTTTTAAACATCATTTTCTTTAGTTTTATTGCATTTTGGAGGCCATTCAACAACATTTCACAGCCTGTCATTTTCATGTTTTATGAAAATAAACAAGTTCATTTCAGATTATTAAAACCTTTTGTGTGATTCCTTTATAAATAAATGAGGGACAAATAGAATTGTTTGAAAGTTTGACCAGATATCTTTGTTGGTAGATTTTATTTGGAAAAGAAAGTGCAAAATTTCACAGATTTTATAGAGAAACAAAGAGTTTGCCATAATTTAATTAATATTCAAATACTTTTCCCATTAAATATATTGCTAAAAAAGGAACTAAAAAGCTTTATAAAAATGTACATTTTATAATCACGATGTAATCAAAATGTCTTCATTTTGCTTTGAATGTGTCCATGACAGGGTGGACATATTTCAATGTTTTCATGTACTTTGTTTGCTTGCATTTTATTTATAAAAGGTTTGGGAGCTTGACCAACATGTATTTCTAACAGAATAACATCTACTTAATACAACTAATATGAAGTTTTTTTTAATATGTGAAGGTCTTTCTTTTAAAATATTACAATTATGCACAGCTAATTTAAAGTGAGTGTTATTATGAGAAATAGCTCACAGCGTGACCTCAGCCTACTTCTCATTTATTTCCAGACAGCTCACTTTTTTGTCACTGTTGAAGCTTGTGAATATATTTCAAATACAGCAAACTATGTTTATCTTTCACCAGTGTAGCGACCTGTTGTTGGACCTGACTTATCATTTATTCTGAAGTCAAAATCTGAACATATACCGAGACTACAAAGCCAGTTTTTGCAAAATAACTTAATTTGTCTAGTTTTTGTTGGGATAAAAGAGCCTTTTTCTTTCTCAAGATCACATAATATCATGAGGAAATGAGCTTCAGAGTCTCAGAAACATGTTAACACACAACTTTGTTACCGTTTTAACAGCTGTGATGGAGCTATAGCGTTCGGTCAGCACATGCACGTGTAACTCTGTTTGCTGCGCAGACTTTAGTAAATATCTGCTGGGTAAAGATGGAGTTTAACCAACTCCCCCGAGCATCTCTGCAGCTTGTTTTCCACTGAGCCTTATATCTCATCAGTGACCAGTTTAAGTAAGAAACCTCTCTGCTTTTGTACCTGTTGCTTCAGTGGGTTCATTACAGATGAGAATTTGTCCTCAAAGTTACAACAATTCCTCCAAGTGAAGCTCGTTTTTAACTCCAATATTCATCAATAATCGTTTATGTATTTACCACTAGGTAAACCAACTCCATCTCATTGATCCTGAGGTGCTCACTGCCCTCTGGTGGCCACGCTGAGTCACTACAACCAAACACCAGAATTACGCTGTAAGAGATGTGGTCAAAGGTGAACCCGGTAAAAAAGAGGTACTCTGAAAATAATAATCAGAATGGAAAGAACAAATGTGTTAAAGTGTTAAATTATTCACCATTAAAATAACTATTTAGGATGCTGAAAACCAGGGTTTTCATGGAAAAACACAACGGTAATACCATTTAATCCCATTTGAATTCACTTACTCTTAATCACTCTTTAGAGAAAAGCACAAACTTACACTTTATCTAAACAGTGTTGAGAGAAGCCGACTCTGCCTGGAACCAGTCAAAGCTCCGCCCACCAGCTGTTCTTCACTGCTTACTTCCCTCCTGGTTCATGACAAATTCAGGGAAGCAATCCCTGATTATAAAGATTACCACTTGGTAATAATGTCTTGTTTTTATCACGGAAAGAACATTTCAAAACTCAAGACTGCTGGTGTCAGAAGCTGAACTGGACGCTTCTCGTTTATATACTGTTTAAATAAACCAGCTTTGGACCGTTTTCAGACCGTATAAAATGAGTACTGTCTCCAGAAATCGGTGACATCTGGTCACCTTACCTCGAGCACACACTCTGGTCAGCACCCGCTGGAGCTCGAGTTCCAATCCTGTCTATAATTGGACCATCCGCCAAAATCAGTCCAATTTGGGACACTTTTCCAATAGCGGAAGTGTGCCAAAGTGAACCCTTCGTTTACACTCTGCATTTTCGGACCCTTAACCAAACAAGCCCGTTTTTGGCTTTAATGAGTGAAAAACAACAACAAATAATACATAAAAAATGTTCTGGAATGAAGCTGTTCTACAATGCTGGGGCAGCGACTTAAAGCGTTTGTTTTTCATCTGGTTCTGGTTGGTTCTGGAGACATAAAGGAAGGTTGGATCAGACTCTCTATAAGTTTTAACTGGAAGAAACTGGAGCAGATGACTGAGATCTTATTTAAAAGCAGCTGTCAAAATATACAACAAGATCATTCATAGAAGAGTAAATATTACAAGCAAATGGCCTTGGACTACCTTATCATACAATACAGAGTATTACCTCCGTCTTATTTTGATTAAACTTCAGGAAGTTTAAGCTCATCCATGACCTGGTGTCATTCAAACAATGAAATAAGTGGTTTCAGCAAAGGCTTTACTGGGGATTTCCACCGGGGACGTAACGGCTGCGCCACGATTTTGCTCCGTCCTCTGCCCGGTGTCAATCCCCATCGGGCGCGTAACAGCATCGGAGCGCTGATTTGTGAGCAAACCGTATTCCCGCGAGATCACCAGATCCCGCGATAATCCGGAACGTAAGCGAGACCGCGCGATAAACTGTGCGTATAAAGGAAACACCAATAAACAGCTTCATTTGCTTTTCCGGCGTGGAATTACCCGTTGATTTGACGATCTAGCTTCTACTTTTCGGCTTCTATCATAAGTGTGCTAGTCAGTTTCTATATGTGTGCAATTGAGGTTTTATTTTGAAAGGGGGCGGAAGTTTATTTTGTTAATTCTGTGTCATGTGCTGGTACAATCTGCTCTGTTGAGCTTGACGCGGTTCAGCAACGCTGCTGAGCCACTGCTGATCACGTCCCCGGTGGAAATACGTAAATTTATCCCGATCCCAACTCATAATTTGTAAATTTAGCCACAAACTTTTGTTCACAAATTCTGTCCCCATTTAAAACGGGTTATGAATAAATGCATATGCCAATAAAACCATGCATTTGTAAATGACCCACCAGTTTGAACAGTTTATCCATGCATTTATCTACCGTTTTCAGCTTGGCACCAAATATCTAGGGTTTGTACATTTATCTATGGATTTATACTGTGTATAAATCTGCCTGCAGTCCAGATGTTTCACCACCTGAAAACATTTAGACTCAGGACTGCTGAGCAGCTAGAATCCTCCATCAGACAGGAGTGGGACAACATTCGTCTCCCAAAGGTCCAGCAGCTGGTCTCCTCAGTTCCAGATGTTGTTAAAAGAAGAGGGGATGCTACACAGTGGGACACATGTCCTGACTTTTATGAGACGTGTTGCTGCCCTCAAAGTCAAGATGAGCTGATGTTTTTAATGAAAAAGTTAAAACTTTAAACATTTGACGTGTTTTTAATGTTCTTTTGTGAATAAAACGTTCGTTTACGAGATTTGCAAAACATTTTGTTTCATTTTCACACGTTAAACAGCATCTAAACACAAACTTTATTAGGGTTGTATAACTGGAGGTGGGAGAAAATAAATAAATAAATCAGAACCACGACAGCCCGGCGGTTTTATAAATCATCTTTATTTCATGTCGACAACCTACCTGTGATCCAGTCACTCCAAGAAATGTTGCACAGAATAATCATAACCATTTCATTTCTTCACCAGTAAACACAGAAAGTAGTGAAAACCATGCTAAATAATGCTGAGTAGATTCTAACTGTACTTATGTTTCCATCTTAATGTCTTTAAAATCCAAAGCGTTCCCCGCAGAGGATCCTTATGAGTGAGTAAAACTGGTTTTTAAGGCATATCCTGAGACTTGTGAAGGTAAAAAATGTCGACCAAACAGGAGGTCCGACTCTAAAGAGCAAAGACGTGTCTTTATATGTAAGATTTACCTGCTCCTTGGCTGCATTATTGAAGGCAAACAGGACCTGAAACACATAAGATGACAGTTTACAGAAAATGCTCCTCAGTACAAGACAAACAGCTCAAGGCAGCATTCAACAATCACACTAATTGTGATTTTATGTATGTTGTGGAATATCTGTGCAAAGAAAAAGGTGAAAATGCTTCCTGTGATCACAGTTTCTTTCTGTTTGGCACAGCTTGAACACATCTCAGCTGGCTGGCTTTTAAAGCCTCAACATTAAGGCACACTTACTACTCCTCAAGCTCATTTCTCCTTCTACCCAAAAGCTTCAGTTTGATCGGGAACGATGTGCTTTGACTTTTATCCTGGTGTAATTGCTCCGATTTTGCCAAAATGATTGAAAATCCCGTCCTCTTTGACAGGCCTTTACCTCAGGCACATGTTTAAGAATATAACTCATTTAAGTTTTAACAGGCCACAGAAGAGATGATCCTTTTTTTGTTTGATCAAAATCACAGTTGGTGTGTGTTTTCTGAAAAATACGAGTTATAAACGTCTTCTTTCATGCACAATTTCTGCTCCATCGGTGCGATTTAACCAGACATAGCGATAAGCCTCAGAGTTTAACCTTAAATCGCCCCAGAGTCCCATAAGTTACCATCTTTATTTGAGCTCTGAAGCAGTCAGGTATAAAAACAGTAGATGAAACCAGATCCATGTGCTGTTTGTCACCACAGCAACAGGTGACTCTTCATTTCTCAGTGAAATTTGGGACAAAAAGGAGCTTATTTTAAACCGAGGAGCTGCATTGGCACCATTACATTTGGCAGTTTGGCATAAAAAAAGTATGAAAAAGCATGATGAAAGTGACGTGATTTTACTGTCTGAAGCTAGATTAACCTCCAAACTACCATCAGAGCGATTATTCCTGAATGCTGGCCTGATTTTAGACCCAACTTTGTCACATGCTCCCCACCCTCTGCTCTACATTTCCTTCAACAACTTCGGTTGCAGCCGGTAGAATTCACCCAGAGCCCATCAACCTGTTAATCTCATGAAAAGCGCCTGATAAAAACCCTTAAATACCAAAAGATGGAACCTGGTAAGGTGCTTATCTCAGTTTGTAGTCAAAATGGCTGTATCCACTTCTGTTTAGAAACCCTTAATAGACAAACGCTTGATTTAAATCAGGAGTTATAAAGAAGTATGAATTCACCATTGCAGAACAAGGTTCAATGTTAGAGACATTACCGCTGCCTCTCAAGCTTCTTTTTATCAACTTTCAAGTGTGTCAACAGCTTCAAAAAGGTCAGCGTTAACTAAATGCTGTTTCTGCAAAGAAATGAAGTCATTTTTCTGCAGAAAAGACGCTTCTAGTTTTCAGAGGAGATGGATAAGGGATGAGCACTGAGAACCGGTTCCAAAAGCAGCTGAATCTTGTGAGTTTGAGTTTAACAGGTGCTGTAGCAGCGCACAACCACTCTAAATCAACAGCTTCGTACACGTGTTTGTGTGCATGTGCTGCCAGTTCAGAAATAAAGTTAATAACAGGGCTATAACATCACGACAGAAAGAGCCACAGCAGCGGTATCGTAGCTGTTATGTGAGGCCTTAAAGGGGAACTCCAGTGTTTTTAAACCTTATTTCTGGCATGAAATACGTTCATCTGCTCACTGAGAACAGTTTGGTGAAAGTCGGCGTCCTTCGGAAGATATTAAGATAACTGGAGATCCATATAACGGAGAGAACGGGGCTTAGAGGATGCAGCCTCTAAATAAGGCATTATCTGTCTTTATTTCACCAATACTTTAAGAAGAATGAATGAATGAACGTGTGCTATAGCTCTGTTAGCTCATAGCTGCTGTTATGTGGCTACTTGCAGCTATAGGAGAGCTAACGGAGGGATTTCTACACAGGCACTCTACTGGGACCACTTCATCCACACGCCCCCCTGCAGCACAGCTCATTCACTCCGGTAAGAACGTCCATCTTACTCAAAGTCGTCGTTCACGTCGTCAAAATCTGATAAATATCCTGCCATGTTGCACAAAACTATCAGCAGCAAACTCTGTGTGAAGTTAGCCGACTGTCACAGAGCACGGAGTGAATAAACTGTGCTGCAGGGGGGCGTGTGGATGAAGTGGTCCCAGTAGAGTGCCTGTGTAGAAATCCCTCCGTTAGGGAGCGGGTGGGAGCGGGAGGGAGCGGATGGGAGCGAGCAATATGAACTTTGCCATGGGCAGAAGTGGGAGGGTTAGGGTTAGGGTTAGGGTTAGGGTTAGGGTTAGACGCTTCTAACCCTAACCCTACCCTACCCTAACCCTAACCCTCCTGCTCCCGCTCGCTCCCGCCCGCTCCCTCCTGCTCCCGCTCGCTCCCGCCCGCTCCCTCCTGCTCCCGCTCGCTCCCGCCCACTCCCTCCCGCTTCTGCCCGCGGCAAAGTTCATATCGCTCGCTCCCTCCCGCTCACTCCCGCCCGTTCCCTCCCGCTTCTGCCCGCGGCAAAGTTCATATTGCTCGCTCCCACCCGCTCCCATTCGCTCCCGCCCGCTCCCTCCCGCTTCTGCCCGCGGCAAAGTTCACACCGCCCGCTCCCGCCCGCTCCTGCCCGCTCCCTCCAGCTTCTGGCCGCGGCAAAGTTCATATTGCTCGCTCCCACCCGCTTCTGCTCGCTCCCGCCCGTTCCCGCCCGTTCCCTCCCGCTTCTGGCCGCGGCAAAGTTCATATTGCTCGCTCCCACCCGCTCCCTCCCGCTCCCGCTCGCTCCCGCCGGTTCCCTCCCGCTTCTGGCTGCGGCAAAGTTCATATTACTCGCTCCAACCCGCTCCCTCCCGCTCCCGCTCGCTCCCGCCCACTCCCTCCCGCTTCTGCCCGAGGTAAAGTTCATATTGCTCGCTCCCACCCGCTCCCTCCCGATCCCGCTCGCTCCAGCCCGCTCCCTCCCGCTCCCGCCCGCTCCCACGCTTCTGCCCGCGGCAAAGTTAATATTGTTCGCTCCCACCCGCTCCCGCTCTTTTCCGCCCGCGGCAAAGTTCATATTGCTCGCTCCCGCCCGCTCCCTCCCACTCCCACCCGCTCCCGCCCGCTCCCTCCCGCTCCTGCCCGCTCCCTCCCACTACTGCCCGCGGCAAAATTCATATCGCTCGCTCCCTCCCGCTCCCGCTCACTCCCGCCCGTTCCCTCCCGCTTCTGCCCGCGGCAAAGTTCATATCGCACGCTCCCTCCCGCTCCAGCTCGCTCCCGCCCGCTCCCTCCCGCTTCTGCCCGCGGCAAAGTTCAGATTGCTCGCTCCCACCCGCTCCCTCCCGATCCCGCTCGCTCCCACCCGCTCCCTCCCGTTCCCGCTCGCTCCCGCCAACTCCCACCCGCTCCCGCTCGCTTCCGCCCGCTCCCTCCCGCTCCCGCTCGCTCCCGCCCGCTCCCTCCCGCTTCTGCCCGCGGCAAAGTTCATACTGCTCGCTCCCTCCCGCTCCCGCTCGCTCCCGCCCGCTCCCTCCCGCTTCTGCCCGCGGCAAAGTTCATATCACTCGCTCCCTCCCGCTCCCGCTCGCTCCCGCCCGCTCCCGCCCACTTTTGCCAGCGGCAAAGGTCATATTGCTCGCTCCCGCCCGCTTTCGCTCGCTCCCTCCTGCTCCCGCTCGCTCCCGCCCGCTCCCTCCCGCTTCTGCACGCGGCAAAGGTCATATTACTCGCTCCCGCCCGCTTTCGCTCGCTCCCTCCTGCTCCCGCTCGCTCCCGCCCGCTCCCTCCCGCTTCTGCACGCGGCAAACTTCATATTGCTCGCTCCCACCCGCTCCCGTCCGCTCCCGCCCGCTCCCTCCCACTTCTGCCCATGGCAAAGTTCATATTGCTCGCTCCCATCCGCTCCCTCCCGCTCCCACCCGCTCCCTCCCGCTCGCGCTAGCTCCCGCCCGCTCCCTCCCGCACCCGCTCGCTCCCGCCCGCTCCCTCCCGCTTCTGCCCTCGGCAAAGTTCATATCGCTCGCTCCATCCCGCTCCCGCCCGCTCCCTCCCGCTTCTGCCCGCGGCAAAGTTCATATTGCTCGCTCCCGCCCGCTCCATCCCGCTCCCACCCGCTCCCTCCCGTTCCCTCCCGCTCCCGCTCGCTCGCTCGCTCCCGCCCGCTCCCTCCCGCTCCCACCCGCTCCCTCCCGTTCCCTCCCGCTCCCGCTCGCTCGCTCGCTCCCGCCCGCTCCCTCCCGCTCCCACCCGCTCCATCCCGCTCCTGCTCCCACCCGCTCCCTCCCGCCCGCTCCCTCCCGTTCCCTCCCGCTCCCGCTCGCTCGCTCCCACCCACTCCCTCCCGCTTCTGCCCGCTTCTTCCCGCGGCAAATTCATATTGCTCGCTCCCTCCCGTATTCTCCACTTCTTGTTGGCAGAAATGTCACACTTCACCTTTGACGCAAAAGACATCATCCTTCAATGTATTTTTTTTTAGCTACAGCAAGTTGAATCAGTACGAGTTCTTGACCGAGCGAGTGCGTCATTGAGCTACAGCAGCAGAGCGATATAGCGAGTATTTTTTTTTCCAATAATCGCACAATGTCCACTAAAAAGTTTACCTGCAAAGAAGTGCTGGATCTTCTATTCGATAATCCTTATTCTGAAGGGGAAAGTCTACCTTCAGAAGATGACGGTCAGCTGTTAGCTAGTCCCGGCGCTGGTGGCGACGCGTTCCCGCGCGCATCCCTGCCTCACCAGCAGTCGGGCAAAGTGTTTCCCTGCACCAAACACCAACTTCAGATCCTTTGCCCAGCAATGTTGGTGGTGAGGAAAATATTTCACGGGGTCGAAGTTTGCATCGAGGAGTTAGCAGGGATGGTAGTACTGGAGGGAACGAGGCTGGGAGTAATGTGGTGTTCTGTCTTTTTATCGAGATCGCCAAGTGAACGCGGTGCTTTCTGACACGGTGCCTTCATAGTGTTCGCGATCGCAAAGCCAGTAGCTTGACAAATCTGATGGACATGTCAGACGTGGTCGAAGTGTCAGTGGGAGAGCTGTGGGAAAACGTAGCGGCGCAGTTCATCCATGCTGTCTGTTCACTGAGCGCGTGTTGGTGGAGACATGACAGGAGCGCATTTAGAGGCCGACGCGCTGTCACTCAGCGCAGAGCCAACATGCGTCTCACTAAACCAGGTTAAGGACATGCAGGCTTTGAGTATTTGACTGATGAGGTGGGTACAAAAATGAGATAAAGCCATTTGATGAAACAGTTGGATATCAGGGGGACAGAGAACTATCCAATGCTGATTCAGCCCAAGATTTTTTGTCACTTTTTCTCAATGATGATTTCTGGAATTTATTGACTGTATAAACAAATCGTTATGCCCATCAGTTTTTATCCTCCCATGAAATCAAGCCACATTCAAGATTTCACCAGCGGTCTGATGTCAGTGAAATCGAAAAAACGCATCAGGACAAAACACACTACCAGTGGGTACAGATATATGTACAATACGTACACCTGGGTGTGTTGATGATTATAATTCATTCATGGGGTGCGTTGACACTGCAGATCAAAGAATGAAGACCTAACTCTTTCCCCACAGATCAAGAAAGTGGAATTTTCCATGCTATTCTTAGCATAAGTTTGGTGAATGCTCACATAATTTACTGAAGCTGTACTCCGGCTCCTCACAAGTCTCTGAAGGTCTTTGTGCAAGACGTGCTAACTGGTTTACTGGAAGGCTACTCCAGGAAAGAGAGCCATAAAGGGAGGAAGAAGTCATCGGGAGAAATGCCACAGAGACTCACAGAACGTCACTTTCTGTATAAGGCTGATGACCACCCAGAATGTGTCGTATGTTCTGATCGAACCCGGCCTAAAGGCCGCCGTCAGACACAATGCAGGTGTAGGCAGTGTGGGGTGGGTCTTTGTGTGGTACCATGCAATGACAGGTATCACATGATAAAAAACTACAAACAGTGTCACCTGGATGGATAGGCATAGGCCTATTTTGACCTCTGCAGGCAAACGTGAGGTTATCGCTCATGTGCATTTTTTCGGCCATTTACTTGAAATAATTTAGTGTTGGTTTACTCTTTGCAATTTCCCTGAACATTTTGCATTGTCTAGCGCATTGAATATAGAATATTGAATATAGCACAGAGATTCATAGGGGCATATTTGGGGAAAAAAGGCTGCATTTCATCATTGAAACATGAACATTTCATAAAAATTCTATAATCCAAGATGGCCGCCACGCCATGACGTCATAATATACAAATTGGGTGTGTCAATTTGCTTCCTACATAAACTTTGGGTCATCCTCAACATTTCTCTAATTTACAGAAAGTCTCTATCTCCTATCAGTTTTAAGATATAGCCGTTTGAAATTTATTTGTCAAAATCAAGGATTTTCGAAAAAAACCTCCTATGGCGCCTAAAGGGTTAAAGTGAGCAGCTGGCTCAGTTTTCCATCTTATTTTCTCCTGTGATTGTTTCATGTTCAGAGGGAAGAGTTGGAAAACATTTACTGTTGTGTGAAATATAGAGTTTGCTGTGATCACATGATTTAAAGTGAACTGATGTGGACATCACAGGGTTTTCATGCATTTACATGCTTAATTTGTCTGTTTGTGTGCATGTGCAGACGGTAATAATACAGAAAGCAAATGTAACGCAGAACTAAATGAGCACGAATGTTTCTTGATTTCTATTGATGGTCATTTGTGAATAAAAAGTGTGTTTAATTGTGTTGCTGGATATCCCAGCAGCTGTAATGTTGGAGTAAAGAAAGATCCAACAAAGACCAGAATGTGAACTAAAGAGGCAGATAAATCTGAGTGTGACACAGTCGACATGTTGCTGCGATCTGCATGTTTCCGACCCACAGAGGAGTCGCAGTCCAGCCGGCTGCTGGAAACAGTGAAATCCTCTCTGCAGATGCCATCAGGAGGGAAAGTCGCCGCTTCGGGCTGCTTTGTAACGAGAGCTTTTAAATTTATGTTTATTTTTCTCCCTAAATTGGGGAGAAATCGGAGCGTTCATTGATGGTGATTTGTCGCCCTCTGGTGGTACAAATTAAACAAAGCACATTGATAGTTTTATTAACTTGATCTTTCTTCTTGGATGTGTCGCAGTTCATTTTCTCCACTGTCGCGTGCTCAGGGAAACCCGGAAAGGGGGAGACCCAAGAAACCCTTTTTGCTTTGATCTCTCAGTAGTGGTTTCAAAAACAGCAAAACCATCTAATTTACGATCATGAGAAAGGGGTTGGAAAAACATTCCAACCAAGGATCTTCCACCTTTGAAAGATTCTGGACTCAGATTAACATCTGCTCGGCGGGCCAGACCCGAGTTTAGTAAACGAAGACTCACCTTTTGGTACCGAAACGGGGGACAGGATGCGTAGATAAGGGCCTTACCATTCTTATCTAAAATAAGACCAAACACAGACTTTTTGGGGAATAAGGAAAGTCTTCAGAATCAACTCCAGATGGATTAATGAAATTGGGACAAATATAATTCATAATTCATATTGCTCCCTTTGCTCTGAATGGAAAGAGAGCAAAGGTATCGGATCATCCCATCCGATACCGTTGCAACTACTTGAGTTTGCGGTGGGAGGAGTGGAAAAACGGCCTCAAAACACTAAAGGATATCACCATACCAAGATGTTACCACCTTTGAAACTTTGGTAACATTGTAAGCACCGAATTACACCATTTTCCAGCTGTTAGTTGCAGAGGACATGGTTCATGCTCCTATCTGAGCTATAAGAACGACCGAAATGAGATCCATTGTAGTCTGGTCGAGGCCGAGGCCAGGGTCGCACCCTTAAAGAGTTTAAATGTCTTCAGGTTTTAGAGGCCAAAGTAAAGAGTGAAAAGCTTTAAGGTGGGAAGTCTCTGGTTTAATGGCTCAAACTGAGCAGCTTTTAGTTTGTGAAGACGAGGGATCAAAGCTCTTAAAGGAAGAAACTCTGCAGTTCAGCATCCGAACAGAAGGATGGAAGCAGCTCAGAAAGGAGGCTGAAGCTGTGGTTTGGAGGCTCAGGTGCATACGGAGCAGCTTCTGGAAGCAGAGGGGGGGGTTCAACTCCTGGGGATGGCTTTTATAGAAGGAGGCAGGTTGTTCAGCTCAGAGTCGGCTGGGCTTTTTGAAGCCAAAATAAAAAGAGAAACTTTAGGATTCAACCTTTCAGTGAGTAGCTGAACAGCTCAGGCTGTTGGGTGAAAGCTTTGAGCCTCTGAGACGTGGAAACACTCCGAGAGAGTAGCTCAGGATGATGGGACGGTGCCTGGGGTTGGACTCTTCACGGGTTCAGTTCCCTCAGATGCTCTGTGGGCTGCCAGCCTTCATTCTTTTAGGAATATAATCATCATTTCTGTCAGGCACCAACAACCAAAGTCAGCTTTGTGTGAGACCCTTAAAGGGCAGATAGCTCAGGCTGATAAAACACTGAGCTGCTGTTTGGGAGAGTTGGCATCAAAGCCCTCAGCTGCAAAGGCTCCAGCTGTGGCTGCTGTCGGGTGGACACTTTAAACTTTAATGACTTTTACAGTCCAACACCTGGAGGAAGATTTAAAAGCGCTCCGAGAACTTCTCCAGATGCCCAGAGGACTTGGTGGCATCATGGTAGATGTCAGAGACAGAGAGCTGTAGCTGGAGAAGACCTGGTTTGAGTCCAGGAGCTGTCAGAGAAGAACAACAGGGAGGAGAGGGAGGAGAGATAGATAGATAGATGGATCTAGGTGCAGGAAGAAGAGGAGTGTTTAGAGACAGAGAGAGTTAAGAGAAAGGCTGAGATAGAGATGGTTTGAGTCCAGGAGCTGTCAGAGAAGAATAACAGAGGGGAGAGATAGAGAGAGGAATAGGAAAGGGAAAGAAGATAGAGATGAGAGAGGCTGAGAAAGAGATGGATGGAGGGGCAGGAGAAGAGGTTAGAGAGAGAGGCTGAGATAGACTTGGGGGGGTGAGAAGAAGACAGAGTTAAGGGGGAGATAGAGATGGGAGGAGTGGCTAGAGAGGGATGGAAATAGAGAGGAACAGGAGTGATAGAGAGGGTGGAGGCAGGAGGAAGAAGATGCTGGTTAAGAAGAGAAGAAGACTCCTGCCTCCACCCTCTCTAGGGTTAGAGAGAGGAGAAGGTAGAGGAAGAGGAGTACTTAGGGAGGGGGGAGAAGATAGAGAGGGTGAGATGGAGGAGGACAGACAGTGGGGCCAAAGAGTCCCAGAGCTGAAAGCAGGGGGTTATGCTGAGAGCAGCTTGAGGAAGCAGGTTCAACTTTTATGAAAGTCCTCTTTTACACTTCAGTTCAATGTCCAATATATATGCTTCATATAACTGTAAAATCTCAGCATTACCCCCTACTTTTACCTCTGGGGGCCACCTGGCCCCACTCTCTGTCTTCCTCCTCCTGCCCCTCCTCTATCTCACCCTCTCTATCTTCTCCCCCCTCCCTAACCACTCCTCTTCCTCTATCTCTAGATCTATCTTCTCCCTCTAGAGAGGGTGGAGGCAGGAGCCTTCTTCTCTTCTTCACCAGCATTTTCTTCCTCCTGCCTCCACCCTCTCTATCACTCCTGTTCCTCTCTACCCCCCCCTCTCTAGCCACTCCTCCCATCTCTATCTCCCCCTTTCTCTCTTAACTCTGTCTTCTTCTCACCTCCCAAGTCTATCTCAGCCTCTCTCTTAACTGTCTAATCTCTCTCTCTCTAACCTCTCATCTCTATCTTCTTTCCCTACCCCCCTCTAACCACTCCTCCCATCTCTATTTCCCTCTCTATCTTCTTCTCCCCCCTCCCCCCCTCTGTTATTCTTATCTGACAGCTCCTGGACTCAAACCAGGTCTATCTATCTTAACTCTCTAATCTCTGCCTGTAACCACTCCTCTTCCTTAACTCTCTCTTCTTCTCCCCTCTCTCTCTAACCACTCCTCTTCCTCTCTGTTGTTCTTCTCTGACAGCTCCTGGACTCAAACCAGGTCTCCTCCAGCTACAGCTCTCTGTCTCTGACATCTACCATGATGCCACCAAGTCCTCTGGGCATCTGGAGAAGTTCTCGGAGCGCTTTTAAATCTTCCTCCAGGTGTTGGACTGTAAAAGTCATTAAAGTTTAAAGTGTCCACCCGACAGCAGCCACAGCTGGAGCCTTTGCAGCTGTGGGCTTTGATGCCAACTCTCCCAAACAGCAGCTCAGTGTTTTATCAGCCTGAGCTATCTGCCCTTTAAGGGTCTCACACAAAGCTGACTTTGGTTGTTGGTGCCTGACAGAAATGATGATTATATTCCTAAAAGAATGAAGGCTGGCAGCCCACAGAGCATCTGAGGGAACTGAACCCGTGAAGAGTCCAACCCCAGGCACCGTCCCATCATCCTGAGCTACTCTCTCGGAGTGTTTCCACGTCTCAGAGGCTCAAAGCTTTCACCCAACAGCCTGAGCTGTTCAGCTACTCACTGAAAGGTTGAATCCTAAAGTTTCTCTTTTTATTTTGGCTTCAAAAAGCCCAGCCGACTCTGAGCTGAACAACCTGCCTCCTTCTATAAAAGCCATCCCCAGGAGTTGAACCCCCCCCTCTGCTTCCAGAAGCTGCTCCGTATGCACCTGAGCCTCCAAACCACAGCTTCAGCCTCCTTTCTGAGCTGCTTCCATCCTTCTGTTCGGATGCTGAACTGCAGAGTTTCTTCCTTTAAGAGCTTTGATCCCTCGTCTTCACAAACTAAAAGCTGCTCAGTTTGAGCCATTAAACCAGAGACTTCCCACCTTAAAGCTTTTCACTCTTTACTTTGGCCTCTAAAACCTGAAGACATTTAAACTCTTTAAGGGTGCGACCCTGGCCTCGGCCTCGACCAGACTACAATGGATCTCATTTCGGTCGTTCTTATAGCTCAGATAGGAGCATGAACCATGTCCTCTGCAACTAACAGCTGGAAAATGGTGTAATTCGGTGCTTACAATGTTACCAAAGTTTCAAAGGTGGTAACATCTTGGTATGGTGATATCCTTTAGTGTTTTGAGGCCGTTTTTCCACTCCACCCACCGCAAACTCAAGTAGTTGCAACGGTATCGGATGGGATGATCCGATACCTTTGCTCTCTTTCCATTCAGAGCAAAGGGAGCAATATGAATTATGAATTATATTTGTCCCAATTTCATTAATCCATCTGGAGTTGATTCTGAAGACTTTCCTTATTCCCCAAAAAGTCTGTGTTTGGTCTTATTTTAGATAAGAATGGTAAGGCCCTTATCTACGCATCCTGTCCCCCTTTTCGGTACCAAAAGGTGAGTCTTCGTTTACTAAACTCGGGTCTGGCCCGCCGAGCAGATGTTAATCTGAGTCCAGAATCTTTCAAAGGTGGAAGATCCTTGGTTGGAATGTTTTTCCAACCCCTTTCTCATGATCGTAAATTAGATGGTTTTGCTGTTTTTGAAACCACTACTGAGAGATCAAAGCAAAAAGGGTTTCTTGGGTCTCCCCCTTTCCGGGTTTCCCTGAGCACGCGACAGTGGAGAAAATGAACTGCGACACATCCAAGAAGAAAGATCAAGTTAATAAAACTATCAATGTGCTTTGTTTAATTTGTACCACCAGAGGGCGACAAATCACCATCAATGAACGCTCCGATTTCTCCCCAATTTAGGGAGAAAAATAAACATAAATTTAAAAGCTCTCGTTACAAAGCAGCCCGAAGCGGCGACTTTCCCTCCTGATGGCATCTGCAGAGAGGATTTCACTGTTTCCAGCAGCCGGCTGGACTGCGACTCCTCTGTGGGTCGGAAACATGCAGATCGCAGCAACATGTCGACTGTGTCACACTCAGATTTATCTGCCTCTTTAGTTCACATTCTGGTCTTTGTTGGATCTTTCTTTACTCCAACATTACAGCTGCTGGGATATCCAGCAACACAATTAAACACACTTTTTATTCACAAATGACCATCAATAGAAATCAAGAAACATTCGTGCTCATTTAGTTCTGCGTTACATTTGCTTTCTGTATTATTACCGTCTGCACATGCACACAAACAGACAAATTAAGCATGTAAATGCATGAAAACCCTGTGATGTCCACATCAGTTCACTTTAAATCATGTGATCACAGCAAACTCTATATTTCACACAACAGTAAATGTTTTCCAACTCTTCCCTCTGAACATGAAACAATCACAGGAGAAAATAAGATGGAAAACTGAGCCAGCTGCTCACTTTAACCCTTTAGGCGCCATAGGAGGTTTTTTTCGAAAATCCTTGATTTTGACAAATAAATTTCAAACGGCTATATCTTAAAACTGATAGGAGATAGAGACTTTCTGTAAATTAGAGAAATGTTGAGGATGACCCAAAGTTTATGTAGGAAGCAAATTGACACACCCAATTTGTATATTATGACGTCATGGCGTGGCGGCCATCTTGGATTATAGAATTTTTATGAAATGTTCATGTTTCAATGATGAAATGCAGCCTTTTTTCCCCAAATATGCCCCTATGAATCTCTGTGCTATATTCAATATTCTATATTCAATGCGCTAGACAATGCAAAATGTTCAGGGAAATTGCAAAGAGTAAACCAACACTAAATTATTTCAAGTAAATGGCCGAAAAAATGCACATGAGCGATAACCTCACGTTTGCCTGCAGAGGTCAAAATAGGCCTATGCCTATCCATCCAGGTGACACTGTTTGTAGTTTTTTATCATGTGATACCTGTCATTGCATGGTACCACACAAAGACCCACCCCACACTGCCTACACCTGCATTGTGTCTGACGGCGGCCTTTAGGCCGGGTTCGATCAGAACATACGACACATTCTGGGTGGTCATCAGCCTTATACAGAAAGTGACGTTCTGTGAGTCTCTGTGGCATTTCTCCCGATGACTTCTTCCTCCCTTTATGGCTCTCTTTCCTGGAGTAGCCTTCCAGTAAACCAGTTAGCACGTCTTGCACAAAGACCTTCAGAGACTTGTGAGGAGCCGGAGTACAGCTTCAGTAAATTATGTGAGCATTCACCAAACTTATGCTAAGAATAGCATGGAAAATTCCACTTTCTTGATCTGTGGGGAAAGAGTTAGGTCTTCATTCTTTGATCTGCAGTGTCAACGCACCCCATGAATGAATTATAATCATCAACACACCCAGGTGTACGTATTGTACATATATCTGTACCCACTGGTAGTGTGTTTTGTCCTGATGCGTTTTTTCGATTTCACTGACATCAGACCGCTGGTGAAATCTTGAATGTGGCTTGATTTCATGGGAGGATAAAAACTGATGGGCATAACGATTTGTTTATACAGTCAATAAATTCCAGAAATCATCATTGAGAAAAAGTGACAAAAAATCTTGGGCTGAATCAGCATTGGATAGTTCTCTGTCCCCCTGATATCCAACTGTTTCATCAAATGGCTTTATCTCATTTTTGTACCCACCTCATCAGTCAAATACTCAAAGCCTGCATGTCCTTAACCTGGTTTAGTGAGACGCATGTTGGCTCTGCGCTGAGTGACAGCGCGTCGGCCTCTAAATGCGCTCCTGTCATGTCTCCACCAACACGCGCTCAGTGAACAGACAGCATGGATGAACTGCGCCGCTACGTTTTCCCACAGCTCTCCCACTGACACTTCGACCACGTCTGACATGTCCATCAGATTTGTCAAGCTACTGGCTTTGCGATCGCGAACACTATGAAGGCACCGTGTCAGAAAGCACCGCGTTCACTTGGCGATCTCGATAAAAAGACAGAACACCACATTACTCCCAGCCTCGTTCCCTCCAGTACTACCATCCCTGCTAACTCCTCGATGCAAACTTCGACCCCGTGAAATATTTTCCTCACCACCAACATTGCTGGGCAAAGGATCTGAAGTTGGTGTTTGGTGCAGGGAAACACTTTGCCCGACTGCTGGTGAGGCAGGGATGCGCGCGGGAACGCGTCGCCACCAGCGCCGGGACTAGCTAACAGCTGACCGTCATCTTCTGAAGGTAGACTTTCCCCTTCAGAATAAGGATTATCGAATAGAAGATCCAGCACTTCTTTGCAGGTAAACTTTTTAGTGGACATTGTGCGATTATTGGAAAAAAAAATACTCGCTATATCGCTCTGCTGCTGTAGCTCAATGAAGCACTCGCTCGGTCAAGAACTCGTACTGATTCAACTTGCTGTAGCTAAAAAAAAATACATTGAAGGATGATGTCTTTTGCGTCAAAGGTGAAGTGTGACATTTCTGCCAACAAGAAGTGGAGAATACGGGAGGGAGCGAGCAATATGAATTTGCCGCGGGAAGAAGCGGGCAGAAGCGGGAGGGAGTGGGTGGGAGCGAGCGAGCGGGAGCGGGAGGGAACGGGAGGGAGCGGGCGGGAGGGAGCGGGTGGGAGCAGGAGCGGGATGGAGCGGGTGGGAGCGGGAGGGAGCGGGCGGGAGCGAGCGAGCGAGCGGGAGCGGGAGGGAACGGGAGGGAGCGGGTGGGAGCGGGAGGGAGCGGGCGGGAGCGAGCGAGCGAGCGGGAGCGGGAGGGAACGGGAGGGAGCGGGTGGGAGCGGGATGGAGCGGGCGGGAGCGAGCAATATGAACTTTGCCGCGGGCAGAAGCGGGAGGGAGCGGGCGGGAGCGGGATGGAGCGAGCGATATGAACTTTGCCGAGGGCAGAAGCGGGAGGGAGCGGGCGGGAGCGAGCGGGTGCGGGAGGGAGCGGGCGGGAGCTAGCGCGAGCGGGAGGGAGCGGGTGGGAGCGGGAGGGAGCGGATGGGAGCGAGCAATATGAACTTTGCCATGGGCAGAAGTGGGAGGGAGCGGGCGGGAGCGGACGGGAGCGGGTGGGAGCGAGCAATATGAAGTTTGCCGCGTGCAGAAGCGGGAGGGAGCGGGCGGGAGCGAGCGGGAGCAGGAGGGAGCGAGCGAAAGCGGGCGGGAGCGAGTAATATGACCTTTGCCGCGTGCAGAAGCGGGAGGGAGCGGGCGGGAGCGAGCGGGAGCAGGAGGGAGCGAGCGAAAGCGGGCGGGAGCGAGCAATATGACCTTTGCCGCTGGCAAAAGTGGGCGGGAGCGGGCGGGAGCGAGCGGGAGCGGGAGGGAGCGAGTGATATGAACTTTGCCGCGGGCAGAAGCGGGAGGGAGCGGGCGGGAGCGAGCGGGAGCGGGAGGGAGCGAGCAGTATGAACTTTGCCGCGGGCAGAAGCGGGAGGGAGCGGGCGGGAGCGAGCGGGAGCGGGAGGGAGCGGGCGGAAGCGAGCGGGAGCGGGTGGGAGTTGGCGGGAGCGAGCGGGAACGGGAGGGAGCGGGTGGGAGCGAGCGGGATCGGGAGGGAGCGGGTGGGAGCGAGCAATCTGAACTTTGCCGCGGGCAGAAGCGGGAGGGAGCGGGCGGGAGCGAGCTGGAGCGGGAGGGAGCGTGCGATATGAACTTTGCCGCGGGCAGAAGCGGGAGGGAACGGGCGGGAGTGAGCGGGAGCGGGAGGGAGCGAGCGATATGAATTTTGCCGCGGGCAGTAGTGGGAGGGAGCGGGCAGGAGCGGGAGGGAGCGGGCGGGAGCGGGTGGGAGTGGGAGGGAGCGGGCGGGAGCGAGCAATATGAACTTTGCCGCGGGCGGAAAAGAGCGGGAGCGGGTGGGAGCGAACAATATTAACTTTGCCGCGGGCAGAAGCGTGGGAGCGGGCGGGAGCGGGAGGGAGCGGGCTGGAGCGAGCGGGATCGGGAGGGAGCGGGTGGGAGCGAGCAATATGAACTTTACCTCGGGCAGAAGCGGGAGGGAGTGGGCGGGAGCGAGCGGGAGCGGGAGGGAGCGGGTTGGAGCGAGTAATATGAACTTTGCCGCAGCCAGAAGCGGGAGGGAACCGGCGGGAGCGAGCGGGAGCGGGAGGGAGCGGGTGGGAGCGAGCAATATGAACTTTGCCGCGGCCAGAAGCGGGAGGGAACGGGCGGGAACGGGCGGGAGCGAGCAGAAGCGGGTGGGAGCGAGCAATATGAACTTTGCCGCGGCCAGAAGCTGGAGGGAGCGGGCAGGAGCGGGCGGGAGCGGGCGGTGTGAACTTTGCCGCGGGCAGAAGCGGGAGGGAGCGGGCGGGAGCGAATGGGAGCGGGTGGGAGCGAGCAATATGAACTTTGCCGCGGGCAGAAGCGGGAGGGAACGGGCGGGAGTGAGCGGGAGGGAGCGAGCGATATGAACTTTGCCGCGGGCAGAAGCGGGAGGGAACGGGCGGGAGTGAGCGGGAGCGGGCGGGAGCGAGCGGGAGCAGGATGGAGCGAGCGAGAGCGGGCGGGAGCGAGCGGGAGCAGGAGGGTGCGAGCAGTATGAACTTTGCCGCGGGCAGAAGCGGATAGCGGGCGGGAGCGAGCGGGAGTTAAACTGTCAACAAATGTAGACATTTTTAAATCCAGGTTAAAAACATTTATTTTCTCATATGTTTGTGCATGATATCTGCACGATATCTTTAACTTATCCAGACTGTTGCTTGTTTTAATAATTTTAATTTAATTTTTATTATTTAATTTCTTTCCTTTACAGTTTTAAATAAATAAAAGGCGTAAAATTCATAAAATAAATGAATAACCCCTGATGGTTGTCTTCTAAATTGCATAAGACGGGTTAGGGGTTAGGGTTAGGACGTAGGACATGTTTTGTAATTATACCACAACCAGCAATTGTACATGAAATGTGCTACACAAATACATTTGACTTTAAGTTTAGCTCATGGAAAATGGGAGCAAAAAGAAAACTTATTATATTTTTGTTCATTGTATGTAAATGTGGTCCTGAGAATTGTTAAAAGTTGTAAATTTGCACCCGTGGGTCTTATAGGGTTAGGTCAGAGATTAGAGGTGTGAATGTGAGACAATGTGGCTCAACAAGTGTTAGGTTGGTGAAACCAACATTAACAGAGAGCAGAAGATGTTCAGGCAGGTAAACCATTCACAGGTGACAGCTTTAGGTTGGTGAAACCAACATTAACAGAGATCAGAAGATGTTCAGGCAGGTAAACCATTCACAGCGGGAGCGGGCGGGACCGGGCAGGAGCGGGAGGGAACGGGAGGGAGCGGGATGGAGCGGGCGGGAGCGAGCGGGAGCGGATGGGAGCGGGATGGAGCGGGCGGGAGCGGGAGGGAGTGAGCGGGACCGGGCAGGAGCGGGAGGGAGCGGGCGGGGATGGCATGGAGCGGGAGGGAGCTGGTGGTGTGAACTTTGCCGCGGGCAGAAGTGGGAGGGAGCGGGCGGAAGCGGGAGGGAGCGGGCGGGAGCGGGCGGGAGCCGGCGGGAGCCTGCGGGAGCGGGAGGGAGCGGGCGGGAGCGAGCAATATGAACTTTGCTGTGGGCAGAAGCGGGAGGGAGTGGGCGGGAGTGAGCGGGAGCGGGCTGGAGCGGGAGGGAGCGGGCGGGAGCGAGCGGGAGCGGGAGGGAGCGGGCGGGATTGAGCGGGAGCGGGAGGGAGCGGGCGGAAGCGAGCGGGAGCGGGTGGGAGTGAACGATATGAACTTTGCCGCGGGCAAAAGCGGGAGGGAGCGGGCGGGAGCGAGCGGGAGGGAGCGAGCGATATGAACTTTGCCGCGGGCAGAAGCGGGAGGGAGTGGGCGGGAGCGAGCGGGAGCAGGAGGGAGCGGGCGGGAGCGAACGGGAGCAGGAGGGAGCGGGCGGGAGCGGGCGGGAGCGAGCGGGAGCAGGAGGGAGTGGGCGGTAGTTAAAATGTCAACAAATGTAGACATTTTTAAATCCAGGTTAAAAACATTTCTTTTCTCATGTGTTTGTGCATGAAATCTGCACGATATCTTTAACTTATCAAGACTGTTGCTTGTTTTAATAATTTTAATTTAATTTTTATTATTTCATTTCTATCTTTTACAGTTTTAAATAAATAAAAGGCGTAAAATTCATAAAATAAATGAAGCAATATGAACTTTGCCGCGGGCAGAAGCGGGAGGGACCGGGCGGGAGCGGGTGGGAGTGAGCAATATGAACTTTGCCGCAGGCAGAAGCGGGAGGGAGCGGGCGGGAGCGGGAGGGAGCGAGCAATATGAACTTTGCCGCCGGCAGAAGCGGGAGGGAGCGGGCGGGAGTGAGCAGGAGTGGGAGGGAGCGGGCGGGAGCGGGTGGGAGCGAGCAATATGAACTTTGCCACGGGCAGAAGCGGGAGGGAGCGGGAGCAGGAGGGAGCGAGCGAGAGCGGGCGGGAGAGAGCGGGAGCGAGCAATATGACCATTGCCGCGGGCAGAAGCGGGAGGGAGTGGGCGGGAGCGGGAGGGAGCGGGTGGGAGCGAGCAATATGAACTTTGCCGCGGGCAGAAGCGGGAGGGAGCGAGCGGGAGCGTGCGGGAGCGAGCAGTATGAACTTTGCCGCGGGCGGAAGTGGGAGGGAGCGGGCGGGAGCGGGAGGGAGCGGGCGGGAGCGATTGGGAGCAGGAGGGATTGGGCGGGAGCGAGCAATATGAACTTTGCCGCGGGCAGAAGCGGGAAGGAGCGGGCGGGAGTGAGCGGGAACGGGGTGGAGCGGGCGGAAGCGAGCGGGAGCGGGAGGGAGCGGGCGGGATTGAGTGGGAGCGGGAGGGAGCGGGCGGAATCGAGCGGGAGCGGGCTGGAGCGGGAGGGAGCGGGCGGGATTGAGCGGGAGCGGGAGGGAGCGGTAGGGAGCGGGAAGAGGAGGGAGCGAGCGAAAGCGGGCGGAAGCGGGAAGGAGCGGGCGGGACAGGGCGGGAGCCGGCGGGAGCGGGAGGGAGCGGGCGGGAGCGAGCAATATGAACTTTGCTGTGGGCAGAAGCGGGAGGGAGTGGGCGGGAGTGAGCGGGAGTGGGCTGGAGCGGGAGGGAGCGGGCGGGAGTGAGGGGGAGCGGGAGGGAGCAGGCGGGATTGAGCGGAAGCGGGAGGGAGCGGGCGGAAGCGAGCGGGAGCGGGTGGGAGTGAGCGATATGAACTTTGCCGCGGGCAGAAGCGGGAGGGAGCGGGCGGGAGCGAGCGGGAGCAGGAGGGAGCGGGCGGGAACGGGCGGGAGCGAGCGGGAGCGGGAATGGGAGGGAGCGAGCAGTATGAACTTTGCCGCAGGCGGAAGCGGGAGGGAGCGGGCGGGTACGGGAGGGAGCGGGCGGGAGCGAGCGGGAGCAGGAGGGATTGGGCGGGAGCGAGCAATATGAACTTTGCCGCGGGCAGAAGCGGGAGGGAGCGGGCGGGAGTGAGCGGAAGCGGCGTGGAGCGAGCGGAAGCGAGCGGGAGCGGGCGGGGGCGGGAGGGAGCGAGCGGGAGTGGGAGGGAGTGGGCGGGATTGAGCAATATGAACTTTGCCGCGGGCAGAAGCGGGAGGGAGCGGGCGGGAGTGAGCGGGAGTGGGAGGGAGCGGGCGGAAGCGAGCGGGAGCGGGAGGGAGCGGGCGGGAGCGGTAGGGAGCGGGCGGGAGCGGGAGGGAGTGGGCGGGAGCGAGCGGGAGCGGGAGGGAGCGGTAGGGAGCGGGCGGGAGCGAGCGGGAGCAGGAGGGAGCGGTAGGGAGCGGGCGGGGAGCGAGTGGGCGGTAATTAAACTGTCAACAAATGTAGACATTTTTAAATCCAGGTTAAAAACATTTCTTTTCTCATGTGTTTGTGCATGAAATCTGCACGATATCTTTAACTTATCCAGACTGTTGCTTGTTTTAATAATTTTAATTTAATTTTTATTATTTAATTTCTTTCTTTTACAGTTTTAAATAAATAAAAGGCGTAAAATTCATAAAATAAATGAAGCAATATGAACTTTGCCGCGGGCAGAAGCGGGAGGGAGCGGGCGGGAGCGAGCGGGAGCGGGTGGGAGTGAGCAATATGAACTTTGCCAAGGGCAGAAGCGGGAGGGAGCGGGCGGGAGTGAGCAGGAGTGGGAGGGAGCGGGCGGGAGCTGGTGGGAGCGAGCAATATGAACTTTGCCACGGGCAGAAGCGGGAGGGAGCGGGAAGGAGCGAGCGGGAGCAGGAGGGAGCGAGCGAGAGCGGGCGGGAGAGAACGGGAGCGAGCAATATGACCTTTGCCGCGGGCAGAAGCGGGAGGGAGTGGGCGGGAGCGGGAGGGAGCGGGGGGGAGCGGGCGGAAGCGAGCCGGAGCGGGCGGGGGCGGGAGGGAGCGGGGGGGAGCGGGTGGGAGCGAGCAATATGAACTTTGCCGCGGGCAGAAGCTGGAGGGAGCGAGCGGGAGCGTGCGGGAGCGAGCAGTATGAACTTTGCCGCGGGCGGAAGTGGGAGGCAGCGGGCGTGAGCGGGAGGGAGCGGGCGGGAGCGAGCGGGAGCAGGAGGGATTGGGCGGGAGCGAGCAATATGAACTTTGCCGCGGGCAGAAGCGGGAGGGAGCGGGCGGGAGCGAGCGGGAGCGGGAACGGGAGGGAGCGAGCAGTATGAACTTTGCCGCGGGCGGAAGCGGGAGGGAGCGGGCGGGAGCGGGAGGGAGCGGGCGGGAGCGAGCGGGAGCAGGAGGGATTGGGCGGGAGCGAGCAATATGAACTTTGCCGCGGGCAGAAGCGGGAGGGAGCGGGTGGGAGTGAGCGGGAGCGGGGTGGAGCGGGCGGAAGCGAGCCGGAGCGGGCGGGGGGCGGGAGGGAGCGAGCGGGAGTGGGAGGGAGTGGGCGGGTTTGAGCAATATGAACTTTGCCGCGGGCAGAAGCGGGAGGGAGCGGGCGGGAGCGGGAGGGAGTGGGCGGGAGCGAGCGGGAGCAGGAGGGATTGGGCGTGAGCGAGCAATATGAACTTTGCCGCGGGCAGAAGCGGGCGGAAGCGAGCGGGAGCGGGAGGGAGCGGGCGGGAGCGGTAGGGAGCGGGCGGGAGCGGGAGGGAGCGGGCGGGAGTGAGCGGTAGCTGGCGGGAGCGAGCGGGAGCGGGAGGGAGCGGGCGGGGAGCGGTAGGGAGCGGGAGGGAGCGGGAGGGAGCGGGCGGGAGCGAGCGGGAGCGGGAGGGAGCGGGCGGGATTGAGCAATATGAACTTTGCCGCCGGCAGAAGCGGGAGGGAGCAGGCGGGAGCGAGCGGGAGCGGGAGGGAGCGGGCGGGAGCGAGCGGGAGCGGGCGGGAGCGGGTGGGAGCGAGCAATATGAACTTTGCCATGGGCAGAAGCGGGAGGGACTGGGAGGGAGCGAGCGGGAGCAGGAGGGAGCGAGCGAGAGCGGGCGGGAGAGAGCGGGAGCGAGCAATATGACCTTTGCCGCCGGCAGAAGCGGAAGGGAGTTGGCGGGAGCAGGAGGGAGCGGGCGGGAGCGGGTGGGAGCGAGCAATATGAACTTTGCCGCGGGCAGAAGCGGGAGGGAGCGAGCGGGAGCGTGCGGGAGCGAGCAGTATGAACTTTGCCGCGGGCAGAAGTGGGCGGGAGCGGGCGGGAGCGAGCGGGAGTTAAACTGTCAACAAATGTAGACATTTTTAAATCCAGGTTAAAAACATTTCTTTTCTCATGTGTTTGTGCATGAAATCTGCACGATATCTTTAACTTATCCAGACTGTTGCTTGTTTTAATAATTTTAATTTAATTTTTATTATTTCATTTCTATCTTTACAGTTTTAAATAAATAAAAGGCGTAAAATTCATAAAATAAATGAAGCAATATGAACTTTGCCGCGGGCAGAAGTGGGAGGGAGCGGGCGGGGAGCGAGCGGGAGCGGGCGGGAGCGGATGGGAGTGGGCGGGAGCGAGCGGGAGCGCGGGAGCGGGTGGGAGTGAGCAATATGAACTTTGCCGCAGGCAGAAGCAGGAGGGAGCGGGCGGGAGCGGGAGGGAGCGGGCGGGGAGCGAGCGGGAGCGGGAACGGGAGGGAGCGAGCAGTATGAACTTTGCCGCGGGCGGAAGCGGGAGGGAACGGGCAGGAGCGGGAGGGAGCGGGCGGGAGCGAGCGGGAGCAGGAGGGATTGGGCGGGAGCGAGCAATATGAACTTTGCCGCGGGCAGAAGCGGGAGGGAGCGGGCGGGAGTGAGCGGGAGCGGGATGGAGCGGGCGGAAGCGAGCGGGAGCGGGCGGGGGGCGGGAGGGAGCTAGTGGGAGCAGGAGGGAGTGGGCGGGATTGAGCAATATGAACTTTGCCGCGGGCAGAAGCGGGAGGGAGCGGGCGGGAGCGGGTGGGAGCGAGCAATATGAACTTTGCTGCGGGCAGAAGCGGGAGGGAGCGAGCGGGAGCGTGCGGGAGCGAGCAGTATGAACTTTGCCGCGGGCGGAAGTGGGAGGGAGCGGGCGGGAGCGGGCGGGAGCGAGCGGGAGCGGGAAACGGGAGGGAGCGAGCAGTAGGAACGGGAGGGAGCGAGCAGTATGAACTTTGCCGCGGGCGGAAGCGGGAGGGAGCGGGCGGGAGCGGGAGGGAGCGGGCGGGAGCGAGCGGGAGCAGGAGGGATTGGGCGGGAGCGAGCAATATGAACTTTGCCGTAGGCAGAAGCGGGAGGGAGCGGGTGGGAGTGAGCGGGAGCGGGGTGGAGCGGGCGGAAGCGAGCGGGAGCGGGCGGGGGCGGGAGGGAGCGAGCGGGAGCGGGAGGGAGTGGGCGGGTTTGAGCAATATGAACTTTGCCGCGGGCAGAAGCGGGAGGGAGCGGGCGGGAGTGGGAGGGAGCGGGCGGGAGCGAGCGGGAGCAGGAGGGATTGGGCGTGAGCGAGCAATATGAACTTTGCCGCGGGCAGAAGCGGGCGGGAGTGAGCGGGAGTGGGAGGGAGCGGGCGGAAGCGAGCGGGAGCGGGAGGGAGCGGGCGGGAGCGGTAGGGAGCGGGCGGGAGCGGGATGGAGCGGGCGGGAGCGAGCGGGAGCTTGCGGGAGCGAGCGGGAGTGGGAGGGAGCGGGCGGGAGCGAGCGGGAGCAGGAGGGAGCGAGCGAGAGCGGGCGGGAGAGAGCGGGAGCGAGCAATATGACCTTTGCCGCGGGCAGAAGCGGGAGGGAGCGGGCGGGAGTGAGCGGGAGCGGGAGGGAGCGAGCAATATGAACTTTGCCGCGGGCAGAAGTGGGAGGGAGCGGGAGGGAGTGAGCGGGAGTGGGGTGGAGCGGGCGGAAGCGAGCGGGAGCGGGCGGGGGCGGGAGGGAGCTAGCGGGAGCGGGAGGGAGTGGGCGGGATTGAGCAATATGAACTTTGCCGCGGGCAGAAGCGGGAGGGAGCGGGCGGGAGCGAGCGGGAGTGGGAGGGAGCGGGCGGAAGCGAGCGGGAGTGGGAGGGAGCGTGCGGGAGCGGTAGGGAGCGGGCGGGAGCGGGAGGGAGTGGGCGGGAGCGAGCGGGAGTGGGAGGGAGCGGGCGGGAGCGGTAGGGAGCGGGAGGGAGCGGGAGGGAGCGGGCGGGAGCGGGCGGGAGTGGGAGGGAGCGGGCGGGATTGAGCAATATGAACTTTGCCACCGGCAGAAGTGGGAGGGAGAAGGCGGGAGCGAGCGGGAGCGGGAGGGAGTGGGCGGGAGCGAGCGGGAGTGGGAGGGAGCGTGCGGGAGCGGTAGGGAGCGGGCGGGAGCGGGAGGGAGTGGGCGGGAGCGAGCGGGAGTGGGAGGGAGCGGGCGGGAGCGGTAGGGAGCGGGAGGGAGCGGGAGGGAGCGGGCGGGAGCGAGCGGGAGTGGGAGGGAGCGGGCGGGATTGAGCAATATGAACTTTGCCACCGGCAGAAGTGGGAGGGAGAAGGCGGGAGCGAGCGGGAGCGGGAGGGAGCGGGCGGGAGCGAGCGGGAGCGGGTGGGAGCGAGCAATATGAACTTTGCCACGGGCAGAAGCGGGAGGGAGCGGGAGGGAGCGAGCGGGATTAGGAGGGAGCGAGCGAGAGCGGGCGGGAGTGGGAGGGAGCGTGCGGGAGCGGGAGGGAGCGGGCGGGAGCGAGCGGGAGCGGGTGGGAGCGAGCAATATGAACTTTGCCACGGGCAGAAGCGGGAGGGAGCGGGAGGGAGCGAGCGGGATTAGGAGGGAGCGAGCGAGAGCGGGCGGGAGAGAGCGGGAGCGAGCAATATGACCTTTGCCGCGGGCAGAAGCGGGAGGGAGTGGGCGGAAGTGGGAGGGAGCGGACGGGAGCGGGAGGGAGCGGGCGGGAGTGGGAGGGAGCGGGCGGGAGCGGGCGGGAGCGAGCAATATGAACTTTGCCGCGGGCAGAAGCGGGAAGGAGCGGGCGGGAGCGGGCGGGAGCGAGCGGGAGCGGGAACGGGAGGGAGCGAGCAGTATGAACTTTGCCGCGGGCGGAAGCGGGAGGGAGCGGGCGGGAGCGAGCGGGAGCAGGAGGGATTGGGCGGGAACGAGCAATATGAACTTTGCCGCGGGCAGAAGCGGGAGGGAGCGGGCGGGAGTGAGCGGGGTGGAGCGGGCGGAAGCGAGCGGGAGCGGGCGGTGGCGGGAGGGAGCGAGCGGGAGCGGGAGGGAGTGGGCGGGATTGAGCAATATGAAATTTTCCGCGGGCAGAAGTGGGAGGGAGCGGGCGGGCGTGAGCGGGAGTGGGAGGTAGCGGGCGGAAGCGAGTGGGAGCGGGAGGGAGCGGGCGGGAGCGGTAGGGAGCGGGCGAAAGCGGGAGGGAGTGGGCGGGAGCGAGCGGGAGTGGGAGGGAGCGGGTGGGAGCGGGAGGGAGCGGGAGGGAGCGAGCGGGCGGTAATTAAACTGTCAACAAATGTAGACATTTTTAAATCCAGGTTAAAAACATTTCTTTTCTCATGTGTTTGTGCATGAAATCTGCACGATATCTTTAACTTATCAAGACTGTTGCTTGTTTTAATAATTTTAATTTAATTTTTATTATTTCATTTCTATCTTTTACAGTTTTAAATAAATAAAAGGCGTAAAATTCATAAAATAAATGAAGCAATATGAACTTTGCCGCGGGCAGAAGCGGGAGGGACGGGGCGGGAGCGAGCGGGAGCGAGCGGGAGCGGGTGGGAGCGGGTGGGAGTGAGCAATATGAACTTTGCCGCAGGCAGAAGCGGGAGGGAGCGGGCGGGAGCGGGAGGGAGCGAGCAATATGAACTTTGCCGCGGGAAGAACTGGGAGGGAGCGGGCGGGAGCGAGCGGGAGCGGGAACGGGAGGGAGCGAGCAGTATGAACTTTGCCGCGGGCGGAAGCGGGTCGGATCGGGCGGGAGCGGGAGGGAGCGGGCGGGAGCAAGCGGGAGCAGCAGGGATTGGGCGGGAGCGAGCAATATGAACTTTGCCGCGGGCAGAAGCGGGAGGGAGCGGGCAGGAGTGAGCGGGAGTGGGAGGGAGCGGGCGGAAGCGAGCGGGAGCGGGAGGGAGTTGGCGGGAGCGGTAGGGAGTGGGCGGGAGCGGGCGGGAGCGGGAGGGAGTGGGCGGGAGCGAGCGGGAGCAGGCGGGAGCGAGTGGGAGTGGGAGGGAGCGGGCGGAAGCGAGCGGGAGCGGGAGGGAGCGAGCGGGAGTTAAACTGTCAACAAATGTAGACATTTTTAAATCCAGGTTAAAAACATTTCTTTTCTCATGTGTTTGTGCATGAAATCTGCACGATATCTTTAACTTATCCAGACTGTTGCTTGTTTTAATAATTTTAATTTAATTTTTATTATTTAATTTCTTTCTTTTACAGTTTTAAATAAATAAAAGGCGTAAAATTCATAAAATAAATGAAGCAATATGAACTTTGCCGCGGGCAGAAGCGGGAGGGAGCGGGCGGGAGCGAGCGGGAGCGGGTGGGAGTGAGCAATATGAACTTTGCCGCAGGCAGAAGCGGGAGGGAGCGGGCGGGAGCGGGAGGGAGCGAGCAATATTAACTTTGCCGCGGGCAGAAGTGGCAGGGAGCGGGCGGGAGCGGGAACGGGAGGGAGCGAGCAGTATGAACTTTGCCGCGGGCGGAAGCGGGAGGGAGCGGGCGGGAGCGGGAGGGAGCGGGTGGGAGCGAGCGGGAGCAGGAGGGATTGGGCGGGAGCGAGCAATATGAACTTTGCCAAGGGCAGAAGCGGGAGGGAGCGGGCGGGAGTGAGCAGGAGTGGGAGGGAGCGGGCGGGAGCTGGTGGGAGCGAGCAATATGAACTTTGCCACGGGCAGAAGCGGGAGGGAGCGGGAGGGAGCGAGCGGGAGCAGGAGGGAGCGAGCGAGAGCGGGCGGGAGAGAACGGGAGCGAGCAATATGACCTTTGCCGCGGGCAGAAGCGGGAGGGAGTGGGCGGGAGCGGGAGGGAGCGGGGGGGAGCGGGTGGGAGCGAGCAGTATGAACTTTGCCGCGGGCGGAAGTGGGAGGCAGCGGGCGTGAGCGGGAGGGAGCGGGCGGGAGCGAGCGGGAGCAGGAGGGATTGGGCGGGAGCGAGCAATATGAACTTTGCCGCGGGCAGAAGCGGGAGGGAGCGGGCGGGAGCGGGCGGGAGCGAGCGGGAGCGGGAACGGGAGGGAGCGAGCAGTATGAACTTTGCCGCGGGCGGAAGCGGGAGGGAGCGGGCGGGAGCGGGAGGGAGCGGGCGGGAGCGAGCGGGAGCAGGAGGGATTGGGCGGGAGCGAGCAATATGAACTTTGCCGCGGGCAGAAGCGGGAGGGAGCGGGCGGGAGCGGGATGGAGCGAGCGATATGAACTTTGCCGAGGGCAGAAGCGGGAGGGAGCGGGCGGGAGCGAGCGGGTGCGGGAGGGAGCGGGCGGGAGCTAGCGCGAGCGGGAGGGAGCGGGTGGGAGCGGGAGGGAGCGGATGGGAGCGAGCAATATGAACTTTGCCATGGGCAGAAGTGGGAGGGAGCGGGCGGGAGCGGACGGGAGCGGATGGGAGCGAGCAATATAAACTTTGCCATGGGCAGAAGTGGGAGGGAGCGGGAGGGAGCGGGCGGGAGCGAGCGGGAGCGAGCAATATGAACTTTGCCGCGGGCAGAAGCGGGAGGGAACGGGCGGGAGTGAGCGGGAGCGGGAGGGAGCGAGCAGTATGAACTTTGCCGCGGGCAGAAGCGGGAGGGAGCGGGCGGAAGCGAGCGGGAGCGGGGCGGGAGCGGGTGGGAGCGAGCAATATGAACTTTTCCGCGGGCAGAAGCGGGAGTGAACGGGCGGAAGCGAGCGGGAGCGGGAGGGAGCGAGCAGTATTAACTTTTTCGCGGGCAGAAGCGGGAGGGAGCGGGCGGGAGAAGGAGGGGGCAGGCGGGAGCGAGCGGGAGGAGGAGGGAGTGGGCGGGAGCGGGTGGGAGCGAGCAATATGAAGTTTGCCGCGTGCAGAAGCGGGAGGGAGCGGGCGGGAGCGAGCGGGAGCAGGAGGGAGCGAGCGAAAGCGGGCGGGAGCGAGTAATATGACCTTTGCCGCGTGCAGAAGCGGGAGGGAGCGGGCGGGAGCGAGCGGGAGCAGGAGGGAGCGAGCGAAAGCGGGCGGGAGCGAGCAATATGACCTTTGCCGCTGGCAAAAGTGGGCGGGAGCGGGCGGGAGCGGGCGGGAGCGAGCGGGAGCGGGAGGGAGCGAGTGATATGAACTTTGCCGCGGGCAGAAGCGGGAGGGAGCGGGCGGGAGCGAGCGGGAGCGGGAGGGAGCGAGCAGTATGAACTTTGCCGCGGGCAGAAGCGGGAGGGAGCGGGCGGGAGCGAGCGGGAGCGGGAGGGAGCGGGCGGAAGCGAGCGGGAGCGGGTGGGAGTTGGCGGGAGCGAGCGGGAACGGGAGGGAGCGGGTGGGAGCGAGCGGGATCGGGAGGGAGCGGGTGGGAGCGAGCAATCTGAACTTTACCGCGGGCAGAAGCGGGAGGGAGCGGGCGGGAGCGAGCTGGAGCGGGAGGGAGCGTGCGATATGAACTTTGCCGCGGGCAGAAGCGGGAGGGAACGGGCGGGAGTGAGCGGGAGCGGGAGGGAGCGAGCGATATGAATTTTGCCGCGGGCAGTAGTGGGAGGGAGCGGGCAGGAGCGGGAGGGAGCGGGCGGGAGCGGTTGGGAGTGGGAGGGAGTGGGCGGGAGCGAGCAATATGAACTTTGCCGCGGGCGGAAAAGAGCGGGAGCGGGTGGGAGCGAACAATATTAACTTTGCCGCGGGCAGAAGCGGGAGGGAGCGAGCGGGAGCGTGCGGGAGCGAGCGGGGAGCGGGTGGGAGTGAGCAATATGAACTTTGCCGCAGGCAGAAGCGGGAGGGAGCGGGCGGGAGCGGGAGGGAGCGAGCAATATTAACTTTGCCGCGGGCAGAAGTGGGAGGGAGCGGGCGGGAGCGAGCGGGAGCGGGAACGGGAAGGAGCGAGCAGTATGAACTTTGCCGCGGGCGGGAGCGGGAGGGAGCGGGCGGGAGCGAGCGGGAGCAGGGGGGATTGGGCGGGAGCGAGCAATATGAACTTTGCCTCGGGCAGAAGCGGGAGGGAGCGGGCGGGAGTGAGCCGGAGCGGGGTGGAGCGGGCGGAAGCGAGCGGGAGCGGGCGGGGGCGGGAGGGAGCGAGCGGGAGCGGGAGGGAGTGGGCGGGATTGAGCAATATGAACTTTGCCGCGGGCAGAAGCGGGAGGGAGTGGGCGGGAGTGAGCAGGAGTGGGAGGGAGCTGGCGGGAGCGGGTTGGAGCGAGCAATATGAACTTTGCCACGGGCAGAAGCGGGAGGGAGCGGGAGGGAGCGAGCGGGAGCAGGAGGGAGCGGGTGGGAGCGAGCAATATGAACTTTGCCGCGGGCAGAAGCGGGAGGGAGCGAGCGGGAGCGTGCGGGAGCGAGCAGTATGAACTTTGCCGCGGGCGGAAGTGGGAGGGAGCGGGCGGGAGCGGGAGGGAGCGGGCGGGAGCGGGAGGGAGCGAGCAATATGAACTTTGCCGCGGGAAGAACTGGGAGGGAGCGGGCGGGAGCGGGAACGGGAGGGAGCGAGCAGTATGAACTTTGCCGCGGGCGGAAGCGGGTCGGATCGGGCGGGAGCGGGAGGGAGCGGGCGGGAGCAAGCGGGAGCAGGAGGGATTGGGCGGGAGCGAGCAATATGAACTTTGCCTCGGGCAGAAGCGGGAGGGAGCGGGCAGGAGTGAGCGGGAGTGGGAGGGAGCGGGCGGAAGCGAGCGGGAGCGGGAGGGAGTTGGCGGGAGCGGTAGGGAGTGGGCGGGAGCGGGCGGGAGCGGGAGGGAGTGGGCGGGAGCGAGCGGGAGCAGGCGGGAGCGAGTGGGAGTGGGAGGGAGCGGGCGGAAGCGAGCGGGAGCGGGAGGGAGCGGGCGGGAGCGGTAGGGAGCGGGCGGGAGTGGGAGGGAGTGGGCGGGAGCGAGCGGGAGCAGGCGGGAGCGAGCGGGAGTGGGAGGGAGCAGGCGGGAGTGGTAGGGAGCGGGCGGGAGCTGGCGGGAGCGGGCGGGAGTGGGAGGGAGCGGGCGGGAGCGAGCGGGAGCAGGCGGGAGCGAGCGGGAGTGGGAGGGAGCGGGCGGGAGCGGTAGGGAGCGGGAGGGAGCGGGAGGGAGCGGGCGGGAGCGAGCGGGAGCGGGAGGGAGCGGGCGGGATTGAGCAATATGAACTTTGCCGCCGGCAGAAGCGGGAGGGAGCAGGCGGGAGCGAGCGGGAGCGGGAGGGAGCGGGCGGGAGCGGGAGGGAGTGGGCGGGAGCGGGTGGGAGCGAGCAATATGAACTTTGCCGCGGGCAGAAGCGGGAGGGAGCGAGCGGGAGCGTGCGGGAGCGATTAGCATGAACTTTGCCAGGGGCAGAAGTGGGCGGGAGCGGGAGGGAGCGGGCGGGAGCGAGCGGGAGTTAAACTGTCAACAAATGTAGACATTTTTAAATCCAGGTTAAAAACATTTCTTTTCTCATGTGTTTGTGCATGAAATCTGCACGATATCTTTAACTTATCCAGACTGTTGCTTGTTTTAATAATTTTAATTTAATTTTTATTATTTAATTTCTTTCTTTTACAGTTTTAAATAAATAAAAGGCGTAAAATTCATAAAATAAATGAAGCAATATGAACTTTGCCGCGGGCAGAAGCGGGAGGGAGCGGGCGGGAGCGAGCGGGAGCGGGTGGGAGTGAGCAATATGAACTTTGCCGCAGGCAGAAGCGGGAGGGAGCGGGCGGGAGCGGGAGGGAGCGAGCAATATTAACTTTGCCGCGGGCAGAAGTGGCAGGGAGCGGGCGGGAGCGGGAACGGGAGGGAGCGAGCAGTATGAACTTTGCCGCGGGCGGAAGCGGGAGGGAGCGGGCGGGAGCGGGAGGGAGCGGGTGGGAGCGAGCGGGAGCAGGAGGGATTGGGCGGGAGCGAGCAATATGAACTTTGCCAAGGGCAGAAGCGGGAGGGAGCGGGCGGGAGTGAGCAGGAGTGGGAGGGAGCGGGCGGGAGCTGGTGGGAGCGAGCAATATGAACTTTGCCACGGGCAGAAGCGGGAGGGAGCGGGAGGGAGCGAGCGGGAGCAGGAGGGAGCGAGCGAGAGCGGGCGGGAGAGAACGGGAGCGAGCAATATGACCTTTGCCGCGGGCAGAAGCGGGAGGGAGTGGGCGGGAGCGGGAGGGAGCGGGGGGGGAGCGGGGTGGGAGCGAGCAGTATGAACTTTGCCGCGGGCGGAAGTGGGAGGCAGCGGGCGTGAGCGGGAGGGAGCGGGCGGGAGCGAGCGGGAGCAGGAGGGATTGGGCGGGAGCGAGCAATATGAACTTTGCCGCGGGCAGAAGCGGGAGGGAGCGGGCGGGAGCGGGCGGGGAGCGAGCGGGAGCGGGAACGGGAGGGAGCGAGCAGTATGAACTTTGCCGCGGGCGGAAGCGGGAGGGAGCGGGCGGGAGCGGGAGGGAGCGGGCGGGAGCGAGCGGGAGCAGGAGGGATTGGGCGGGAGCGAGCAATATGAACTTTGCCGCGGGCAGAAGCGGGAGGGAGCGGGCGGGAGCGGGATGGAGCGAGCGATATGAACTTTGCCGAGGGCAGAAGCGGGAGGGAGCGGGCGGGAGCGAGCGGGTGCGGGAGGGAGCGGGCGGGAGCTAGCGCGAGCGGGAGGGAGCGGGTGGGAGCGGGAGGGAGCGGATGGGAGCGAGCAATATGAACTTTGCCATGGGCAGAAGTGGGAGGGAGCGGGCGGGAGCGGACGGGAGCGGATGGGAGCGAGCAATATAAACTTTGCCATGGGCAGAAGTGGGAGGGAGCGGGAGGGAGCGGGCGGGAGCGAGCGGGAGCGAGCAATATGAACTTTGCCGCGGGCAGAAGCGGGAGGGAACGGGCGGGAGTGAGCGGGAGCGGGAGGGAGCGAGCAGTATGAACTTTGCCGCGGGCAGAAGCGGGAGGGAGCGGGCGGAAGCGAGCGGGAGCGGGCGGGAGCGGGTGGGAGCGAGCAATATGAACTTTTCCGCGGGCAGAAGCGGGAGGGAACGGGCGGAAGCGAGCGGGAGCGGGAGGGAGCGAGCAGTATTAACTTTTTCGCGGGCAGAAGCGGGAGGGAGCGGGCGGGAGAAGGAGGGGGCAGGCGGGGAGCGAGCGGGAGGAGGAGGGAGTGGGCGGGAGCGGGTGGGAGCGAGCAATATGAAGTTTGCCGCGTGCAGAAGCGGGAGGGAGCGGGCGGGAGCGAGCGGGAGCAGGAGGGAGCGAGCGAAAGCGGGCGGGAGCGAGTAATATGACCTTTGCCGCGTGCAGAAGCGGGAGGGAGCGGGCGGGAGCGAGCGGGAGCAGGAGGGAGCGAGCGAAAGCGGGCGGGAGCGAGCAATATGACCTTTGCCGCTGGCAAAAGTGGGCGGGAGCGGGCGGGAGCGGGCGGGAGCGAGCGGGAGCGGGAGGGAGCGAGTGATATGAACTTTGCCGCGGGCAGAAGCGGGAGGGAGCGGGCGGGAGCGAGCGGGAGCGGGAGGGAGCGAGCAGTATGAACTTTGCCGCGGGCAGAAGCGGGAGGGAGCGGGCGGGGAGCGAGCGGGAGCGGGAGGGAGCGGGCGGAAGCGAGCGGGAGCGGGTGGGAGTTGGCGGGAGCGAGCGGGAACGGGAGGGAGCGGGTGGGAGCGAGCGGGATCGGGAGGGAGCGGGTGGGAGCGAGCAATCTGAACTTTGCCGCGGGCAGAAGCGGGAGGGAGCGGGCGGGAGCGAGCTGGAGCGGGAGGGAGCGTGCGATATGAACTTTGCCGCGGGCAGAAGCGGGAGGGAGCGGGCGGGAGCGAGCTGGAGCGGGAGGGAGCGTGCGATATGAACTTTGCCGCGGGCAGAAGCGGGAGGGAGCGGGAGGGAGCGAGCGATATGAATTTTGCCGCGGGCAGTAGTGGGAGGGAGCGGGCAGGAGCGGGAGGGAGCGGGCGGGAGCGGTTGGGAGTGGGAGGGAGCGGGCGGGAGCGAGCAATATGAACTTTGCCGCGGGCGGAAAAGAGCGGGAGCGGGTGGGAGCGAACAATATTAACTTTGCCGCGGGCAGAAGCGGGAGGGAGCGAGCGGGAGCATGCGGGAGCGAGCGGGAGCGGGTGGGAGTGAGCAATATGAACTTTGCCGCAGGCAGAAGCGGGAGGGAGCGGGCGGGAGCGGGAGGGAGCGAGCAATATTAACTTTGCCGCGGGCAGAAGTGGGAGGGAGCGGGCGGGAGCGAGCGGGAGCGGGAACGGGAAGGAGCGAGCAGTATGAACTTTGCCGCGGGCGGGAGCGGGAGGGAGCGGGCGGGAGCGAGCGGGAGCAGGGGGGATTGGGCGGGAGCGAGCAATATGAACTTTGCCTCGGGCAGAAGCGGGAGGGAGCGGGCGGGAGTGAGCCGGAGCGGGGTGGAGCGGGCGGAAGCGAGCGGGAGCGGGCGGGGGCGGGAGGGAGCGAGCGGGAGCGGGAGGGAGTGGGCGGGATTGAGCAATATGAACTTTGCCGCGGGCAGAAGCGGGAGGGAGTGGGCGGGAGTGAGCAGGAGTGGGAGGGAGCTGGCGGGAGCGGGTTGGAGCGAGCAATATGAACTTTGCCACGGGCAGAAGCGGGAGGGAGCGGGAGGGAGCGAGCGGGAGCAGGAGGGAGCGAGCGAGAGCGGGAGCGAGCAATATGACCATTGCCGCGGGCAGAAGCGGGAGGGAGTGGGCGGGAGCGGGAGGGAGCGGGTGGGAGCGAGCAATATGAACTTTGCCGCGGGCAGAAGCGGGAGGGAGCGAGCGGGAGCGTGCGGGAGCGAGCAGTATGAACTTTGCCGCGGGCGGAAGTGGGAGGGAGCGGGCGGGGAGCGGGAGGGAGCGGGCGGGAGCGATTGGGAGCAGGAGGGATTGGGCGGGGAGCGAGCAATATGAACTTTGCCGCGGGCAGAAGCGGGAAGGAGCGGGCGGGAGTGAGCGGGAACGGGGTGGAGCCGGCGGGAGCGGGAGGGAGCGGGCGGGAGCGAGCAATATGAACTTTGCTGTGGGCAGAAGCGGGAGGGAGTGGGCGGGAGTGAGCGGGAGTGGGCTGGAGCGGGAGGGAGCGGGCGGGAGTGAGCGGGAGCGGGAGGGAGCAGGCGGGATTGAGCGGAAGCGGGAGGGAGCGGGCGGAAGCGAGCGGGAGCGGGTGGGAGTGAGCGATATGAACTTTGCCGCGGGCAGAAGCGGGAGGGAGCGGGCGGGAGCGAGCGGGAGCAGGAGGGAGCGGGCGGGAACGGGCGGGGAGCGAGCGGGAGCGGGAATGGGAGGGAGCGAGCAGTATGAACTTTGCCGCAGGCGGAAGCGGGAGGGAGCGGGCGGGTACGGGAGGGAGCGGGCGGGAGCGAGCGGGAGCAGGAGGGATTGGGCGGGAGCGAGCAATATGAACTTTGCCGCAGGCAGAAGCGGGAAGGAGCGGGCGGGAGTGAGCGGGAACGGGGTGGAGCGGGCGGAAGCGAGCGGGAGCGGGAGGGAGCGGGCGGGATTGAGCGGGAGCGGGAGGGAGCGGGCGGAATCGAGCGGGAGCGGGCTGGAGCGGGAGGGAGCGGGCGGGAGCGAGCGGGAGCGGGAGGGAGCGGGCGGGATTGAGCGGGAGCGGGAGGGAGCGGTAGGGAGCGGGAAGAGGAGGGAGCGAGCGAAAGCGGGCGGAAGCGGGAAGGAGCGGGCGGGACAGGGCGGGAGCCGGCGGGAGCGGGAGGGAGCGGGCGGGAGCGAGCAATATGAACTTTGCTGTGGGCAGAAGCAGGAGGGAGTGGGCTGGAGTGAGCGGGAGCGGGCTGGAGCGGGAGGGAGCGGGCGGGAGCGAGCGGGAGCGGGAGGGAGCGGGCGGGATTGAGCGGGAGCGGGAGGGAGCGGGCGGAAGCGAGCGGGAGCGGGTGGGAGTGAGCGATATGAACTTTGCCGCGGGCAGAAGCGGGAGGGAGCGGGAAGAGGAGGGAGCGAGCGAAAGCGGGCGGAAGCGGGAAGGAGCGGGCGGGACAGGGCGGGAGCCGGCGGGAGCGGGAGGGAGCGGGCGGGGAGCGAGCAATATGAACTTTGCTGTGGGCAGAAGCGGGAGGGAGTGGGCGGGAGTGAGCGGGAGTGGGCTGGAGCGGGACGGAGCGGGCGGGAGTGAGCGGGAGCGGGAGGGAGCAGGCGGGATTGAGCGGAAGCGGGAGGGAGCGGGCGGAAGCGAGCGGGAGCGGGTGGGAGTGAGCGATATGAACTTTGCCGCGGGCAGAAGCGGGAGGGAGCGGGCGGGAGCGAGCGGGAGCAGGAGGGAGCGGGCGGGAACGGGCGGGAGCGAGCGGGAGCGGGAATGGGAGGGAGCGAGCAGTATGAACTTTGCCGCAGGCGGAAGCGGGAGGGAGCGGGCGGGTACGGGAGGGAGCGGGCGGGAGCGAGCGGGAGCAGGAGGGATTGGGCGGGAGCGAGCAATATGAACTTTGCCGCAGGCAGAAGCGGGAGGGAGCGGGCGGGAGTGAGCGGAAGCGGGGTGGAGCGAGCGGAAGCGAGCGGGAGCGGGCGGGGGCGGGAGGGAGCGAGCGGGAGTGGGAGGGAGTGGGCGGGATTGAGCAATATGAACTTTGCCGCGGGCAGAAGCGGGAGGGAGCGGGCGGGAGTGAGCGGGAGTGGGAGGGAGCGGGCGGAAGCGAGCGGGAGCGGGAGGGAGCGGGCGGGAGCGGTAGGGAGCGGGCGGGAGCGGGAGGGAGTGGGCGGGAGCGAGCGGGAGCGGGAGGGAGCGGTAGGGAGCGGGCGGGAGCGAGCGGGAGCAGGAGGGAGCGGGCGGGAGCGAGTGGGCGGTAATTAAACTGTCAACAAATGTAGACATTTTTAAATCCAGGTTAAAAACATTTCTTTTCTCATGTGTTTGTGCATGAAATCTGCACGATATCTTTAACTTATCCAGACTGTTGCTTGTTTTAATAATTTTAATTTAATTTTTATTATTTAATTTCTTTCTTTTACAGTTTTAAATAAATAAAAGGCGTAAAATTCATAAAATAAATGAAGCAATATGAACTTTGCCGCGGGCAGAAGCGGGAGGGAGCGGGCGGGAGCGAGCGGGAGCGGATGGGAGTGAGCAATATGAACTTTGCCGCAGGCAGAAGCGGGAGGGAGCGGGCGGGAGCGGGAGGGAGCGAGCAATATTAACTTTGCCGCGGGCAGAAGTGGGAGGGAGCGGGCGGGAGCGGGAACGGGAGGGAGCGAGCAGTATGAACTTTGCCGCGGGCGGAAGCGGGAGGGAGCGGGCGGGAGCGGGAGGGAGCGGGTGGGAGCGAGCAATATGAACTTTGCCAAGGGCAGAAGCGGGAGGGAGCGGGCGGGAGTGAGCAGGAGTGGGAGGGAGCGGGCGGGAGCTGGTGGGAGCGAGCAATATGAACTTTGCCACGGGCAGAAGCGGGAGGGAGCGGGAAGGAGCGAGCGGGAGCAGGAGGGAGCGAGCGAGAGCGGGCGGGAGAGAACGGGAGCGAGCAATATGACCTTTGCCGCGGGCAGAAGCGGGAGGGAGTGGGCGGGAGCGGGAGGGAGCGGGGGGGAGCGGGTGGGAGCGAGCAATATGAACTTTGCCGCGGGCAGAAGCTGGAGGGAGCGAGCGGGAGCGTGCGGGAGCGAGCAGTATGAACTTTGCCGCGGGCGGAAGTGGGAGGCAGCGGGCGTGAGCGGGAGGGAGCGGGCGGGAGCGAGCGGGAGCAGGAGGGATTGGGCGGGAGCGAGCAATATGAACTTTGCCGCGGGCAGAAGCGGGAGGGAGCGGGCGGGAGCGAGCGGGAGCGGGAACGGGAGGGAGCGAGCAGTATGAACTTTGCCGCGGGCGGAAGCGGGAGGGAGCGGGCGGGAGCGGGAGGGAGCGGGCGGGAGCGAGCGAGAGCGGGCGGGAGCGAGCGGGAGCAGGAGGGTCCGAGCAGTATGAACTTTGCCGCGGGCAGAAGCGGATAGCGGGCGGGAGCGAGCGGGAGTTAAACTGTCAACAAATGTAGACATTTTTAAATCCAGGTTAAAAACATTTATTTTCTCATATGTTTGTGCATGATATCTGCACGATATCTTTAACTTATCCAGACTGTTGCTTGTTTTAATAATTTTAATTTAATTTTTATTATTTAATTTCTTTCCTTTACAGTTTTAAATAAATAAAAGGCGTAAAATTCATAAAATAAATGAATAACCCCTGATGGTTGTCTTCTAAATTGCATAAGACGGGTTAGGGGTTAGGGTTAGGACGTAGGACATGTTTTGTAATTATACCACAACCAGCAATTGTACATGAAATGTGCTACACAAATACATTTGACTTTAAGTTTAGCTCATGGAAAATGGGAGCAAAAAGAAAACTTATTATATTTTTGTTCATTGTATGTAAATGTGGTCCTGAGAATTGTTAAAAGTTGTAAATTTGCACCCGTGGGTCTTATAGGGTTAGGTCAGAGATTAGAGGTGTGAATGTGAGACAATGTGGCTCAACAAGTGTTAGGTTGGTGAAACCAACATTAACAGAGAGCAGAAGATGTTCAGGCAGGTAAACCATTCACAGGTGACAGCTTTAGGTTGGTGAAACCAACATTAACAGAGATCAGAAGATGTTCAGGCAGGTAAACCATTCACAGCGGGAGCGGGCGGGACCGGGCAGGAGCGGGAGGGAACGGGAGGGAGCGGGATGGAGCGGGCGGGAGCGGATGGGAGCGGGATGGAGCGGGCGGGAGCGGGAGGGAGTGAGCGGGACCGGGCAGGAGCGGGAGGGAGCGGGAGGGGATGGCATGGAGCGGGAGGGAGCTGGTGGTGTGAACTTTGCCGCGGGCAGAAGTGGGAGGGAGCGGGCGGAAGCGGGAGGGAGCGGGCGGGAGCGGGCGGGAGCCTGCGGGAGCCTGCGGGAGCGGGAGGGAGCGGGCGGGAGCGAGCAATATGAACTTTGCTGTGGGCAGAAGCGGGAGGGAGTGGGCGGGAGTGAGCGGGAGCGGGCTGGAGCGGGAGGGAGCGGGCGGGAGCGAGCGGGAGCGGGAGGGAGCGGGCGGGATTGAGCGGGAGCGGGAGGGAGCGGGCGGAAGCGAGCGGGAGCGGGTGGGAGTGAACGATATGAACTTTGCCGCGGGCAGAAGCGGGAGGGAGCGGGCGGGAGCGAGCGGGAGGGAGCGAGCGATATGAACTTTGCCGCGGGCAGAAGCGGGAGGGAGTGGGCGGGAGCGAGCGGGAGCAGGAGGGAGCGGGCGGGAGCGAGCGGGAGCAGGAGGGAGCGGGAGGGAGCGGGCGGGAGCGGGCGGGAGCGAGCGGGAGCAGGAGGGAGTGGGCGGTAGTTAAACTGTCAACAAATGTAGACATTTTTAAAGCAGTATGAACTTTGCCGCGGGCGGAAGCGGGAGGGAGCGGGCGGGAGCGGGAGGGAGCGGGTGGGAGCGAGCAATATGAACTTTGCCGCGGGCAGAAGCGGGCGGAAGCGAGCGGGAGCGGGAGGGAGCGGGCGGGAGCGGTAGGGAGCGGGCGGGAGCGGGAGGGAGCGGGCGGGAGTGAGCGGTAGCTGGCGGGAGCGAGCGGGAGCGGGAGGGAGCGGGCGGGAGCGGTAGGGAGCGGGAGGGAGCGGGAGGGAGCGGGAGGGAGCGAGCGGGAGCAGGAGGGATTGGGCGGGAGCGAGCAATATGAACTTTGCCGCGGGCAGAAGCGGGAGGGAGCGGGCGGGAGCGAGCGGGAGCGGGAACGGGAGGGAGCGAGCAGTATGAACTTTGCCGCGGGCGGAAGCGGGAGGGAGCGGGCGGGAGCGGGAGGGAGCGGGCGGGAGCGAGCGAGAGCGGGCGGGAGCGAGCGGGAGCAGGAGGGTCCGAGCAGTATGAACTTTGCCGCGGGCAGAAGCGGATAGCGGGCGGGAGCGAGCGGGAGTTAAACTGTCAACAAATGTAGACATTTTTAAATCCAGGTTAAAAACATTTATTTTCTCATATGTTTGTGCATGATATCTGCACGATATCTTTAACTTATCCAGACTGTTGCTTGTTTTAATAATTTTAATTTAATTTTTATTATTTAATTTCTTTCCTTTACAGTTTTAAATAAATAAAAGGCGTAAAATTCATAAAATAAATGAATAACCCCTGATGGTTGTCTTCTAAATTGCATAAGACGGGTTAGGGGTTAGGGTTAGGACGTAGGACATGTTTTGTAATTATACCACAACCAGCAATTGTACATGAAATGTGCTACACAAATACATTTGACTTTAAGTTTAGCTCATGGAAAATGGGAGCAAAAAGAAAACTTATTATATTTTTGTTCATTGTATGTAAATGTGGTCCTGAGAATTGTTAAAAGTTGTAAATTTGCACCCGTGGGTCTTATAGGGTTAGGTCAGAGATTAGAGGTGTGAATGTGAGACAATGTGGCTCAACAAGTGTTAGGTTGGTGAAACCAACATTAACAGAGAGCAGAAGATGTTCAGGCAGGTAAACCATTCACAGGTGACAGCTTTAGGTTGGTGAAACCAACATTAACAGAGATCAGAAGATGTTCAGGCAGGTAAACCATTCACAGCGGGAGCGGGCGGGACCGGGCAGGAGCGGGAGGGAACGGGAGGGAGCGGGATGGAGCGGGCGGGAGCGGATGGGAGCGGGATGGAGCGGGCGGGAGCGGGAGGGAGTGAGCGGGACCGGGCAGGAGCGGGAGGGAGCGGGAGGGGATGGCATGGAGCGGGAGGGAGCTGGTGGTGTGAACTTTGCCGCGGGCAGAAGTGGGAGGGAGCGGGCGGAAGCGGGAGGGAGCGGGCGGGAGCGGGCGGGAGCCTGCGGGAGCCTGCGGGAGCGGGAGGGAGCGGGCGGGAGCGAGCAATATGAACTTTGCTGTGGGCAGAAGCGGGAGGGAGTGGGCGGGAGTGAGCGGGAGCGGGCTGGAGCGGGAGGGAGCGGGCGGGAGCGAGCGGGAGCGGGAGGGAGCGGGCGGGATTGAGCGGGAGCGGGAGGGAGCGGGCGGAAGCGAGCGGGAGCGGGTGGGAGTGAACGATATGAACTTTGCCGCGGGCAGAAGCGGGAGGGAGCGGGCGGGAGCGAGCGGGAGGGAGCGAGCGATATGAACTTTGCCGCGGGCAGAAGCGGGAGGGAGTGGGCGGGAGCGAGCGGGAGCAGGAGGGAGCGGGCGGGAGCGAGCGGGAGCAGGAGGGAGCGGGAGGGAGCGGGCGGGAGCGGGCGGGAGCGAGCGGGAGCAGGAGGGAGTGGGCGGTAGTTAAACTGTCAACAAATGTAGACATTTTTAAAGCAGTATGAACTTTGCCGCGGGCGGAAGCGGGAGGGAGCGGGCGGGAGCGGGAGGGAGCGGGTGGGAGCGAGCAATATGAACTTTGCCGCGGGCAGAAGCGGGCGGAAGCGAGCGGGAGCGGGAGGGAGCGGGCGGGAGCGGTAGGGAGCGGGCGGGAGCGGGAGGGAGCGGGCGGGAGTGAGCGGTAGCTGGCGGGAGCGAGCGGGAGCGGGAGGGAGCGGGCGGGAGCGGTAGGGAGCGGGAGGGAGCGGGAGGGAGCGGGAGGGAGCGGGCGGGAGCGAGCGGGAGCGGGAGGGAGCGGGAGGGAGCGGGCGGGAGCGAGCGGGAGCGGGAGGGAGCGGGCGGGATTGAGCAATATGAACTTTGCCGCCGGCAGAAGCGGGAGGGAGCAGGCGGGAGCGAGCGGGAGCGGGAGGGAGCGGGCGGGAGCGAGCGGGAGCGGGCGGGAGCGGGTGGGAGCGAGCAATATGAACTTTGCCATGGGCAGAAGCGGGAGGGACTGGGAGGGAGCGAGCGGGAGCAGGAGGGAGCGAGCGAGAGTGGGCGGGAGAGAGCGGGAGCGAGCAATATGACCTTTGCCGCCGGCAGAAGCGGGAGGGAGTTGGCGGGAGCAGGAGGGAGCGGGCGGGAGCGGGTGGGAGCGAGCAATATGAACTTTGCCGCGGGCAGAAGCGGGAGGGAGCGAGCGGGAGCGTGCGGGAGCGAGCGGGAGTTAAACTGTCAACAAATGTAGACATTTTTAAATCCAGGTTAAAAACATTTCTTTTCTCATGTGTTTGTGCATGGAATCTGCACGATATCTTTAACTTATCCAGACTGTTGCTTGTTTTAATAATTTTAATTTAATTTTTATTATTTCATTTCTATCTTTACAGTTTTAAATAAATAAAAGGCGTAAAATTCATAAAATAAATGAAGCAATATGAACTTTGCCGCGGGCAGAAGCGGGAGGGAGTGGGCGGGAGCGAGCGGGAGCGGGCAGGAGCGAGCGGGAGCGGGAGCGGGTGGGAGTGAGCAATATGAACTTTGCCGCAGGCAGAAGCAGGAGGGAGCGGGCGGGAGCGGGAGGGAGCGGGCGGGAGCGAGCGGGAGCGGGAACGGGAGGGAGCGAGCAGTATGAACTTTGCCGCGGGCGGAAGCGGGAGGGAACGGGCAGGAGCGGGAGGGAGCGGGCGGGAGCGAGCGGGAGCAGGAGGGATTGGGCGGGAGCGAGCAATATGAACTTTGCCGCGGGCAGAAGCGGGAGGGAGCGGGCGGGAGTGAGCGGGAGCGGGATGGAGCGGGCGGAAGCGAGCGGGAGCGGGCGGGGGCGGGAGGGAGCTAGTGGGAGCAGGAGGGAGTGGGCGGGATTGAGCAATATGAACTTTGCCGCGGGCAGAAGCGGGAGGGAGCGGGCGGGAGCGGGTGGGAGCGAGCAATATGAACTTTGCTGCGGGCAGAAGCGGGAGGGAGCGAGCGGGAGCGTGCGGGAGCGAGCAGTATGAACTTTGCCGCGGGCGGAAGTGGGAGGGAGCGGGCGGGAGCGGGCGGGAGCGAGCGGGAGCGGGAACGGGAGGTAGCGAGCAGTATGAACTTTGCCGCGGGCGGAAGCGGGAGGGAGCGGGCGGGAGCGGGAGGGAGCGGGCGGGAGCGAGCGGGAGCAGGAGGGATTGGGCGGGAGCGAGCAATATGAACTTTGCCGTAGGCAGAAGCGGGAGGGAGCGGGTGGGAGTGAGCAGGAGCGGGGTGGAGCGGGCGGGGGCGGGAGGGAGCGAGCAATATGAACTTTGCCGTAGGCAGAAGCGGGAGGGAGCGGGTGGGAGTGAGCAGGAGCGGGGTGGAGCGGGCGGGGGCGGGAGGGAGCGAGCGGGAGCGGGAGGGAGTGGGCGGGTTTGAGCAATATGAACTTTGCCGCGGGCAGAAGCGGGAGGGAGCGGGCGGGAGTGGGAGGGAGCGGGCGGGAGCGAGCGGGAGCAGGAGGGATTGGGCGTGAGCGAGCAATATGAACTTTGCCGCGGGCAGAAGCGGGCGGGAGTGAGCGGGAGTGGGAGGGAGCGGGCGGAAGCGAGCGGGAGCGGGAGGGAGCGGGCGGGAGCGGTAGGGAGCGGGCGGGAGCGGGATGGAGCGGGCGGGAGCGAGCGGGAGCTTGCGGGAGCGAGCGGGAGTGGGAGGGAGCGGGCGGGAGCGGGCGGGAGCGAGCGGGAGTTGGCGGGAGCGAGCGGGAGCAGGAGGGAGCGAGCGAGAGCGGGCGGGAGAGAGCGGGAGCGAGCAATATGACCTTTGCCGCGGGCAGAAGCGGGAGGGAGCGGGCGGGAGTGAGCGGGAGCGGGAGGGAGCGAGCAATATGAACTTTGCCGCGGGCAGAAGTGGGAGGGAGCGGGAGGGAGTGAGCGGGAGCGGGGTGGAGCGGGCGGAAGCGAGCGGGAGCGGGCGGGGGCGGGAGGGAGCTAGCGGGAGCGGGAGGGAGTGGGCGGGAGTGAGCGGGAGCGGGAGGGAGCGAGCAATATGAACTTTGCCGCGGGCAGAAGTGGGAGGGAGCGGGAGGGAGTGAGCGGGAGCGGGGTGGAGCGGGCGGAAGCGAGCGGGAGCGGGCGGGGGCGGGAGGGAGCTAGCGGGAGCGGGAGGGAGTGGGCGGGATTGAGCAATATGAACTTTGCCGCGGGCAGAAGCGGGAGGGAGCGGGCGGGAGTGAGCGGGAGTGGGAGGGAGCGGGCGGAAGCGAGCGGGAGTGGGAGGGAGCGTGCGGGAGCGGTAGGGAGCGGGCGGGAGCGGGAGCGAGCGGGAGTGGGAGGGAGCGGGCGGGAGCGGTAGGGAGCGGGAGGGAGCGGGAGGGAGCGGGCGGGAGCGAGCGGGAGTGGGAGGGAGCGGGCGGGATTGAGCAATATGAACTTTGCCACCGGCAGAAGTGGGAGGGAGAAGGCGGGAGCGAGCGGGAGCGGGAGGGAGCGGGCGGGAGCGAGCGGGAGTGGGAGGGAGCGTGCGGGAGCGGTAGGGAGTGGGCGGGAGCGGGAGGGAGTGGGCGGGAGCGAGCGGGAGTGGGAGGGAGCGGGCGGGAGCGGTAGGGAGCGGGAGGGAGCGGGAGGGAGCGGGCGGGAGCGAGCGGGAGTGGGAGGGAGCGGGCGGGATTGAGCAATATGAACTTTGCCACCGGCAGAAGTGGGAGGGAGAAGGCGGGAGCGAGCGGGAGCGGGAGGGAGCGGGCGGGAGCGAGCGGGAGCGGGTGGGAGCGAGCAATATGAACTTTGCCACGGGCAGAAGTGGGAGGGAGCGGGAGGGAGCGAGCGGGATTAGGAGGGAGCGAGCGAGAGCGGGCGGGAGTGGGAGGGAGCGTGCGGGAGCGGGAGGGAGCGGGCGGGAGCGAGCGGGAGCGGGTGGGAGCGAGCAATATGAACTTTGCCACGGGCAGAAGCGGGAGGGAGCGGGAGGGAGCGAGCGGGATTAGGAGGGAGCGAGCGAGAGCGGGCGGGAGAGAGCGGGAGCGAGCAATATGACCTTTGCCGCGGGCAGAAGCGGGAGGGAGTGGGCGGAAGTGGGAGGGAGCGGACGGGAGCGGGAGGGAGCGGACGGGAGCGGGAGGGAGCGGGCGGGAGCGGGAGGGAGCGGGCGGGAGTGGGAGGGAGCGGGCGGGAGCGGGCGGGAGCGAGCAATATGAACTTTGCCGCGGGCAGAAGCGGGAAGGAGCGGGCGGGAGCGGGCGGGAGCGAGCGGGAGCGGGAACGGGAGGGAGCGAGCAGTATGAACTTTGCCGCGGGCGGAAGCGGGAGGGAGCGGGCGGGAGCGAGCGGGAGCAGGAGGGATTGGGCGGGAACGAGCAATATGAACTTTGCCGCGGGCAGAAGCGGGAGGGAGCGGGCGGGAGTGAGCGGGGTGGAGCGGGCGGAATTGAGCGGGAGCGGGCGGTGGCGGGAGGGAGCGAGCGGGAGCGGGAGGGAGTGGGCGGGATTGAGCAATATGAACTTTTCCGCGGGCAGAAGCGGGAGGGAGCGGGCGGGCGTGAGCGGGAGTGGGAGGTAGCGGGCGGAAGCGAGTGGGAGCGGGAGGGAGCGGGCGAAAGCGGGAGGGAGTGGGCGGGAGCGAGCGGGAGTGGGAGGGAGCGGGTGGGAGCGGGAGGGAGCGGGAGGGAGCGAGCGGGTGGTAATTAAACTGTCAACAAATGTAGACATTTTTAAATCCAGGTTAAAAACATTTCTTTTCTCATGTGTTTGTGCATGAAATCTGCACGATATCTTTAACTTATCAAGACTGTTGCTTGTTTTAATAATTTTAATTTAATTTTTATTATTTCATTTCTATCTTTTACAGTTTTAAATAAATAAAAGGCGTAAAATTCATAAAATAAATGAAGCAATATGAACTTTGCCGCGGGCAGAAGCGGGAGGGACGGGGCGGGAGCGAGCGGGAGCGAGCGGGAGCGGGTGGGAGCGGGTGGGAGTGAGCAATATGAACTTTGCCGCAGGCAGAAGCGGGAGGGAGCGGGCGGGAGCGGGAGGGAGCGAGCAATATGAACTTTGCCGCGGGAAGAACTGGGAGGGAGCGGGCGGGAGCGAGCGGGAGCGGGAACGGGAGGGAGCGAGCAGTATGAACTTTGCCGCGGGCGGAAGCGGGTCGGATCGGGCGGGAGCGGGAGGGAGCGGGCGGGAGCAAGCGGGAGCAGGAGGGATTGGGCGGGAGCGAGCAATATGAACTTTGCCTCGGGCAGAAGCGGGAGGGAGCGGGCGGGAGTGAGCGGGAGTGGGAGGGAGCGGGCGGAAGCGAGCGGGAGCGGGAGGGAGTTGGCGGGAGCGGTAGGGAGTGGGCGGGAGCGGGCGGGAGCGGGAGGGAGTGGGCGGGAGCAGGCGGGAGCGAGTGGGAGTGGGAGGGAGCGGGCGGAAGCGAGCGGGAGCGGGAGGGAGCGGGCGGGAGCGGTAGGGAGCGGGCGGGAGCGGGCGGGAGCGGGAGGGAGTGGGCGGGAGCGAGCGGGAGCAGGCGGGAGCGAGCGGGAGTGGGAGGGAGCGGGCGGGAGTGGTAGGGAGCGGGCGGGAGCTGGCGGGAGCGGGCGGGAGTGGGAGGGAGCGGGCGGGAGTGGGAGGGAGCGGGCGGGAGTGAGCGGGAGCAGGCGGGAGCGAGCGGGAGTGGGAGGGAGCGGGCGGGAGCGGTAGGGAGCGGGAGGGAGCGGGAGGGAGCGGGCGGGAGCGAGCGGGAGCGGGAGGGAGCGGGCGGGATTGAGCAATATGAACTTTGCCGCCGGCAGAAGCGGGAGGGAGCAGGCGGGAGCGAGCGGGAGCGGGAGGGAGCGGGCGGGAGCGGGAGGGAGTGGGCGGGAGCGGGTGGGAGTGGTAGGGAGCGGGCGGGAGCTGGCGGGAGCGGTCGGGAGTGGGAGGGAGCGGGCGGGAGTGGGAGGGAGCGGGCGGGAGCGAGCGGGAGCAGGCGGGAGCGAGCGGGAGTGGGAGGGAGCGGGCGGGAGCGGTAGGGAGCGGGAGGGAGCGGGAGGGAGCGGGCGGGAGCGAGCGGGAGCGGGAGGGAGCGGGCGGGATTGAGCAATATGAACTTTGCCGCCGGCAGAAGCGGGAGGGAGCAGGCGGGAGCGAGCGGGAGCGGGAGGGAGCGAGCGGGAGCGGGAGGGAGCGGGCGGGATTGAGCAATATGAACTTTGCCGCCGGCAGAAGCGGGAGGGAGCAGGCGGGAGCGAGCGGGAGCGGGAGGGAGCGGGCGGGAGCGGGAGGGAGTGGGCGGGAGCGGGTGGGAGCGAGCAATATGAACTTTGCCGCGGGCAGAAGCGGGAGGGAGCGAGCGGGAGCGTGCGGGAGCGATTAGCATGAACTTTGCCAGGGGCAGAAGTGGGCGGGAGCGGGAGGGAGCGGGCGGGAGCGAGCGGGAGTTAAACTGTCAACAAATGTAGACATTTTTAAATCCAGGTTAAAAACATTTCTTTTCTCATGTGTTTGTGCATGAAATCTGCACGATATCTTTAACTTATCCAGACTGTTGCTTGTTTTAATAATTTTAATTAAATTTTTATTATTTAATTTCTTTCTTTTACAGTTTTAAATAAATAAAAGGCGTAAAATTCATAAAATAAATGAAGCAATATGAACTTTGCCGCGGGCAGAAGCGGGAGGGAGCGGGCGGGAGCGAGCGGGAGCGGGTGGGAGTGAGCAATATGAACTTTGCCGCAGGCAGAAGCGGGAGGGAGCGGGCGGGAGCGGGAGGGAGCGAGCAATATTAACTTTGCCGCGGGCAGAAGTGGGAGGGAGCGGGCGGGAGCGGGAACGGGAGGGAGCGAGCAGTATGAACTTTGCCGCGGGCGGAAGCGGGAGGGAGCGGGCGCGAGCGGGAGGGAGCGGGTGGGAGCGAGCGGGAGCAGGAGGGATTGGGCGGGAGCGAGCAATATGAACTTTGCCAAGGGCAGAAGCGGGAGGGAGCGGGCGGGAGTGAGCAGGAGTGGGAGGGAGCGGGCGGGAGCTGGTGGGAGCGAGCAATATGAACTTTGCCACGGGCAGAAGCGGGAGGGAGCGGGAGGGAGCGAGCGGGAGCAGGAGGGAGCGAGCGAGAGCGGGCGGGAGAGAACGGGAGCGAGCAATATGACCTTTGCCGCGGGCAGAAGCGGGAGGGAGTGGGCGGGAGCGGGAGGGAGCGGGGGGGAGCGGGTGGGAGCGAGCAATATGAACTTTGCCGCGGGCAGAAGCTGGAGGGAGCGAGCGGGAGCGTGCGGGAGCGAGCAGTATGAACTTTGCCGCGGGCGGAAGTGGGAGGCAGCGGGCGTGAGCGGGAGGGAGCGGGCGGGAGCGAGCGGGAGCAGGAGGGATTGGGCGGGAGCGAGCAATATGAACTTTGCCGCAGGCAGAAGCGGGAGGGAGCGGGCGGGAGCGGGCGGGAGCGAGCGGGAGCGGGAACGGGAGGGAGCGAGCAGTATGAACTTTGCCGCGGGCGGAAGCGGGAGGGAGCGGGCGGGAGCGGGAGGGAGCGGGCGGGAGCGAGCGGGAGCAGGAGGGATTGGGCGGGAGCGAGCAATATGAACTTTGCCGCGGGCAGAAGCGGGAGGGAGCGGGTGGGAGTGAGCGGGAGCGGGGTGGAGCGGGCGGAAGCGAGCCGGAGCGGGCGGGGGCGGGAGGGAGCGAGCGGGAGCGGGAGCGGGAGGGAGTGGGCGGGTTTGAGCAATATGAACTTTGCCGCGGGCAGAAGCGGGAGGGAGCGGGCGGGAGCGGGAGGGAGTGGGCGGGAGCGAGCGGGAGCAGGAGGGATTGGGCGTGAGCGAGCAATATGAACTTTGCCGCGGGCAGAAGCGGGCGGAAGCGAGCGGGAGCGGGAGGGAGCGGGCGGGAGCGGTAGGGAGCGGGCGGGAGCGGGAGGGAGCGGGCGGGAGTGAGCGGTAGCTGGCGGGAGCGAGCGGGAGCGGGAGGGAGCGGGCGGGAGCGGTAGGGAGCGGGAGGGAGCGGGAGGGAGCGGGCGGGAGCGAACGGGAGCTGGAGGGAGCGGGCGGGATTGAGCAATATGAACTTTGCCGCCGGCAGAAGCGGGAGGGAGCAGGCGGGAGCGAGCGGGAGCGGGAGGGAGCGGGCGGGAGCGAGCGGGAGCGGGCGGGAGCGGGTGGGAGCGAGCAATATGAACTTTGCCACGGGCAGAAGCGGGAGGGACTGGGAGGGAGCGAGCGGGAGCAGGAGGGAGCGAGCGAGAGCGGGCGGGAGAGAGCGGGAGCGAGCAATATGACCTTTGCCGCCGGCAGAAGCGGGAGGGAGTTTACAGTTTTAAATAAATAAAAGGCGTAAAATTCATAAAATAAATTAATAACCCCTGATGGTTGTCTTCTAAATTGCATAAGACGGGTTAGGGGTTAGGGTTAGGACGTAGGACATGTTTTGTAATAATACCACAACCAGCAATTGTACATGAAATGTGCTACACAAATACATTTGACTTTAAGTTTAGCTCATGGAAAATGGGAGCAAAAAGAAAACTTATTCTATTTTTGTTCATTGTATGTAAATGTGGTCCTGAGAATTGTTAAAAGTTGTAAATTTGCATCCGTGGGTCTAATAGGGTTAGGTCAGAGAAAAGACGTGTGAATGTTAGACAATGTGGCTCAACAAGTGTTAGGTTGGTGAAACCAACATTAACAGAGAGCAGAAGATGTTCAGGCAGGTAAACCATTCACAGGTGACAGCTTTAGGTTGGTGAAACCAACATTAACAGAGATCAGAAGATGTTCAGGCAGGTAAACCATTCACAGCGGGAGCGGGCGGGACCGGGCAGGAGCGGGAGGGAACGGGAGGGAGCGGGATGGAGCGGGCGGGAGCGAGCGGGAGCGTGTGGGAGCGGGATGGAGCGGGATGGAGCGGGCGGGAGCGGGAGGGAGTGAGCGGGAGCGAGCAATATGAACTTTGCTGTGGGCAGAAGCGGGAGGGAGTGGGCGGGAGTGAGCGGGATGGAGCGGGCGGGAGCGAGCGGGAGCGGGTGGGAGCGGGATGGAGCGGGATGGAGCGGGCGGGAGCGGGAGGGAGTGAGCGGGAGCGAGCAATATGAACTTTGCTGTGGGCAGAAGCGGGAGGGAGTGGGCGGGAGTGAGCGGGAGCGGGCTGGAGCGGGAGGGAGCGGGCGGGAGCGGGAGGGAGCGGGCGGGATTGAGCGAGAGCGGGAGGGAGCGGGAGCGGGAGGGAGCGGGAGCGGGAGGGAGCGGGCGGGATTGAGCGGGAGCGGGAGGGAGCGGGCGGAATCGAGCGGGAGTGGGCTGGAGCGGGAGGGAGCGGGCGGGAGCGAGCGGGAGCGGGAGGGAGCGGGCGGGATTGAGCAATATGAACTTTGCCGCCGGCAGAATCGGGAGGGAGCAGGCGGGAGCGAGCGGGAGCGGGCGGGAGCGAGCGGGAGCGGGCGGGAGCGGGTGGGAGCGAGCAATATGAACTTTGCCACGGGCAGAAGCGGGAGGGAGCGGGAGGGAGCGAGCGGGAGCAGGAGGGAGCGAGCGAGAGCGGGTGGGAGAGAGCGGGAGCGAGCAATATGACCTTTGCCGCGGGCAGAAGCGGGAAGGAGTGGGCGGGAGCAGGAGGGAGCGGGCGGGAGCGGGTGGGAGCGAGCAATATGAACTTTGCCGCGGGTAGAAGCGGGAGGGAGCGAGCGGGAGCGTGCGGGAGCGAGCAGTATGAACTTTGCCGCGGGCAGAAGTGGGCGGGAGCGGGCGGGAGCGAGCGGGAGTTAAACTGTCAACAAATGTAGACATTTTTAAATCCAGGTTAAAAACATTTCTTTTCTCATGTGTTTGTGCATGAAATCTGCACGATATCTTTAACTTATCCAGACTGTTGCTTGTTTTAATAATTGTAATTTAATTTTTATTATTTCATTTCTATCTTTTACAGTTTAAAATAAATAAAAGGCGTAAAATTCATAAAATTAATGAAGCAATATGATTTTTGCCGCGGGCAGAAGCAGGAGGGAGCGGGCGGGAGCGAGCGGGAGCGGGCGGGAGCGGGTGGGAGTGAGCAATATGAACTTTGCCGCAGGCAGTAGCGGGAGGGAGCGGGCGGGAGCGTGAGGGAGCGAGCAATATGAGCTTTGCCGTGGGCAGAAGTGGGAGGGAGCGGACGGGAGCGAGCGGGATGGGAACGGAAGGGAGCGAGCAGTATGAACTTTGCCGCGGGCGGAAGCGGGAGTGAGCGGGCGGGGAGCGGGAGGGAGCGGGCGGGAGCGAGCGGGAGAAGGAGGGATTGGGCGGGAGCGAGCAATATGAACTTTGCCGCGGGCAGAAGCGGGAGGGAGCGGGCGGGAGTGAGCGGGAACGGGGTGGAGCGGGCGGAAGCGAGCGGGAGCGGGCGGGGGCGGGAGGGAATGAGCGGGAGCGGGAGGGAGTGGGCGGGATTGAGCAATATGAACTTTGCCGCGGGCAGAAGCGGGAGGGAGCAGGCGGGAGTGAGCGGGAGTGGGAGGGAGCGGGCGGAAGCGAGCGGGAGCGGGAGGGAGCGGGCGGGAGCGGGTGGGAGAGAGCGGGAGCGAGCAATATGACCTTTGCCGCGGGCAGAAGCGGGAAGGAGTGGGCGGGAGCAGGAGGGAGCGGGCGGGAGCGGGTGGGAGCGAGCAATATGAACTTTGCCGCGGGTAGAAGCGGGAGGGAGCGAGCGGGAGCGTGCGGGAGCGAGCAGTATGAACTTTGCCGCGGGCAGAAGTGGGCGGGAGCGGGCGGGAGCGAGCGGGAGTTAAACTGTCAACAAATGTAGACATTTTTAAATCCAGGTTAAAAACATTTCTTTTCTCATGTGTTTGTGCATGAAATCTGCACGATATCTTTAACTTATCCAGACTGTTGCTTGTTTTAATAATTGTAATTTAATTTTTATTATTTCATTTCTATCTTTTACAGTTTAAAATAAATAAAAGGCGTAAAATTCATAAAATTAATGAAGCAATATGATTTTTGCCGCGGGCAGAAGCAGGAGGGAGCGGGCGGGAGCGAGCGGGAGCGGGCGGGAGCGGGTGGGAGTGAGTTATATGAACTTTGCCGCAGGCAGTAGCGGGAGGGAGCGGGCGGGAGCGGGAGGGAGCGAGCAATATGAGCTTTGCCGTGGGCAGAAGTGGGAGGGAGCGGACGGGAGCGAGCGGGATGGGAACGGAAGGGAGCGAGCAGTATGAACTTTGCCGCGGGCGGAAGCGGGAGTGAGCGGGCGGGAGCGGGAGGGAGCGGGCGGGAGCGAGCGGGAGAAGGAGGGATTGGGCGGGAGCGAGCAATATGAACTTTGCCGCGGGCAGAAGCGGGAGGGAGCGGGCGGGAGTGAGCGGGAGCGGGGTGGAGCGGGCGGAAGCGAGCGGGAGCGGGCGGGGGCGGGAGGGAATGAGCGGGAGCGGGAGGGAGTGGGCGGGATTGAGCAATATGAACTTTGCCGCGGGCAGAAGCGGGAGGGAGCAGGCGGGAGTGAGCAGGAGTGGGAGGGAGCGGGCGGAAGCGAGCGGGAGCGGGAGGGAGCGGGCGGGAGCGGTAGGGAGCGGGCGGGAGCGGGAGGGAGTGGGCGGGAGCGAGCGGGAGCTGGCGGGAGCGAGCGGGAGTGGGAGGGAGCGGGTGGGAGCGGTAGGGAGCGGGAGAGAGCGGGAGGGAGCGGGCGGGAGCGAGCGGGAGCGGGAGGGAGCGGGCGGGATTGAGCGGGAGCGGGAGGGAGTGAGCGATATGAACTTTGCCGCCGGCAGAAGCGGGAGGGAGAAGGCGGGAGCGAGCGGGAGCGGGAGGGAGCGGGCGGGAGCGGGAGGGAGCGGGCGGGAGCGGGTGGGAGCGAGCAATATGAACATTGCCACGGGCAGGAGCGGGAGGGAGCGGGAGGGAGCGAGCGGGAGCAGGAGGGAGCAAGCGAGAGCGGGCGAAAGAGAGCGGGAGCGAGCAATATGACCTTTGCTGCGGGCAGAAGCGGGAGGGAGCGAGCGGGAGCGTGCGGGAGTGAGCAGTATGAACTTTGCCGCGGGCGGAAGTGGGAGGGAGCGGGCGGGAGCGGGAGGAAGCGGCGGGAGCGAGCGGGAGCAGGAGGGATTGGGCGGGAGCGAGCAATATGAACTTTGCTGCGGGCAGAAGCGGGAGGGAGCGGGCGGGAGCGGGCGGGAGCGAGCGGGAGCGGGAATGGGAGGGAGCGAGCAGTATGAACTTTGCCGCGGGCGGAAGCGGGAGGGAGCGGGCGGGTACGGGAGGGAGCGGGCGGGAGCGAGCGGGAGCAGGAGGGATTGGGCGGGAGCGAGCAATATGAACTTTGCCGCGGGCAGAAGCGGGAGGGAGCGGGCGGGAGTGAGCGGAAGCGAGCGGGAGCGGGCGGGGGCGGGAGGGAGCGAGCGGGAGCGGGAGGGAGCAGGAGGGATTGGGCGGGAAAGAGCAATATGAACTTTGCCGCGGGCAGAAGCGGGAGGGAGCGGGTGGGAGTGAGCAATATGAACTTTGCCGCAGGCAGAAGCGGGAGGGAGCGGGCGGGAGCGGGAGGGAGCGAGCAATATGAACTTTGCGGTGGGCAGAAGCGGGAGTGAGCGGGCGGGAGCGGGAGGGAGCGGGCGGGAGCGAGCGGGAGCAGGAGGGATTGGGCGGGAGCGAGCAATATGAACTTTGCCGCGGGCAGAAGCGGGAGCGAGCGGGCGGGAGTGAGCGGGAGCGGGGTGGAGCGGGGGGAAGCGAGCGAGAGCCGGCGGGGGCGGGAGGGAGCGAGCGGGAGCGGGAGGGAGTGGGCGGGATTGAGCAATATGAACTTTGCCGCGGGCAGAAGCGGGACGGAGCGGGCGGGAGTGAGCGGGAGTGGGAGGGATTGGGCGGAAGCGAGCGGGAGCGGGAGGGAGCGGGCGGGAGTGGTAGGGAGCGGGCGGGAGCGGGAGGGAGCGGGCGGGAGCGAGCGGGAGCTGGCGGGAGCGAGCGGGAGTGGGAGGGAGCGGGCGGGAGCGGTAGGGAGCGGGAGAGAGCGGGAGGGAGCGGGCGGGAGCGAGCGGGAGGGAGCGGGCGGGATTGAGCGGGAGCGGGAGGGAGTGAGCGATATGAACTTTGCCGCCGGCAGAAGCGGGAGGTAGAAGGCGGGAGCAAGCGGGAGCGGGAGGGAGCGGGCGGGAGCGATCGGGAGCGGGCGGGAGCGTGCGGGAGAGAGCAGTATGAACTTTGCCGTGGGCGGAAGTGGGAGGGAGCGGGCGGGAGCGGGAGGGAGCGGGCGGGAGCGAGCAATATGAACTTTGCCGCGGGCAGAAGCGGGAAGGAGTGGGCGGGAGCGGGCGGGAGCGAGCGGGAGCGGGAACGGGAGGGAGCGGGCGGGACCGGGCAGGAGCGGGAGGGAGCGGGCGGGGATGGCATGGAGCAGGAGGGAGCTGGTGGTGTGAACTTTGCCGCGGGCAGAAGTGGGAGGGAGCGGGCGGAAGCGGGAGGGAGCGGGCGGGAGCGGGCGGGAGCCTGCGGGAGCGGGAGGGAGCGGGCGGGAGCGAGCAATATGAACTTTGCTGTGGGCAGAAGCGGGAGGGAGTGGGCGGGAGTGAGCGGGAGCGGGCTGGAGCGGGAGGGAGTGGGCGGGAGCGAGCGGGAGCGGGAGGGAGCGGGCGGGATTGAGCGGGAGCGGGAGGGAGCGGGCGGAATCGAGCGGGAGTGGGCTGGAGCGGGAGGGAGTGGGCGGGAGCGAGCGGGAGCGGGAGGGAGCGGGCGGGATTGAGCGGGAGCGGGCGGAAGCGAGCAGGAGCGGGTGGGAGTGAGCAATATGAACTTTGCCGCGGGCAGAAGCGGGAGGGAGCGGGAAGAGGAGGGAGCGAGCGAAAGCGGGAAGGAGCGGGCGGGACAGGGCGGGAGCCGGTGGGAGCGGGAGGGAGCGGGCGGGAGCGAGCAATATGAACTTTTCTGTGGGCAGAAGCGGGAGGGAGTGGGCGGGAGTGAGCGGGAGCGGGCTGGAGCAGGAGGGAGCGGGCGGGAGCGAGCGGGAGCGGGAGGGAGCGGGCGGGATTGAGCGGGAGCGGGAGGGAGCGGGCGGAAGCGAGCGGGAGCGGGTGGGAGTGAGCGATATGAACTTTGCCGTGGGCAGAAGCGGGAGGGAGCGGGCGGGAACGAGCGGGAGGGAGCGAGCGGGAGCAGGAGGGAGCGGGCGGGAGCAGGAGGGAGCGGGCGGGAGCGAGCGGGAGCAGGAGGGAGTGGGAGGGAGCGGGCGGGAGCGAGCGGGAGCAGGAGGGAGTGGGCGGTAGTAAAACTGTCAACAAATGTAAACATTTTTAAATCCAGGTTAAAAACATTTCTTTTCTCATGTGTTTTTGCATGAAATCTGCACGATATCTTTAACTTATCAAGACTGTTGCTTGTTTTAATAATTTTAATTTAATTTTTATTATTTCATTTCTATCTTTTACAGTTTTAAATAAATAAAAGGCGTAAAATTCATAAAATAAATGAAGCAATATGAACTTTGCCGCGGGCAGAAGCGGGAGGGACCGGGCGGGAGCGAGCGGGAGCGGGCGGGAGCGGATGGGAGTGAGCAATATGAACTTTGCCGCAGGCAGAAGCGGGAGGGAGCGGGCGGGAAAGGGAGGGAGCGAGCAATATGAACTTTGCCGCGGGAAGAAGTGGGAGGGAGCGGGCGGGAGCGAGCGGGAGCGGGAACGGGAGGGAGCGAGCAGTATGAACTTTGCCGCGGGCGGAAGCGGGAGGGAGCGGGCGGGAGCGGGAGGGAGCGGGCGGGAGCAAGCGGGAGCAGGAGGGATTGGGCGGGAGCAAGCAATATGAACTTTGCCGCGGGCAGAAGCGGGAGGGAGCGGGCGGGAGTGAGCGGGAGTGGGAGGGAGCGGGCGGAAGCGAGCGGGAGCGGGAGGGAGCGGGCGGGAGCGGTAGGGAGCGGGCGGGAGCGGGCGGGAGCGGGAGGGAGTGGGCGGGAGCGAGCGGGAGCAGGAGGGATTGGGCGGGAGCGAGCAATATGAACTTTGCCGCGGGCAGAAGCGGGAGGGAGCGGGCGGGAGTGAGCGGGAGCGGGATGGAGCGGGCGGAAGCGAGCGGGAGCGGGCGGGAGCGGGAGGGAGCGAGCGGGAGCGGGAGGAAGCGGGCGGGATTGAGCAATATGAACTTTGCCGCGGGCAGAAGCGGGAGGGAGCGGGCGGGAGTGAGCGGGAGTGGGAGGGAGCGAACGGAAGCGAGCGGGAGTGGGTGGGAGTGAGCGATATGAACTTTGCCGCGGGCAGAAGCGGGAGGGATTGGGAGCAGGAGGGAGCGAGCGAGAGCGGGCGGGAGCGGGAGGGAGCGGGTGGGAGCGAGCGGGAGCGGGCGGGAGCGGGAGGGAGCGGGCGGGAGCGAGCGGGAGCTGGCGGGAGTGAGCGGGAGCGGGAGGGAGCGGGCGGGAGCGGTAGGGAGCGGGAGGGAGCGGGGGGGAGCGGGAGGGAGCGGGCGGGAGCGGGCGGGAGCGGGCGGGAGCGAGCGGGAGCGGGAGGGAGCGGGCGGGATTTAGCAATATGAACTTTGCCGCGGGCAGAAGCGGGAGGGAGCGGGCGGGAGTGAGCGGGAGTGGGAGGGAGCGAACGGAAGCGAGCGGGAGTAGGTGGGAGTGAGCGATATGAACTTTGCCGCGGGCAGAAGTGGGAGGGAGCGGGAGCAGGAGGGAGCGAGCGAGAGCGAGCGGGAGCGGGAGGAAGCGGGCGGGATTGAGCAATGTGAACTTTGCCGCGGGCAGAAGCGGGAGGGAGCGGGCGGGAGTGAGCGGGAGCGGGATGGAGCGGTCGGAAGTGAGCGGGAGCGGGCGGGAGCGGGAGCGGGAGGAAGCGGGCGGGATTGAGCAATGTGAACTTTGCCGCGGGCAGAAGCGGGAGGGAGCGGGCGGGAGTGAGCGGGAGTGGGAGGGAGCGAACGGAAGCGAGCGGGAGTGGGTGGGAGTGAGCGATATGAACTTTGCCGCGGGCAGAAGCGGGAGGGAGCGGGAGCAGGAGGGAGCGAGCGAGAGCGGGCGGGAGCTGGAGGGAGCGGGTGGGAGCGAGCGGGAGCGGGCGGGAGCGGGAGGGAGCGGGCGGGAGCGAGCGGGAGCTGGCGGGAGTGAGCGGGAGCGGGAGGGAGCGGGCGGGAGCGGTAGGGAGCGGGAGGGAGCGGGGGGGAGCGGGAGGGAGCGGGCGGGAGCGGGCGGGAGCGAGCGGGAGCGAGCGGGAGCGGGAGGGAGCGGGCGGGATTGAGCAATTTGAACTTTGCCGCCGGCAGAAGCGGGAGGGAGCAGGCGGGAGCGAGCGGGAGCGGGAGGGAGCGGGCGGGAGCAGGAGGGAGCGAGCGAAAGCGGGCGGGAGCGAGCAATATGACCTTTGCCGCTGGCAAAAGTGGGCGGGAGCGGGCGGGAGCGGGCGGGAGCGAGCGGGAGCGGGAGGGAGCGAGTGATATGAACTTTGCCGCGGGCAGAAGCGGGAGGGAGCGGGCGGGAGCGAGCGGGAGCGGGAGGGAGCGAGCAGTATGAACTTTGCCGCGGGCAGAAGCGGGAGGGAGCGGGCGGGAGCGAGCGGGAGCGGGAGGGAGCGGGCGGAAGCGAGCGGGAGCGGGTGGGAGTTGGCGGGAGCGAGCGGGAACGGGAGGGAGCGGGTGGGAGCGAGCGGGATCTGGAGGGAGCGGGTGGGAGCGAGCAATCTGAACTTTGCCGCGGGCAGAAGCGGGAGGGAGCGGGCGGGAGCGAGCTGGAGCGGGAGGGAGCGTGCGATATGAACTTTGCCGCGGGCAGAAGCGGGAGGGAACGGGCGGGAGTGAGCGGGAGCGGGAGGGAGCGAGCGATATGAATTTTGCCGCGGGCAGTAGTGGGAGGGAGCGGGCAGGAGCGGGAGGGAGCGGGCGGGAGCGGTTGGGAGTGGGAGGGAGCGGGTGGGAGCGAACAATATTAACTTTGCCGCGGGCAGAAGCGGGAGGGAGTGGGCGGGAGCGGGAGGGAGCGGGCGGGGCGCGGGAGGGAGCGGGCTGGAGCGAGCGGGATCGGGAGGGAGCGGGTGGGAGCGAGCAATATGAACTTTACCTCGGGCAGAAGCGGGAGGGAGTGGGCGGGAGCGAGCGGGAGTGGGAGGGAGCGGGTTGGAGCGAGTAATATGAACTTTGCCGCAGCCAGAAGCGGGAGGGAACCGGCGGGAGCGAGCGGGAGCGGGAGGGAGCGGGTGGGAGCGAGCAATATGAACTTTGCCGCGGCCAGAAGCGGGAGGGAACGGGCGGGAACGGGCGGGAGCGAGCAGAAGCGGGTGGGAGCGAGCAATATGAACTTTGCCGCGGCCAGAAGCTGGAGGGAGCGGGCAGGAGCGGGCGGGAGCGGGCGGTGTGAACTTTGCCGCGGGCAGAAGCGGGAGGGAGCGGGCGGGAGCGAATGGGAGCGGGTGGGAGCGAGCAATATGAACTTTGCCGCGGGCAGAAGCGGGAGGGAACGGGCGGGAGTGAGCGGGAGGGAGCGAGCGATATGAACTTTGCCGCGGGCAGAAGCGGGAGGGAACGGGCGGGAGTGAGCGGGAGCGGGTGGGAGTTGGCGGGAGCGAGCGGGAACGGGAGGGAGCGGGTGGGAGCGAGCGGGATCGGGAGGGAGCGGGTGGGAGCGAGCAATCTGAACTTTGCCGCGGGCAGAAGCGGGAGGGAGCGGGCGGGAGCGAGCTGGAGCGGGAGGGAGCGTGCGATATGAACTTTGCCGCGGGCAGAAGCGGGAGGGAACGGGCGGGAGTGAGCGGGAGCGGGAGGGAGCGAGCGATATGAATTTTGCCGCGGGCAGTAGTGGGAGGGAGCGGGCAGGAGCGGGAGGGAGCGGGCGGGAGCGGGTGGGAGTGGGAGGGAGCGGGCGGGAGCGAGCAATATGAACTTTGCCGCGGGCGGAAAAGAGCGGGAGCGGGTGGGAGCGAACAATATTAACTTTGCCGCGGGCAGAAGCGTGGGAGCGGGCGGGAGCGGGAGGGAGCGGGCTGGAGCGAGCGGGATCGGGAGGGAGCGGGTGGGAGCGAGCAATATGAACTTTACCTCGGGCAGAAGCGGGAGGGAGTGGGCGGGAGCGAGCGGGAGCGGGAGGGAGAGGGTTGGAGCGAGTAATATGAACTTTGCCGCAGCCAGAAGCGGGAGGGAACCGGCGGGAGCGAGCGGGAGCGGGAGGGAGCGGGTGGGAGCGAGCAATATGAACTTTGCCGCGGCCAGAAGCGGGAGGGAACGGGCGGGAACGGGCGGGAGCGAGCAGAAGCGGGTGGGAGCGAGCAATATGAACTTTGCCGCGGCCAGAAGCTGGAGGGAGCGGGCAGGAGCGGGCGGGAGCGGGCGGTGTGAACTTTGCCGCGGGTAGAAGCGGGAGGGAGCGGGCGGGAGCGAATGGGAGCGGGTGGGAGCGAGCAATATGAACTTTGCCGCGGGCAGAAGCGGGAGGGAACGGGCGGGAGTGAGCGGGAGGGAGCGAGCGATATGAACTTTGCCGCGGGCAGAAGCGGGAGGGAACGGGCGGGAGTGAGCGGGAGCGGGATGGAGCGAGCGAGAGCGGGCGGGAGCGAGCGGGAGCAGGAGGGTCCGAGCAGTATGAACTTTGCCGCGGGCAGAAGCGGATAGCGGGCGGGAGCGAGCGGGAGTTAAACTGTCAACAAATGTAGACATTTTTAAATCCAGGTTAAAAACATTTATTTTCTCATATGTTTGTGCATGATATCTGCACGATATCTTTAACTTATCCAGACTGTTGCTTGTTTTAATAATTTTAATTTAATTTTTATTATTTAATTTCTTTCCTTTACAGTTTTAAATAAATAAAAGGCGTAAAATTCATAAAATAAATGAATAACCCCTGATGGTTGTCTTCTAAATTGCATAAGACGGGTTAGGGGTTAGGGTTAGGACGTAGGACATGTTTTGTAATTATACCACAACCAGCAATTGTACATGAAATGTGCTACACAAATACATTTGACTTTAAGTTTAGCTCATGGAAAATGGGAGCAAAAAGAAAACTTATTATATTTTTGTTCATTGTATGTAAATGTGGTCCTGAGAATTGTTAAAAGTTGTAAATTTGCACCCGTGGGTCTTATAGGGTTAGGTCAGAGATTAGAGGTGTGAATGTGAGACAATGTGGCTCAACAAGTGTTAGGTTGGTGAAACCAACATTAACAGAGAGCAGAAGATGTTCAGGCAGGTAAACCATTCACAGGTGACAGCTTTAGGTTGGTGAAACCAACATTAACAGAGATCAGAAGATGTTCAGGCAGGTAAACCATTCACAGCGGGAGCGGGCGGGACCGGGCAGGAGCGGGAGGGAACGGGAGGGAGCGGGATGGAGCGGGGCGGGAGCGAGCGGGAGCGGATGGGAGCGGGATGGAGCGGGCGGGAGCGGGAGGGAGTGAGCGGGACCGGGCAGGAGCGGGAGGGAGCGGGAGGGGATGGCATGGAGCGGGAGGGAGCTGGTGGTGTGAACTTTGCCGCGGGCAGAAGTGGGAGGGAGCGGGCGGAAGCGGGAGGGAGCGGGCGGGAGCGGGCGGGAGCCTGCGGGAGCCTGCGGGAGCGGGAGGGATTGGGCGTGAGCGAGCAATATGAACTTTGCCGCGGGCAGAAGCGGGCGGAAGCGAGCGGGAGCGGGAGGGAGCGGGCGGGAGCGGTAGGGAGCGGGCGGGAGCGGGAGGGAGCGGGCGGGAGTGAGCGGTAGCTGGCGGGAGCGAGCGGGAGCGGGAGGGAGCGGGCGGGAGCGAGCAATATGAACTTTGCCGCGGGCAGAAGCGGGAGGGAGCGGGCGGGAGCGAGCGGGAGCGGGAACGGGAGGGAGCGAGCAGTATGAACTTTGCCGCGGGCGGAAGCGGGAGGGAGCGGGCGGGAGCGGGAGGGAGCGGGCGGGAGCGAGCGGGAGCAGGAGGGATTGGCGGGGGAGCGAGCAATATGAACTTTGCCGCGGGCAGAAGCTGGAGGGAGCGAGCGGGAGCGTGCGGGAGCGAGCAGTATGAACTTTGCCGCGGGCGGAAGTGGGAGGCAGCGGGCGTGAGCGGGAGGGAGCGGGCGGGGAGCGAGCGGGAGCAGGAGGGATTGGGCGGGAGCGAGCAATATGAACTTTGCCGCGGTCAGAAGCGGGAGGGAGCGGGCGGGAGCGAGCGGGAGCGGGAACGGGAGGGAGCGAGCAGTATGAACTTTGCCGCGGGCGGAAGCGGGAGGGAGCGGGCGGGAGCGGGAGGGAGCGGGCGGGAGCGAGCGGGAGCAGGAGGGATTGGGCGGGAGCGAGCAATATGAACTTTGCCGCGGGCAGAAGCGGGAGGGAGCGGGTGGGAGTGAGCGGGGAGCGGGGTGGAGCGGGCGGAAGCGAGCCGGAGCGGGCGGGGGCGGGAGGGAGCGAGCGGGAGTGGGAGGGAGTGGGCGGGTTTGAGCAATATGAACTTTGCCGCGGGCAGAAGCGGGAGGGAGCGGGCGGGAGCGGGAGGGAGTGGGCGGGAGCGAGCGGGAGCAGGAGGGATTGGGCGTGAGCGAGCAATATGAACTTTGCCGCGGGCAGAAGCGGGCGGAAGCGAGCGGGAGCGGGAGGGAGCGGGCGGGAGCGGTAGGGAGCGGGCGGGAGCGGGAGGGAGCGGGCGGGAGTGAGCGGTAGCTGGCGGGAGCGAGCGGGAGCGGGAGGGAGCGGGCGGGAGCGGTAGGGAGCGGGAGGGAGCGGGAGGGAGCGGGCGGGAGCGAGCGGGAGCGGGAGGGAGCGGGCGGGATTGAGCAATATGAACTTTGCCGCCGGCAGAAGCGGGAGGGAGCAGGCGGGAGCGAGCGGGAGCGGGAGGGAGCGGGCGGGAGCGAGCGGGAGCGGGCGGGGAGCGGGTGGGAGCGAGCAATATGAACTTTGCCATGGGCAGAAGCGGGAGGGACTGGGAGGGAGCGAGCGGGAGCAGGAGGGAGCGAGCGAGAGCGGGCGGGAGAGAGCGGGAGCGAGCAATATGACCTTTGCCGCCGGCAGAAGCGGAAGGGAGTTGGCGGGAGCAGGAGGGAGCGGGCGGGAGCGGGTGGGAGCGAGCAATATGAACTTTGCCGCGGGCAGAAGCGGGAGGGAGCGAGCGGGAGCGTGCGGGAGCGAGCAGTATGAACTTTGCCGCGGGCAGAAGTGGGCGGGAGCGGGCGGGAGCGAGCGGGAGTTAAACTGTCAACAAATGTAGACATTTTTAAATCCAGGTTAAAAACATTTCTTTTCTCATGTGTTTGTGCATGAAATCTGCACGATATCTTTAACTTATCCAGACTGTTGCTTGTTTTAATAATTTTAATTTAATTTTTATTATTTCATTTCTATCTTTACAGTTTTAAATAAATAAAAGGCGTAAAATTCATAAAATAAATGAAGCAATATGAACTTTGCCGCGGGCAGAAGTGGGAGGGAGCGGGCGGGAGCGAGCGGGAGCGGGCGGGAGCGGATGGGAGTGGGCGGGAGCGAGCGGGAGCGGGAGCGGGTGGGAGTGAGCAATATGAACTTTGCCGCAGGCAGAAGCAGGAGGGAGCGGGCGGGAGCGGGAGGGAGCGGGCGGGAGCGAGCGGGAGCGGGAACGGGAGGGAGCGAGCAGTATGAACTTTGCCGCGGGCGGAAGCGGGAGGGAACGGGCAGGAGCGGGAGGGAGCGGGCGGGAGCGAGCGGGAGCAGGAGGGATTGGGCGGGAGCGAGCAATATGAACTTTGCCGCGGGCAGAAGCGGGAGGGAGCGGGCGGGAGTGAGCGGGAGCGGGATGGAGCGGGCGGAAGCGAGCGGGAGCGGGCGGGGGCGGGAGGGAGCTAGTGGGAGCAGGAGGGAGTGGGCGGGATTGAGCAATATGAACTTTGCCGCGGGCAGAAGCGGGAGGGAGCGGGCGGGAGCGGGTGGGAGCGAGCAATATGAACTTTGCTGCGGGCAGAAGCGGGAGGGAGCGAGCGGGAGCGTGCGGGAGCGGGTGGGAGCGAGCAATATGAACTTTGCTGCGGGCAGAAGCGGGAGGGAGCGAGCGGGAGCGGGCGGGAGCGAGCGGGAGCGGGAACGGGAGGGAGCGAGCAGTATGAACTTTGCCGCGGGCGGAAGCGGGAGGGAGCGGGCGGGAGCGGGAGGGAGCGGGCGGGAGCGAGCGGGAGCAGGAGGGATTGGGCGGGAGCGAGCAATATGAACTTTGCCGTAGGCAGAAGCGGGAGGGAGCGGGTGGGAGTGAGCGGGAGCGGGGTGGAGCGGGCGGAAGCGAGCGGGAGCGGGCGGGGGCGGGAGGGAGCGAGCGGGAGCGGGAGGGAGTGGGCGGGTTTGAGCAATATGAACTTTGCCGCGGGCAGAAGCGGGAGGGAGCGGGCGGGAGTGGGAGGGAGCGGGCGGGAGCGAGCGGGAGCAGGAGGGATTGGGCGTGAGCGAGCAATATGAACTTTGCCGCGGGCAGAAGCGGGCGGGAGTGAGCGGGAGTGGGAGGGAGCGGGCGGAAGCGAGCGGGAGCGGGAGGGAGCGGGCGGGAGCGGTAGGGAGCGGGCGGGGAGCGGGATGGAGCGGGCGGGAGCGAGCGGGAGCTTGCGGGAGCGAGCGGGAGTGGGAGGGAGCGGGCGGGGGAGCGAGCGGGAGCAGGAGGGAGCGAGCGAGAGCGGGCGGGAGAGAGCGGGGAGCGAGCAATATGACCTTTGCCGCGGGCAGAAGCGGGAGGGAGCGGGCGGGAGTGAGCGGGAGCGGGAGGGAGCGAGCAATATGAACTTTGCCGCGGGCAGAAGTGGGAGGGAGCGGGAGGGAGTGAGCGGGAGCGGGGTGGAGCGGGCGGAAGCGAGCGGGAGCGGGCGGGGGCGGGAGGGAGCTAGCGGGAGCGGGAGGGAGTGGGCGGGATTGAGCAATATGAACTTTGCCGCGGGCAGAAGCGGGAGGGAGCGGGCGGGAGTGAGCGGGAGTGGGAGGGAGCGGGCGGAAGCGAGCGGGAGTGGGAGGGAGCGTGCGGGAGCGGTAGGGAGCGGGCGGGAGCGGGAGGGAGTGGGCGGGAGCGAGCGGGAGTGGGAGGGAGCGGGCGGGAGCGGTAGGTAGCGGGAGGGAGCGGGAGGGAGCGGGCGGGAGCGGGCGGGAGTGGGAGGGAGCGGGCGGGATTGAGCAATATGAACTTTGCCACCGGCAGAAGTGGGAGGGAGAAGGCGGGAGCGAGCGGGAGCGGGAGGGAGTGGGCGGGAGCGAGCGGGAGTGGGAGGGAGCGTGCGGGAGCGGTAGGGAGCGGGCGGGAGCGGGAGGGAGTGGGCGGGAGCGAGCGGGAGTGGGAGGGAGCGGGCGGGAGCGGTAGGGAGCGGGAGGGAGCGGGAGGGAGCGGGCGGGAGCGAGCGGGAGTGGGAGGGAGCGGGCGGGATTGAGCAATATGAACTTTGCCACCGGCAGAAGTGGGAGGGAGAAGGCGGGGAGCGAGCGGGAGCGAGCGGGAGCGGGAGGGAGCGGGCGGGAGCGAGCGGGAGCGGGTGGGAGCGAGCAATATGAACTTTGCCACGGGCAGAAGCGGGAGGGAGCGGGAGGGAGCGAGTGGGATTAGGAGGGAGCGAGCGAGAGCGGGCGGGAGTGGGAGGGAGCGTGCGGGAGCGGGAGGGAGCGGGCGGGGAGCGAGCGGGAGCGGGTGGGAGCGAGCAATATGAACTTTGCCACGGGCAGAAGCGGGAGGGAGCGGGAGGGAGCGAGCGGGATTAGGAGGGAGCGAGCGAGAGCGGGCGGGAGAGAGCGGGAGCGAGCAATATGACCTTTGCCGCGGGCAGAAGCGGGAGGGAGTGGGCGGAAGTGGGAGGGAGCGGACGGGAGCGGGAGGGAGCGGGCGGGAGTGGGAGGGAGCGGGCGGGAGCGGGCGGGAGCGAGCAATATGAACTTTGCCGCGGGCAGAAGCGGGAAGGAGCGGGCGGGAGCGGGCGGGAGCGAGCGGGAGCGGGAACGGGAGGGAGCGAGCAGTATGAACTTTGCCGCGGGCGGAAGCGGGAGGGAGCGGGCGGGGAGCGAGCGGGAGCAGGAGGGATTGGGCGGGAACGAGCAATATGAACTTTGCCGCGGGCAGAAGCGGGAGGGAGCGGGCGGGAGTGAGCGGGGTGGAGCGGGCGGACGCGAGCGGGAGCGGGCGGTGGCGGGAGGGAGCGAGCGGGAGCGGGAGGGAGTGGGCGGGATTGAGCAATATGAAATTTTCCGCGGGCAGAAGTGGGAGGGAGCGGGCGGGCGTGAGCGGGAGTGGGAGGTAGCGGGCGGAAGCGAGTGGGAGCGGGAGGGAGCGGGCGGGAGCGGTAGGGAGCGGGCGAAAGCGGGAGGGAGTGGGCGGGAGCGAGCGGGAGTGGGAGGGAGCGGGTGGGAGCGGGAGGGAGCGGGAGGGAGCGAGCGGGCGGTAATTAAACTGTCAACAAATGTAGACATTTTTAAATCCAGGTTAAAAACATTTCTTTTCTCATGTGTTTGTGCATGAAATCTGCACGATATCTTTAACTTATCAAGACTGTTGCTTGTTTTAATAATTTTAATTTAATTTTTATTATTTCATTTCTATCTTTTACAGTTTTAAATAAATAAAAGGCGTAAAATTCATAAAATAAATGAAGCAATATGAACTTTGCCGCGGGCAGAAGCGGGAGGGACGGGGCGGGGAGCGAGCGGGAGCGAGCGGGAGTGGGTGGGAGCGGGTGGGAGTGAGCAATATGAACTTTGCCGCAGGCAGAAGCGGGAGGGAGCGGGCGGGAGCGGGAGGGAGCGAGCAATATGAACTTTGCCGCGGGAAGAACTGGGAGGGAGCGGGCGGGAGCGAGCGGGAGCGGGAACGGGAGGGAGCGAGCAGTATGAACTTTGCCGCGGGCGGAAGCGGGTCGGATCGGGCGGGAGCGGGAGGGAGCGGGCGGGAGCAAGCGGGAGCAGGAGGGATTGGGCGGGAGCGAGCAATATGAACTTTGCCTCGGGCAGAAGCGGGAGGGAGCGGGCAGGAGTGAGCGGGAGTGGGAGGGAGCGGGCGGAAGCGAGCGGGAGCGGGAGGGAGTTGGCGGGAGCGGTAGGGAGTGGGCGGGAGCGGGGCGGGAGCGGGAGGGAGTGGGCGGGAGCGAGCGGGAGCAGGCGGGAGCGAGTGGGAGTGGGAGGGAGCGGGCGGAAGCGAGCGGGAGCGGGAGGGAGCGGGCGGGAGCGGTAGGGAGCGGGCGGGAGTGGGAGGGAGTGGGCGGGAGCGAGCGGGAGCAGGCGGGAGCGAGCGGGAGTGGGAGGGAGCAGGCGGGAGTGGTAGGGAGCGGGCGGGAGCTGGCGGGAGCGGGCGGGAGTGGGAGGGAGCGGGCGGGAGCGAGCAGGAGCAGGCGGGAGCGAGCGGGAGTGGGAGGGAGCGGGCGGGAGCGGTAGGGAGCGGGAGGGAGCGGGAGGGAGCGGGCGGGAGCGAGCGGGAGCGGGAGGGAGCGGGCGGGATTGAGCAATATGAACTTTGCCGCCGGCAGAAGCGGGAGGGAGCAGGCGGGAGCGAGCGGGAGCGGGAGGGAGCGGGCGGGAGCGGGAGGGAGTGGGCGGGAGCGGGTGGGAGCGAGCAATATGAACTTTGCCGCGGGCAGAAGCGGGAGGGAGCGAGCGGGAGCGTGCGGGAGCGATTAGCATGAACTTTGCCAGGGGCAGAAGTGGGCGGGAGCGGGAGGGAGCGGGCGGGAGCGAGCGGGAGTTAAACTGTCAACAAATGTAGACATTTTTAAATCCAGGTTAAAAACATTTCTTTTCTCATGTGTTTGTGCATGAAATCTGCACGATATCTTTAACTTATCCAGACTGTTGCTTGTTTTAATAATTTTAATTTAATTTTTATTATTTAATTTCTTTCTTTTACAGTTTTAAATAAATAAAAGGCGTAAAATTCATAAAATAAATGAAGCAATATGAACTTTGCCGCGGGCAGAAGCGGGAGGGAGCGGGCGGGAGCGAGCGGGAGCGGGTGGGAGTGAGCAATATGAACTTTGCCGCAGGCAGAAGCGGGAGGGAGCGGGCGGGGAGCGGGAGGGAGCGAGCAATATTAACTTTGCCGCGGGCAGAAGTGGCAGGGAGCGGGCGGGAGCGGGAACGGGAGGGAGCGAGCAGTATGAACTTTGCCGCGGGCGGAAGCGGGAGGGAGCGGGCGGGAGCGGGAGGGAGCGGGTGGGAGCGAGCGGGAGCAGGAGGGATTGGGCGGGAGCGAGCAATATGAACTTTGCCAAGGGCAGAAGCGGGAGGGAGCGGGCGGGAGTGAGCAGGAGTGGGAGGGAGCGGGCGGGAGCTGGTGGGAGCGAGCAATATGAACTTTGCCACGGGCAGAAGCGGGAGGGAGCGGGAGGGAGCGAGCGGGAGCAGGAGGGAGCGAGCGAGAGCGGGCGGGAGAGAACGGGAGCGAGCAATATGACCTTTGCCGCGGGCAGAAGCGGGAGGGAGTGGGCGGGAGCGGGAGGGAGCGGGGGGGAGCGGGTGGGAGCGAGCAGTATGAACTTTGCCGCGGGCGGAAGTGGGAGGCAGCGGGCGTGAGCGGGAGGGAGCGGGCGGGAGCGAGCGGGAGCAGGAGGGATTGGGCGGGAGCGAGCAATATGAACTTTGCCGCGGGCAGAAGCGGGAGGGAGCGGGCGGGAGCGGGCGGGAGCGAGCGGGAGCGGGAACGGGAGGGAGCGAGCAGTATGAACTTTGCCGCGGGCGGAAGCGGGAGGGAGCGGGCGGGAGCGGGAGGGAGCGGGCGGGAGCGAGCGGGAGCAGGAGGGATTGGGCGGGAGCGAGCAATATGAACTTTGCCGCGGGCAGAAGCGGGAGGGAGCGGGCGGGAGCGGGATGGAGCGAGCGATATGAACTTTGCCGAGGGCAGAAGCGGGAGGGAGCGGGCGGGAGCGAGCGGCTGCGGGAGGGAGCGGGCGGGAGCTAGCGCGAGCGGGAGGGAGCGGGTGGGAGCGGGAGGGAGCGGATGGGAGCGAGCAATATGAACTTTGCCATGGGCAGAAGTGGGAGGGAGCGGGCGGGAGCGGACGGGAGCGGATGGGAGCGAGCAATATAAACTTTGCCATGGGCAGAAGTGGGAGGGAGCGGGAGGGAGCGGGCGGGAGCGAGCGGGAGCGAGCAATATGAACTTTGCCGCGGGCAGAAGCGGGAGGGAACGGGCGGGAGTGAGCAGGAGCGGGAGGGAGCGAGCAGTATGAACTTTGCCGCGGGCAGAAGCGGGAGGGAGCGGGCGGAAGCGAGCGGGAGCGGGCGGGAGCGGGTGGGAGCGAGCAATATGAACTTTTCCGCGGGCAGAAGCGGGAGGGAACGGGCGGAAGCGAGCGGGAGCGGGAGGGAGCGAGCAGTATTAACTTTTTCGCGGGCAGAAGCGGGAGGGAGCGGGCGGGAGAAGGAGGGGGCAGGCGGGAGCGAGCGGGAGGAGGAGGGAGTGGGCGGGAGCGGGTGGGAGCGAGCAATATGAAGTTTGCCGCGTGCAGAAGCGGGAGGGAGCGGGCGGGAGCGAGCGGGAGCAGGAGGGAGCGAGCGAAAGCGGGCGGGAGCGAGTAATATGACCTTTGCCGCGTGCAGAAGCGGGAGGGAGCGGGCGGGAGCGAGCGGGAGCAGGAGGGAGCGAGCGAAAGCGGGCGGGAGCGAGCAATATGACCTTTGCCGCTGGCAAAAGTGGGCGGGAGCGGGCGGGAGCGGGCGGGAGCGAGCGGGAGCGGGAGGGAGCGAGTGATATGAACTTTGCCGCGGGCAGAAGCGGGAGGGAGCGGGCGGGAGCGAGCGGGAGCGGGAGGGAGCGAGCAGTATGAACTTTGCCGCGGGCAGAAGCGGGAGGGAGCGGGCGGGAGCGAGCGGGAGCGGGAGGGAGCGGGCGGAAGCGAGCGGGAGCGGGTGGGAGTTGGCGGGAGCGAGCGGGAACGGGAGGGAGCGGGTGGGAGCGAGCGGGATCGGGAGGGAGCGGGTGGGAGCGAGCAATATGAACTTTGCCGCGGGCAGAAGCGGGAGGGAGCGAGCGGGAGCGTGCGGGAGCGAGCAGTATGAACTTTGCCGCGGGCGGAAGTGGGAGGGAGCGGGCGGGAGCGGGAGGGAGCGGGCGGGAGCGATTGGGAGCAGGAGGGATTGGGCGGGAGCGAGCAATATGAACTTTGCCGCGGGCAGAAGCGGGAAGGAGCGGGCGGGAGTGAGCGGGAACGGGGTGGAGCGGGCGGAAGCGAGCGGGAGCGGGAGGGAGCGGGCGGGATTGAGTGGGAGCGGGAGGGAGCGGGCGGAATCGAGCGGGAGCGGGCTGGAGCGGGAGGGAGCGGGCGGGATTGAGCGGGAGCGGGAGGGAGCGGTAGGGAGCGGGAAGAGGAGGGAGCGAGCGAAAGCGGGCGGAAGCGGGAAGGAGCGGGCGGGACAGGGCGGGAGCCGGCGGGAGCGGGAGGGAGCGGGCGGGAGCGAGCAATATGAACTTTGCTGTGGGCAGAAGCGGGAGGGAGTGGGCGGGAGTGAGCGGGAGTGGGCTGGAGCGGGAGGGAGCAGGCGGGAGTGAGGGGGAGCGGGAGGGAGCAGGCGGGATTGAGCGGAAGCGGGAGGGAGCGGGCGGAAGCGAGCGGGAGCGGGTGGGAGTGAGCGATATGAACTTTGCCGCGGGCAGAAGCGGGAGGGAGCGGGCGGGAGCGAGCGGGAGCAGGAGGGAGCGGGCGGGAACGGGCGGGAGCGAGCGGGAGCGGGAATGGGAGGGAGCGAGCAGTATGAACTTTGCCGCAGGCGGAAGCGGGAGGGAGCGGGCGGGTACGGGAGGGAGCGGGCGGGAGCGAGCGGGAGCAGGAGGGATTGGGCGGGAGCGAGCAATATGAACTTTGCCGCGGGCAGAAGCGGGAGGGAGCGGGCGGGAGTGAGCGGAAGCGGCGTGGAGCGAGCGGAAGCGAGCGGGAGCGGGCGGGGGCGGGAGGGAGCGAGCGGGAGTGGGAGGGAGTGGCGGGATTGAGCAATATGAACTTTGCCGCGGGCAGAAGCGGGAGGGAGCGGGCGGGAGTGAGCGGGAGTGGGAGGGAGCGGGCGGAAGCGAGCGGGAGCGGGAGGGAGCGGGCGGGAGCGGTAGGGAGCGGGCGGGAGCGGGAGGGAGTGGGCGGGAGCGAGCGGGAGCGGGAGGGAGCGGTAGGGAGCGGGCGGGAGCGAGCGGGAGCAGGAGGGAGCGGTAGGGAGCGGGCGGGAGCGAGTGGGCGGTAATTAAACTGTCAACAAATGTAGACATTTTTAAATCCAGGTTAAAAACATTTCTTTTCTCATGTGTTTGTGCATGAAATCTGCACGATATCTTTAACTTATCCAGACTGTTGCTTGTTTTAATAATTTTAATTTAATTTTTATTATTTAATTTCTTTCTTTTACAGTTTTAAATAAATAAAAGGCGTAAAATTCATAAAATAAATGAAGCAATATGAACTTTGCCGCGGGCAGAAGCGGGAGGGAGCGGGCGGGAGCGAGCGGGAGCGGGTGGGAGTGAGCAATATGAACTTTGCCAAGGGCAGAAGCGGGAGGGAGCGGGCGGGAGTGAGCAGGAGTGGGAGGGAGCGGGCGGGAGCTGGTGGGAGCGAGCAATATGAACTTTGCCACGGGCAGAAGCGGGAGGGAGCGGGAAGGAGCGAGCGGGAGCAGGAGGGAGCGAGCGAGAGCGGGCGGGAGAGAACGGGAGCGAGCAATATGACCTTTGCCGCGGGCAGAAGCGGGAGGGAGTGGGCGGGAGCGGGAGGGAGCGGGGGGGAGCGGGCGGAAGCGAGCCGGAGCGGGCGGGGGCGGGAGGGAGCGGGGGGGAGCGGGTGGGAGCGAGCAATATGAACTTTGCCGCGGGCAGAAGCTGGAGGGAGCGAGCGGGAGCGTGCGGGAGCGAGCAGTATGAACTTTGCCGCGGGCGGAAGTGGGAGGCAGCGGGCGTGAGCGGGAGGGAGCGGGCGGGAGCGAGCGGGAGCAGGAGGGATTGGGCGGGAGCGAGCAATATGAACTTTGCCGCGGGCAGAAGCGGGAGGGAGCGGGCGGGAGCGAGCGGGAGCGGGAACGGGAGGGAGCGAGCAGTATGAACTTTGCCGCGGGCGGAAGCGGGAGGGAGCGGGCGGGAGCGGGAGGGAGCGGGCGGGAGCGAGCGGGAGCAGGAGGGATTGGGCGGGAGCGAGCAATATGAACTTTGCCGCGGGCAGAAGCGGGAGGGAGCGGGTGGGAGTGAGCGGGAGCGGGGTGGAGCGGGCGGAAGCGAGCCGGAGCGGGCGGGGGCGGGAGGGAGCGAGCGGGAGTGGGAGGGAGTGGGCGGGTTTGAGCAATATGAACTTTGCCGCGGGCAGAAGCGGGAGGGAGCGGGCGGGAGCGGGAGGGAGTGGGCGGGAGCGAGCGGGAGCAGGAGGGATTGGGCGTGAGCGAGCAATATGAACTTTGCCGCGGGCAGAAGCGGGCGGAAGCGAGCGGGAGCGGGAGGGAGCGGGCGGGAGCGGTAGGGAGCGGGCGGGAGCGGGAGGGAGCGGGCGGGAGTGAGCGGTAGCTGGCGGGAGCGAGCGGGAGCGGGAGGGAGCGGGCGGGAGCGGTAGGGAGCGGGAGGGAGCGGGAGGGAGCGGGCGGGAGCGAGCGGGAGCGGGAGGGAGCGGGCGGGATTGAGCAATATGAACTTTGCCGCCGGCAGAAGCGGGAGGGAGCAGGCGGGAGCGAGCGGGAGCGGGAGGGAGCGGGCGGGAGCGAGCGGGAGCGGGCGGGAGCGGGTGGGAGCGAGCAATATGAACTTTGCCATGGGCAGAAGCGGGAGGGACTGGGAGGGAGCGAGCGGGAGCAGGAGGGAGCGAGCGAGAGCGGGCGGGAGAGAGCGGGAGCGAGCAATATGACCTTTGCCGCCGGCAGAAGCGGAAGGGAGTTGGCGGGAGCAGGAGGGAGCGGGCGGGAGCGGGTGGGAGCGAGCAATATGAACTTTGCCGCGGGCAGAAGCGGGAGGGAGCGAGCGGGAGCGTGCGGGAGCGAGCAGTATGAACTTTGCCGCGGGCAGAAGTGGGCGGGAGCGGGCGGGAGCGAGCGGGAGTTAAACTGTCAACAAATGTAGACATTTTTAAATCCAGGTTAAAAACATTTCTTTTCTCATGTGTTTGTGCATGAAATCTGCACGATATCTTTAACTTATCCAGACTGTTGCTTGTTTTAATAATTTTAATTTAATTTTTATTATTTCATTTCTATCTTTACAGTTTTAAATAAATAAAAGGCGTAAAATTCATAAAATAAATGAAGCAATATGAACTTTGCCGCGGGCAGAAGTGGGAGGGAGCGGGCGGGAGCGAGCGGGAGCGGGCGGGAGCGGATGGGAGTGGGCGGGAGCGAGCGGGAGCGGGAGCGGGTGGGAGTGAGCAATATGAACTTTGCCGCAGGCAGAAGCAGGAGGGAGCGGGCGGGAGCGGGAGGGAGCGGGCGGGAGCGAGCGGGAGCGGGAACGGGAGGGAGCGAGCAGTATGAACTTTGCCGCGGGCGGAAGCGGGAGGGAACGGGCAGGAGCGGGAGGGAGCGGGCGGGAGCGAGCGGGAGCAGGAGGGATTGGGCGGGAGCGAGCAATATGAACTTTGCCGCGGGCAGAAGCGGGAGGGAGCGGGCGGGAGTGAGCGGGAGCGGGATGGAGCGGGCGGAAGCGAGCGGGAGCGGGCGGGGGCGGGAGGGAGCTAGTGGGAGCAGGAGGGAGTGGGCGGGATTGAGCAATATGAACTTTGCCGCGGGCAGAAGCGGGAGGGAGCGGGCGGGAGCGGGTGGGAGCGAGCAATATGAACTTTGCTGCGGGCAGAAGCGGGAGGGAGCGAGCGGGAGCGTGCGGGAGCGAGCAGTATGAACTTTGCCGCGGGCGGAAGTGGGAGGGAGCGGGCGGGAGCGGGCGGGAGCGAGCGGGAGCGGGAACGGGAGGGAGCGAGCAGTATGAACTTTGCCGCGGGCGGAAGCGGGAGGGAGCGGGCGGGAGCGGGAGGGAGCGGGCGGGAGCGAGCGGGAGCAGGAGGGATTGGGCGGGAGCGAGCAATATGAACTTTGCCGTAGGCAGAAGCGGGAGGGAGCGGGTGGGAGTGAGCGGGAGCGGGGTGGAGCGGGCGGAAGCGAGCGGGAGCGGGCGGGGGCGGGAGGGAGCGAGCGGGAGCGGGAGGGAGTGGGCGGGTTTGAGCAATATGAACTTTGCCGCGGGCAGAAGCGGGAGGGAGCGGGCGGGAGTGGGAGGGAGCGGGCGGGAGCGAGCGGGAGCAGGAGGGATTGGGCGTGAGCGAGCAATATGAACTTTGCCGCGGGCAGAAGCGGGCGGGAGTGAGCGGGAGTGGGAGGGAGCGGGCGGAAGCGAGCGGGAGCGGGAGGGAGCGGGCGGGAGCGGTAGGGAGCGGGCGGGAGCGGGATGGAGCGGGCGGGAGCGAGCGGGAGCTTGCGGGAGCGAGCGGGAGTGGGAGGGAGCGGGCGGGAGCGAGCGGGAGCAGGAGGGAGCGAGCGAGAGCGGGCGGGAGAGAGCGGGAGCGAGCAATATGACCTTTGCCGCGGGCAGAAGCGGGAGGGAGCGGGCGGGAGTGAGCGGGAGCGGGAGGGAGCGAGCAATATGAACTTTGCCGCGGGCAGAAGTGGGAGGGAGCGGGAGGGAGTGAGCGGGAGTGGGGTGGAGCGGGCGGAAGCGAGCGGGAGCGGGCGGGGGCGGGAGGGAGCTAGCGGGAGCGGGAGGGAGTGGGCGGGATTGAGCAATATGAACTTTGCCGCGGGCAGAAGCGGGAGGGAGCGGGCGGGAGCGAGCGGGAGTGGGAGGGAGCGGGCGGAAGCGAGCGGGAGTGGGAGGGAGCGTGCGGGAGCGGTAGGGAGCGGGCGGGAGCGGGAGGGAGTGGGCGGGAGCGAGCGGGAGTGGGAGGGAGCGGGCGGGAGCGGTAGGGAGCGGGAGGGAGCGGGAGGGAGCGGGCGGGAGCGGGCGGGAGTGGGAGGGAGCGGGCGGGATTGAGCAATATGAACTTTGCCACCGGCAGAAGTGGGAGGGAGAAGGCGGGAGCGAGCGGGAGCGGGAGGGAGTGGGCGGGAGCGAGCGGGAGTGGGAGGGAGCGTGCGGGAGCGGTAGGGAGCGGGCGGGAGCGGGAGGGAGTGGGCGGGAGCGAGCGGGAGTGGGAGGGAGCGGGCGGGAGCGGTAGGGAGCGGGAGGGAGCGGGAGGGAGCGGGCGGGAGCGAGCGGGAGTGGGAGGGAGCGGGCGGGATTGAGCAATATGAACTTTGCCACCGGCAGAAGTGGGAGGGAGAAGGCGGGAGCGAGCGGGAGCGGGAGGGAGCGGGCGGGAGCGAGCGGGAGCGGGTGGGAGCGAGCAATATGAACTTTGCCACGGGCAGAAGCGGGAGGGAGCGGGAGGGAGCGAGCGGGATTAGGAGGGAGCGAGCGAGAGCGGGCGGGAGTGGGAGGGAGCGTGCGGGAGCGGGAGGGAGCGGGCGGGAGCGAGCGGGAGCGGGTGGGAGCGAGCAATATGAACTTTGCCACGGGCAGAAGCGGGAGGGAGCGGGAGGGAGCGAGCGGGATTAGGAGGGAGCGAGCGAGAGCGGGCGGGAGAGAGCGGGAGCGAGCAATATGACCTTTGCCGCGGGCAGAAGCGGGAGGGAGTGGGCGGAAGTGGGAGGGAGCGGACGGGAGCGGGAGGGAGCGGGCGGGAGTGGGAGGGAGCGGGCGGGAGCGGGCGGGAGCGAGCAATATGAACTTTGCCGCGGGCAGAAGCGGGAAGGAGCGGGCGGGAGCGGGCGGGAGCGAGCGGGAGCGGGAACGGGAGGGAGCGAGCAGTATGAACTTTGCCGCGGGCGGAAGCGGGAGGGAGCGGGCGGGAGCGAGCGGGAGCAGGAGGGATTGGGCGGGAACGAGCAATATGAACTTTGCCGCGGGCAGAAGCGGGAGGGAGCGGGCGGGAGTGAGCGGGGTGGAGCGGGCGGAAGCGAGCGGGAGCGGGCGGTGGCGGGAGGGAGCGAGCGGGAGCGGGAGGGAGTGGGCGGGATTGAGCAATATGAAATTTTCCGCGGGCAGAAGTGGGAGGGAGCGGGCGGGCGTGAGCGGGAGTGGGAGGTAGCGGGCGGAAGCGAGTGGGAGCGGGAGGGAGCGGGCGGGAGCGGTAGGGAGCGGGCGAAAGCGGGAGGGAGTGGGCGGGAGCGAGCGGGAGTGGGAGGGAGCGGGTGGGAGCGGGAGGGAGCGGGAGGGAGCGAGCGGGCGGTAATTAAACTGTCAACAAATGTAGACATTTTTAAATCCAGGTTAAAAACATTTCTTTTCTCATGTGTTTGTGCATGAAATCTGCACGATATCTTTAACTTATCAAGACTGTTGCTTGTTTTAATAATTTTAATTTAATTTTTATTATTTCATTTCTATCTTTTACAGTTTTAAATAAATAAAAGGCGTAAAATTCATAAAATAAATGAAGCAATATGAACTTTGCCGCGGGCAGAAGCGGGAGGGACGGGGCGGGAGCGAGCGGGAGCGAGCGGGAGCGGGTGGGAGCGGGTGGGAGTGAGCAATATGAACTTTGCCGCAGGCAGAAGCGGGAGGGAGCGGGCGGGAGCGGGAGGGAGCGAGCAATATGAACTTTGCCGCGGGAAGAACTGGGAGGGAGCGGGCGGGAGCGAGCGGGAGCGGGAACGGGAGGGAGCGAGCAGTATGAACTTTGCCGCGGGCGGAAGCGGGTCGGATCGGGCGGGAGCGGGAGGGAGCGGGCGGGAGCAAGCGGGAGCAGCAGGGATTGGGCGGGAGCGAGCAATATGAACTTTGCCGCGGGCAGAAGCGGGAGGGAGCGGGCAGGAGTGAGCGGGAGTGGGAGGGAGCGGGCGGAAGCGAGCGGGAGCGGGAGGGAGTTGGCGGGAGCGGTAGGGAGTGGGCGGGAGCGGGCGGGAGCGGGAGGGAGTGGGCGGGAGCGAGCGGGAGCAGGCGGGAGCGAGTGGGAGTGGGAGGGAGCGGGCGGAAGCGAGCGGGAGCGGGAGGGAGCGAGCGGGAGTTAAACTGTCAACAAATGTAGACATTTTTAAATCCAGGTTAAAAACATTTCTTTTCTCATGTGTTTGTGCATGAAATCTGCACGATATCTTTAACTTATCCAGACTGTTGCTTGTTTTAATAATTTTAATTTAATTTTTATTATTTAATTTCTTTCTTTTACAGTTTTAAATAAATAAAAGGCGTAAAATTCATAAAATAAATGAAGCAATATGAACTTTGCCGCGGGCAGAAGCGGGAGGGAGCGGGCGGGAGCGAGCGGGAGCGGGTGGGAGTGAGCAATATGAACTTTGCCGCAGGCAGAAGCGGGAGGGAGCGGGCGGGAGCGGGAGGGAGCGAGCAATATTAACTTTGCCGCGGGCAGAAGTGGCAGGGAGCGGGCGGGAGCGGGAACGGGAGGGAGCGAGCAGTATGAACTTTGCCGCGGGCGGAAGCGGGAGGGAGCGGGCGGGAGCGGGAGGGAGCGGGTGGGAGCGAGCGGGAGCAGGAGGGATTGGGCGGGAGCGAGCAATATGAACTTTGCCAAGGGCAGAAGCGGGAGGGAGCGGGCGGGAGTGAGCAGGAGTGGGAGGGAGCGGGCGGGAGCTGGTGGGAGCGAGCAATATGAACTTTGCCACGGGCAGAAGCGGGAGGGAGCGGGAGGGAGCGAGCGGGAGCAGGAGGGAGCGAGCGAGAGCGGGCGGGAGAGAACGGGAGCGAGCAATATGACCTTTGCCGCGGGCAGAAGCGGGAGGGAGTGGGCGGGAGCGGGAGGGAGCGGGGGGGAGCGGGTGGGAGCGAGCAGTATGAACTTTGCCGCGGGCGGAAGTGGGAGGCAGCGGGCGTGAGCGGGAGGGAGCGGGCGGGAGCGAGCGGGAGCAGGAGGGATTGGGCGGGAGCGAGCAATATGAACTTTGCCGCGGGCAGAAGCGGGAGGGAGCGGGCGGGAGCGGGCGGGAGCGAGCGGGAGCGGGAACGGGAGGGAGCGAGCAGTATGAACTTTGCCGCGGGCGGAAGCGGGAGGGAGCGGGCGGGAGCGGGAGGGAGCGGGCGGGAGCGAGCGGGAGCAGGAGGGATTGGGCGGGAGCGAGCAATATGAACTTTGCCGCGGGCAGAAGCGGGAGGGAGCGGGCGGGAGCGGGATGGAGCGAGCGATATGAACTTTGCCGAGGGCAGAAGCGGGAGGGAGCGGGCGGGAGCGAGCGGGTGCGGGAGGGAGCGGGCGGGAGCTAGCGCGAGCGGGAGGGAGCGGGTGGGAGCGGGAGGGAGCGGATGGGAGCGAGCAATATGAACTTTGCCATGGGCAGAAGTGGGAGGGAGCGGGCGGGAGCGGACGGGAGCGGATGGGAGCGAGCAATATAAACTTTGCCATGGGCAGAAGTGGGAGGGAGCGGGAGGGAGCGGGCGGGAGCGAGCGGGAGCGAGCAATATGAACTTTGCCGCGGGCAGAAGCGGGAGGGAACGGGCGGGAGTGAGCGGGAGCGGGAGGGAGCGAGCAGTATGAACTTTGCCGCGGGCAGAAGCGGGAGGGAGCGGGCGGAAGCGAGCGGGAGCGGGCGGGAGCGGGTGGGAGCGAGCAATATGAACTTTTCCGCGGGCAGAAGCGGGAGTGAACGGGCGGAAGCGAGCGGGAGCGGGAGGGAGCGAGCAGTATTAACTTTTTCGCGGGCAGAAGCGGGAGGGAGCGGGCGGGAGAAGGAGGGGGCAGGCGGGAGCGAGCGGGAGGAGGAGGGAGTGGGCGGGAGCGGGTGGGAGCGAGCAATATGAAGTTTGCCGCGTGCAGAAGCGGGAGGGAGCGGGCGGGAGCGAGCGGGAGCAGGAGGGAGCGAGCGAAAGCGGGCGGGAGCGAGTAATATGACCTTTGCCGCGTGCAGAAGCGGGAGGGAGCGGGCGGGAGCGAGCGGGAGCAGGAGGGAGCGAGCGAAAGCGGGCGGGAGCGAGCAATATGACCTTTGCCGCTGGCAAAAGTGGGCGGGAGCGGGCGGGAGCGGGCGGGAGCGAGCGGGAGCGGGAGGGAGCGAGTGATATGAACTTTGCCGCGGGCAGAAGCGGGAGGGAGCGGGCGGGAGCGAGCGGGAGCGGGAGGGAGCGAGCAGTATGAACTTTGCCGCGGGCAGAAGCGGGAGGGAGCGGGCGGGAGCGAGCGGGAGCGGGAGGGAGCGGGCGGAAGCGAGCGGGAGCGGGTGGGAGTTGGCGGGAGCGAGCGGGAACGGGAGGGAGCGGGTGGGAGCGAGCGGGATCGGGAGGGAGCGGGTGGGAGCGAGCAATCTGAACTTTACCGCGGGCAGAAGCGGGAGGGAGCGGGCGGGAGCGAGCTGGAGCGGGAGGGAGCGTGCGATATGAACTTTGCCGCGGGCAGAAGCGGGAGGGAACGGGCGGGAGTGAGCGGGAGCGGGAGGGAGCGAGCGATATGAATTTTGCCGCGGGCAGTAGTGGGAGGGAGCGGGCAGGAGCGGGAGGGAGCGGGCGGGAGCGGTTGGGAGTGGGAGGGAGTGGGCGGGAGCGAGCAATATGAACTTTGCCGCGGGCGGAAAAGAGCGGGAGCGGGTGGGAGCGAACAATATTAACTTTGCCGCGGGCAGAAGCGGGAGGGAGCGAGCGGGAGCGTGCGGGAGCGAGCGGGGAGCGGGTGGGAGTGAGCAATATGAACTTTGCCGCAGGCAGAAGCGGGAGGGAGCGGGCGGGAGCGGGAGGGAGCGAGCAATATTAACTTTGCCGCGGGCAGAAGTGGGAGGGAGCGGGCGGGAGCGAGCGGGAGCGGGAACGGGAAGGAGCGAGCAGTATGAACTTTGCCGCGGGCGGGAGCGGGAGGGAGCGGGCGGGAGCGAGCGGGAGCAGGGGGGATTGGGCGGGAGCGAGCAATATGAACTTTGCCTCGGGCAGAAGCGGGAGGGAGCGGGCGGGAGTGAGCCGGAGCGGGGTGGAGCGGGCGGAAGCGAGCGGGAGCGGGCGGGGGCGGGAGGGAGCGAGCGGGAGCGGGAGGGAGTGGGCGGGATTGAGCAATATGAACTTTGCCGCGGGCAGAAGCGGGAGGGAGTGGGCGGGAGTGAGCAGGAGTGGGAGGGAGCTGGCGGGAGCGGGTTGGAGCGAGCAATATGAACTTTGCCACGGGCAGAAGCGGGAGGGAGCGGGAGGGAGCGAGCGGGAGCAGGAGGGAGCGGGTGGGAGCGAGCAATATGAACTTTGCCGCGGGCAGAAGCGGGAGGGAGCGAGCGGGAGCGTGCGGGAGCGAGCAGTATGAACTTTGCCGCGGGCGGAAGTGGGAGGGAGCGGGCGGGAGCGGGAGGGAGCGGGCGGGAGCGGGAGGGAGCGAGCAATATGAACTTTGCCGCGGGAAGAACTGGGAGGGAGCGGGCGGGAGCGGGAACGGGAGGGAGCGAGCAGTATGAACTTTGCCGCGGGCGGAAGCGGGTCGGATCGGGCGGGAGCGGGAGGGAGCGGGCGGGAGCAAGCGGGAGCAGGAGGGATTGGGCGGGAGCGAGCAATATGAACTTTGCCTCGGGCAGAAGCGGGAGGGAGCGGGCAGGAGTGAGCGGGAGTGGGAGGGAGCGGGCGGAAGCGAGCGGGAGCGGGAGGGAGTTGGCGGGAGCGGTAGGGAGTGGGCGGGAGCGGGCGGGAGCGGGAGGGAGTGGGCGGGAGCGAGCGGGAGCAGGCGGGAGCGAGTGGGAGTGGGAGGGAGCGGGCGGAAGCGAGCGGGAGCGGGAGGGAGCGGGCGGGAGCGGTAGGGAGCGGGCGGGAGTGGGAGGGAGTGGGCGGGAGCGAGCGGGAGCAGGCGGGAGCGAGCGGGAGTGGGAGGGAGCAGGCGGGAGTGGTAGGGAGCGGGCGGGAGCTGGCGGGAGCGGGCGGGAGTGGGAGGGAGCGGGCGGGAGCGAGCGGGAGCAGGCGGGAGCGAGCGGGAGTGGGAGGGAGCGGGCGGGAGCGGTAGGGAGCGGGAGGGAGCGGGAGGGAGCGGGCGGGAGCGAGCGGGAGCGGGAGGGAGCGGGCGGGATTGAGCAATATGAACTTTGCCGCCGGCAGAAGCGGGAGGGAGCAGGCGGGAGCGAGCGGGAGCGGGAGGGAGCGGGCGGGAGCGGGAGGGAGTGGGCGGGAGCGGGTGGGAGCGAGCAATATGAACTTTGCCGCGGGCAGAAGCGGGAGGGAGCGAGCGGGAGCGTGCGGGAGCGATTAGCATGAACTTTGCCAGGGGCAGAAGTGGGCGGGAGCGGGAGGGAGCGGGCGGGAGCGAGCGGGAGTTAAACTGTCAACAAATGTAGACATTTTTAAATCCAGGTTAAAAACATTTCTTTTCTCATGTGTTTGTGCATGAAATCTGCACGATATCTTTAACTTATCCAGACTGTTGCTTGTTTTAATAATTTTAATTTAATTTTTATTATTTAATTTCTTTCTTTTACAGTTTTAAATAAATAAAAGGCGTAAAATTCATAAAATAAATGAAGCAATATGAACTTTGCCGCGGGCAGAAGCGGGAGGGAGCGGGCGGGAGCGAGCGGGAGCGGGTGGGAGTGAGCAATATGAACTTTGCCGCAGGCAGAAGCGGGAGGGAGCGGGCGGGAGCGGGAGGGAGCGAGCAATATTAACTTTGCCGCGGGCAGAAGTGGCAGGGAGCGGGCGGGAGCGGGAACGGGAGGGAGCGAGCAGTATGAACTTTGCCGCGGGCGGAAGCGGGAGGGAGCGGGCGGGAGCGGGAGGGAGCGGGTGGGAGCGAGCGGGAGCAGGAGGGATTGGGCGGGAGCGAGCAATATGAACTTTGCCAAGGGCAGAAGCGGGAGGGAGCGGGCGGGAGTGAGCAGGAGTGGGAGGGAGCGGGCGGGAGCTGGTGGGAGCGAGCAATATGAACTTTGCCACGGGCAGAAGCGGGAGGGAGCGGGAGGGAGCGAGCGGGAGCAGGAGGGAGCGAGCGAGAGCGGGCGGGAGAGAACGGGAGCGAGCAATATGACCTTTGCCGCGGGCAGAAGCGGGAGGGAGTGGGCGGGAGCGGGAGGGAGCGGGGGGGGAGCGGGGTGGGAGCGAGCAGTATGAACTTTGCCGCGGGCGGAAGTGGGAGGCAGCGGGCGTGAGCGGGAGGGAGCGGGCGGGAGCGAGCGGGAGCAGGAGGGATTGGGCGGGAGCGAGCAATATGAACTTTGCCGCGGGCAGAAGCGGGAGGGAGCGGGCGGGAGCGGGCGGGGAGCGAGCGGGAGCGGGAACGGGAGGGAGCGAGCAGTATGAACTTTGCCGCGGGCGGAAGCGGGAGGGAGCGGGCGGGAGCGGGAGGGAGCGGGCGGGAGCGAGCGGGAGCAGGAGGGATTGGGCGGGAGCGAGCAATATGAACTTTGCCGCGGGCAGAAGCGGGAGGGAGCGGGCGGGAGCGGGATGGAGCGAGCGATATGAACTTTGCCGAGGGCAGAAGCGGGAGGGAGCGGGCGGGAGCGAGCGGGTGCGGGAGGGAGCGGGCGGGAGCTAGCGCGAGCGGGAGGGAGCGGGTGGGAGCGGGAGGGAGCGGATGGGAGCGAGCAATATGAACTTTGCCATGGGCAGAAGTGGGAGGGAGCGGGCGGGAGCGGACGGGAGCGGATGGGAGCGAGCAATATAAACTTTGCCATGGGCAGAAGTGGGAGGGAGCGGGAGGGAGCGGGCGGGAGCGAGCGGGAGCGAGCAATATGAACTTTGCCGCGGGCAGAAGCGGGAGGGAACGGGCGGGAGTGAGCGGGAGCGGGAGGGAGCGAGCAGTATGAACTTTGCCGCGGGCAGAAGCGGGAGGGAGCGGGCGGAAGCGAGCGGGAGCGGGCGGGAGCGGGTGGGAGCGAGCAATATGAACTTTTCCGCGGGCAGAAGCGGGAGGGAACGGGCGGAAGCGAGCGGGAGCGGGAGGGAGCGAGCAGTATTAACTTTTTCGCGGGCAGAAGCGGGAGGGAGCGGGCGGGAGAAGGAGGGGGCAGGCGGGGAGCGAGCGGGAGGAGGAGGGAGTGGGCGGGAGCGGGTGGGAGCGAGCAATATGAAGTTTGCCGCGTGCAGAAGCGGGAGGGAGCGGGCGGGAGCGAGCGGGAGCAGGAGGGAGCGAGCGAAAGCGGGCGGGAGCGAGTAATATGACCTTTGCCGCGTGCAGAAGCGGGAGGGAGCGGGCGGGAGCGAGCGGGAGCAGGAGGGAGCGAGCGAAAGCGGGCGGGAGCGAGCAATATGACCTTTGCCGCTGGCAAAAGTGGGCGGGAGCGGGCGGGAGCGGGCGGGAGCGAGCGGGAGCGGGAGGGAGCGAGTGATATGAACTTTGCCGCGGGCAGAAGCGGGAGGGAGCGGGCGGGAGCGAGCGGGAGCGGGAGGGAGCGAGCAGTATGAACTTTGCCGCGGGCAGAAGCGGGAGGGAGCGGGCGGGGAGCGAGCGGGAGCGGGAGGGAGCGGGCGGAAGCGAGCGGGAGCGGGTGGGAGTTGGCGGGAGCGAGCGGGAACGGGAGGGAGCGGGTGGGAGCGAGCGGGATCGGGAGGGAGCGGGTGGGAGCGAGCAATCTGAACTTTGCCGCGGGCAGAAGCGGGAGGGAGCGGGCGGGAGCGAGCTGGAGCGGGAGGGAGCGTGCGATATGAACTTTGCCGCGGGCAGAAGCGGGAGGGAGCGGGCGGGAGCGAGCTGGAGCGGGAGGGAGCGTGCGATATGAACTTTGCCGCGGGCAGAAGCGGGAGGGAGCGGGAGGGAGCGAGCGATATGAATTTTGCCGCGGGCAGTAGTGGGAGGGAGCGGGCAGGAGCGGGAGGGAGCGGGCGGGAGCGGTTGGGAGTGGGAGGGAGCGGGCGGGAGCGAGCAATATGAACTTTGCCGCGGGCGGAAAAGAGCGGGAGCGGGTGGGAGCGAACAATATTAACTTTGCCGCGGGCAGAAGCGGGAGGGAGCGAGCGGGAGCATGCGGGAGCGAGCGGGAGCGGGTGGGAGTGAGCAATATGAACTTTGCCGCAGGCAGAAGCGGGAGGGAGCGGGCGGGAGCGGGAGGGAGCGAGCAATATTAACTTTGCCGCGGGCAGAAGTGGGAGGGAGCGGGCGGGAGCGAGCGGGAGCGGGAACGGGAAGGAGCGAGCAGTATGAACTTTGCCGCGGGCGGGAGCGGGAGGGAGCGGGCGGGAGCGAGCGGGAGCAGGGGGGATTGGGCGGGAGCGAGCAATATGAACTTTGCCTCGGGCAGAAGCGGGAGGGAGCGGGCGGGAGTGAGCCGGAGCGGGGTGGAGCGGGCGGAAGCGAGCGGGAGCGGGCGGGGGCGGGAGGGAGCGAGCGGGAGCGGGAGGGAGTGGGCGGGATTGAGCAATATGAACTTTGCCGCGGGCAGAAGCGGGAGGGAGTGGGCGGGAGTGAGCAGGAGTGGGAGGGAGCTGGCGGGAGCGGGTTGGAGCGAGCAATATGAACTTTGCCACGGGCAGAAGCGGGAGGGAGCGGGAGGGAGCGAGCGGGAGCAGGAGGGAGCGAGCGAGAGCGGGAGCGAGCAATATGACCATTGCCGCGGGCAGAAGCGGGAGGGAGTGGGCGGGAGCGGGAGGGAGCGGGTGGGAGCGAGCAATATGAACTTTGCCGCGGGCAGAAGCGGGAGGGAGCGAGCGGGAGCGTGCGGGAGCGAGCAGTATGAACTTTGCCGCGGGCGGAAGTGGGAGGGAGCGGGCGGGGAGCGGGAGGGAGCGGGCGGGAGCGATTGGGAGCAGGAGGGATTGGGCGGGGAGCGAGCAATATGAACTTTGCCGCGGGCAGAAGCGGGAAGGAGCGGGCGGGAGTGAGCGGGAACGGGGTGGAGCCGGCGGGAGCGGGAGGGAGCGGGCGGGAGCGAGCAATATGAACTTTGCTGTGGGCAGAAGCGGGAGGGAGTGGGCGGGAGTGAGCGGGAGTGGGCTGGAGCGGGAGGGAGCGGGCGGGAGTGAGCGGGAGCGGGAGGGAGCAGGCGGGATTGAGCGGAAGCGGGAGGGAGCGGGCGGAAGCGAGCGGGAGCGGGTGGGAGTGAGCGATATGAACTTTGCCGCGGGCAGAAGCGGGAGGGAGCGGGCGGGAGCGAGCGGGAGCAGGAGGGAGCGGGCGGGAACGGGCGGGGAGCGAGCGGGAGCGGGAATGGGAGGGAGCGAGCAGTATGAACTTTGCCGCAGGCGGAAGCGGGAGGGAGCGGGCGGGTACGGGAGGGAGCGGGCGGGAGCGAGCGGGAGCAGGAGGGATTGGGCGGGAGCGAGCAATATGAACTTTGCCGCAGGCAGAAGCGGGAAGGAGCGGGCGGGAGTGAGCGGGAACGGGGTGGAGCGGGCGGAAGCGAGCGGGAGCGGGAGGGAGCGGGCGGGATTGAGCGGGAGCGGGAGGGAGCGGGCGGAATCGAGCGGGAGCGGGCTGGAGCGGGAGGGAGCGGGCGGGAGCGAGCGGGAGCGGGAGGGAGCGGGCGGGATTGAGCGGGAGCGGGAGGGAGCGGTAGGGAGCGGGAAGAGGAGGGAGCGAGCGAAAGCGGGCGGAAGCGGGAAGGAGCGGGCGGGACAGGGCGGGAGCCGGCGGGAGCGGGAGGGAGCGGGCGGGAGCGAGCAATATGAACTTTGCTGTGGGCAGAAGCAGGAGGGAGTGGGCTGGAGTGAGCGGGAGCGGGCTGGAGCGGGAGGGAGCGGGCGGGAGCGAGCGGGAGCGGGAGGGAGCGGGCGGGATTGAGCGGGAGCGGGAGGGAGCGGGCGGAAGCGAGCGGGAGCGGGTGGGAGTGAGCGATATGAACTTTGCCGCGGGCAGAAGCGGGAGGGAGCGGGAAGAGGAGGGAGCGAGCGAAAGCGGGCGGAAGCGGGAAGGAGCGGGCGGGACAGGGCGGGAGCCGGCGGGAGCGGGAGGGAGCGGGCGGGGAGCGAGCAATATGAACTTTGCTGTGGGCAGAAGCGGGAGGGAGTGGGCGGGAGTGAGCGGGAGTGGGCTGGAGCGGGACGGAGCGGGCGGGAGTGAGCGGGAGCGGGAGGGAGCAGGCGGGATTGAGCGGAAGCGGGAGGGAGCGGGCGGAAGCGAGCGGGAGCGGGTGGGAGTGAGCGATATGAACTTTGCCGCGGGCAGAAGCGGGAGGGAGCGGGCGGGAGCGAGCGGGAGCAGGAGGGAGCGGGCGGGAACGGGCGGGAGCGAGCGGGAGCGGGAATGGGAGGGAGCGAGCAGTATGAACTTTGCCGCAGGCGGAAGCGGGAGGGAGCGGGCGGGTACGGGAGGGAGCGGGCGGGAGCGAGCGGGAGCAGGAGGGATTGGGCGGGAGCGAGCAATATGAACTTTGCCGCAGGCAGAAGCGGGAGGGAGCGGGCGGGAGTGAGCGGAAGCGGGGTGGAGCGAGCGGAAGCGAGCGGGAGCGGGCGGGGGCGGGAGGGAGCGAGCGGGAGTGGGAGGGAGTGGGCGGGATTGAGCAATATGAACTTTGCCGCGGGCAGAAGCGGGAGGGAGCGGGCGGGAGTGAGCGGGAGTGGGAGGGAGCGGGCGGAAGCGAGCGGGAGCGGGAGGGAGCGGGCGGGAGCGGTAGGGAGCGGGCGGGAGCGGGAGGGAGTGGGCGGGAGCGAGCGGGAGCGGGAGGGAGCGGTAGGGAGCGGGCGGGAGCGAGCGGGAGCAGGAGGGAGCGGGCGGGAGCGAGTGGGCGGTAATTAAACTGTCAACAAATGTAGACATTTTTAAATCCAGGTTAAAAACATTTCTTTTCTCATGTGTTTGTGCATGAAATCTGCACGATATCTTTAACTTATCCAGACTGTTGCTTGTTTTAATAATTTTAATTTAATTTTTATTATTTAATTTCTTTCTTTTACAGTTTTAAATAAATAAAAGGCGTAAAATTCATAAAATAAATGAAGCAATATGAACTTTGCCGCGGGCAGAAGCGGGAGGGAGCGGGCGGGAGCGAGCGGGAGCGGATGGGAGTGAGCAATATGAACTTTGCCGCAGGCAGAAGCGGGAGGGAGCGGGCGGGAGCGGGAGGGAGCGAGCAATATTAACTTTGCCGCGGGCAGAAGTGGGAGGGAGCGGGCGGGAGCGGGAACGGGAGGGAGCGAGCAGTATGAACTTTGCCGCGGGCGGAAGCGGGAGGGAGCGGGCGGGAGCGGGAGGGAGCGGGTGGGAGCGAGCAATATGAACTTTGCCAAGGGCAGAAGCGGGAGGGAGCGGGCGGGAGTGAGCAGGAGTGGGAGGGAGCGGGCGGGAGCTGGTGGGAGCGAGCAATATGAACTTTGCCACGGGCAGAAGCGGGAGGGAGCGGGAAGGAGCGAGCGGGAGCAGGAGGGAGCGAGCGAGAGCGGGCGGGAGAGAACGGGAGCGAGCAATATGACCTTTGCCGCGGGCAGAAGCGGGAGGGAGTGGGCGGGAGCGGGAGGGAGCGGGGGGGAGCGGGTGGGAGCGAGCAATATGAACTTTGCCGCGGGCAGAAGCTGGAGGGAGCGAGCGGGAGCGTGCGGGAGCGAGCAGTATGAACTTTGCCGCGGGCGGAAGTGGGAGGCAGCGGGCGTGAGCGGGAGGGAGCGGGCGGGAGCGAGCGGGAGCAGGAGGGATTGGGCGGGAGCGAGCAATATGAACTTTGCCGCGGGCAGAAGCGGGAGGGAGCGGGCGGGAGCGAGCGGGAGCGGGAACGGGAGGGAGCGAGCAGTATGAACTTTGCCGCGGGCGGAAGCGGGAGGGAGCGGGCGGGAGCGGGAGGGAGCGGGCGGGAGCGAGCGAGAGCGGGCGGGAGCGAGCGGGAGCAGGAGGGTCCGAGCAGTATGAACTTTGCCGCGGGCAGAAGCGGATAGCGGGCGGGAGCGAGCGGGAGTTAAACTGTCAACAAATGTAGACATTTTTAAATCCAGGTTAAAAACATTTATTTTCTCATATGTTTGTGCATGATATCTGCACGATATCTTTAACTTATCCAGACTGTTGCTTGTTTTAATAATTTTAATTTAATTTTTATTATTTAATTTCTTTCCTTTACAGTTTTAAATAAATAAAAGGCGTAAAATTCATAAAATAAATGAATAACCCCTGATGGTTGTCTTCTAAATTGCATAAGACGGGTTAGGGGTTAGGGTTAGGACGTAGGACATGTTTTGTAATTATACCACAACCAGCAATTGTACATGAAATGTGCTACACAAATACATTTGACTTTAAGTTTAGCTCATGGAAAATGGGAGCAAAAAGAAAACTTATTATATTTTTGTTCATTGTATGTAAATGTGGTCCTGAGAATTGTTAAAAGTTGTAAATTTGCACCCGTGGGTCTTATAGGGTTAGGTCAGAGATTAGAGGTGTGAATGTGAGACAATGTGGCTCAACAAGTGTTAGGTTGGTGAAACCAACATTAACAGAGAGCAGAAGATGTTCAGGCAGGTAAACCATTCACAGGTGACAGCTTTAGGTTGGTGAAACCAACATTAACAGAGATCAGAAGATGTTCAGGCAGGTAAACCATTCACAGCGGGAGCGGGCGGGACCGGGCAGGAGCGGGAGGGAACGGGAGGGAGCGGGATGGAGCGGGCGGGAGCGGATGGGAGCGGGATGGAGCGGGCGGGAGCGGGAGGGAGTGAGCGGGACCGGGCAGGAGCGGGAGGGAGCGGGAGGGGATGGCATGGAGCGGGAGGGAGCTGGTGGTGTGAACTTTGCCGCGGGCAGAAGTGGGAGGGAGCGGGCGGAAGCGGGAGGGAGCGGGCGGGAGCGGGCGGGAGCCTGCGGGAGCCTGCGGGAGCGGGAGGGAGCGGGCGGGAGCGAGCAATATGAACTTTGCTGTGGGCAGAAGCGGGAGGGAGTGGGCGGGAGTGAGCGGGAGCGGGCTGGAGCGGGAGGGAGCGGGCGGGAGCGAGCGGGAGCGGGAGGGAGCGGGCGGGATTGAGCGGGAGCGGGAGGGAGCGGGCGGAAGCGAGCGGGAGCGGGTGGGAGTGAACGATATGAACTTTGCCGCGGGCAGAAGCGGGAGGGAGCGGGCGGGAGCGAGCGGGAGGGAGCGAGCGATATGAACTTTGCCGCGGGCAGAAGCGGGAGGGAGTGGGCGGGAGCGAGCGGGAGCAGGAGGGAGCGGGCGGGAGCGAGCGGGAGCAGGAGGGAGCGGGAGGGAGCGGGCGGGAGCGGGCGGGAGCGAGCGGGAGCAGGAGGGAGTGGGCGGTAGTTAAACTGTCAACAAATGTAGACATTTTTAAAGCAGTATGAACTTTGCCGCGGGCGGAAGCGGGAGGGAGCGGGCGGGAGCGGGAGGGAGCGGGTGGGAGCGAGCAATATGAACTTTGCCGCGGGCAGAAGCGGGCGGAAGCGAGCGGGAGCGGGAGGGAGCGGGCGGGAGCGGTAGGGAGCGGGCGGGAGCGGGAGGGAGCGGGCGGGAGTGAGCGGTAGCTGGCGGGAGCGAGCGGGAGCGGGAGGGAGCGGGCGGGAGCGGTAGGGAGCGGGAGGGAGCGGGAGGGAGCGGGAGGGAGCGAGCGGGAGCAGGAGGGATTGGGCGGGAGCGAGCAATATGAACTTTGCCGCGGGCAGAAGCGGGAGGGAGCGGGCGGGAGCGAGCGGGAGCGGGAACGGGAGGGAGCGAGCAGTATGAACTTTGCCGCGGGCGGAAGCGGGAGGGAGCGGGCGGGAGCGGGAGGGAGCGGGCGGGAGCGAGCGAGAGCGGGCGGGAGCGAGCGGGAGCAGGAGGGTCCGAGCAGTATGAACTTTGCCGCGGGCAGAAGCGGATAGCGGGCGGGAGCGAGCGGGAGTTAAACTGTCAACAAATGTAGACATTTTTAAATCCAGGTTAAAAACATTTATTTTCTCATATGTTTGTGCATGATATCTGCACGATATCTTTAACTTATCCAGACTGTTGCTTGTTTTAATAATTTTAATTTAATTTTTATTATTTAATTTCTTTCCTTTACAGTTTTAAATAAATAAAAGGCGTAAAATTCATAAAATAAATGAATAACCCCTGATGGTTGTCTTCTAAATTGCATAAGACGGGTTAGGGGTTAGGGTTAGGACGTAGGACATGTTTTGTAATTATACCACAACCAGCAATTGTACATGAAATGTGCTACACAAATACATTTGACTTTAAGTTTAGCTCATGGAAAATGGGAGCAAAAAGAAAACTTATTATATTTTTGTTCATTGTATGTAAATGTGGTCCTGAGAATTGTTAAAAGTTGTAAATTTGCACCCGTGGGTCTTATAGGGTTAGGTCAGAGATTAGAGGTGTGAATGTGAGACAATGTGGCTCAACAAGTGTTAGGTTGGTGAAACCAACATTAACAGAGAGCAGAAGATGTTCAGGCAGGTAAACCATTCACAGGTGACAGCTTTAGGTTGGTGAAACCAACATTAACAGAGATCAGAAGATGTTCAGGCAGGTAAACCATTCACAGCGGGAGCGGGCGGGACCGGGCAGGAGCGGGAGGGAACGGGAGGGAGCGGGATGGAGCGGGCGGGAGCGGATGGGAGCGGGATGGAGCGGGCGGGAGCGGGAGGGAGTGAGCGGGACCGGGCAGGAGCGGGAGGGAGCGGGAGGGGATGGCATGGAGCGGGAGGGAGCTGGTGGTGTGAACTTTGCCGCGGGCAGAAGTGGGAGGGAGCGGGCGGAAGCGGGAGGGAGCGGGCGGGAGCGGGCGGGAGCCTGCGGGAGCCTGCGGGAGCGGGAGGGAGCGGGCGGGAGCGAGCAATATGAACTTTGCTGTGGGCAGAAGCGGGAGGGAGTGGGCGGGAGTGAGCGGGAGCGGGCTGGAGCGGGAGGGAGCGGGCGGGAGCGAGCGGGAGCGGGAGGGAGCGGGCGGGATTGAGCGGGAGCGGGAGGGAGCGGGCGGAAGCGAGCGGGAGCGGGTGGGAGTGAACGATATGAACTTTGCCGCGGGCAGAAGCGGGAGGGAGCGGGCGGGAGCGAGCGGGAGGGAGCGAGCGATATGAACTTTGCCGCGGGCAGAAGCGGGAGGGAGTGGGCGGGAGCGAGCGGGAGCAGGAGGGAGCGGGCGGGAGCGAGCGGGAGCAGGAGGGAGCGGGAGGGAGCGGGCGGGAGCGGGCGGGAGCGAGCGGGAGCAGGAGGGAGTGGGCGGTAGTTAAACTGTCAACAAATGTAGACATTTTTAAAGCAGTATGAACTTTGCCGCGGGCGGAAGCGGGAGGGAGCGGGCGGGAGCGGGAGGGAGCGGGTGGGAGCGAGCAATATGAACTTTGCCGCGGGCAGAAGCGGGCGGAAGCGAGCGGGAGCGGGAGGGAGCGGGCGGGAGCGGTAGGGAGCGGGCGGGAGCGGGAGGGAGCGGGCGGGAGTGAGCGGTAGCTGGCGGGAGCGAGCGGGAGCGGGAGGGAGCGGGCGGGAGCGGTAGGGAGCGGGAGGGAGCGGGAGGGAGCGGGAGGGAGCGGGCGGGAGCGAGCGGGAGCGGGAGGGAGCGGGAGGGAGCGGGCGGGAGCGAGCGGGAGCGGGAGGGAGCGGGCGGGATTGAGCAATATGAACTTTGCCGCCGGCAGAAGCGGGAGGGAGCAGGCGGGAGCGAGCGGGAGCGGGAGGGAGCGGGCGGGAGCGAGCGGGAGCGGGCGGGAGCGGGTGGGAGCGAGCAATATGAACTTTGCCATGGGCAGAAGCGGGAGGGACTGGGAGGGAGCGAGCGGGAGCAGGAGGGAGCGAGCGAGAGTGGGCGGGAGAGAGCGGGAGCGAGCAATATGACCTTTGCCGCCGGCAGAAGCGGGAGGGAGTTGGCGGGAGCAGGAGGGAGCGGGCGGGAGCGGGTGGGAGCGAGCAATATGAACTTTGCCGCGGGCAGAAGCGGGAGGGAGCGAGCGGGAGCGTGCGGGAGCGAGCGGGAGTTAAACTGTCAACAAATGTAGACATTTTTAAATCCAGGTTAAAAACATTTCTTTTCTCATGTGTTTGTGCATGGAATCTGCACGATATCTTTAACTTATCCAGACTGTTGCTTGTTTTAATAATTTTAATTTAATTTTTATTATTTCATTTCTATCTTTACAGTTTTAAATAAATAAAAGGCGTAAAATTCATAAAATAAATGAAGCAATATGAACTTTGCCGCGGGCAGAAGCGGGAGGGAGTGGGCGGGAGCGAGCGGGAGCGGGCAGGAGCGAGCGGGAGCGGGAGCGGGTGGGAGTGAGCAATATGAACTTTGCCGCAGGCAGAAGCAGGAGGGAGCGGGCGGGAGCGGGAGGGAGCGGGCGGGAGCGAGCGGGAGCGGGAACGGGAGGGAGCGAGCAGTATGAACTTTGCCGCGGGCGGAAGCGGGAGGGAACGGGCAGGAGCGGGAGGGAGCGGGCGGGAGCGAGCGGGAGCAGGAGGGATTGGGCGGGAGCGAGCAATATGAACTTTGCCGCGGGCAGAAGCGGGAGGGAGCGGGCGGGAGTGAGCGGGAGCGGGATGGAGCGGGCGGAAGCGAGCGGGAGCGGGCGGGGGCGGGAGGGAGCTAGTGGGAGCAGGAGGGAGTGGGCGGGATTGAGCAATATGAACTTTGCCGCGGGCAGAAGCGGGAGGGAGCGGGCGGGAGCGGGTGGGAGCGAGCAATATGAACTTTGCTGCGGGCAGAAGCGGGAGGGAGCGAGCGGGAGCGTGCGGGAGCGAGCAGTATGAACTTTGCCGCGGGCGGAAGTGGGAGGGAGCGGGCGGGAGCGGGCGGGAGCGAGCGGGAGCGGGAACGGGAGGTAGCGAGCAGTATGAACTTTGCCGCGGGCGGAAGCGGGAGGGAGCGGGCGGGAGCGGGAGGGAGCGGGCGGGAGCGAGCGGGAGCAGGAGGGATTGGGCGGGAGCGAGCAATATGAACTTTGCCGTAGGCAGAAGCGGGAGGGAGCGGGTGGGAGTGAGCAGGAGCGGGGTGGAGCGGGCGGGGGCGGGAGGGAGCGAGCAATATGAACTTTGCCGTAGGCAGAAGCGGGAGGGAGCGGGTGGGAGTGAGCAGGAGCGGGGTGGAGCGGGCGGGGGCGGGAGGGAGCGAGCGGGAGCGGGAGGGAGTGGGCGGGTTTGAGCAATATGAACTTTGCCGCGGGCAGAAGCGGGAGGGAGCGGGCGGGAGTGGGAGGGAGCGGGCGGGAGCGAGCGGGAGCAGGAGGGATTGGGCGTGAGCGAGCAATATGAACTTTGCCGCGGGCAGAAGCGGGCGGGAGTGAGCGGGAGTGGGAGGGAGCGGGCGGAAGCGAGCGGGAGCGGGAGGGAGCGGGCGGGAGCGGTAGGGAGCGGGCGGGAGCGGGATGGAGCGGGCGGGAGCGAGCGGGAGCTTGCGGGAGCGAGCGGGAGTGGGAGGGAGCGGGCGGGAGCGGGCGGGAGCGAGCGGGAGTTGGCGGGAGCGAGCGGGAGCAGGAGGGAGCGAGCGAGAGCGGGCGGGAGAGAGCGGGAGCGAGCAATATGACCTTTGCCGCGGGCAGAAGCGGGAGGGAGCGGGCGGGAGTGAGCGGGAGCGGGAGGGAGCGAGCAATATGAACTTTGCCGCGGGCAGAAGTGGGAGGGAGCGGGAGGGAGTGAGCGGGAGCGGGGTGGAGCGGGCGGAAGCGAGCGGGAGCGGGCGGGGGCGGGAGGGAGCTAGCGGGAGCGGGAGGGAGTGGGCGGGAGTGAGCGGGAGCGGGAGGGAGCGAGCAATATGAACTTTGCCGCGGGCAGAAGTGGGAGGGAGCGGGAGGGAGTGAGCGGGAGCGGGGTGGAGCGGGCGGAAGCGAGCGGGAGCGGGCGGGGGCGGGAGGGAGCTAGCGGGAGCGGGAGGGAGTGGGCGGGATTGAGCAATATGAACTTTGCCGCGGGCAGAAGCGGGAGGGAGCGGGCGGGAGTGAGCGGGAGTGGGAGGGAGCGGGCGGAAGCGAGCGGGAGTGGGAGGGAGCGTGCGGGAGCGGTAGGGAGCGGGCGGGAGCGGGAGCGAGCGGGAGTGGGAGGGAGCGGGCGGGAGCGGTAGGGAGCGGGAGGGAGCGGGAGGGAGCGGGCGGGAGCGAGCGGGAGTGGGAGGGAGCGGGCGGGATTGAGCAATATGAACTTTGCCACCGGCAGAAGTGGGAGGGAGAAGGCGGGAGCGAGCGGGAGCGGGAGGGAGCGGGCGGGAGCGAGCGGGAGTGGGAGGGAGCGTGCGGGAGCGGTAGGGAGTGGGCGGGAGCGGGAGGGAGTGGGCGGGAGCGAGCGGGAGTGGGAGGGAGCGGGCGGGAGCGGTAGGGAGCGGGAGGGAGCGGGAGGGAGCGGGCGGGAGCGAGCGGGAGTGGGAGGGAGCGGGCGGGATTGAGCAATATGAACTTTGCCACCGGCAGAAGTGGGAGGGAGAAGGCGGGAGCGAGCGGGAGCGGGAGGGAGCGGGCGGGAGCGAGCGGGAGCGGGTGGGAGCGAGCAATATGAACTTTGCCACGGGCAGAAGTGGGAGGGAGCGGGAGGGAGCGAGCGGGATTAGGAGGGAGCGAGCGAGAGCGGGCGGGAGTGGGAGGGAGCGTGCGGGAGCGGGAGGGAGCGGGCGGGAGCGAGCGGGAGCGGGTGGGAGCGAGCAATATGAACTTTGCCACGGGCAGAAGCGGGAGGGAGCGGGAGGGAGCGAGCGGGATTAGGAGGGAGCGAGCGAGAGCGGGCGGGAGAGAGCGGGAGCGAGCAATATGACCTTTGCCGCGGGCAGAAGCGGGAGGGAGTGGGCGGAAGTGGGAGGGAGCGGACGGGAGCGGGAGGGAGCGGACGGGAGCGGGAGGGAGCGGGCGGGAGCGGGAGGGAGCGGGCGGGAGTGGGAGGGAGCGGGCGGGAGCGGGCGGGAGCGAGCAATATGAACTTTGCCGCGGGCAGAAGCGGGAAGGAGCGGGCGGGAGCGGGCGGGAGCGAGCGGGAGCGGGAACGGGAGGGAGCGAGCAGTATGAACTTTGCCGCGGGCGGAAGCGGGAGGGAGCGGGCGGGAGCGAGCGGGAGCAGGAGGGATTGGGCGGGAACGAGCAATATGAACTTTGCCGCGGGCAGAAGCGGGAGGGAGCGGGCGGGAGTGAGCGGGGTGGAGCGGGCGGAATTGAGCGGGAGCGGGCGGTGGCGGGAGGGAGCGAGCGGGAGCGGGAGGGAGTGGGCGGGATTGAGCAATATGAACTTTTCCGCGGGCAGAAGCGGGAGGGAGCGGGCGGGCGTGAGCGGGAGTGGGAGGTAGCGGGCGGAAGCGAGTGGGAGCGGGAGGGAGCGGGCGAAAGCGGGAGGGAGTGGGCGGGAGCGAGCGGGAGTGGGAGGGAGCGGGTGGGAGCGGGAGGGAGCGGGAGGGAGCGAGCGGGTGGTAATTAAACTGTCAACAAATGTAGACATTTTTAAATCCAGGTTAAAAACATTTCTTTTCTCATGTGTTTGTGCATGAAATCTGCACGATATCTTTAACTTATCAAGACTGTTGCTTGTTTTAATAATTTTAATTTAATTTTTATTATTTCATTTCTATCTTTTACAGTTTTAAATAAATAAAAGGCGTAAAATTCATAAAATAAATGAAGCAATATGAACTTTGCCGCGGGCAGAAGCGGGAGGGACGGGGCGGGAGCGAGCGGGAGCGAGCGGGAGCGGGTGGGAGCGGGTGGGAGTGAGCAATATGAACTTTGCCGCAGGCAGAAGCGGGAGGGAGCGGGCGGGAGCGGGAGGGAGCGAGCAATATGAACTTTGCCGCGGGAAGAACTGGGAGGGAGCGGGCGGGAGCGAGCGGGAGCGGGAACGGGAGGGAGCGAGCAGTATGAACTTTGCCGCGGGCGGAAGCGGGTCGGATCGGGCGGGAGCGGGAGGGAGCGGGCGGGAGCAAGCGGGAGCAGGAGGGATTGGGCGGGAGCGAGCAATATGAACTTTGCCTCGGGCAGAAGCGGGAGGGAGCGGGCGGGAGTGAGCGGGAGTGGGAGGGAGCGGGCGGAAGCGAGCGGGAGCGGGAGGGAGTTGGCGGGAGCGGTAGGGAGTGGGCGGGAGCGGGCGGGAGCGGGAGGGAGTGGGCGGGAGCAGGCGGGAGCGAGTGGGAGTGGGAGGGAGCGGGCGGAAGCGAGCGGGAGCGGGAGGGAGCGGGCGGGAGCGGTAGGGAGCGGGCGGGAGCGGGCGGGAGCGGGAGGGAGTGGGCGGGAGCGAGCGGGAGCAGGCGGGAGCGAGCGGGAGTGGGAGGGAGCGGGCGGGAGTGGTAGGGAGCGGGCGGGAGCTGGCGGGAGCGGGCGGGAGTGGGAGGGAGCGGGCGGGAGTGGGAGGGAGCGGGCGGGAGTGAGCGGGAGCAGGCGGGAGCGAGCGGGAGTGGGAGGGAGCGGGCGGGAGCGGTAGGGAGCGGGAGGGAGCGGGAGGGAGCGGGCGGGAGCGAGCGGGAGCGGGAGGGAGCGGGCGGGATTGAGCAATATGAACTTTGCCGCCGGCAGAAGCGGGAGGGAGCAGGCGGGAGCGAGCGGGAGCGGGAGGGAGCGGGCGGGAGCGGGAGGGAGTGGGCGGGAGCGGGTGGGAGTGGTAGGGAGCGGGCGGGAGCTGGCGGGAGCGGTCGGGAGTGGGAGGGAGCGGGCGGGAGTGGGAGGGAGCGGGCGGGAGCGAGCGGGAGCAGGCGGGAGCGAGCGGGAGTGGGAGGGAGCGGGCGGGAGCGGTAGGGAGCGGGAGGGAGCGGGAGGGAGCGGGCGGGAGCGAGCGGGAGCGGGAGGGAGCGGGCGGGATTGAGCAATATGAACTTTGCCGCCGGCAGAAGCGGGAGGGAGCAGGCGGGAGCGAGCGGGAGCGGGAGGGAGCGAGCGGGAGCGGGAGGGAGCGGGCGGGATTGAGCAATATGAACTTTGCCGCCGGCAGAAGCGGGAGGGAGCAGGCGGGAGCGAGCGGGAGCGGGAGGGAGCGGGCGGGAGCGGGAGGGAGTGGGCGGGAGCGGGTGGGAGCGAGCAATATGAACTTTGCCGCGGGCAGAAGCGGGAGGGAGCGAGCGGGAGCGTGCGGGAGCGATTAGCATGAACTTTGCCAGGGGCAGAAGTGGGCGGGAGCGGGAGGGAGCGGGCGGGAGCGAGCGGGAGTTAAACTGTCAACAAATGTAGACATTTTTAAATCCAGGTTAAAAACATTTCTTTTCTCATGTGTTTGTGCATGAAATCTGCACGATATCTTTAACTTATCCAGACTGTTGCTTGTTTTAATAATTTTAATTAAATTTTTATTATTTAATTTCTTTCTTTTACAGTTTTAAATAAATAAAAGGCGTAAAATTCATAAAATAAATGAAGCAATATGAACTTTGCCGCGGGCAGAAGCGGGAGGGAGCGGGCGGGAGCGAGCGGGAGCGGGTGGGAGTGAGCAATATGAACTTTGCCGCAGGCAGAAGCGGGAGGGAGCGGGCGGGAGCGGGAGGGAGCGAGCAATATTAACTTTGCCGCGGGCAGAAGTGGGAGGGAGCGGGCGGGAGCGGGAACGGGAGGGAGCGAGCAGTATGAACTTTGCCGCGGGCGGAAGCGGGAGGGAGCGGGCGCGAGCGGGAGGGAGCGGGTGGGAGCGAGCGGGAGCAGGAGGGATTGGGCGGGAGCGAGCAATATGAACTTTGCCAAGGGCAGAAGCGGGAGGGAGCGGGCGGGAGTGAGCAGGAGTGGGAGGGAGCGGGCGGGAGCTGGTGGGAGCGAGCAATATGAACTTTGCCACGGGCAGAAGCGGGAGGGAGCGGGAGGGAGCGAGCGGGAGCAGGAGGGAGCGAGCGAGAGCGGGCGGGAGAGAACGGGAGCGAGCAATATGACCTTTGCCGCGGGCAGAAGCGGGAGGGAGTGGGCGGGAGCGGGAGGGAGCGGGGGGGAGCGGGTGGGAGCGAGCAATATGAACTTTGCCGCGGGCAGAAGCTGGAGGGAGCGAGCGGGAGCGTGCGGGAGCGAGCAGTATGAACTTTGCCGCGGGCGGAAGTGGGAGGCAGCGGGCGTGAGCGGGAGGGAGCGGGCGGGAGCGAGCGGGAGCAGGAGGGATTGGGCGGGAGCGAGCAATATGAACTTTGCCGCAGGCAGAAGCGGGAGGGAGCGGGCGGGAGCGGGCGGGAGCGAGCGGGAGCGGGAACGGGAGGGAGCGAGCAGTATGAACTTTGCCGCGGGCGGAAGCGGGAGGGAGCGGGCGGGAGCGGGAGGGAGCGGGCGGGAGCGAGCGGGAGCAGGAGGGATTGGGCGGGAGCGAGCAATATGAACTTTGCCGCGGGCAGAAGCGGGAGGGAGCGGGTGGGAGTGAGCGGGAGCGGGGTGGAGCGGGCGGAAGCGAGCCGGAGCGGGCGGGGGCGGGAGGGAGCGAGCGGGAGCGGGAGCGGGAGGGAGTGGGCGGGTTTGAGCAATATGAACTTTGCCGCGGGCAGAAGCGGGAGGGAGCGGGCGGGAGCGGGAGGGAGTGGGCGGGAGCGAGCGGGAGCAGGAGGGATTGGGCGTGAGCGAGCAATATGAACTTTGCCGCGGGCAGAAGCGGGCGGAAGCGAGCGGGAGCGGGAGGGAGCGGGCGGGAGCGGTAGGGAGCGGGCGGGAGCGGGAGGGAGCGGGCGGGAGTGAGCGGTAGCTGGCGGGAGCGAGCGGGAGCGGGAGGGAGCGGGCGGGAGCGGTAGGGAGCGGGAGGGAGCGGGAGGGAGCGGGCGGGAGCGAACGGGAGCTGGAGGGAGCGGGCGGGATTGAGCAATATGAACTTTGCCGCCGGCAGAAGCGGGAGGGAGCAGGCGGGAGCGAGCGGGAGCGGGAGGGAGCGGGCGGGAGCGAGCGGGAGCGGGCGGGAGCGGGTGGGAGCGAGCAATATGAACTTTGCCACGGGCAGAAGCGGGAGGGACTGGGAGGGAGCGAGCGGGAGCAGGAGGGAGCGAGCGAGAGCGGGCGGGAGAGAGCGGGAGCGAGCAATATGACCTTTGCCGCCGGCAGAAGCGGGAGGGAGTTTACAGTTTTAAATAAATAAAAGGCGTAAAATTCATAAAATAAATTAATAACCCCTGATGGTTGTCTTCTAAATTGCATAAGACGGGTTAGGGGTTAGGGTTAGGACGTAGGACATGTTTTGTAATAATACCACAACCAGCAATTGTACATGAAATGTGCTACACAAATACATTTGACTTTAAGTTTAGCTCATGGAAAATGGGAGCAAAAAGAAAACTTATTCTATTTTTGTTCATTGTATGTAAATGTGGTCCTGAGAATTGTTAAAAGTTGTAAATTTGCATCCGTGGGTCTAATAGGGTTAGGTCAGAGAAAAGACGTGTGAATGTTAGACAATGTGGCTCAACAAGTGTTAGGTTGGTGAAACCAACATTAACAGAGAGCAGAAGATGTTCAGGCAGGTAAACCATTCACAGGTGACAGCTTTAGGTTGGTGAAACCAACATTAACAGAGATCAGAAGATGTTCAGGCAGGTAAACCATTCACAGCGGGAGCGGGCGGGACCGGGCAGGAGCGGGAGGGAACGGGAGGGAGCGGGATGGAGCGGGCGGGAGCGAGCGGGAGCGTGTGGGAGCGGGATGGAGCGGGATGGAGCGGGCGGGAGCGGGAGGGAGTGAGCGGGAGCGAGCAATATGAACTTTGCTGTGGGCAGAAGCGGGAGGGAGTGGGCGGGAGTGAGCGGGATGGAGCGGGCGGGAGCGAGCGGGAGCGGGTGGGAGCGGGATGGAGCGGGATGGAGCGGGCGGGAGCGGGAGGGAGTGAGCGGGAGCGAGCAATATGAACTTTGCTGTGGGCAGAAGCGGGAGGGAGTGGGCGGGAGTGAGCGGGAGCGGGCTGGAGCGGGAGGGAGCGGGCGGGAGCGGGAGGGAGCGGGCGGGATTGAGCGAGAGCGGGAGGGAGCGGGAGCGGGAGGGAGCGGGAGCGGGAGGGAGCGGGCGGGATTGAGCGGGAGCGGGAGGGAGCGGGCGGAATCGAGCGGGAGTGGGCTGGAGCGGGAGGGAGCGGGCGGGAGCGAGCGGGAGCGGGAGGGAGCGGGCGGGATTGAGCAATATGAACTTTGCCGCCGGCAGAATCGGGAGGGAGCAGGCGGGAGCGAGCGGGAGCGGGCGGGAGCGAGCGGGAGCGGGCGGGAGCGGGTGGGAGCGAGCAATATGAACTTTGCCACGGGCAGAAGCGGGAGGGAGCGGGAGGGAGCGAGCGGGAGCAGGAGGGAGCGAGCGAGAGCGGGTGGGAGAGAGCGGGAGCGAGCAATATGACCTTTGCCGCGGGCAGAAGCGGGAAGGAGTGGGCGGGAGCAGGAGGGAGCGGGCGGGAGCGGGTGGGAGCGAGCAATATGAACTTTGCCGCGGGTAGAAGCGGGAGGGAGCGAGCGGGAGCGTGCGGGAGCGAGCAGTATGAACTTTGCCGCGGGCAGAAGTGGGCGGGAGCGGGCGGGAGCGAGCGGGAGTTAAACTGTCAACAAATGTAGACATTTTTAAATCCAGGTTAAAAACATTTCTTTTCTCATGTGTTTGTGCATGAAATCTGCACGATATCTTTAACTTATCCAGACTGTTGCTTGTTTTAATAATTGTAATTTAATTTTTATTATTTCATTTCTATCTTTTACAGTTTAAAATAAATAAAAGGCGTAAAATTCATAAAATTAATGAAGCAATATGATTTTTGCCGCGGGCAGAAGCAGGAGGGAGCGGGCGGGAGCGAGCGGGAGCGGGCGGGAGCGGGTGGGAGTGAGCAATATGAACTTTGCCGCAGGCAGTAGCGGGAGGGAGCGGGCGGGAGCGTGAGGGAGCGAGCAATATGAGCTTTGCCGTGGGCAGAAGTGGGAGGGAGCGGACGGGAGCGAGCGGGATGGGAACGGAAGGGAGCGAGCAGTATGAACTTTGCCGCGGGCGGAAGCGGGAGTGAGCGGGCGGGGAGCGGGAGGGAGCGGGCGGGAGCGAGCGGGAGAAGGAGGGATTGGGCGGGAGCGAGCAATATGAACTTTGCCGCGGGCAGAAGCGGGAGGGAGCGGGCGGGAGTGAGCGGGAACGGGGTGGAGCGGGCGGAAGCGAGCGGGAGCGGGCGGGGGCGGGAGGGAATGAGCGGGAGCGGGAGGGAGTGGGCGGGATTGAGCAATATGAACTTTGCCGCGGGCAGAAGCGGGAGGGAGCAGGCGGGAGTGAGCGGGAGTGGGAGGGAGCGGGCGGAAGCGAGCGGGAGCGGGAGGGAGCGGGCGGGAGCGGGTGGGAGAGAGCGGGAGCGAGCAATATGACCTTTGCCGCGGGCAGAAGCGGGAAGGAGTGGGCGGGAGCAGGAGGGAGCGGGCGGGAGCGGGTGGGAGCGAGCAATATGAACTTTGCCGCGGGTAGAAGCGGGAGGGAGCGAGCGGGAGCGTGCGGGAGCGAGCAGTATGAACTTTGCCGCGGGCAGAAGTGGGCGGGAGCGGGCGGGAGCGAGCGGGAGTTAAACTGTCAACAAATGTAGACATTTTTAAATCCAGGTTAAAAACATTTCTTTTCTCATGTGTTTGTGCATGAAATCTGCACGATATCTTTAACTTATCCAGACTGTTGCTTGTTTTAATAATTGTAATTTAATTTTTATTATTTCATTTCTATCTTTTACAGTTTAAAATAAATAAAAGGCGTAAAATTCATAAAATTAATGAAGCAATATGATTTTTGCCGCGGGCAGAAGCAGGAGGGAGCGGGCGGGAGCGAGCGGGAGCGGGCGGGAGCGGGTGGGAGTGAGTTATATGAACTTTGCCGCAGGCAGTAGCGGGAGGGAGCGGGCGGGAGCGGGAGGGAGCGAGCAATATGAGCTTTGCCGTGGGCAGAAGTGGGAGGGAGCGGACGGGAGCGAGCGGGATGGGAACGGAAGGGAGCGAGCAGTATGAACTTTGCCGCGGGCGGAAGCGGGAGTGAGCGGGCGGGAGCGGGAGGGAGCGGGCGGGAGCGAGCGGGAGAAGGAGGGATTGGGCGGGAGCGAGCAATATGAACTTTGCCGCGGGCAGAAGCGGGAGGGAGCGGGCGGGAGTGAGCGGGAGCGGGGTGGAGCGGGCGGAAGCGAGCGGGAGCGGGCGGGGGCGGGAGGGAATGAGCGGGAGCGGGAGGGAGTGGGCGGGATTGAGCAATATGAACTTTGCCGCGGGCAGAAGCGGGAGGGAGCAGGCGGGAGTGAGCAGGAGTGGGAGGGAGCGGGCGGAAGCGAGCGGGAGCGGGAGGGAGCGGGCGGGAGCGGTAGGGAGCGGGCGGGAGCGGGAGGGAGTGGGCGGGAGCGAGCGGGAGCTGGCGGGAGCGAGCGGGAGTGGGAGGGAGCGGGTGGGAGCGGTAGGGAGCGGGAGAGAGCGGGAGGGAGCGGGCGGGAGCGAGCGGGAGCGGGAGGGAGCGGGCGGGATTGAGCGGGAGCGGGAGGGAGTGAGCGATATGAACTTTGCCGCCGGCAGAAGCGGGAGGGAGAAGGCGGGAGCGAGCGGGAGCGGGAGGGAGCGGGCGGGAGCGGGAGGGAGCGGGCGGGAGCGGGTGGGAGCGAGCAATATGAACATTGCCACGGGCAGGAGCGGGAGGGAGCGGGAGGGAGCGAGCGGGAGCAGGAGGGAGCAAGCGAGAGCGGGCGAAAGAGAGCGGGAGCGAGCAATATGACCTTTGCTGCGGGCAGAAGCGGGAGGGAGCGAGCGGGAGCGTGCGGGAGTGAGCAGTATGAACTTTGCCGCGGGCGGAAGTGGGAGGGAGCGGGCGGGAGCGGGAGGAAGCGGCGGGAGCGAGCGGGAGCAGGAGGGATTGGGCGGGAGCGAGCAATATGAACTTTGCTGCGGGCAGAAGCGGGAGGGAGCGGGCGGGAGCGGGCGGGAGCGAGCGGGAGCGGGAATGGGAGGGAGCGAGCAGTATGAACTTTGCCGCGGGCGGAAGCGGGAGGGAGCGGGCGGGTACGGGAGGGAGCGGGCGGGAGCGAGCGGGAGCAGGAGGGATTGGGCGGGAGCGAGCAATATGAACTTTGCCGCGGGCAGAAGCGGGAGGGAGCGGGCGGGAGTGAGCGGAAGCGAGCGGGAGCGGGCGGGGGCGGGAGGGAGCGAGCGGGAGCGGGAGGGAGCAGGAGGGATTGGGCGGGAAAGAGCAATATGAACTTTGCCGCGGGCAGAAGCGGGAGGGAGCGGGTGGGAGTGAGCAATATGAACTTTGCCGCAGGCAGAAGCGGGAGGGAGCGGGCGGGAGCGGGAGGGAGCGAGCAATATGAACTTTGCGGTGGGCAGAAGCGGGAGTGAGCGGGCGGGAGCGGGAGGGAGCGGGCGGGAGCGAGCGGGAGCAGGAGGGATTGGGCGGGAGCGAGCAATATGAACTTTGCCGCGGGCAGAAGCGGGAGCGAGCGGGCGGGAGTGAGCGGGAGCGGGGTGGAGCGGGGGGAAGCGAGCGAGAGCCGGCGGGGGCGGGAGGGAGCGAGCGGGAGCGGGAGGGAGTGGGCGGGATTGAGCAATATGAACTTTGCCGCGGGCAGAAGCGGGACGGAGCGGGCGGGAGTGAGCGGGAGTGGGAGGGATTGGGCGGAAGCGAGCGGGAGCGGGAGGGAGCGGGCGGGAGTGGTAGGGAGCGGGCGGGAGCGGGAGGGAGCGGGCGGGAGCGAGCGGGAGCTGGCGGGAGCGAGCGGGAGTGGGAGGGAGCGGGCGGGAGCGGTAGGGAGCGGGAGAGAGCGGGAGGGAGCGGGCGGGAGCGAGCGGGAGGGAGCGGGCGGGATTGAGCGGGAGCGGGAGGGAGTGAGCGATATGAACTTTGCCGCCGGCAGAAGCGGGAGGTAGAAGGCGGGAGCAAGCGGGAGCGGGAGGGAGCGGGCGGGAGCGATCGGGAGCGGGCGGGAGCGTGCGGGAGAGAGCAGTATGAACTTTGCCGTGGGCGGAAGTGGGAGGGAGCGGGCGGGAGCGGGAGGGAGCGGGCGGGAGCGAGCAATATGAACTTTGCCGCGGGCAGAAGCGGGAAGGAGTGGGCGGGAGCGGGCGGGAGCGAGCGGGAGCGGGAACGGGAGGGAGCGGGCGGGACCGGGCAGGAGCGGGAGGGAGCGGGCGGGGATGGCATGGAGCAGGAGGGAGCTGGTGGTGTGAACTTTGCCGCGGGCAGAAGTGGGAGGGAGCGGGCGGAAGCGGGAGGGAGCGGGCGGGAGCGGGCGGGAGCCTGCGGGAGCGGGAGGGAGCGGGCGGGAGCGAGCAATATGAACTTTGCTGTGGGCAGAAGCGGGAGGGAGTGGGCGGGAGTGAGCGGGAGCGGGCTGGAGCGGGAGGGAGTGGGCGGGAGCGAGCGGGAGCGGGAGGGAGCGGGCGGGATTGAGCGGGAGCGGGAGGGAGCGGGCGGAATCGAGCGGGAGTGGGCTGGAGCGGGAGGGAGTGGGCGGGAGCGAGCGGGAGCGGGAGGGAGCGGGCGGGATTGAGCGGGAGCGGGCGGAAGCGAGCAGGAGCGGGTGGGAGTGAGCAATATGAACTTTGCCGCGGGCAGAAGCGGGAGGGAGCGGGAAGAGGAGGGAGCGAGCGAAAGCGGGAAGGAGCGGGCGGGACAGGGCGGGAGCCGGTGGGAGCGGGAGGGAGCGGGCGGGAGCGAGCAATATGAACTTTTCTGTGGGCAGAAGCGGGAGGGAGTGGGCGGGAGTGAGCGGGAGCGGGCTGGAGCAGGAGGGAGCGGGCGGGAGCGAGCGGGAGCGGGAGGGAGCGGGCGGGATTGAGCGGGAGCGGGAGGGAGCGGGCGGAAGCGAGCGGGAGCGGGTGGGAGTGAGCGATATGAACTTTGCCGTGGGCAGAAGCGGGAGGGAGCGGGCGGGAACGAGCGGGAGGGAGCGAGCGGGAGCAGGAGGGAGCGGGCGGGAGCAGGAGGGAGCGGGCGGGAGCGAGCGGGAGCAGGAGGGAGTGGGAGGGAGCGGGCGGGAGCGAGCGGGAGCAGGAGGGAGTGGGCGGTAGTAAAACTGTCAACAAATGTAAACATTTTTAAATCCAGGTTAAAAACATTTCTTTTCTCATGTGTTTTTGCATGAAATCTGCACGATATCTTTAACTTATCAAGACTGTTGCTTGTTTTAATAATTTTAATTTAATTTTTATTATTTCATTTCTATCTTTTACAGTTTTAAATAAATAAAAGGCGTAAAATTCATAAAATAAATGAAGCAATATGAACTTTGCCGCGGGCAGAAGCGGGAGGGACCGGGCGGGAGCGAGCGGGAGCGGGCGGGAGCGGATGGGAGTGAGCAATATGAACTTTGCCGCAGGCAGAAGCGGGAGGGAGCGGGCGGGAAAGGGAGGGAGCGAGCAATATGAACTTTGCCGCGGGAAGAAGTGGGAGGGAGCGGGCGGGAGCGAGCGGGAGCGGGAACGGGAGGGAGCGAGCAGTATGAACTTTGCCGCGGGCGGAAGCGGGAGGGAGCGGGCGGGAGCGGGAGGGAGCGGGCGGGAGCAAGCGGGAGCAGGAGGGATTGGGCGGGAGCAAGCAATATGAACTTTGCCGCGGGCAGAAGCGGGAGGGAGCGGGCGGGAGTGAGCGGGAGTGGGAGGGAGCGGGCGGAAGCGAGCGGGAGCGGGAGGGAGCGGGCGGGAGCGGTAGGGAGCGGGCGGGAGCGGGCGGGAGCGGGAGGGAGTGGGCGGGAGCGAGCGGGAGCAGGAGGGATTGGGCGGGAGCGAGCAATATGAACTTTGCCGCGGGCAGAAGCGGGAGGGAGCGGGCGGGAGTGAGCGGGAGCGGGATGGAGCGGGCGGAAGCGAGCGGGAGCGGGCGGGAGCGGGAGGGAGCGAGCGGGAGCGGGAGGAAGCGGGCGGGATTGAGCAATATGAACTTTGCCGCGGGCAGAAGCGGGAGGGAGCGGGCGGGAGTGAGCGGGAGTGGGAGGGAGCGAACGGAAGCGAGCGGGAGTGGGTGGGAGTGAGCGATATGAACTTTGCCGCGGGCAGAAGCGGGAGGGATTGGGAGCAGGAGGGAGCGAGCGAGAGCGGGCGGGAGCGGGAGGGAGCGGGTGGGAGCGAGCGGGAGCGGGCGGGAGCGGGAGGGAGCGGGCGGGAGCGAGCGGGAGCTGGCGGGAGTGAGCGGGAGCGGGAGGGAGCGGGCGGGAGCGGTAGGGAGCGGGAGGGAGCGGGGGGGAGCGGGAGGGAGCGGGCGGGAGCGGGCGGGAGCGGGCGGGAGCGAGCGGGAGCGGGAGGGAGCGGGCGGGATTTAGCAATATGAACTTTGCCGCGGGCAGAAGCGGGAGGGAGCGGGCGGGAGTGAGCGGGAGTGGGAGGGAGCGAACGGAAGCGAGCGGGAGTAGGTGGGAGTGAGCGATATGAACTTTGCCGCGGGCAGAAGTGGGAGGGAGCGGGAGCAGGAGGGAGCGAGCGAGAGCGAGCGGGAGCGGGAGGAAGCGGGCGGGATTGAGCAATGTGAACTTTGCCGCGGGCAGAAGCGGGAGGGAGCGGGCGGGAGTGAGCGGGAGCGGGATGGAGCGGTCGGAAGTGAGCGGGAGCGGGCGGGAGCGGGAGCGGGAGGAAGCGGGCGGGATTGAGCAATGTGAACTTTGCCGCGGGCAGAAGCGGGAGGGAGCGGGCGGGAGTGAGCGGGAGTGGGAGGGAGCGAACGGAAGCGAGCGGGAGTGGGTGGGAGTGAGCGATATGAACTTTGCCGCGGGCAGAAGCGGGAGGGAGCGGGAGCAGGAGGGAGCGAGCGAGAGCGGGCGGGAGCTGGAGGGAGCGGGTGGGAGCGAGCGGGAGCGGGCGGGAGCGGGAGGGAGCGGGCGGGAGCGAGCGGGAGCTGGCGGGAGTGAGCGGGAGCGGGAGGGAGCGGGCGGGAGCGGTAGGGAGCGGGAGGGAGCGGGGGGGAGCGGGAGGGAGCGGGCGGGAGCGGGCGGGAGCGAGCGGGAGCGAGCGGGAGCGGGAGGGAGCGGGCGGGATTGAGCAATTTGAACTTTGCCGCCGGCAGAAGCGGGAGGGAGCAGGCGGGAGCGAGCGGGAGCGGGAGGGAGCGGGCGGGAGCAGGAGGGAGCGAGCGAAAGCGGGCGGGAGCGAGCAATATGACCTTTGCCGCTGGCAAAAGTGGGCGGGAGCGGGCGGGAGCGGGCGGGAGCGAGCGGGAGCGGGAGGGAGCGAGTGATATGAACTTTGCCGCGGGCAGAAGCGGGAGGGAGCGGGCGGGAGCGAGCGGGAGCGGGAGGGAGCGAGCAGTATGAACTTTGCCGCGGGCAGAAGCGGGAGGGAGCGGGCGGGAGCGAGCGGGAGCGGGAGGGAGCGGGCGGAAGCGAGCGGGAGCGGGTGGGAGTTGGCGGGAGCGAGCGGGAACGGGAGGGAGCGGGTGGGAGCGAGCGGGATCTGGAGGGAGCGGGTGGGAGCGAGCAATCTGAACTTTGCCGCGGGCAGAAGCGGGAGGGAGCGGGCGGGAGCGAGCTGGAGCGGGAGGGAGCGTGCGATATGAACTTTGCCGCGGGCAGAAGCGGGAGGGAACGGGCGGGAGTGAGCGGGAGCGGGAGGGAGCGAGCGATATGAATTTTGCCGCGGGCAGTAGTGGGAGGGAGCGGGCAGGAGCGGGAGGGAGCGGGCGGGAGCGGTTGGGAGTGGGAGGGAGCGGGTGGGAGCGAACAATATTAACTTTGCCGCGGGCAGAAGCGGGAGGGAGTGGGCGGGAGCGGGAGGGAGCGGGCGGGGCGCGGGAGGGAGCGGGCTGGAGCGAGCGGGATCGGGAGGGAGCGGGTGGGAGCGAGCAATATGAACTTTACCTCGGGCAGAAGCGGGAGGGAGTGGGCGGGAGCGAGCGGGAGTGGGAGGGAGCGGGTTGGAGCGAGTAATATGAACTTTGCCGCAGCCAGAAGCGGGAGGGAACCGGCGGGAGCGAGCGGGAGCGGGAGGGAGCGGGTGGGAGCGAGCAATATGAACTTTGCCGCGGCCAGAAGCGGGAGGGAACGGGCGGGAACGGGCGGGAGCGAGCAGAAGCGGGTGGGAGCGAGCAATATGAACTTTGCCGCGGCCAGAAGCTGGAGGGAGCGGGCAGGAGCGGGCGGGAGCGGGCGGTGTGAACTTTGCCGCGGGCAGAAGCGGGAGGGAGCGGGCGGGAGCGAATGGGAGCGGGTGGGAGCGAGCAATATGAACTTTGCCGCGGGCAGAAGCGGGAGGGAACGGGCGGGAGTGAGCGGGAGGGAGCGAGCGATATGAACTTTGCCGCGGGCAGAAGCGGGAGGGAACGGGCGGGAGTGAGCGGGAGCGGGTGGGAGTTGGCGGGAGCGAGCGGGAACGGGAGGGAGCGGGTGGGAGCGAGCGGGATCGGGAGGGAGCGGGTGGGAGCGAGCAATCTGAACTTTGCCGCGGGCAGAAGCGGGAGGGAGCGGGCGGGAGCGAGCTGGAGCGGGAGGGAGCGTGCGATATGAACTTTGCCGCGGGCAGAAGCGGGAGGGAACGGGCGGGAGTGAGCGGGAGCGGGAGGGAGCGAGCGATATGAATTTTGCCGCGGGCAGTAGTGGGAGGGAGCGGGCAGGAGCGGGAGGGAGCGGGCGGGAGCGGGTGGGAGTGGGAGGGAGCGGGCGGGAGCGAGCAATATGAACTTTGCCGCGGGCGGAAAAGAGCGGGAGCGGGTGGGAGCGAACAATATTAACTTTGCCGCGGGCAGAAGCGTGGGAGCGGGCGGGAGCGGGAGGGAGCGGGCTGGAGCGAGCGGGATCGGGAGGGAGCGGGTGGGAGCGAGCAATATGAACTTTACCTCGGGCAGAAGCGGGAGGGAGTGGGCGGGAGCGAGCGGGAGCGGGAGGGAGAGGGTTGGAGCGAGTAATATGAACTTTGCCGCAGCCAGAAGCGGGAGGGAACCGGCGGGAGCGAGCGGGAGCGGGAGGGAGCGGGTGGGAGCGAGCAATATGAACTTTGCCGCGGCCAGAAGCGGGAGGGAACGGGCGGGAACGGGCGGGAGCGAGCAGAAGCGGGTGGGAGCGAGCAATATGAACTTTGCCGCGGCCAGAAGCTGGAGGGAGCGGGCAGGAGCGGGCGGGAGCGGGCGGTGTGAACTTTGCCGCGGGTAGAAGCGGGAGGGAGCGGGCGGGAGCGAATGGGAGCGGGTGGGAGCGAGCAATATGAACTTTGCCGCGGGCAGAAGCGGGAGGGAACGGGCGGGAGTGAGCGGGAGGGAGCGAGCGATATGAACTTTGCCGCGGGCAGAAGCGGGAGGGAACGGGCGGGAGTGAGCGGGAGCGGGATGGAGCGAGCGAGAGCGGGCGGGAGCGAGCGGGAGCAGGAGGGTCCGAGCAGTATGAACTTTGCCGCGGGCAGAAGCGGATAGCGGGCGGGAGCGAGCGGGAGTTAAACTGTCAACAAATGTAGACATTTTTAAATCCAGGTTAAAAACATTTATTTTCTCATATGTTTGTGCATGATATCTGCACGATATCTTTAACTTATCCAGACTGTTGCTTGTTTTAATAATTTTAATTTAATTTTTATTATTTAATTTCTTTCCTTTACAGTTTTAAATAAATAAAAGGCGTAAAATTCATAAAATAAATGAATAACCCCTGATGGTTGTCTTCTAAATTGCATAAGACGGGTTAGGGGTTAGGGTTAGGACGTAGGACATGTTTTGTAATTATACCACAACCAGCAATTGTACATGAAATGTGCTACACAAATACATTTGACTTTAAGTTTAGCTCATGGAAAATGGGAGCAAAAAGAAAACTTATTATATTTTTGTTCATTGTATGTAAATGTGGTCCTGAGAATTGTTAAAAGTTGTAAATTTGCACCCGTGGGTCTTATAGGGTTAGGTCAGAGATTAGAGGTGTGAATGTGAGACAATGTGGCTCAACAAGTGTTAGGTTGGTGAAACCAACATTAACAGAGAGCAGAAGATGTTCAGGCAGGTAAACCATTCACAGGTGACAGCTTTAGGTTGGTGAAACCAACATTAACAGAGATCAGAAGATGTTCAGGCAGGTAAACCATTCACAGCGGGAGCGGGCGGGACCGGGCAGGAGCGGGAGGGAACGGGAGGGAGCGGGATGGAGCGGGCGGGAGCGAGCGGGAGCGGATGGGAGCGGGATGGAGCGGGCGGGAGCGGGAGGGAGTGAGCGGGACCGGGCAGGAGCGGGAGGGAGCGGGAGGGGATGGCATGGAGCGGGAGGGAGCTGGTGGTGTGAACTTTGCCGCGGGCAGAAGTGGGAGGGAGCGGGCGGAAGCGGGAGGGAGCGGGCGGGAGCGGGCGGGAGCCTGCGGGAGCCTGCGGGAGCGGGAGGGAGCGGGCGGGAGCGAGCAATATGAACTTTGCTGTGGGCAGAAGCGGGAGGGAGTGGGCGGGAGTGAGCGGGAGCGGGCTGGAGCGGGAGGGAGCGGGCGGGAGCGAGCGGGAGCGGGAGGGAGCGGGCGGGATTGAGCGGGAGCGGGAGGGAGCGGGCGGAAGCGAGCGGGAGCGGGTGGGAGTGAACGATATGAACTTTGCCGCGGGCAGAAGCGGGAGGGAGCGGGCGGGAGCGAGCGGGAGGGAGCGAGCGATATGAACTTTGCCGCGGGCAGAAGCGGGAGGGAGTGGGCGGGAGCGAGCGGGAGCAGGAGGGAGCGGGCGGGAGCGAGCGGGAGCAGGAGGGAGCGGGAGGGAGCGGGCGGGAGCGGGCGGGAGCGAGCGGGAGCAGGAGGGAGTGGGCGGTAGTTAAACTGTCAACAAATGTAGACATTTTTAAATCCAGGTTAAAAACATTTCTTTTCTCATGTGTTTGTGCATGAAATCTGCACGATATCTTTAACTTATCAAGACTGTTGCTTGTTTTAATAATTTTAATTTAATTTTTATTATTTCATTTCTATCTTTTACAGTTTTAAATAAATAAAAGGCGTAAAATTCATAAAATAAATGAAGCAATATGAACTTTGCCGCGGGCAGAAGCGGGAGGGACCGGGCGGGAGCGGGTGGGAGTGAGCAATATGAACTTTGCCGCAGGCAGAAGCGGGAGGGAGCGGGCGGGAGCGGGAGGGAGCGAGCAATATGAACTTTGCCGCCGGCAGAAGCGGGAGGGAGCAGGCGGGAGCGAGCGGGAGCGGGAGGGAGTGGGCGGGAGCGGGTGGGAGCGAGCAATATGAACTTTGCCGCGGGCAGAAGCGGGAGGGAGCGAGCGGGAGCGTGCGGGAGCGAGCAGCATGAACTTTGCCGCGGGCAGAAGTGGGCGGGAGCGGGAGGGAGCGGGCGGGAGCGAGCGGGAGTTAAACTGTCAACAAATGTAGACATTTTTAAATCCAGGTTAAAAACATTTCTTTTCTCATGTGTTTGTGCATGAAATCTGCACGATATCTTTAACTTATCCAGACTGTTGCTTGTTTTAATAATTTTAATTAAATTTTTATTATTTAATTTCTTTCTTTTACAGTTTTAAATAAATAAAAGGCGTAAGATTCATAAAATAAATGAAGCAATATGAACTTTGCCGCGGGCAGAAGCGCGAGGGAGCGGGCGGGAGCGAGCGGGAGCGGGCGGGAGCGGGTGGGAGTGAGCAATATGAACTTTGCCGCAGGCAGAAGCGGGAGGGAGCGGGCGGGAGCGGGAGGGAGCGAGCAATATTAACTTTGCCGCGGGCAGAAGTGGGAGGGAGCGGGCGGGAGCGAGCGGGAGCGGGAACGGGAAGGAGCGAGCAGTATGAACTTTGCCGCGGGCGGGAGCGGGAGGGAGCGGGCGGGAGCGAGCGGGAGCAGGGGGGATTGGGCGGGAGCGAGCAATATGAACTTTGCCGCGGGCAGAAGCGGGAGGGAGCGGGCGGGAGTGAGCCGGAGCGGGGTGGAGCGGGCGGAAGCGAGCGGGAGCGGGCGGGGGCGGGAGGGAGCGAGCGGGAGCGGGAGGGAGTGGGCGGGATTGAGCAATATGAACTTTGCCGCGGGCAGAAGCGGGAGGGAGTGGGCGGGAGTGAGCAGGAGTGGGAGGGAGCTGGCGGGAGCGGGTTGGAGCGAGCAATATGAACTTTGCCACGGGCAGAAGCGGGAGGGAGCGGGAGGGAGCGAGCGGGAGCAGGAGGGAGCGAGCGAGAGCGGGCGGGAGAGAGCGGGAGCGAGCAATATGACCATTGCCGCGGGCAGAAGCGGGAGGGAGTGGGCGGGAGCGGGAGGGAGCGGGTGGGAGCGAGCAATATGAACTTTGCCGCGGGCAGAAGCGGGAGGGAGCGAGCGGGAGCGTGCGGGAGCGAGCAGTATGAACTTTGCCGCGGGCGGAAGTGGGAGGGAGCGGGCGGGAGCGGGAGGGAGCGGGCGGGAGCGATTGGGAGCAGGAGGGATTGGGCGGGAGCGAGCAATATGAACTTTGCCGCGGGCAGAAGCGGGAAGGAGCGGGCGGGAGTGAGCGGGAACGGGGTGGAGCGGGCGGAAGCGAGCGGGAGCGGGAGGGAGCGGGCGGGATTGAGCGGGAGCGGGAGGGAGCGGGCGGAATCGAGCGGGAGCGGGCTGGAGCGGGAGGGAGCGGGCGGGAGCGAGCGGGAGCGGGAGGGAGCGGGCGGGATTGAGCGGGAGCGGGAGGGAGCGGTAGGGAGCGGGAAGAGGAGGGAGCGAGCGAAAGCGGGCGGAAGCGGGAAGGAGCGGGCGGGACAGGGCGGGAGCCGGCGGGAGCGGGAGGGAGCGGGCGGGAGCGAGCAATATGAACTTTGCTGTGGGCAGAAGCAGGAGGGAGTGGGCTGGAGTGAGCGGGAGCGGGCTGGAGCGGGAGGGAGCGGGCGGGAGCGAGCGGGAGCGGGAGGGAGCGGGCGGGATTGAGCGGGAGCGGGAGGGAGCGGGCGGAAGCGAGCGGGAGCGGGTGGGAGTGAGCGATATGAACTTTGCCGCGGGCAGAAGCGGGAGGGAGCGGGAAGAGGAGGGAGCGAGCGAAAGCGGGCGGAAGCGGGAAGGAGCGGGCGGGACAGGGCGGGAGCCGGCGGGAGCGGGAGGGAGCGGGCGGGAGCGAGCAATATGAACTTTGCTGTGGGCAGAAGCGGGAGGGAGTGGGCGGGAGTGAGCGGGAGTGGGCTGGAGCGGGAGGGAGCGGGCGGGAGTGAGCGGGAGCGGGAGGGAGCAGGCGGGATTGAGCGGAAGCGGGAGGGAGCGGGCGGAAGCGAGCGGGAGCGGGTGGGAGTGAGCGATATGAACTTTGCCGCGGGCAGAAGCGGGAGGGAGCGGGCGGGAGCGAGCGGGGAGCAGGAGGGAGCGGGCGGGAACGGGCGGGAGCGAGCGGGAGCGGGAATGGGAGGGAGCGAGCAGTATGAACTTTGCCGCAGGCGGAAGCGGGAGGGAGCGGGCGGGTACGGGAGGGAGCGGGCGGGAGCGAGCGGGAGCAGGAGGGATTGGGCGGGAGCGAGCAATATGAACTTTGCCGCAGGCAGAAGCGGGAGGGAGCGGGCGGGAGTGAGCGGAAGCGGGGTGGAGCGAGCGGAAGCGAGCGGGAGCGGGCGGGGGCGGGAGGGAGCGAGCGGGAGTGGGAGGGAGTGGGCGGGATTGAGCAATATGAACTTTGCCGCGGGCAGAAGCGGGAGGGAGCGGGCGGGAGTGAGCGGGAGTGGGAGGGAGCGGGCGGAAGCGAGCGGGAGCGGGAGGGAGCGGGCGGGAGCGGTAGGGAGCGGGCGGGAGCGGGAGGGAGTGGGCGGGAGCGAGCGGGAGCGGGAGGGAGCGGTAGGGAGCGGGCGGGAGCGAGCGGGAGCAGGAGGGAGCGGGCGGGAGCGAGTGGGCGGTAATTAAACTGTCAACAAATGTAGACATTTTTAAATCCAGGTTAAAAACATTTCTTTTCTCATGTGTTTGTGCATGAAATCTGCACGATATCTTTAACTTATCCAGACTGTTGCTTGTTTTAATAATTTTAATTTAATTTTTATTATTTAATTTCTTTCTTTTACAGTTTTAAATAAATAAAAGGCGTAAAATTCATAAAATAAATGAAGCAATATGAACTTTGCCGCGGGCAGAAGCGGGAGGGAGCGGGCGGGGAGCGAGCGGGAGCGGATGGGAGTGAGCAATATGAACTTTGCCGCAGGCAGAAGCGGGAGGGAGCGGGCGGGAGCGGGAGGGAGCGAGCAATATTAACTTTGCCGCGGGCAGAAGTGGGAGGGAGCGGGCGGGGAGCGAGCGGGAGCGGGAGGGAGCGAGCAATATGAACTTTGCCGCGGGCAGAAGTGGGAGGGAGCGGGAGGGAGTGAGCGGGAGCGGGGTGGAGCGGGCGGAAGCGAGCGGGAGCGGGCGGGGGCGGGAGGGAGCTAGCGGGAGCGGGAGGGAGTGGGCGGGAGTGAGCGGGAGCGGGAGGGAGCGAGCAATATGAACTTTGCCGCGGGCAGAAGTGGGAGGGAGCGGGAGGGAGTGAGCGGGAGCGGGGTGGAGCGGGCGGAAGCGAGCGGGAGCGGGCGGGGGCGGGAGGGAGCTAGCGGGAGCGGGAGGGAGTGGGCGGGATTGAGCAATATGAACTTTGCCGCGGGCAGAAGCGGGAGGGAGCGGGCGGGAGCGAGCGGGAGCGGGTGGGAGTGAGCAATATGAACTTTGCCGCAGGCAGAAGCGGGAGGGAGCGGGCGGGAGCGGGAGGGAGCGAGCAATATTAACTTTGCCGCGGGCAGAAGTGGGAGGGAGCGGGCGGGAGCGGGAACGGGAGGGAGCGAGCAGTATGAACTTTGCCGCGGGCGGAAGCGGGAGGGAGCGGGCGCGAGCGGGAGGGAGCGGGTGGGAGCGAGCGGGAGCAGGAGGGATTGGGCGGGAGCGAGCAATATGAACTTTGCCAAGGGCAGAAGCGGGAGGGAGCGGGCGGGAGTGAGCAGGAGTGGGAGGGAGCGGGCGGGAGCTGGTGGGAGCGAGCAATATGAACTTTGCCACGGGCAGAAGCGGGAGGGAGCGGGAGGGAGCGAGCGGGAGCAGGAGGGAGCGAGCGAGAGCGGGCGGGAGAGAACGGGAGCGAGCAATATGACCTTTGCCGCGGGCAGAAGCGGGAGGGAGTGGGCGGGAGCGGGAGGGAGCGGGGGGGAGCGGGTGGGAGCGAGCAATATGAACTTTGCCGCGGGCAGAAGCTGGAGGGAGCGAGCGGGAGCGTGCGGGAGCGAGCAGTATGAACTTTGCCGCGGGCGGAAGTGGGAGGCAGCGGGCGTGAGCGGGAGGGAGCGGGCGGGAGCGAGCGGGAGCAGGAGGGATTGGGCGGGAGCGAGCAATATGAACTTTGCCGCAGGCAGAAGCGGGAGGGAGCGGGCGGGAGCGGGCGGGGAGCGAGCGGGAGCGGGAACGGGAGGGAGCGAGCAGTATGAACTTTGCCGCGGGCGGAAGCGGGAGGGAGCGGGCGGGAGCGGGAGGGAGCGGGCGGGAGCGAGCGGGAGCAGGAGGGATTGGGCGGGAGCGAGCAATATGAACTTTGCCGCGGGCAGAAGCGGGAGGGAGCGGGTGGGAGTGAGCGGGAGCGGGGTGGAGCGGGCGGAAGCGAGCCGGAGCGGGCGGGGGCGGGAGGGAGCGAGCGGGAGCGGGAGCGGGAGGGAGTGGGCGGGTTTGAGCAATATGAACTTTGCCGCGGGCAGAAGCGGGAGGGAGCGGGCGGGAGCGGGAGGGAGTGGGCGGGAGCGAGCGGGAGCAGGAGGGATTGGGCGTGAGCGAGCAATATGAACTTTGCCGCGGGCAGAAGCGGGCGGAAGCGAGCGGGAGCGGGAGGGAGCGGGCGGGAGCGGTAGGGAGCGGGCGGGAGCGGGAGGGAGCGGGCGGGAGTGAGCGGTAGCTGGCGGGAGCGAGCGGGAGCGGGAGGGAGCGGGCGGGAGCGGTAGGGAGCGGGAGGGAGCGGGAGGGAGCGGGCGGGAGCGAACGGGAGCTGGAGGGAGCGGGCGGGATTGAGCAATATGAACTTTGCCGCCGGCAGAAGCGGGAGGGAGCAGGCGGGAGCGAGCGGGAGCGGGAGGGAGCGGGCGGGAGCGAGCGGGAGCGGGCGGGAGCGGGTGGGAGCGAGCAATATGAACTTTGCCACGGGCAGAAGCGGGAGGGACTGGGAGGGAGCGAGCGGGAGCAGGAGGGAGCGAGCGAGAGCGGGCGGGAGAGAGCGGGAGCGAGCAATATGACCTTTGCCGCCGGCAGAAGCGGGAGGGAGTTTACAGTTTTAAATAAATAAAAGGCGTAAAATTCATAAAATAAATTAATAACCCCTGATGGTTGTCTTCTAAATTGCATAAGACGGGTTAGGGGTTAGGGTTAGGACGTAGGACATGTTTTGTAATAATACCACAACCAGCAATTGTACATGAAATGTGCTACACAAATACATTTGACTTTAAGTTTAGCTCATGGAAAATGGGAGCAAAAAGAAAACTTATTCTATTTTTGTTCATTGTATGTAAATGTGGTCCTGAGAATTGTTAAAAGTTGTAAATTTGCATCCGTGGGTCTAATAGGGTTAGGTCAGAGAAAAGACGTGTGAATGTTAGATTAGGTCAGAGAAAAGACGTGTGAATGTTAGACAATGTGGCTCAACAAGTGTTAGGTTGGTGAAACCAACATTAACAGAGAGCAGAAGATGTTCAGGCAGGTAAACCATTCACAGGTGACAGCTTTAGGTTGGTGAAACCAACATTAACAGAGATCAGAAGATGTTCAGGCAGGTAAACCATTCACAGCGGGAGCGGGCGGGACCGGGCAGGAGCGGGAGGGAACGGGAGGGAGCGGGATGGAGCGGGCGGGAGCGAGCGGGAGCGTGTGGGAGCGGGATGGAGCGGGATGGAGCGGGCGGGAGCGGGAGGGAGTGAGCGGGAGCGAGCAATATGAACTTTGCTGTGGGCAGAAGCGGGAGGGAGTGGGCGGGAGTGAGCGGGATGGAGCGGGCGGGAGCGAGCGGGAGCGGGTGGGAGCGGGATGGAGCGGGATGGAGCGGGCGGGAGCGGGAGGGAGTGAGCGGGAGCGAGCAATATGAACTTTGCTGTGGGCAGAAGCGGGAGGGAGTGGGCGGGAGTGAGCGGGAGCGGGCTGGAGCGGGAGGGAGCGGGCGGGAGCGGGAGGGAGCGGGCGGGATTGAGCGAGAGCGGGAGGGAGCGGGAGCGGGAGGGAGCGGGAGCGGGAGGGAGCGGGCGGGATTGAGCGGGAGCGGGAGGGAGCGGGCGGAATCGAGCGGGAGTGGGCTGGAGCGGGAGGGAGCGGGCGGGAGCGAGCGGGAGCGGGAGGGAGCGGGCGGGATTGAGCAATATGAACTTTGCCGCCGGCAGAATCGGGAGGGAGCAGGCGGGAGCGAGCGGGAGCGGGCGGGAGCGAGCGGGAGCGGGCGGGAGCGGGTGGGAGCGAGCAATATGAACTTTGCCACGGGCAGAAGCGGGAGGGAGCGGGAGGGAGCGAGCGGGAGCAGGAGGGAGCGAGCGAGAGCGGGTGGGAGAGAGCGGGAGCGAGCAATATGACCTTTGCCGCGGGCAGAAGCGGGAAGGAGTGGGCGGGAGCAGGAGGGAGCGGGCGGGAGCGGGTGGGAGCGAGCAATATGAACTTTGCCGCGGGTAGAAGCGGGAGGGAGCGAGCGGGAGCGTGCGGGAGCGAGCAGTATGAACTTTGCCGCGGGCAGAAGTGGGCGGGAGCGGGCGGGAGCGAGCGGGAGTTAAACTGTCAACAAATGTAGACATTTTTAAATCCAGGTTAAAAACATTTCTTTTCTCATGTGTTTGTGCATGAAATCTGCACGATATCTTTAACTTATCCAGACTGTTGCTTGTTTTAATAATTGTAATTTAATTTTTATTATTTCATTTCTATCTTTTACAGTTTAAAATAAATAAAAGGCGTAAAATTCATAAAATTAATGAAGCAATATGATTTTTGCCGCGGGCAGAAGCAGGAGGGAGCGGGCGGGAGCGAGCGGGAGCGGGCGGGAGCGGGTGGGAGTGAGCAATATGAACTTTGCCGCAGGCAGTAGCGGGAGGGAGCGGGCGGGAGCGTGAGGGAGCGAGCAATATGAGCTTTGCCGTGGGCAGAAGTGGGAGGGAGCGGACGGGAGCGAGCGGGATGGGAACGGAAGGGAGCGAGCAGTATGAACTTTGCCGCGGGCGGAAGCGGGAGTGAGCGGGCGGGAGCGGGAGGGAGCGGGCGGGAGCGAGCGGGAGAAGGAGGGATTGGGCGGGAGCGAGCAATATGAACTTTGCCGCGGGCAGAAGCGGGAGGGAGCGGGCGGGAGTGAGCGGGAACGGGGTGGAGCGGGCGGAAGCGAGCGGGAGCGGGCGGGGGCGGGAGGGAATGAGCGGGAGCGGGAGGGAGTGGGCGGGATTGAGCAATATGAACTTTGCCGCGGGCAGAAGCGGGAGGGAGCAGGCGGGAGTGAGCGGGAGTGGGAGGGAGCGGGCGGAAGCGAGCGGGAGCGGGAGGGAGCGGGCGGGAGCGGGTGGGAGAGAGCGGGAGCGAGCAATATGACCTTTGCCGCGGGCAGAAGCGGGAAGGAGTGGGCGGGAGCAGGAGGGAGCGGGCGGGAGCGGGTGGGAGCGAGCAATATGAACTTTGCCGCGGGTAGAAGCGGGAGGGAGCGAGCGGGAGCGTGCGGGAGCGAGCAGTATGAACTTTGCCGCGGGCAGAAGTGGGCGGGAGCGGGCGGGAGCGAGCGGGAGTTAAACTGTCAACAAATGTAGACATTTTTAAATCCAGGTTAAAAACATTTCTTTTCTCATGTGTTTGTGCATGAAATCTGCACGATATCTTTAACTTATCCAGACTGTTGCTTGTTTTAATAATTGTAATTTAATTTTTATTATTTCATTTCTATCTTTTACAGTTTAAAATAAATAAAAGGCGTAAAATTCATAAAATTAATGAAGCAATATGATTTTTGCCGCGGGCAGAAGCAGGAGGGAGCGGGCGGGAGCGAGCGGGAGCGGGCGGGAGCGGGTGGGAGTGAGTTATATGAACTTTGCCGCAGGCAGTAGCGGGAGGGAGCGGGCGGGAGCGGGAGGGAGCGAGCAATATGAGCTTTGCCGTGGGCAGAAGTGGGAGGGAGCGGACGGGAGCGAGCGGGATGGGAACGGAAGGGAGCGAGCAGTATGAACTTTGCCGCGGGCGGAAGCGGGAGTGAGCGGGCGGGAGCGGGAGGGAGCGGGCGGGAGCGAGCGGGAGAAGGAGGGATTGGGCGGGAGCGAGCAATATGAACTTTGCCGCGGGCAGAAGCGGGAGGGAGCGGGCGGGAGTGAGCGGGAGCGGGGTGGAGCGGGCGGAAGCGAGCGGGAGCGGGCGGGGGCGGGAGGGAATGAGCGGGAGCGGGAGGGAGTGGGCGGGATTGAGCAATATGAACTTTGCCGCGGGCAGAAGCGGGAGGGAGCAGGCGGGAGTGAGCGGGAGTGGGAGGGAGCGGGCGGAAGCGAGCGGGAGCGGGAGGGAGCGGGCGGGAGCGGTAGGGAGCGGGCGGGAGCGGGAGGGAGCGGGCGGGAGCGAGCGGGAGCTGGCGGGAGCGAGCGGGAGTGGGAGGGAGCGGGTGGGAGCGGTAGGGAGCGGGAGAGAGCGGGAGGGAGCGGGCGGGAGCGAGCGGGAGCGGGAGGGAGCGGGCGGGATTGAGCGGGAGCGGGAGGGAGTGAGCGATATGAACTTTGCCGCCGGCAGAAGCGGGAGGGAGAAGGCGGGAGCGAGCGGGAGCGGGAGGGAGCGGGCTGGGAGCGGGAGGGAGCGGGCGGGAGCGGGTGGGAGCGAGCAATATGAACATTGCCACGGGCAGGAGCGGGAGGGAGCGGGAGGGAGCGAGCGGGAGCAGGAGGGAGCAAGCGAGAGCGGGCGAAAGAGAGCGGGAGCGAGCAATATGACCTTTGCTGCGGGCAGAAGCGGGAGGGAGCGAGCGGGAGCGTGCGGGAGTGAGCAGTATGAACTTTGCCGCGGGCGGAAGTGGGAGGGAGCGGGCGGGAGCGGGAGGAAGCGGCGGGAGCGAGCGGGAGCAGGAGGGATTGGGCGGGAGCGAGCAATATGAACTTTGCTGCGGGCAGAAGCGGGAGGGAGCGGGCGGGAGCGGGCGGGAGCGAGCGGGAGCGGGAATGGGAGGGAGCGAGCAGTATGAACTTTGCCGCGGGCGGAAGCGGGAGGGAGCGGGCGGGTACGGGAGGGAGCGGGCGGGAGCGAGCGGGAGCAGGAGGGATTGGGCGGGAGCGAGCAATATGAACTTTGCCGCGGGCAGAAGCGGGAGGGAGCGGGCGGGAGTGAGCGGAAGCGAGCGGGAGCGGGCGGGGGCGGGAGGGAGCGAGCGGGAGCGGGAGGGAGCAGGAGGGATTGGGCGGGAAAGAGCAATATGAACTTTGCCGCGGGCAGAAGCGGGAGGGAGCGGGTGGGAGTGAGCAATATGAACTTTGCCGCAGGCAGAAGCGGGAGGGAGCGGGCGGGAGCGGGAGGGAGCGAGCAATATGAACTTTGCGGTGGGCAGAAGCGGGAGTGAGCGGGCGGGAGCGGGAGGGAGCGGGCGGGAGCGAGCGGGAGCAGGAGGGATTGGGCGGGAGCGAGCAATATGAACTTTGCCGCGGGCAGAAGCGGGAGCGAGCGGGCGGGAGTGAGCGGGAGCGGGGTGGAGCGGGGGGAAGCGAGCGAGAGCCGGCGGGGGCGGGAGGGAGCGAGCGGGAGCGGGAGGGAGTGGGCGGGATTGAGCAATATGAACTTTGCCGCGGGCAGAAGCGGGACGGAGCGGGCGGGAGTGAGCGGGAGTGGGAGGGATTGGGCGGAAGCGAGCGGGAGCGGGAGGGAGCGGGCGGGAGTGGTAGGGAGCGGGCGGGAGCGGGAGGGAGCGGGCGGGAGCGAGCGGGAGCTGGCGGGAGCGAGCGGGAGTGGGAGGGAGCGGGCGGGAGCGGTAGGGAGCGGGAGAGAGCGGGAGGGAGCGGGCGGGAGCGAGCGGGAGGGAGCGGGCGGGATTGAGCGGGAGCGGGAGGGAGTGAGCGATATGAACTTTGCCGCCGGCAGAAGCGGGAGGTAGAAGGCGGGAGCAAGCGGGAGCGGGAGGGAGCGGGCGGGAGCGATCGGGAGCGGGCGGGAGCGTGCGGGAGAGAGCAGTATGAACTTTGCCGTGGGCGGAAGTGGGAGGGAGCGGGCGGGAGCGGGAGGGAGCGGGCGGGAGCGAGCAATATGAACTTTGCCGCGGGCAGAAGCGGGAAGGAGTGGGCGGGAGCGGGCGGGAGCGAGCGGGAGCGGGAACGGGAGGGAGCGGGCGGGACCGGGCAGGAGCGGGAGGGAGCGGGCGGGGATGGCATGGAGCAGGAGGGAGCTGGTGGTGTGAACTTTGCCGCGGGCAGAAGTGGGAGGGAGCGGGCGGAAGCGGGAGGGAGCGGGCGGGAGCGGGCGGGAGCCTGCGGGAGCGGGAGGGAGCGGGCGGGAGCGAGCAATATGAACTTTGCTGTGGGCAGAAGCGGGAGGGAGTGGGCGGGAGTGAGCGGGAGCGGGCTGGAGCGGGAGGGAGTGGGCGGGAGCGAGCGGGAGCGGGAGGGAGCGGGCGGGATTGAGCGGGAGCGGGAGGGAGCGGGCGGAATCGAGCGGGAGTGGGCTGGAGCGGGAGGGAGTGGGCGGGAGCGAGCGGGAGCGGGAGGGAGCGGGCGGGATTGAGCGGGAGCGGGCGGAAGCGAGCAGGAGCGGGTGGGAGTGAGCAATATGAACTTTGCCGCGGGCAGAAGCGGGAGGGAGCGGGAAGAGGAGGGAGCGAGCGAAAGCGGGAAGGAGCGGGCGGGACAGGGCGGGAGCCGGTGGGAGCGGGAGGGAGCGGGCGGGAGCGAGCAATATGAACTTTTCTGTGGGCAGAAGCGGGAGGGAGTGGGCGGGAGTGAGCGGGAGCGGGCTGGAGCAGGAGGGAGCGGGCGGGAGCGAGCGGGAGCGGGAGGGAGCGGGCGGGATTGAGCGGGAGCGGGAGGGAGCGGGCGGAAGCGAGCGGGAGCGGGTGGGAGTGAGCGATATGAACTTTGCCGTGGGCAGAAGCGGGAGGGAGCGGGCGGGAACGAGCGGGAGGGAGCGAGCGGGAGCAGGAGGGAGCGGGCGGGAGCAGGAGGGAGCGGGCGGGAGCGAGCGGGAGCAGGAGGGAGTGGGAGGGAGCGGGCGGGAGCGAGCGGGAGCAGGAGGGAGTGGGCGGTAGTAAAACTGTCAACAAATGTAAACATTTTTAAATCCAGGTTAAAAACATTTCTTTTCTCATGTGTTTTTGCATGAAATCTGCACGATATCTTTAACTTATCAAGACTGTTGCTTGTTTTAATAATTTTAATTTAATTTTTATTATTTCATTTCTATCTTTTACAGTTTTAAATAAATAAAAGGCGTAAAATTCATAAAATAAATGAAGCAATATGAACTTTGCCGCGGGCAGAAGCGGGAGGGACCGGGCGGGAGCGAGCGGGAGCGGGCGGGAGCGGATGGGAGTGAGCAATATGAACTTTGCCGCAGGCAGAAGCGGGAGGGAGCGGGCGGGAAAGGGAGGGAGCGAGCAATATGAACTTTGCCGCGGGAAGAAGTGGGAGGGAGCGGGCGGGAGCGAGCGGGAGCGGGAACGGGAGGGAGCGAGCAGTATGAACTTTGCCGCGGGCGGAAGCGGGAGGGAGCGGGCGGGAGCGGGAGGGAGCGGGCGGGAGCAAGCGGGAGCAGGAGGGATTGGGCGGGAGCAAGCAATATGAACTTTGCCGCGGGCAGAAGCGGGAGGGAGCGGGCGGGAGTGAGCGGGAGTGGGAGGGAGCGGGCGGAAGCGAGCGGGAGCGGGAGGGAGCGGGCGGGAGCGGTAGGGAGCGGGCGGGAGCGGGCGGGAGCGGGAGGGAGTGGGCGGGAGCGAGCGGGAGCAGGAGGGATTGGGCGGGAGCGAGCAATATGAACTTTGCCGCGGGCAGAAGCGGGAGGGAGCGGGCGGGAGTGAGCGGGAGCGGGATGGAGCGGGCGGAAGCGAGCGGGAGCGGGCGGGAGCGGGAGGGAGCGAGCGGGAGCGGGAGGAAGCGGGCGGGATTGAGCAATATGAACTTTGCCGCGGGCAGAAGCGGGAGGGAGCGGGCGGGAGTGAGCGGGAGTGGGAGGGAGCGAACGGAAGCGAGCGGGAGTGGGTGGGAGTGAGCGATATGAACTTTGCCGCGGGCAGAAGCGGGAGGGATTGGGAGCAGGAGGGAGCGAGCGAGAGCGGGCGGGAGCGGGAGGGAGCGGGTGGGAGCGAGCGGGAGCGGGCGGGAGCGGGAGGGAGCGGGCGGGAGCGAGCGGGAGCTGGCGGGAGTGAGCGGGAGCGGGAGGGAGCGGGCGGGAGCGGTAGGGAGCGGGAGGGAGCGGGGGGGAGCGGGAGGGAGCGGGCGGGAGCGGGCGGGAGCGGGCGGGAGCGAGCGGGAGCGGGAGGGAGCGGGCGGGATTTAGCAATATGAACTTTGCCGCGGGCAGAAGCGGGAGGGAGCGGGCGGGAGTGAGCGGGAGTGGGAGGGAGCGAACGGAAGCGAGCGGGAGTAGGTGGGAGTGAGCGATATGAACTTTGCCGCGGGCAGAAGTGGGAGGGAGCGGGAGCAGGAGGGAGCGAGCGAGAGCGAGCGGGAGCGGGAGGAAGCGGGCGGGATTGAGCAATGTGAACTTTGCCGCGGGCAGAAGCGGGAGGGAGCGGGCGGGAGTGAGCGGGAGCGGGATGGAGCGGTCGGAAGTGAGCGGGAGCGGGCGGGAGCGGGAGCGGGAGGAAGCGGGCGGGATTGAGCAATGTGAACTTTGCCGCGGGCAGAAGCGGGAGGGAGCGGGCGGGAGTGAGCGGGAGTGGGAGGGAGCGAACGGAAGCGAGCGGGAGTGGGTGGGAGTGAGCGATATGAACTTTGCCGCGGGCAGAAGCGGGAGGGAGCGGGAGCAGGAGGGAGCGAGCGAGAGCGGGCGGGAGCTGGAGGGAGCGGGTGGGAGCGAGCGGGAGCGGGCGGGAGCGGGAGGGAGCGGGCGGGAGCGAGCGGGAGCTGGCGGGAGTGAGCGGGAGCGGGAGGGAGCGGGCGGGAGCGGTAGGGAGCGGGAGGGAGCGGGGGGGAGCGGGAGGGAGCGGGCGGGAGCGGGCGGGAGCGAGCGGGAGCGAGCGGGAGCGGGAGGGAGCGGGCGGGATTGAGCAATTTGAACTTTGCCGCCGGCAGAAGCGGGAGGGAGCAGGCGGGAGCGAGCGGGAGCGGGAGGGAGCGGGCGGGAGCAGGAGGGAGCGAGCGAAAGCGGGCGGGAGCGAGCAATATGACCTTTGCCGCTGGCAAAAGTGGGCGGGAGCGGGCGGGAGCGGGCGGGAGCGAGCGGGAGCGGGAGGGAGCGAGTGATATGAACTTTGCCGCGGGCAGAAGCGGGAGGGAGCGGGCGGGAGCGAGCGGGAGCGGGAGGGAGCGAGCAGTATGAACTTTGCCGCGGGCAGAAGCGGGAGGGAGCGGGCGGGAGCGAGCGGGAGCGGGAGGGAGCGGGCGGAAGCGAGCGGGAGCGGGTGGGAGTTGGCGGGAGCGAGCGGGAACGGGAGGGAGCGGGTGGGAGCGAGCGGGATCGGGAGGGAGCGGGTGGGAGCGAGCAATCTGAACTTTGCCGCGGGCAGAAGCGGGAGGGAGCGGGCGGGAGCGAGCTGGAGCGGGAGGGAGCGTGCGATATGAACTTTGCCGCGGGCAGAAGCGGGAGGGAACGGGCGGGAGTGAGCGGGAGCGGGAGGGAGCGAGCGATATGAATTTTGCCGCGGGCAGTAGTGGGAGGGAGCGGGCAGGAGCGGGAGGGAGCGGGCGGGAGCGGTTGGGAGTGGGAGGGAGCGGGTGGGAGCGAACAATATTAACTTTGCCGCGGGCAGAAGCGGGAGGGAGTGGGCGGGAGCGGGAGGGAGCGGGCGGGCGCGGGAGGGAGCGGGCTGGAGCGAGCGGGATCGGGAGGGAGCGGGTGGGAGCGAGCAATATGAACTTTACCTCGGGCAGAAGCGGGAGGGAGTGGGCGGGAGCGAGCGGGAGTGGGAGGGAGCGGGTTGGAGCGAGTAATATGAACTTTGCCGCAGCCAGAAGCGGGAGGGAACCGGCGGGAGCGAGCGGGAGCGGGAGGGAGCGGGTGGGAGCGAGCAATATGAACTTTGCCGCGGCCAGAAGCGGGAGGGAACGGGCGGGAACGGGCGGGAGCGAGCAGAAGCGGGTGGGAGCGAGCAATATGAACTTTGCCGCGGCCAGAAGCTGGAGGGAGCGGGCAGGAGCGGGCGGGAGCGGGCGGTGTGAACTTTGCCGCGGGCAGAAGCGGGAGGGAGCGGGCGGGAGCGAATGGGAGCGGGTGGGAGCGAGCAATATGAACTTTGCCGCGGGCAGAAGCGGGAGGGAACGGGCGGGAGTGAGCGGGAGGGAGCGAGCGATATGAACTTTGCCGCGGGCAGAAGCGGGAGGGAACGGGCGGGAGTGAGCGGGAGCGGGTGGGAGTTGGCGGGAGCGAGCGGGAACGGGAGGGAGCGGGTGGGAGCGAGCGGGATCGGGAGGGAGCGGGTGGGAGCGAGCAATCTGAACTTTGCCGCGGGCAGAAGCGGGAGGGAGCGGGCGGGAGCGAGCTGGAGCGGGAGGGAGCGTGCGATATGAACTTTGCCGCGGGCAGAAGCGGGAGGGAACGGGCGGGAGTGAGCGGGAGCGGGAGGGAGCGAGCGATATGAATTTTGCCGCGGGCAGTAGTGGGAGGGAGCGGGCAGGAGCGGGAGGGAGCGGGCGGGAGCGGGTGGGAGTGGGAGGGAGCGGGCGGGAGCGAGCAATATGAACTTTGCCGCGGGCGGAAAAGAGCGGGAGCGGGTGGGAGCGAACAATATTAACTTTGCCGCGGGCAGAAGCGTGGGAGCGGGCGGGAGCGGGAGGGAGCGGGCTGGAGCGAGCGGGATCGGGAGGGAGCGGGTGGGAGCGAGCAATATGAACTTTACCTCGGGCAGAAGCGGGAGGGAGTGGGCGGGAGCGAGCGGGAGCGGGAGGGAGAGGGTTGGAGCGAGTAATATGAACTTTGCCGCAGCCAGAAGCGGGAGGGAACCGGCGGGAGCGAGCGGGAGCGGGAGGGAGCGGGTGGGAGCGAGCAATATGAACTTTGCCGCGGCCAGAAGCGGGAGGGAACGGGCGGGAACGGGCGGGAGCGAGCAGAAGCGGGTGGGAGCGAGCAATATGAACTTTGCCGCGGCCAGAAGCTGGAGGGAGCGGGCAGGAGCGGGCGGGAGCGGGCGGTGTGAACTTTGCCGCGGGTAGAAGCGGGAGGGAGCGGGCGGGAGCGAATGGGAGCGGGTGGGAGCGAGCAATATGAACTTTGCCGCGGGCAGAAGCGGGAGGGAACGGGCGGGAGTGAGCGGGAGGGAGCGAGCGATATGAACTTTGCCGCGGGCAGAAGCGGGAGGGAACGGGCGGGAGTGAGCGGGAGCGGGATGGAGCGAGCGAGAGCGGGCGGGAGCGAGCGGGAGCAGGAGGGTCCGAGCAGTATGAACTTTGCCGCGGGCAGAAGCGGATAGCGGGCGGGAGCGAGCGGGAGTTAAACTGTCAACAAATGTAGACATTTTTAAATCCAGGTTAAAAACATTTATTTTCTCATATGTTTGTGCATGATATCTGCACGATATCTTTAACTTATCCAGACTGTTGCTTGTTTTAATAATTTTAATTTAATTTTTATTATTTAATTTCTTTCCTTTACAGTTTTAAATAAATAAAAGGCGTAAAATTCATAAAATAAATGAATAACCCCTGATGGTTGTCTTCTAAATTGCATAAGACGGGTTAGGGGTTAGGGTTAGGACGTAGGACATGTTTTGTAATTATACCACAACCAGCAATTGTACATGAAATGTGCTACACAAATACATTTGACTTTAAGTTTAGCTCATGGAAAATGGGAGCAAAAAGAAAACTTATTATATTTTTGTTCATTGTATGTAAATGTGGTCCTGAGAATTGTTAAAAGTTGTAAATTTGCACCCGTGGGTCTTATAGGGTTAGGTCAGAGATTAGAGGTGTGAATGTGAGACAATGTGGCTCAACAAGTGTTAGGTTGGTGAAACCAACATTAACAGAGAGCAGAAGATGTTCAGGCAGGTAAACCATTCACAGGTGACAGCTTTAGGTTGGTGAAACCAACATTAACAGAGATCAGAAGATGTTCAGGCAGGTAAACCATTCACAGCGGGAGCGGGCGGGACCGGGCAGGAGCGGGAGGGAACGGGAGGGAGCGGGATGGAGCGGGCGGGAGCGAGCGGGAGCGGATGGGAGCGGGATGGAGCGGGCGGGAGCGGGAGGGAGTGAGCGGGACCGGGCAGGAGCGGGAGGGAGCGGGAGGGGATGGCATGGAGCGGGAGGGAGCTGGTGGTGTGAACTTTGCCGCGGGCAGAAGTGGGAGGGAGCGGGCGGAAGCGGGAGGGAGCGGGCGGGAGCGGGCGGGAGCCTGCGGGAGCCTGCGGGAGCGGGAGGGAGCGGGCGGGAGCGAGCAATATGAACTTTGCTGTGGGCAGAAGCGGGAGGGAGTGGGCGGGAGTGAGCGGGAGCGGGCTGGAGCGGGAGGGAGCGGGCGGGAGCGAGCGGGAGCGGGAGGGAGCGGGCGGGATTGAGCGGGAGCGGGAGGGAGCGGGCGGAAGCGAGCGGGAGCGGGTGGGAGTGAACGATATGAACTTTGCCGCGGGCAGAAGCGGGAGGGAGCGGGCGGGAGCGAGCGGGAGGGAGCGAGCGATATGAACTTTGCCGCGGGCAGAAGCGGGAGGGAGTGGGCGGGAGCGAGCGGGAGCAGGAGGGAGCGGGCGGGAGCGAGCGGGAGCAGGAGGGAGCGGGAGGGAGCGGGCGGGAGCGGGCGGGAGCGAGCGGGAGCAGGAGGGAGTGGGCGGTAGTTAAACTGTCAACAAATGTAGACATTTTTAAATCCAGGTTAAAAACATTTCTTTTCTCATGTGTTTGTGCATGAAATCTGCACGATATCTTTAACTTATCAAGACTGTTGCTTGTTTTAATAATTTTAATTTAATTTTTATTATTTCATTTCTATCTTTTACAGTTTTAAATAAATAAAAGGCGTAAAATTCATAAAATAAATGAAGCAATATGAACTTTGCCGCGGGCAGAAGCGGGAGGGACCGGGCGGGAGCGGGTGGGAGTGAGCAATATGAACTTTGCCGCAGGCAGAAGCGGGAGGGAGCGGGCGGGAGCGGGAGGGAGCGAGCAATATGAACTTTGCCGCCGGCAGAAGCGGGAGGGAGCAGGCGGGAGCGAGCGGGAGCGGGAGGGAGTGGGCGGGAGCGGGTGGGAGCGAGCAATATGAACTTTGCCGCGGGCAGAAGCGGGAGGGAGCGAGCGGGAGCGTGCGGGAGCGAGCAGCATGAACTTTGCCGCGGGCAGAAGTGGGCGGGAGCGGGAGGGAGCGGGCGGGAGCGAGCGGGAGTTAAACTGTCAACAAATGTAGACATTTTTAAATCCAGGTTAAAAACATTTCTTTTCTCATGTGTTTGTGCATGAAATCTGCACGATATCTTTAACTTATCCAGACTGTTGCTTGTTTTAATAATTTTAATTAAATTTTTATTATTTAATTTCTTTCTTTTACAGTTTTAAATAAATAAAAGGCGTAAGATTCATAAAATAAATGAAGCAATATGAACTTTGCCGCGGGCAGAAGCGCGAGGGAGCGGGCGGGAGCGAGCGGGAGCGGGCGGGAGCGGGTGGGAGTGAGCAATATGAACTTTGCCGCAGGCAGAAGCGGGAGGGAGCGGGCGGGAGCGGGAGGGAGCGAGCAATATTAACTTTGCCGCGGGCAGAAGTGGGAGGGAGCGGGCGGGAGCGAGCGGGAGCGGGAACGGGAAGGAGCGAGCAGTATGAACTTTGCCGCGGGCGGGAGCGGGAGGGAGCGGGCGGGAGCGAGCGGGAGCAGGGGGGATTGGGCGGGAGCGAGCAATATGAACTTTGCCGCGGGCAGAAGCGGGAGGGAGCGGGCGGGAGTGAGCCGGAGCGGGGTGGAGCGGGCGGAAGCGAGCGGGAGCGGGCGGGGGCGGGAGGGAGCGAGCGGGAGCGGGAGGGAGTGGGCGGGATTGAGCAATATGAACTTTGCCGCGGGCAGAAGCGGGAGGGAGTGGGCGGGAGTGAGCAGGAGTGGGAGGGAGCTGGCGGGAGCGGGTTGGAGCGAGCAATATGAACTTTGCCACGGGCAGAAGCGGGAGGGAGCGGGAGGGAGCGAGCGGGAGCAGGAGGGAGCGAGCGAGAGCGGGCGGGAGAGAGCGGGAGCGAGCAATATGACCATTGCCGCGGGCAGAAGCGGGAGGGAGTGGGCGGGAGCGGGAGGGAGCGGGTGGGAGCGAGCAATATGAACTTTGCCGCGGGCAGAAGCGGGAGGGAGCGAGCGGGAGCGTGCGGGAGCGAGCAGTATGAACTTTGCCGCGGGCGGAAGTGGGAGGGAGCGGGCGGGAGCGGGAGGGAGCGGGCGGGAGCGATTGGGAGCAGGAGGGATTGGGCGGGAGCGAGCAATATGAACTTTGCCGCGGGCAGAAGCGGGAAGGAGCGGGCGGGAGTGAGCGGGAACGGGGTGGAGCGGGCGGAAGCGAGCGAGAGCGGGAGGGAGCGGGCGGGATTGAGCGGGAGCGGGAGGGAGCGGGCGGAATCGAGCGGGAGCGGGCTGGAGCGGGAGGGAGCGGGCGGGAGCGAGCGGGAGCGGGAGGGAGCGGGCGGGATTGAGCGGGAGCGGGAGGGAGCGGTAGGGAGCGGGAAGAGGAGGGAGCGAGCGAAAGCGGGCGGAAGCGGGAAGGAGCGGGCGGGACAGGGCGGGAGCCGGCGGGAGCGGGAGGGAGCGGGCGGGAGCGAGCAATATGAACTTTGCTGTGGGCAGAAGCAGGAGGGAGTGGGCTGGAGTGAGCGGGAGCGGGCTGGAGCGGGAGGGAGCGGGCGGGAGCGAGCGGGAGCGGGAGGGAGCGGGCGGGATTGAGCGGGAGCGGGAGGGAGCGGGCGGAAGCGAGCGGGAGCGGGTGGGAGTGAGCGATATGAACTTTGCCGCGGGCAGAAGCGGGAGGGAGCGGGAAGAGGAGGGAGCGAGCGAAAGCGGGCGGAAGCGGGAAGGAGCGGGCGGGACAGGGCGGGAGCCGGCGGGAGCGGGAGGGAGCGGGCGGGAGCGAGCAATATGAACTTTGCTGTGGGCAGAAGCGGGAGGGAGTGGGCGGGAGTGAGCGGGAGTGGGCTGGAGCGGGAGGGAGCGGGCGGGAGTGAGCGGGAGCGGGAGGGAGCAGGCGGGATTGAGCGGAAGCGGGAGGGAGCGGGCGGAAGCGAGCGGGAGCGGGTGGGAGTGAGCGATATGAACTTTGCCGCGGGCAGAAGCGGGAGGGAGCGGGCGGGAGCGAGCGGGAGCAGGAGGGAGCGGGCGGGAACGGGCGGGAGCGAGCGGGAGCGGGAATGGGAGGGAGCGAGCAGTATGAACTTTGCCGCAGGCGGAAGCGGGAGGGAGCGGGCGGGTACGGGAGGGAGCGGGCGGGAGCGAGCGGGAGCAGGAGGGATTGGGCGGGAGCGAGCAATATGAACTTTGCCGCAGGCAGAAGCGGGAGGGAGCGGGCGGGAGTGAGCGGAAGCGGGGTGGAGCGAGCGGAAGCGAGCGGGAGCGGGCGGGGGGCGGGAGGGAGCGAGCGGGAGTGGGAGGGAGTGGGCGGGATTGAGCAATATGAACTTTGCCGCGGGCAGAAGCGGGAGGGAGCGGGCGGGAGTGAGCGGGAGTGGGAGGGAGCGGGCGGAAGCGAGCGGGAGCGGGAGGGAGCGGGCGGGAGCGGTAGGGAGCGGGCGGGAGCGGGAGGGAGTGGGCGGGGAGCGAGCGGGAGCGGGAGGGAGCGGTAGGGAGCGGGCGGGAGCGAGCGGGAGCAGGAGGGAGCGGGCGGGAGCGAGTGGGCGGTAATTAAACTGTCAACAAATGTAGACATTTTTAAATCCAGGTTAAAAACATTTCTTTTCTCATGTGTTTGTGCATGAAATCTGCACGATATCTTTAACTTATCCAGACTGTTGCTTGTTTTAATAATTTTAATTTAATTTTTATTATTTAATTTCTTTCTTTTACAGTTTTAAATAAATAAAAGGCGTAAAATTCATAAAATAAATGAAGCAATATGAACTTTGCCGCGGGCAGAAGCGGGAGGGAGCGGGCGGGAGCGAGCGGGAGCGGATGGGAGTGAGCAATATGAACTTTGCCGCAGGCAGAAGCGGGAGGGAGCGGGCGGGAGCGGGAGGGAGCGAGCAATATTAACTTTGCCGCGGGCAGAAGTGGGAGGGAGCGGGCGGGAGCGAGCGGGAGCGGGAGGGAGCGAGCAATATGAACTTTGCCGCGGGCAGAAGTGGGAGGGAGCGGGAGGGAGTGAGCGGGAGCGGGGTGGAGCGGGCGGAAGCGAGCGGGAGCGGGCGGGGGCGGGAGGGAGCTAGCGGGAGCGGGAGGGAGTGGGCGGGAGTGAGCGGGAGCGGGAGGGAGCGAGCAATATGAACTTTGCCGCGGGCAGAAGTGGGAGGGAGCGGGAGGGAGTGAGCGGGAGCGGGGTGGAGCGGGCGGAAGCGAGCGGGAGCGGGCGGGGGCGGGAGGGAGCTAGCGGGAGCGGGAGGGAGTGGGCGGGATTGAGCAATATGAACTTTGCCGCGGGCAGAAGCGGGAGGGAGCGGGCGGGAGTGAGCGGGAGTGGGAGGGAGCGGGCGGAAGCGAGCGGGAGTGGGAGGGAGCGTGCGGGAGCGGTAGGGAGCGGGCGGGAGCGGGAGCGAGCGGGAGTGGGAGGGAGCGGGCGGGAGCGGTAGGGAGCGGGAGGGAGCGGGAGGGAGCGGGCGGGAGCGAGCGGGAGTGGGAGGGAGCGGGCGGGATTGAGCAATATGAACTTTGCCACCGGCAGAAGTGGGAGGGAGAAGGCGGGGGAGCGAGCGGGAGTGGGAGGGAGCGGGCGGGAGCGAGCGGGAGTGGGAGGGAGCGTGCGGGAGCGGTAGGGAGCGGGCGGGAGCGGGAGGGAGTGGGCGGGAGCGAGCGGGAGTGGGAGGGAGCGGGCGGGAGCGGTAGGGAGCGGGAGGGAGCGGGAGGGAGCGGGCGGGAGCGAGCGGGAGTGGGAGGGAGCGGGCGGGATTGAGCAATATGAACTTTGCCACCGGCAGAAGTGGGAGGGAGAAGGCGGGAGCGAGCGGGAGCGGGAGGGAGCGGGCGGGAGCGAGCGGGAGCGGGTGGGAGCGAGCAATATGAACTTTGCCACGGGCAGAAGTGGGAGGGAGCGGGAGGGAGCGAGCGGGATTAGGAGGGAGCGAGCGAGAGCGGGCGGGAGTGGGAGGGAGCGTGCGGGAGCGGGAGGGAGCGGGCGGGAGCGAGCGGGAGCGGGTGGGAGCGAGCAATATGACCTTTGCCGCGGGCAGAAGCGGGAGGGAGTGGGCGGAAGTGGGAGGGAGTGGACGGGAGCGGGAGGGAGCGGACGGGAGCGGGAGGGAGCGGGCGGGAGCGGGAGGGAGCGGGCGGGAGTGGGAGGGAGCGGGCGGGAGCGGGCGGGAGCGAGCAATATGAACTTTGCCGCGGGCAGAAGCGGGAAGGAGCGGGCGGGAGCGGGCGGGAGCGAGCGGGAGCGGGAACGGGAGGGAGCGAGCAGTATGAACTTTGCCGCGGGCGGAAGCGGGAGGGAGCGGGCGGGAGCGAGCGGGAGCAGGAGGGATTGGGCGGGAACGAGCAATATGAACTTTGCCGCGGGCAGAAGCGGGAGGGAGCGGGCGGGAGTGAGCGGGGTGGAGCGGGCGGAATTGAGCGGGAGCGGGCGGTGGCGGGAGGGAGCGAGAGGGAGCGGGAGGGAGTGGGCGGGATTGAGCAATATGAACTTTTCCGCGGGCAGAAGCGGGAGGGAGCGGGCGGGCGTGAGCGGGAGTGGGAGGTAGCGGGCGGAAGCGAGTGGGAGCGGGAGGGAGCGGGCGAAAGCGGGAGGGAGTGGGCGGGAGCGAGCGGGAGTGGGAGGGAGCGGGTGGGAGCGGGAGGGAGCGGGAGGGAGCGAGCGGGTGGTAATTAAACTGTCAACAAATGTAGACATTTTTAAATCCAGGTTAAAAACATTTCTTTTCTCATGTGTTTGTGCATGAAATCTGCACGATATCTTTAACTTATCAAGACTGTTGCTTGTTTTAATAATTTTAATTTAATTTTTATTATTTCATTTCTATCTTTTACAGTTTTAAATAAATAAAAGGCGTAAAATTCATAAAATAAATGAAGCAATATGAACTTTGCCGCGGGCAGAAGCGGGAGGGACGGGGCGGGAGCGAGCGGGAGCGAGCGGGAGCGGGTGGGAGCGGGTGGGAGTGAGCAATATGAACTTTGCCGCAGGCAGAAGCGGGAGGGAGCGGGCGGGAGCGGGAGGGAGCGAGCAATATGAACTTTGCCGCGGGAAGAACTGGGAGGGAGCGGGGGGCGGGAGCGAGCGGGAGCGGGAACGGGAGGGAGCGAGCAGTATGAACTTTGCCGCGGGCGGAAGCGGGTCGGATCGGGCGGGAGCGGGAGGGAGCGGGCGGGAGCAAGCGGGAGCAGGAGGGATTGGGCGGGAGCGAGCAATATGAACTTTGCCTCGGGCAGAAGCGGGAGGGAGCGGGCGGGAGTGAGCGGGAGTGGGAGGGAGCGGGCGGAAGCGAGCGGGAGCGGGAGGGAGTTGGCGGGAGCGGTAGGGAGTGGGCGGGAGCGGGCGGGAGCGGGAGGGAGTGGGCGGGAGCAGGCGGGAGCGAGTGGGAGTGGGAGGGAGCGGGCGGAAGCGAGCGGGAGCGGGAGGGAGCGGGCGGGAGCGGTAGGGAGCGGGCGGGAGCGGGCGGGAGCGGGAGGGAGTGGGCGGGAGCGAGCGGGAGCAGGCGGGAGCGAGCGGGAGTGGGAGGGAGCGGGCGGGAGTGGTAGGGAGCGGGCGGGAGCTGGCGGGAGCGGGCGGGAGTGGGAGGGAGCGGGCGGGAGTGGGAGGGAGCGGGCGGGAGCGAGCGGGAGCAGGCGGGAGCGAGCGGGAGTGGGAGGGAACGGGCGGGAGCGGTAGGGAGCGGGAGGGAGCGGGAGGGAGCGGGCGGGGAGCGAGCGGGAGCGGGAGGGAGCGGGCGGGATTGAGCAATATGAACTTTGCCGCCGGCAGAAGCGGGAGGGAGCAGGCGGGAGCGAGCGGGAGCGGGAGGGAGCGGGCGGGAGCGGGAGGGAGTGGGCGGGAGCGGGTGGGAGCGAGCAATATGAACTTTGCCGCGGGCAGAAGCGGGAGGGAGCGAGCGGGAGCGTGCGGGAGCGATTAGCATGAACTTTGCCAGGGGCAGAAGTGGGCGGGAGCGGGAGGGAGCGGGCGGGAGCGAGCGGGAGTTAAACTGTCAACAAATGTAGACATTTTTAAATCCAGGTTAAAAACATTTCTTTTCTCATGTGTTTGTGCATGAAATCTGCACGATATCTTTAACTTATCCAGACTGTTGCTTGTTTTAATAATTTTAATTAAATTTTTATTATTTAATTTCTTTCTTTTACAGTTTTAAATAAATAAAAGGCGTAAAATTCATAAAATAAATGAAGCAATATGAACTTTGCCGCGGGCAGAAGCGGGAGGGAGCGGGCGGGGAGCGAGCGGGAGCGGGTGGGAGTGAGCAATATGAACTTTGCCGCAGGCAGAAGCGGTAGGGAGCGGGCGGGAGCGGGAGGGAGCGAGCAATATTAACTTTGCCGCGGGCAGAAGTGGGAGGGAGCGGGCGGGAGCGGGAACGGGAGGGAGCGAGCAGTATGAACTTTGCCGCGGGCGGAAGCGGGAGGGAGCGGGCGGGAGCGGGAGGGAGCGGGTGGGAGCGAGCGGGAGCAGGAGGGATTGGGCGGGAGCGAGCAATATGAACTTTGCCAAGGGCAGAAGCGGGAGGGAGCGGGCGGGAGTGAGCAGGAGTGGGAGGGAGCGGGCGGGAGCTGGTGGGAGCGAGCAATATGAACTTTGCCACGGGCAGAAGCGGGAGGGAGCGGGAGGGAGCGAGCGGGAGCAGGAGGGAGCGAGCGAGAGCGGGCGGGAGAGAACGGGAGCGAGCAATATGACCTTTGCCGCGGGCAGAAGCGGGAGGGAGTGGGCGGGAGCGGGAGGGAGCGGGGGGGAGCGGGTGGGAGCGAGCAATATGAACTTTGCCGCGGGCAGAAGCTGGAGGGAGCGAGCGGGAGCGTGCGGGAGCGAGCAGTATGAACTTTGCCGCGGGCGGAAGTGGGAGGCAGCGGGCGTGAGCGGGAGGGAGCGGGCGGGAGCGAGCGGGAGCAGGAGGGATTGGGCGGGAGCGAGCAATATGAACTTTGCCGCGGGCAGAAGCGGGAGGGAGCGGGCGGGAGCGGGCGGGAGCGAGCGGGAGCGGGAACGGGAGGGAGCGAGCAGTATGAACTTTGCCGCGGGCGGAAGCGGGAGGGAGCGGGCGGGAGCGGGAGGGAGCGGGCGGGAGCGAGCGGGAGCAGGAGGGATTGGGCGGGAGCGAGCAATATGAACTTTGCCGCGGGCAGAAGCGGGAGGGAGCGGGTGGGAGTGAGCGGGAGCGGGGTGGAGCGGGCGGAAGCGAGCCGGAGCGGGCGGGGGCGGGAGGGAGCGAGCGGGAGCGGGAGCGGGAGGGAGTGGGCGGGTTTGAGCAATATGAACTTTGCCGCGGGCAGAAGCGGGAGGGAGCGGGCGGGAGCGGGAGGGAGTGGGCGGGAGCGAGCGGGAGCAGGAGGGATTGGGCGTGAGCGAGCAATATGAACTTTGCCGCGGGCAGAAGCGGGCGGAAGCGAGCGGGAGCGGGAGGGAGCGGGCGGGAGCGGTAGGGAGCGGGCGGGAGCGGGAGGGAGCGGGCGGGAGTGAGCGGTAGCTGGCGGGAGCGAGCGGGAGCGGGAGGGAGCGGGCGGGGAGCGGTAGGGAGCGGGAGGGAGCGGGAGGGAGCGGGCGGGAGCGAACGGGAGCTGGAGGGAGCGGGCGGGATTGAGCAATATGAACTTTGCCGCCGGCAGAAGCGGGAGGGAGCAGGCGGGAGCGAGCGGGAGCGGGAGGGAGCGGGCGGGATTGAGCAATATGAACTTTTCCGCGGGCAGAAGCGGGAGGGAGCGGGCGGGCGTGAGCGGGAGTGGGAGGTAGCGGGCGGAAGCGAGTGGGAGCGGGAGGGAGCGGGCGAAAGCGGGAGGGAGTGGGCGGGAGCGAGCGGGAGTGGGAGGGAGCGGGTGGGAGCGGGAGGGAGCGGGAGGGAGCGAGCGGGTGGTAATTAAACTGTCAACAAATGTAGACATTTTTAAATCCAGGTTAAAAACATTTCTTTTCTCATGTGTTTGTGCATGAAATCTGCACGATATCTTTAACTTATCAAGACTGTTGCTTGTTTTAATAATTTTAATTTAATTTTTATTATTTCATTTCTATCTTTTACAGTTTTAAATAAATAAAAGGCGTAAAATTCATAAAATAAATGAAGCAATATGAACTTTGCCGCGGGCAGAAGCGGGAGGGACGGGGCGGGAGCGAGCGGGAGCGAGCGGGGAGCGGGTGGGAGCGGGTGGGAGTGAGCAATATGAACTTTGCCGCAGGCAGAAGCGGGAGGGAGCGGGCGGGGAGCGGGAGGGAGCGAGCAATATGAACTTTGCCGCGGGAAGAACTGGGAGGGAGCGGGCGGGAGCGAGCGGGAGCGGGAACGGGGAGGGAGCGAGCAGTATGAACTTTGCCGCGGGCGGAAGCGGGTCGGATCGGGCGGGAGCGGGAGGGAGCGGGCGGGAGCAAGCGGGAGCGGAGGAGGGATTGGGCGGGAGCGAGCAATATGAACTTTGCCTCGGGCAGAAGCGGGAGGGAGCGGGCGGGAGTGAGCGGGAGTGGGAGGGAGCGGGCGGAAGCGAGCGGGAGCGGGAGGGAGTTGGCGGGAGCGGTAGGGGAGTGGGCGGGAGCGGGCGGGAGCGGGGAGGGAGTGGGCGGGAGCAGGCGGGAGCGAGTGGGAGTGGGAGGGAGCGGGCGGAAGCGAGCGGGAGCGGGAGGGAGCGGGCGGGGAGCGGTAGGGAGCGGGCGGGAGCGGGCGGGAGCGGGAGGGAGTGGGCGGGAGCGAGCGGGAGCAGGCGGGAGCGAGCGGGAGTGGGAGGGAGCGGGCGGGGAGTGGTAGGGAGCGGGCGGGAGCTGGCGGGAGCGGGCGGGAGTGGGAGGGAGCGGGCGGGAGTGGGAGGGAGCGGGCGGGAGCGAGCGGGAGCAGGCGGGAGCGAGCGGGAGTGGGAGGGAACGGGCGGGAGCGGGTAGGGAGCGGGAGGGAGCGGGAGGGAGCGGGCGGGAGCGAGCGGGAGCGGGAGGAGCGGGCGGGATTGAGCAATATGAACTTTGCCGCCGGCAGAAGCGGGAGGGAGCAGGCGGGAGCGAGCGGGAGCGGGAGGGAGCGGGCGGGAGCGGGAGGGAGTGGGCGGGGAGCGGGTGGGAGCGAGCAATATGAACTTTGCCGCGGGCAGAAGCGGGAGGGAGCGAGCGGGAGCGTGCGGGAGCGATTAGCATGAACTTTGCCAGGGGCAGAAGTGGGCGGGAGCGGGAGGGAGCGGGCGGGAGCGAGCGGGAGTTAAACTGTCAACAAATGTAGACATTTTTAAATCCAGGTTAAAAACATTTCTTTTCTCATGTGTTTGTGCATGAAATCTGCACGATATCTTTAACTTATCCAGACTGTTGCTTGTTTTAATAATTTTAATTAAATTTTTATTATTTAATTTCTTTCTTTTACAGTTTTAAATAAATAAAAGGCGTAAAATTCATAAAATAAATGAAGCAATATGAACTTTGCCGCGGGCAGAAGCGGGAGGGAGCGGGCGGGAGCGAGCGGGAGCGGGTGGGAGTGAGCAATATGAACTTTGCCGCAGGCAGAAGCGGTAGGGAGCGGGCGGGAGCGGGAGGGAGCGAGCAATATTAACTTTGCCGCGGGCAGAAGTGGGAGGGAGCGGGCGGGAGCGGGAACGGGAGGGAGCGAGCAGTATGAACTTTGCCGCGGGCGGAAGCGGGAGGGAGCGGGCGGGAGCGGGAGGGAGCGGGTGGGAGCGAGCGGGAGCAGGAGGGATTGGGCGGGAGCGAGCAATATGAACTTTGCCAAGGGCAGAAGCGGGAGGGAGCGGGCGGGAGTGAGCAGGAGTGGGAGGGAGCGGGCGGGAGCTGGTGGGAGCGAGCAATATGAACTTTGCCACGGGCAGAAGCGGGAGGGAGCGGGAGGGAGCGAGCGGGAGCAGGAGGGAGCGAGCGAGAGCGGGCGGGAGAGAACGGGAGCGAGCAATATGACCTTTGCCGCGGGCAGAAGCGGGAGGGAGTGGGCGGGAGCGGGAGGGAGCGGGGGGGGAGCGGGTGGGAGCGAGCAATATGAACTTTGCCGCGGGCAGAAGCTGGAGGGAGCGAGCGGGAGCGTGCGGGAGCGAGCAGTATGAACTTTGCCGCGGGCGGAAGTGGGAGGCAGCGGGCGTGAGCGGGAGGGAGCGGGCGGGAGCGAGCGGGAGCAGGAGGGATTGGGCGGGAGCGAGCAATATGAACTTTGCCGCGGGCAGAAGCGGGAGGGAGCGGGCGGGAGCGGGCGGGAGCGAGCGGGAGCGGGAACGGGAGGGAGCGAGCAGTATGAACTTTGCCGCGGGCGGAAGCGGGAGGGAGCGGGCGGGAGCGGGAGGGAGCGGGCGGGAGCGAGCGGGAGCAGGAGGGATTGGGCGGGAGCGAGCAATATGAACTTTGCCGCGGGCAGAAGCGGGAGGGAGCGGGTGGGAGTGAGCGGGAGCGGGGTGGAGCGGGCGGAAGCGAGCCGGAGCGGGCGGGGGCGGGAGGGAGCGAGCGGGAGCGGGAGCGGGAGGGAGTGGGCGGGTTTGAGCAATATGAACTTTGCCGCGGGCAGAAGCGGGAGGGAGCGGGCGGGAGCGGGAGGGAGTGGGCGGGAGCGAGCGGGAGCAGGAGGGATTGGGCGTGAGCGAGCAATATGAACTTTGCCGCGGGCAGAAGCGGGCGGAAGCGAGCGGGAGCGGGGAGGGAGCGGGCGGGAGCGGTAGGGAGCGGGCGGGAGCGGGAGGGAGCGGGCGGGAGTGAGCGGTAGCTGGCGGGAGCGAGCGGGAGCGGGAGGGAGCGGGCGGGAGCGGTAGGGAGCGGGAGGGAGCGGGAGGGAGCGGGCGGGAGCGAACGGGAGCTGGAGGGAGCGGGCGGGATTGAGCAATATGAACTTTGCCGCCGGCAGAAGCGGGAGGGAGCAGGCGGGAGCGAGCGGGAGCGGGAGGGAGCGGGCGGGAGCGAGCGGGAGCGGGCGGGAGCGGGTGGGAGCGAGCAATATGAACTTTGCCACGGGCAGAAGCGGGAGGGACTGGGAGGGAGCGAGCGGGAGCAGGAGGGAGCGAGCGAGAGCGGGCGGGAGAGAGCGGGAGCGAGCAATATGACCTTTGCCGCCGGCAGAAGCGGGAGGGAGTTTACAGTTTTAAATAAATAAAAGGCGTAAAATTCATAAAATAAATTAATAACCCCTGATGGTTGTCTTCTAAATTGCATAAGACGGGTTAGGGGTTAGGGTTAGGACGTAGGACATGTTTTGTAATAATACCACAACCAGCAATTGTACATGAAATGTGCTACACAAATACATTTGACTTTAAGTTTAGCTCATGGAAAATGGGAGCAAAAAGAAAACTTATTCTATTTTTGTTCATTGTATGTAAATGTGGTCCTGAGAATTGTTAAAAGTTGTAAATTTGCATCCGTGGGTCTAATAGGGTTAGGTCAGAGAAAAGACGTGTGAATGTTAGACAATGTGGCTCAACAAGTGTTAGGTTGGTGAAACCAACATTAACAGAGAGCAGAAGATGTTCAGGCAGGTAAACCATTCACAGGTGACAGCTTTAGGTTGGTGAAACCAACATTAACAGAGATCAGAAGATGTTCAGGCAGGTAAACCATTCACAGCGGGAGCGGGCGGGACCGGGCAGGAGCGGGAGGGAACGGGAGGGAGCGGGATGGAGCGGGCGGGAGCGAGCGGGGAGCGTGTGGGAGCGGGATGGAGCGGGATGGAGCGGGCGGAAGCGGGAGGGAGTGTGAGCGGGAGCGAGCAATATGAACTTTGCTGTGGGCAGAAGCGGGAGGGATGTGGGCGGGAGTGAGCGGGATGGAGCGGGCGGGGAGCGAGCGGGAGCGGGTGGGAGCGGGATGGAGCGGGATGGAGCGGGCGGGAGCGGGAGGGAGTGAGCGGGAGCGAGCATATGAACTTTGCTGTGGGCAGAAGCGGGAGGGAGTGGGCGGGAGTGAGCGGGAGCGGGCTGGAGCGGGAGTGAGCGGGCGGGAGCGGGAGGGAGCGGGCGGGATTGAGCGGGAGCGGGAGGGAGCGGGAGCGGGAGGGAGCGGGAGCGGGGGAGGGAGCGGGCGGGATTGAGCGGGAGCGGGAGGGAGCGGGCGGAATCGAGCGGGGAGTGGGCTGGAGCGGGAGGGAGCGGGCGGGAGCGAGCGGGAGCGGGAGGAGCGGGCGGGATTGAGCAATATGAACTTTGCCGCCGGCAAGAAGCGGGAGGGAGCAGGCGGGGAGCGAGCGGGAGCGGGCGGGAGCGAGCGGGAGCGGGCGGGGAGCGGGTGGGAGCGAGCAATTTGAACTTTGCCACGGGCAGAAGCGGGAGGGAGCGGGAGGGAGCGAGCGGGAGCAGGAGGGAGCGAGCGAGAGCGGGTGGGAGAGAGCGGGAGCGAGCAATATGACCTTTGCCGCGGGCAGAAGCGGGAAGGAGTGGGCGGGAGCAGGAGGGAGCGGGGCGGGGAGCGGGTGGGAGCGTGCAATATGAACTTTGCCGCGGGTAGAAGCGGGAGGGAGCGAGCGGGAGCGTGCGGGAGCGAGCAGTATGAACTTTGCCGCGGGCAGAAGTGGGCGGGGAGCGGGCGGGAGCGAGCGGGAGTTAAACTGTCAACAAATGTAGACATTTTTAAATCCAGGGTTAAAAAACATTTCTTTTCTCATGTGTTTGTGCATGAAATCTGCACGATATCTTTAACTTATCCAGACTGTTGCTTGTTTTAATAATTGTAATTTAATTTTTATTATTTCATTTCTATCTTTTACAGTTTAAAATAAATAAAAGGCGTAAAATTCATAAAATTAATGAAGCAATATGATTTTTGCCGCGGGCAGAAGCAGGAGGGAGCGGGCGGGAGCGAGCGGGAGCGGGCGGGAGCGGGTGGGAGTGAGCAATATGAACTTTGCCGCAGGCAGTAGCGGGAGGGAGCGGGCGGGAGCGTGAGGGAGCGAGCAATATGAGCTTTGCCGTGGGCAGAAGTGGGAGGGAGCGGACGGGAGCGAGCGGGATGGGAACGGAAGGGAGCGAGCAGTATGAACTTTGCCGCGGGCGGAAGCGGGAGTGAGCGGGCGGGAGCGGGAGGGAGCGGGCGGGAGCGAGCGGGAGAAGGAGGGATTGGGCGGGAGCGAGCAATATGAACTTTGCCGCGGGCAGAAGCGGGAGGGAGCGGGCGGGAGTGAGCGGGAGCGGGGTGGAGCGGGCGGAAGCGAGCGGGAGCGGGCGGGGGCGGGAGGGAATGAGCGGGAGCGGGAGGGAGTGGGCGGGATTGAGCAATATGAACTTTGCCGCGGGCAGAAGCGGGAGGGAGCAGGCGGGAGTGAGCGGGAGTGGGAGGGAGCGGGCGGAAGCGAGCGGGAGCGGGAGGGAGCGGGCGGGAGCGGGTGGGAGAGAGCGGGAGCGAGCAATATGACCTTTGCCGCGGGCAGAAGCGGGAAGGAGTGGGCGGGGAGCAGGAGGGAGCGGGCGGGAGCGGGTGGGAGCGAGCAATATGAACTTTGCCGCGGGTAGAAGCGGGAGGGAGCGAGCGGGAGCGTGCGGGAGCGAGCAGTATGAACTTTGCCGCGGGCAGAAGTGGGCGGGAGCGGGCGGGAGCGAGCGGGAGTTAAACTGTCAACAAATGTAGACATTTTTAAATCCAGGTTAAAAACATTTCTTTTCTCATGTGTTTGTGCATGAAATCTGCACGATATCTTTAACTTATCCAGACTGTTGCTTGTTTTAATAATTGTAATTTAATTTTTATTATTTCATTTCTATCTTTTACAGTTTAAAATAAATAAAAGGCGTAAAATTCATAAAATTAATGAAGCAATATGATTTTTGCCGCGGGCAGAAGCAGGAGGGAGCGGGCGGGAGCGAGCGGGAGCGGGCGGGAGCGGGTGGGAGTGAGCAATATGAACTTTGCCGCAGGCAGTAGCGGGAGGGAGCGGGCGGGAGCGGGAGGGAGCGAGCAATATGAGCTTTGCCGTGGGCAGAAGTGGGAGGGAGCGGACGGGAGCGAGCGGGATGGGAACGGAAGGGAGCGAGCAGTATGAACTTTGCCGCGGGCGGAAGCGGGAGTGAGCGGGCGGGAGCGGGAGGGAGCGGGCGGGAGCGAGCGGGAGAAGGAGGGATTGGGCGGGAGCGAGCAATATGAACTTTGCCGCGGGCAGAAGCGGGAGGGAGCGGGCGGGAGTGAGCGGGAGCGGGGTGGAGCGGGCGGAAGCGAGCGGGAGCGGGCGGGGGGCGGGAGGGAATGAGCGGGAGCGGGAGGGAGTGGGCGGGATTGAGCAATATGAACTTTGCCGCGGGCAGAAGCGGGAGGGAGCAGGCGGGAGTGAGCGGGAGTGGGAGGGAGCGGGCGGAAGCGAGCGGGAGCGGGAGGGAGCGGGCGGGAGCGGTAGGGAGCGGGCGGGAGCGGGAGGGAGTGGGCGGGAGCGAGCGGGAGCTGGCGGGAGCGAGCGGGAGTGGGAGGGAGCGGGTGGGAGCGGTAGGGAGCGGGAGAGAGCGGGAGGGAGCGGGCGGGAGCGAGCGGGAGCGGGAGGGAGCGGGCGGGATTGAGCGGGAGCGGGAGGGAGTGAGCGATATGAACTTTGCCGCCGGCAGAAGCGGGAGGGAGAAGGCGGGAGCGAGCGGGAGCGGGAGGGAGCGGGCGGGAGCGGGAGGGAGCGGGCGGGAGCGGGTGGGAGCGAGCAATATGAACATTGCCACGGGCAGGAGCGGGAGGGAGCGGGAGGGAGCGAGCGGGAGCAGGAGGGAGCAAGCGAGAGCGGGCGAAAGAGAGCGGGAGCGAGCAATATGACCTTTGCTGCGGGCAGAAGCGGGAGGGAGCGAGCGGGAGCGTGCGGGAGTGAGCAGTATGAACTTTGCCGCGGGCGGAAGTGGGAGGGAGCGGGCGGGAGCGGGAGGAAGCGGCGGGAGCGAGCGGGAGCAGGAGGGATTGGGCGGGAGCGAGCAATATGAACTTTGCTGCGGGCAGAAGCGGGAGGGAGCGGGCGGGAGCGGGCGGGAGCGAGCGGGAGCGGGAATGGGAGGGAGCGAGCAGTATGAACTTTGCCGCGGGCGGAAGCGGGAGGGAGCGGGCGGGTACGGGAGGGAGCGGGCGGGAGCGAGCGGGAGCAGGAGGGATTGGGCGGGGAGCGAGCAATATGAACTTTGCCGCGGGCAGAAGCGGGAGGGAGCGGGCGGGAGTGAGCGGAAGCGAGCGGGAGCGGGCGGGGGCGGGAGGGAGCGAGCGGGAGCGGGAGGGAGCAGGAGGGATTGGGCGGGAAAGAGCAATATGAACTTTGCCGCGGGCAGAAGCGGGAGGGAGCGGGTGGGAGTGAGCAATATGAACTTTGCCGCAGGCAGAAGCGGGAGGGAGCGGGCGGGAGCGGGAGGGAGCGAGCAATATGAACTTTGCGGTGGGCAGAAGTGGGAGGGAGCGGGCGGGAGCGAGCGGGACGGGAAAGGGAGGGAACGAGCAGTATGAACTTTGCCGCGGGCGGAAGCGGGAGTGAGCGGGCGGGAGCGGGAGGGAGCGGGCGGGAGCGAGCGGGAGCAGGAGGGATTGGGCGGGAGCGAGCAATATGAACTTTGCCGCGGGCAGAAGCGGGAGCGAGCGGGCGGGAGTGAGCGGGAGCGGGGTGGAGCGGGGGGAAGCGAGCGAGAGCCGGCGGGGGCGGGAGGGAGCGAGCGGGAGCGGGAGGGAGTGGGCGGGATTGAGCAATATGAACTTTGCCGCGGGCAGAAGCGGGACGGAGCGGGCGGGAGTGAGCGGGAGTGGGAGGGATTGGGCGGAAGCGAGCGGGAGCGGGAGGGAGCGGGCGGGAGTGGTAGGGAGCGGGCGGGAGCGGGAGGGAGCGGGCGGGAGCGAGCGGGAGCTGGCGGGAGCGAGCGGGAGTGGGAGGGAGCGGGCGGGAGCGGTAGGGAGCGGGAGAGAGCGGGAGGGAGCGGGCGGGAGCGAGCGGGAGGGAGCGGGCGGGATTGAGCGGGAGCGGGAGGGAGTGAGCGATATGAACTTTGCCGCCGGCAGAAGCGGGAGGTAGAAGGCGGGAGCAAGCGGGAGCGGGAGGGAGCGGGCGGGAGCGATCGGGAGCGGGCGGGAGCGTGCGGGAGAGAGCAGTATGAACTTTGCCGTGGGCGGAAGTGGGAGGGAGCGGGCGGGAGCGGGAGGGAGCGGGCGGGAGCGAGCAATATGAACTTTGCCGCGGGCAGAAGCGGGAGGGAGTGGGCGGGAGCGGGCGGGAGCGAGCGGGAGCGGGAACGGGAGGGAGCGGGCGGGACCGGGCAGGAGCGGGAGGGAGCGGGCGGGGATGGCATGGAGCAGGAGGGAGCTGGTGGTGTGAACTTTGCCGCGGGCAGAAGTGGGAGGGAGCGGGCGGAAGCGGGAGGGAGCGGGCGGGAGCGGGCGGGAGCCTGCGGGAGCGGGAGGGAGCGGGCGGGAGCGAGCAATATGAACTTTGCTGTGGGCAGAAGCGGGAGGGAGTGGTCGGGAGTGAGCGGGAGCGGGCTGGAGCGGGAGGGAGTGGGCGGGAGCGAGCGGGAGCGGGAGGGAGCGGGCGGGATTGAGCGGGAGCGGGAGGGAGCGGGCGGAATCGAGCGGGAGTGGGCTGGAGCGGGAGGGAGCGGGCGGGGAGCGAGCGGGAGCGGGAGGGAGCGGGCGGGATTGAGCGGGAGCGGGCGGAAGCGAGCAGGAGCGGGTGGGAGTGAGCAATATGAACTTTGCCGCGGGCAGAAGCGGGAGGGAGCGGGAAGAGGAGGGAGCGAGCGAAAGCGGGAAGGAGCGGGCGGGACAGGGCGGGAGCCGGTGGGAGCGGGAGGGAGCGGGCGGGAGCGAGCAATATGAACTTTTCTGTGGGCAGAAGCGGGAGGGAGTGGGCGGGAGTGAGCGGGAGCGGGCTGGAGCAGGAGGGAGCGGGCGGGAGCGAGCGGGAGCGGGAGGGAGCGGGCGGGATTGAGCGGGAGCGGGAGGGAGCGGGCGGAAGCGAGCGGGAGCGGGTGGGAGTGAGCGATATGAACTTTGCCGTGGGCAGAAGCGGGAGGGAGCGGGCGGGAACGAGCGGGAGGGAGCGAGCGGGAGCAGGAGGGAGCGGGCGGGAGCAGGAGGGAGCGGGCGGGAGCGAGCGGGAGCAGGAGGGAGTGGGAGGGAGCGGGCGGGAGCGAGCGGGAGCAGGAGGGAGTGGGCGGTAGTAAAACTGTCAACAAATGTAAACATTTTTAAATCCAGGTTAAAAACATTTCTTTTCTCATGTGTTTTTGCATGAAATCTGCACGATATCTTTAACTTATCAAGACTGTTGCTTGTTTTAATAATTTTAATTTAATTTTTATTATTTCATTTCTATCTTTTACAGTTTTAAATAAATAAAAGGCGTAAAATTCATAAAATAAATGAAGCAATATGAACTTTGCCGCGGGCAGAAGCGGGAGGGACCGGGCGGGAGCGAGCGGGAGCGGGCGGGAGCGGATGGGAGTGAGCAATATGAACTTTGCCGCAGGCAGAAGCGGGAGGGAGCGGGCGGGAAAGGGAGGGAGCGAGCAATATGAACTTTGCCGCGGGAAGAAGTGGGAGGGAGCGGGCGGGAGCGAGCGGGAGCGGGAACGGGAGGGAGCGAGCAGTATGAACTTTGCCGCGGGCGGAAGCGGGAGGGAGCGGGCGGGAGCGGGAGGGAGCGGGCGGGAGCAAGCGGGAGCAGGAGGGATTGGGCGGGAGCAAGCAATATGAACTTTGCCGCGGGCAGAAGCGGGAGGGAGCGGGCGGGAGTGAGCGGGAGTGGGAGGGAGCGGGCGGAAGCGAGCGGGAGCGGTAGGGAGCGGGCGGGAGCGGGCGGGAGCGGGAGGGAGTGGGCGGGAGCGAGCGGGAGCAGGAGGGATTGGGCGGGAGCGAGCAATATGAACTTTGCCGCGGGCAGAAGCGGGAGGGAGCGGGCGGGAGTGAGCGGGAGCGGGATGGAGCGGGCGGAAGCGAGCGGGAGCGGGCGGGAGCGGGAGGGAGCGAGCGGGAGCGGGAGGAAGCGGGCGGGATTGAGCAATATGAACTTTGCCGCGGGCAGAAGCGGGAGGGAGCGGGCGGGAGTGAGCGGGAGTGGGAGGGAGCGAACGGAAGCGAGCGGGAGTGGGTGGGAGTGAGCGATATGAACTTTGCCGCGGGCAGAAGCGGGAGGGATTGGGAGCAGGAGGGAGCGAGCGAGAGCGGGCGGGAGCGGGAGGGAGCGGGTGGGAGCGAGCGGGAGCGGGCGGGAGCGGGAGGGAGCGGGCGGGAGCGAGCGGGAGCTGGCGGGAGTGAGCGGGAGCGGGAGGGAGCGGGCGGGAGCGGTAGGGAGCGGGAGGGAGCGGGGGGGAGCGGGAGGGAGCGGGCGGGAGCGGGCGGGAGCGGGCGGGAGCGAGCGGGAGCGGGAGGGAGCGGGCGGGATTGAGCAATATGAACTTTGCCGCGGGCAGAAGCGGGAGGGAGCGGGCGGGAGTGAGCGGGAGTGGGAGGGAGCGAACGGAAGCGAGCGGGAGTAGGTGGGAGTGAGCGATATGAACTTTGCCGCGGGCAGAAGTGGGAGGGAGCGGGAGCAGGAGGGAGCGAGCGAGAGCGAGCGGGAGCGGGAGGAAGCGGGCGGGATTGAGCAATGTGAACTTTGCCGCGGGCAGAAGCGGGAGGGAGCGGGCGGGAGTGAGCGGGAGCGGGATGGAGCGGTCGGAAGCGAGCGGGAGCGGGCGGGAGCGGGAGCGGGAGGAAGCGGGCGGGATTGAGCAATGTGAACTTTGCCGCGGGCAGAAGCGGGAGGGAGCGGGCGGGAGTGAGCGGGAGTGGGAGGGAGCGAACGGAAGCGAGCGGGAGTGGGTGGGAGTGAGCGATATGAACTTTGCCGCGGGCAGAAGCGGGAGGGAGCGGGAGCAGGAGGGAGCGAGCGAGAGCGGGCGGGAGCTGGAGGGAGCGGGTGGGAGCGAGCGGGAGCGGGCGGGAGCGGGAGGGAGCGGGCGGGAGCGAGCGGGAGCTGGCGGGAGTGAGCGGGAGCGGGAGGGAGCGGGCGGGAGCGGTAGGGAGCGGGAGGGAGCGGGGGGGAGCGGGAGGGAGCGGGCGGGAGCGGGCGGGAGCGAGCGGGAGCGAGCGGGAGCGGGAGGGAGCGGGCGGGATTGAGCAATTTGAACTTTGCCGCCGGCAGAAGCGGGAGGGAGCAGGCGGGAGCGAGCGGGAGCGGGAGGGAGCGGGCGGGATTGAGCAATATGAACTTTGCCGCCGGCAGAAGCGGGAGGGAGCAGGCGGGAGCGAGCGGGAGCGGGAGGGAGCGGGCGGGAGCGGGTGGGAGCGAGCAATATGAACTTTGCCACGGGCAGAAGCGGGAGGGAGCGGGAGGGAGCGAGCGGGAGCAGGAGGGAGCGAGCGAGAGCGGGCGGGAGAGAGCGGGAGCGAGCAATATGACCTTTGCCGCGGGCAGAAGCGGGAGAGAGTGGGCGGGAGCAGGAGGGAGCGGGCGGGAGCGGGTGGGAGCGAGCAATATGAACTTTGCCGCGGGCAGAAGCGGGAGGGAGCGAGCGGGAGCGTGCGGGAGCGAGCAGTATGAACTTTGCCGCGGGCAGAAGTGGGCGGGAGCGGGCGGGAGCGAGCGGGAGCTGGCGGGAGCGAGCGGGAGTGGGAGGGAGCGGGCGGGAGCGGTAGGGAGCGGGAGAGAGCGGGAGGGAGCGGGCGGGAGCGAGCGGGAGGGAGCGGGCGGGATTGAGCGGGAGCGGGAGGGAGTGAGCGATATGAACTTTGCCGCCGGCAGAAGCGGGAGGTAGAAGGCGGGAGCAAGCGGGAGCGGGAGGGAGCGGGCGGGAGCGATCGGGAGCGGGCGGGAGCGTGCGGGAGAGAGCAGTATGAACTTTGCCGTGGGCGGAAGTGGGAGGGAGCGGGCGGGAGCGGGAGGGAGCGGGCGGGAGCGAGCAATATGAACTTTGCCGCAGGCAGAAGCGGGAGGGAGTGGGCGGGAGCGGGCGGGAGCGAGCGGGAGCGGGAACGGGAGGGAGCGGGCGGGACCGGGCAGGAGCGGGAGGGAGCGGGCGGGGATGGCATGGAGCAGGAGGGAGCTGGTGGTGTGAACTTTGCCGCGGGCAGAAGTGGGAGGGAGCGGGCGGAAGCGGGAGGGAGCGGGCGGGAGCGGGCGGGAGCCTGCGGGAGCGGGAGGGAGCGGGCGGGAGCGAGCAATATGAACTTTGCTGTGGGCAGAAGCGGGAGGGAGTTGTCGGGAGTGAGCGGGAGCGGGCTGGAGCGGGAGGGAGTGGGCGGGAGCGAGCGGGAGCGGGAGGGAGCGGGCGGGATTGAGCGGGAGCGGGAGGGAGCGGGCGGAATCGAGCGGGAGTGGGCTGGAGCGGGAGGGAGCGGGCGGGAGCGAGCGGGAGCGGGAGGGAGCGGGCGGGATTGAGCGGGAGCGGGCGGAAGCGAGCAGGAGCGGGTGGGAGTGAGCAATATGAACTTTGCCGCGGGCAGAAGCGGGAGGGAGCGGGAAGAGGAGGGAGCGAGCGAAAGCGGGAAGGAGCGGGCGGGACAGGGCGGGAGCCGGTGGGAGCGGGAGGGAGCGGGCGGGAGCGAGCAATATGAACTTTTCTGTGGGCAGAAGCGGGAGGGAGTTGGCGGGAGTGAGCGGGAGCGGGCTGGAGCAGGAGGGAGCGGGCGGGAGCGAGCGGGAGCGGGAGGGAGCGGGCGGGATTGAGCGGGAGCGGGAGGGAGCGGGCGGAAGCGAGCGGGAGCGGGTGGGAGTGAGCGATATGAACTTTGCCGTGGGCAGAAGCGGGAGGGAGCGGGCGGGAACGAGCGGGAGGGAGCGAGCGGGAGCAGGAGGGAGCGGGCGGGAGCAGGAGGGAGCGGGCGGGAGCGAGCGGGAGCAGGAGGGAGTGGGAGGGAGCGGGCGGGAGCGAGCGGGAGCAGGAGGGAGTGGGCGGTAGTAAAACTGTCAACAAATGTAAACATTTTTAAATCCAGGTTAAAAACATTTCTTTTCTCATGTGTTTTTGCATGAAATCTGCACGATATCTTTAACTTATCAAGACTGTTGCTTGTTTTAATAATTTTAATTTAATTTTTATTATTTCATTTCTATCTTTTACAGTTTTAAATAAATAAAAGGCGTAAAATTCATAAAATAAATGAAGCAATATGAACTTTGCCGCGGGCAGAAGCGGGAGGGACCGGGCGGGAGCGAGCGGGAGCGGGCGGGAGCGGATGGGAGTGAGCAATATGAACTTTGCCGCAGGCAGAAGCGGGAGGGAGCGGGCGGGAAAGGGAGGGAGCGAGCAATATGAACTTTGCCGCGGGAAGAAGTGGGAGGGAGCGGGCGGGAGCGAGCGGGAGCGGGAACGGGAGGGAGCGAGCAGTATGAACTTTGCCGCGGGCGGAAGCGGGAGGGAGCGGGCGGGAGCGGGAGGGAGCGGGCGGGAGCAAGCGGGAGCAGGAGGGATTGGGCGGGAGCAAGCAATATGAACTTTGCCGCGGGCAGAAGCGGGAGGGAGCGGGCGGGAGTGAGCGGGAGTGGGAGGGAGCGGGCGGAAGCGAGCGGGAGCGGGAGGGAGCGGGCGGGAGCGGTAGGGAGCGGGCGGGAGCGGGCGGGAGCGGGAGGGAGTGGGCGGGAGCGAGCGGGAGCAGGAGGGATTGGGCGGGAGCGAGCAATATGAACTTTGCCGCGGGCAGAAGCGGGAGGGAGCGGGCGGGAGTGAGCGGGAGCGGGATGGAGCGGGCGGAAGCGAGCGGGAGCGGGCGGGAGCGGGATGGAGCGAGCGGGAGCGGGAGGAAGCGGGCGGGATTGAGCAATATGAACTTTGCCGCGGGCAGAAGCGGGAGGGAGCGGGCGGGAGTGAGCGGGAGTGGGAGGGAGCGAACGGAAGCGAGCGGGAGTGGGTGGGAGTGAGCGATATGAACTTTGCCGCGGGCAGAAGCGGGAGGGATTGGGAGCAGGAGGGAGCGAGCGAGAGCGGGCGGGAGCGGGAGGGAGCGGGTGGGAGCGAGCGGGAGCGGGCGGGAGCGGGAGGGAGCGGGCGGGAGCGAGCGGGAGCTGGCGGGAGTGAGCGGGAGCGGGAGGGAGCGGGCGGGAGCGGTAGGGAGCGGGAGGGAGCGGGGGGGAGCGGGAGGGAGCGGGCGGGAGCGGGCGGGAGCGGGCGGGAGCAAGCGGGAGCGGGAGGGAGCGGGCGGGATTGAGCAATATGAACTTTGCCGCGGGCAGAAGCGGGAGGGAGCGGGCGGGAGTGAGCGGGAGTGGGAGGGAGCGAACGGAAGCGAGCGGGAGTAGGTGGGAGTGAGCGATATGAACTTTGCCGCGGGCAGAAGTGGGAGGGAGCGGGAGCAGGAGGGAGCGAGCGAGAGCGAGCGGGAGCGGGAGGAAGCGGGCGGGATTGAGCAATGTGAACTTTGCCGCGGGCAGAAGCGGGAGGGAGCGGGCGGGAGTGAGCGGGAGCGGGATGGAGCGGTCGGAAGCGAGCGGGAGCGGGCGGGAGCGGGAGCGGGAGGAAGCGGGCGGGATTGAGCAATGTGAACTTTGCCGCGGGCAGAAGCGGGAGGGAGCGGGCGGGAGTGAGCGGGAGTGGGAGGGAGCGAACGGAAGCGAGCGGGAGTGGGTGGGAGTGAGCGATATGAACTTTGCCGCGGGCAGAAGCGGGAGGGAGCGGGAGCAGGAGGGAGCGAGCGAGAGCGGGCGGGAGCTGGAGGGAGCGGGTGGGAGCGAGCGGGAGCGGGCGGGAGCGGGAGGGAGCGGGCGGGAGCGAGCGGGAGCTGGCGGGAGTGAGCGGGAGCGGGAGGGAGCGGGCGGGAGCGGTAGGGAGCGGGAGGGAGCGGGGGGGAGCGGGAGGGAGCGGGCGGGAGCGGGCGGGAGCGAGCGGGAGCGAGCGGGAGCGGGAGGGAGCGGGCGGGATTGAGCAATTTGAACTTTGCCGCCGGCAGAAGCGGGAGGGAGCAGGCGGGAGCGAGCGGGAGCGGGAGGGAGCGGGCGGGATTGAGCAATATGAACTTTGCCGCCGGCAGAAGCGGGAGGGAGCAGGCGGGAGCGAGCGGGAGCGGGAGGGAGCGGGCGGGAGCGGGTGGGAGCGAGCAATATGAACTTTGCCACGGGCAGAAGCGGGAGGGAGCGGGAGGGAGCGGGAGGGAGCGAGCGGGAGCAGGAGGGAGCGAGCGAGAGCGGGCGGGAGAGAGCGGGAGCGAGCAATATGACCTTTGCCGCGGGCAGAAGCGGGAGAGAGTGGGCGGGAGCAGGAGGGAGCGGGCGGGAGCGGGTGGGAGCGAGCAATATGAACTTTGCCGCGGGCAGAAGCGGGAGGGAGCGAGCGGGAGCGTGCGGGAGCGAGCAGTATGAACTTTGCCGCGGGCAGAAGTGGGCGGGAGCGGGCGGGAGCGAGCGGGAGTTAAACTGTCAACAAATGTAGACATTTTTAAATCCAGGTTAAAAACATTTCTTTTCTCATGTGTTTGTGCATGAAATCTGCACGATATCTTTAACTTATCCAGACTGTTGCTTGTTTTAATAATTTTAATTTAATTTTTATTATTTAATTTCTTTCTTTTACAGTTTTAAATAAATAAAAGGCGTAAAATTCATAAAATAAATGAATAACCCCTGATGGTTGTCTTCTAAATTGCATAAGACGGGTTAGGGGTTAGGGTTAGGACGTAGGACATGTTTTGTAATAATACCACAACCAGCAATTGTACATGAAATGTGCTACACAAATACATTTGACTTTAAGTTTAGCTCATGGAAAATGGGAGCAAAAAGAAAACTTATTCTATTTTTGTTCATTGTATGTAAATGTGGTCCTGAGAATTGTTAAAAGTTGTAAATTTGCATCCGTGGGTCTAATAGGGTTAGGTCAGAGAATAGAGGTGTGAATGTTAGACAATGTGGCTCAACAAGTGTTAGGTTGGTGAAACCAACATTAACAGAGAGCAGAAGATGTTCAGGCAGGTAAACCATTCACAGGTGACAGCTTTAGGTTGGTGAAACCAACATTAACAGAGATCAGAAGATGTTCAGGCAGGTAAACCATTCACAGCGGGAGCGGGCGGGACCGGGCAGGAGCGGGAGGGAACGGGAGGGAGCGGGATGGAGCGGGCGGGAGCGAGCGGGAGCGGGTGGGAGCGGGATGGAGCGGGATGGAGCGGGCGGGAGCGGGAGGGAGTGAGCGGGAGCGAGCAATATGAACTTTGCTGTGGGCAGAAGCGGGAGGGAGTGGGCGGGAGTGAGCGGGATGGAGCGGGCGGGAGCGAGCGGGAGCGGGTGGGAGCGGGATGGAGCGGGATGGAGCGGGCGGGAGCGGGAGGGAGTGAGCGGGAGCGAGCAATATGAACTTTGCTGTGGGCAGAAGCGGGAGGGAGTGGGCGGGAGTGAGCGGGATGGAGCGGGCGGGAGCGAGCGGGAGCGGGTGGGAGCGGGATGGAGCGGGATGGAGCGGGCGGGAGCGGGAGGGAGTGAGCGGGGAGCGAGCAATATGAACTTTGCTGTGGGCAGAAGCGGGAGGGATTGGGCAGGAGTGAGCGGGAGCGGGCTGGAGCGGGAGGGAGCGGGCGGGAGCGAGCGGGAGCGGGAGGGAGCGGGCGGGATTGAGCGGGAGCGGGAGCGGGAGGGAGCGAGCGGGATTGACCGGGAGCGGGAGGGAGCGTGCGGAAGCAAGCGGGAGCGGGAGGGAGCGGGCGGGATTGAGCGGGAGCGGGAGGGAGCGGGCGGAATCGAGCGGGAGTGGGCTGGAGCGGGAGGGAGCGGGCGGGAGCGAGCGGGAGCGGGAGGGAGCGGGCGGGATTGAGCGGGAGCGGGAGGGAGCGGGCGGAAGCGAGCGGGAGCGGGTGGGAGTGAGCGATATGAACTTTGCCGCGGGCAGAAGCGGGAGGGAGCGGGCGGGAGCGAGCGGGAGCGGGAGGGAGCGGGCGGGAGCGAGCGGGAGCAGGAGGGAGCGGGAGGGAGCGGGAGGGAGCGGGCGGGAGCAGGAGGGAGTGGGCGGTAGTTAAACTGTCAACAAATGTAGACATTTTTAAATCCAGGTTAAAAACATTTCTTTTCTCATGTGTTTGTGCATGAAATCTGCACGATATCTTTAACTTATCCAGACTGTTGCTTGTTTTAATAATTTTAATTTAATTTTTATTATTTGATTTCTATCTTTACAGTTTTAAATAAATAAAAGGCGTAAAATTCATAAAATAAATGAAGCAATATGAACTTTGCCGCGGGCAGAAGCGGGAGGGAGCGGGTGGGAGCGAGCGGGAGTGGGCGGGAGCGGGTGGGAGTGAGCAATATGAACTTTGCCGCAGGCAGAAGCGGGAGGGAGCGGGGCGGGAGCGGGAGGGAGCGGGAGGGAGCGGGCGGGAGCGAGCGGGAGCGGCAACGGGAGGGAGCGAGCAGTATGAACTTTGCCGCGGGCGGAAGCGGGAGGGAGCGGGCGGGAGCGGGAGGGAGCGGGCGGGAGCGAGCGGGAGCAGGAGGGATTGGGCGGGAGCGAGCAATATGAACTTTGCCGCGGGCAGAAGCGGGAGGGAGCGGTCGGGAGTGAGCGGGAGCGGGGTGGAGTGGGCGGAAGCGGGCGGGGGCGGGAGGGAGTGGGCGGGATTGAGCAATATGAACTTTGCCGCCGGCAGAAGCGGGAGGGAGCAGGCGGGAGCGAGCGGGAGCGGGAGGGAGCGGGCGGGATTGAGCGGGAGCGGGAGGGAGCGGGCGGAAGCGAGCGGGAGCGGGTGGGAGTGAGCGATATGAACTTTGCCGCGGGCAGAAGCGGGAGGGAGCGGGCGGGAGCGAGCGGGAGCAGGAGGGAGCAGGTGGGAGCGAGCGGGAGCAGGAGGGAGCGGGACGGAGCGGGCGGGAGCGAGCGGGAGCAGGAGGGAGTGGGCGGTAGTTAAACTGTCAACAAATGTAGACATTTTTAAATCCAGGTTAAAAACATTTCTTTTCTCATGTGTTTGTGCATGAAATCTGCACGATATCTTTAACTTATCCAGACTGTTGCTTGTTTTAATAATTGTAATTTAATTTTTATTATTTCATTTCTATCTTTTACAGTTTTAAATAAATAAAAGGCGTAAAATTCATAAAATTAATGAAGCAATATGATTTTTGCCGCGGGCAGAAGCAGGAGGGAGCGGGCGGGAGCGAGCGGGAGCGGGTGGGAGTGAGCAATATATACTTTGCCGCAGGCAGTAGCGGGAGGGAGCGGGCGGGAGCGGGAGGGAGCGAGCAATATGAACTTTGCCGTGGGCAGAAGTGGGAGGGAGCGGGCGGGAGCGAGCGGGACGGGAACAGGAGGGAGCGAGCAGTATGAACTTTGCCGCGGGCGGAAGCGGGAGTGAGCGGGCGGGAGCGGGAGGGAGCGGGCGGGAGCGAGCGGGAGCAGGAGGGATTGGGCGGGAGCGAGCAATATGAACTTTGCCGCGGGCAGAAGCGGGAGGGAGCGGGCGGGCGGGAGTGAGCGGGAGCAGGGTGGAGCGGGCGGAAGCGAGCGGGAGCGGGCGGGGGCGGGAGGGAGCGAGCGGGAGCGGGAGGGAGTGGGCGGGATTGAGCAATATGAACTTTGCCGCGGGCAGAAGCGGGAGGGAGCAGGCGGGAGTGAGCGGAAGCGGGAGGGAGCGGGCGGGATTGAGCGGGAGCGGGAGGGAGCGGGAGCGGAAGGGAGCGGGCGGAATCGAGCGGGAGCGGGCTGGAGTGGGAGGGAGCGGGTGGGAGCGAGCGGGAGCGGGAGCGAGCGGGAGCGGGAGGGAGCGGGCGGGATTGAGCGGGAGCGGGAGGGAGCGGGCGGAAGCGAGCGGGAGCGGGTGGGAGTGAGCGATATGAACTTTGCCGCGGGCAGAAGCGGGAGGGAGCGGGAAGAGGAGGGAGCAAGCGAAAGTGGGAAGGAGCGGGCGGGACAGGGCGGGAGCCGGCGGGAGCGGGAGGGAGCGGGCGGGATTGAGCGGGAGCGGGAGGGAGCGGGCGGAAGCGAGCGGGAGCGGGCGGGAGCGGATGGGAGTGAGCAATATGAACTTTGCCGCAGGCAGAAGCGGGAGGGAGCGGGCGGGAGCGGGAGGGAGCGAGCAATATGAACTTTGCCGCGGGAAGAAGTGGGAGGGAGCGGGCGGGAGCGAGCGGGAGCGGGAACGGGAGGGAGCGAGCAGTATGAACTTTGCCGCGGGCGGAAGCGGGAGGGAGCGGGCGGGAGCGGGAGGGAGCGGGCGGGAGCAAGCGGGAGCAGGAGGGATTGGGCGGGAGCGAGCAATATGAACTTTGCCGCGGGCAGAAGCGGGAGGGAGCGTGCGGGAGTGAGCGGGAGTGGGAGGGAGCGGGCGGAAGCGAGCGGGAGCGGGAGGGAGCGGGCGGGAGCGGTAGGGAGCGGGCGGGAGCGAGCGGGAGCAGGAGGGAGTGGGCGGTAGTTAAACTGTCAACAAATGTAGACATTTTTAAATCCAGGTTAAAAACATTTCTTTTCTCATGTGTTTGTGCATGAAATCTGCACGATATCTTTAACTTATCCAGACTGTTGCTTGTTTTAATAATTTTAATTTAATTTTTATTATTTGATTTCTATCTTTACAGTTTTAAATAAATAAAAGGCGTAAAATTCATAAAATAAATGAAGCAATATGAACTTTGCCGCGGGCAGAAGGGGGAGGGAGCGGGTGGGAGCGAGCGGGAGTGGGCGGGAGCGGGTGGGAGTGAGCAATATGAACTTTGCCGCAGGCAGAAGCGGGAGGGAGCGGGCGGGAGCGGGAGGGAGCGGGCGGGAGCGAGTGGGAGCGGGAACGGGAACGGGAGGGAGCTAGCAGTATGAACTTTGCCGCGGGCGGAAGCGGGAGGGAGCGGGCGGGAGCGGGAGGGAGCGGGCGGGAGCGAGCGGGAGCAGGAGGGATTGGGCAGGAGCGAGCAATATGAACTTTGCCGCGGGCAGAAGCGGGAGGGAGCGGTCGGGAGTGAGCGGGAGCGGGGTGGAGTGGGCGGAAGCGGGCGGGGGCGGGAGGGAGCGAGCGGGAGCTGGCGGGAGCAAGCGGGAGTGGGAGGGAGCGGGCGGGAGCGGTAGGGAGCGGGAGGGAGCGGGAGGGAGCGGGCGGGAGCTAGCGGGAGTGGGAGGGAGCGGGTGGGAGCGAGCAATATGAACTTTGCCGCCGGCAGAAGCGGGAGGGAGAAGGCGGGAGCGAGCGGGAGCGGGAGGGAGCAGGCGGGAGCGAGCGGGAGCGGGCGGGGAGCGGGTGGGAGCGAGCAATATGAAATTTGCCGTGGGCAGAAGCGGGAGGGAGCGGGCGGGAGTGGGAGGGAGCGGGCGGAAGCGAGCGGGAGTGGGTGGGAGTGAGCGATATGAACTTTGCCGCGGGCAGAAGCGGGAGGGAGCGGGAGCAGGAGGGAGCGAGCGAGAGCGGGCGGGAGCGGGAGGGAGCGGGTGGGAGCGAGCGGGAGCGGGCGGGAGCGAGCGGGAGCGGGAGGGAGCGGGAGGGAGCGGTAGGGAGCGGGCGGGAGCGGGAGGGAGCGGGCGGGAGCGAGCGGGAGCTGGCGGGAGCGAGCGGGAGTGGGAGGGAGCGGGCGGGAACGGTAGGGAGCGGGAGGGAGCGGGAGGGAGCGGGCGGGAGCGAGCGGGAGCGGGAGGGAGCGGGCGGGAGCGGGAGGGAGCGGGCGGGATTGAGCAATATGAACTTTGCCGCCGGCAGAAGCGGGAGGGAGCAGGCGGGAGCGAGCGGGAGCGGGAGGGAGCGGGCTGGAGCGGGAGGGAGCGGGCGGGATTGAGCAATATGAACTTTGCCGCCGGCAGAAGCGGGAGGGAGCAGGCGGGAGCGAGCGGGAGCGGGAGGGAGCGGGCGGGAGCGAGCGGGAGCGGGCGGGAGCGGGTGGGAGCGAGCAATATGAACTTTGCCACGGGCAGAAGCGGGAGGGAGCGGGAGGGAGCGAGCGGGAGCAGGAGGGAGCGAGCGAGAGCGGGCGGGAGAGAGCGGGAGCGAGCAATATGACCTTTGCTGCGGGCAGAAGCGGGAAGGAGTGGGCGGGAGCAGGAGGGAGCGGGCGGGAGCGGGTGGGAGCGAGCAATATGAACTTTGCCGCGGGTAGAAGCGGGAGGGAGCGAGCGGGAGCGTGCGGGAGCGAGCAGTATGAACTTTGCCGCGGGCAGAAGTGGGCGGGAGCGGGCGGGAGCGAGCGGGAGTTAAACTGTCAACAAATGTAGACATTTTTAAATCCAGGTTAAAAACATTTCTTTTCTCATGTGTTTGTGCATGAAATCTGCACGATATCTTTAACTTATCCAGACTGTTGCTTGTTTTAATAATTTTAATTTAATTTTTATTATTTAATTTCTTTCTTTTACAGTTTTAAATAAATAAAAGGCGTAAAATTCATAAAATAAATGAATAACCCCTGATGGTTGTCTTCTAAATTGCATAAGACGGGTTAGGGGTTAGGGTTAGGACGTAGGACATGTTTTGTAATAATACCACAACCAGCAGTTGTACATGAAATGTGCTACACAAATACATTTGACTTTAAGTTTAGCTCATGGAAAATGGGAGCAAAAAGAAAACTTATTCTATTTTGTTCATTGTATGTAAATGTGGTCCTGAGAATTGTTAAAAGTTGTAAATTTGCATCCGTGGGTCTAATAGGGTTAGGTCAGAGAATAGAGGTGTGAATGTTAGACAATGTGGCTCAACAAGTGTTAGGTTGGTGAAACCAACATTAACAGAGAGCAGAAGATGTTCAGGCAGGTAAACCATTCACAGGTGACAGCTTTAGGTTGGTGAAACCAACATTAACAGAGAGCAGAAGATGTTCAGTAAGGTAAACCATTCACAGGTGACAGCTTTAGGTTGGTGAAACCAACATTAACAGAGATCAGAAGATGTTCAGGCAGGTAAACCATTCACAGCGGGAGTGGGCGGGACCGGGCAGGAGCGGGAGGGAACGGGAGGGAGCGGGATGGAGCGGGCGGGAGCGAGCGGGAGCGGGTGGGAGCGTGATGGAGCGGGCGGGAGCGGGAGGGAGTGAGCGGGACCGGGCAGGAGCGGGAGGGAGCGGGCGGGGATGGCATGGAGCGGGAGGGAGCTGGTGGTGTGAACTTTGCCGCGGGCAGAAGTGGGAGGGAGCGGGCGGAAGCAGGAGGGAGCGGGCGGGAGCCGGCGGGAGCGGGAGGGAGCGGGCGGGAGCGAGCAATATGAACTTTGCTGTGGGCAGAAGCGGGAGGGAGTGGGCGGGAGTGAGCGGGAGCGGGCTGGAGCGGGCGGGAGCGAGCGGGAGCTGGAAAGAGCGCGCGGGATTGAGCGGGAGCGGGAGGGAGCGGGCGGAATCGAGCGGGAGGGAGCGGGCGGGAGCGAGCGGGAGCGGGAGGGAGCGGGCGGGATTGAGCGGGAGCGGGAGGGAGCGGGCGGAAGCGAGCGGGAGCGGGTGGGAGTGAGCGATATGAACTTTGCCGCGGGCAGAAGCGGGAGGGAGCGAGCGGGAGCAGGAGGGAGTGGGCGGTAGTTAAACTGTCAACAAATGTAAACATTTTTAAATCCAGGTTAAAAACATTTCTTTTCTCATGTGTTTGTGCATGAAATCTGCACGATATCTTTAACTTATCAAGACTGTTGCTTGTTTTAATAATTTTAATTTAATTTTTATTATTTCATTTCTATCTTTTACAGTTTTAAATAAATAAAAGGCGTAAAATTCATAAAATAAATGAAGCAATATGAACTTTGCCGCGGGCAGAAGCGGGAGGGACCGGGCGGGAGCGAGCGGGAGCGGGCGGGAGCGGATGGGAGTGAGCAATATGAACTTTGCCGTGGGCAGAAGTGGGAGGGAGCGGGCGGGAGCGAGCGGGACGGGAACAGGAGGGAGCGAGCAGTATGAACTTTGCCGCGGGCGGAAGCGGGAGTGAGCGGGCGGGAGCGGGAGGGAGCGGGCGGGAGCGAGCGGGAGCAGGAGGGATTGGGCGGGAGCGAGCAATATGAACTTTGCCGCGGGCAGAAGCGGGAGGGAGCGGGCGGGCGGGCGGAAGCGAGCGGGAGCGGGCGGGGGCGGGAGGGAGCGAGCGGGAGCGGGAGGGAGTGGGCGGGATTGAGCAATATGAACTTTGCCGCGGGCAGAAGCGGGAGGGAGCAGGCGGGAGTGAGCGGAAGCGGGAGGGAGCGGGCGGGATTGAGCGGGAGCGGGAGGGAGCGGGAGCGGAAGGGAGCGGGCGGGATTGAGCGGGAGCGGGAGGGAGCGGGCGGAATCGAGCGGGAGCGGGCTGGAGTGGGAGGGAGCGGGCGGGAGCGAGCGGGAGCGGGAGCGAGCGGGAGCGGGAGGGAGCGGGCGGGATTGAGCGGGAGCGGGAGGGAGCGGGCGGAAGCGAGCGGGAGCGGGTGGGAGTGAGCGATATGAACTTTGCCGCGGGCAGAAGCGGGAGGGAGCGGGAAGAGGAGGGAGCAAGCGAAAGTGGGAAGGAGCGGGCGGGACAGGGCGGGAGCCGGCGGGAGCGGGAGGGAGCGGGCGGGATTGAGCGGGAGCGGGAGGGAGCGGGCGGGATTGAGCGGGAGCGGGAGGGAGCGGGCGGAAGCGGGTGGGAGTGAGCGATATGAACTTTGCCGCGGGCAGAAGCGGGAGGGAGCGGGCGGGAACGAGCGGGAGGGAGCGAGCGGGAGCAGGAGGGAGCGGGCGGGAGCGAGCGGGAGCAGGAGGGAGCGGGAGGGCGCGGGCGGGAGCGAGCGGGAGCAGGAGGGAGTTAGACGGGTTAGGGGTTAGGGTTAGGACGTAGGACATGTTTTGTAATAATACCACAACCAGCAATTGTACATGAAATGTGCTACACAAATACATTTGACTTTAAGTTTAGCTCATGGAAAATGGGAGCAAAAAGAAAACTTATTCTATTTTTGTTCATTGTATGTAAATGTGGTCCTGAGAATTGTTAAAAGTTGTAAATTTGCATCCGTGGGTCTAATAGGGTTAGGTCAGAGAATAGAGGTGTGAATGTTAGACAATGTGGCTCAACAAGTGTTAGGTTGGTGAAACCAACATTAACAGAGAGCAGAAGATGTTCAGGCAGGTAAACCATTCACAGGTGACAGCTTTAGGTTGGTGAAACCAACATTAACAGAGAGCAGAAGATGTTCAGTAAGGTAAACCATTCACAGGTGACAGCTTTAGGTTGGTGAAACCAACATTAACAGAGATCAGAAGATGTTCAGGCAGGTAAACCATTCACAGCGGGAGCGGGCGGGACCGGGCAGGAGCGGGAGGGAACGGGAGGGAGCGGGCTGGAGCGAGCGGGAGCGGGTGGGAGCGGGATGGAGCGGGATGGAGCGGGCGGGAGCGGGAGGGAGTGAGCGGGAGCGAGCAATATGAACTTTGCTGTGGGCAGAAGCGGGAGGGAGTGGGCGGGAGTGAGCGGGATGGAGCGGGCGGGAGCGGGTGGGAGCGGGATGGAGCGGGATGGAGCGGGCGGGAGCGGGAGGGAGTGAGCGGGAGCGAGCAATATGAACTTTGCTGTGGGCAGAAGCGGGAGGGAGTGGGCGGGAGTGAGCGGGAGCGGGCTGGAGCGGGAGGGAGCGGGCGGGAGCGAGCGGGAGCGGGAGGGAGCGGGCGGGATTGAGCGGGAGCGGGAGGGAGCGGGAGCGGGAGGGAGCGGGCGGGATTGAGCGGGAGCGGGAGGGAGCGTGCGGAAGCGAGCGGGAATGGGAGGGAGCGGGCGGGATTGAGCGGGAGCGGGAGGGAGCGGGCGGAATCGAGCGGGAGTGGGCTGGAGCGGGAGGGAGCGGGCGGGAGCGAGCGGGAGCGGGAGGGAGCGGGCGGGATTGAGCGGGAGCGGGAGGGAGCGGGCGGAAGCGAGCGGGAGCGGGTGGGAGTGAGCGATATGAACTTTGCCGCGGGCAGAAGCGGGAGGGAGCGGGCGGGAGTGAGCGGGAGCGGGAGGGAGCGGGCGGGAGCGAGCGGGAGCAGGAGGGAGCGGGAGGGAGCGGGAGGGAGCGGGCGGGAGCAGGAGGGAGTGGGCGGTAGTTAAACTGTCAACAAATGTAGACATTTTTAAATCCAGGTTAAAAACATTTCTTTTCTCATGTGTTTGTGCATGAAATCTGCACGATATCTTTAACTTATCCAGACTGTTGCTTGTTTTAATCATTTTAATTTAATTTTTATTATTTGATTTCTATCTTTACAGTTTTAAATAAATAAAAGGCGTAAAATTCATAAAATAAATGAAGCAATATGAACTTTGCCGCGGGCAGAAGCGGGAGGGAGCGGGTGGGAGCGAGCGGGAGTGGGCGGGAGCGGGTGGGAGTGAGCAATATGAACTTTGCCGCAGGCAGAAGCGGGAGGGAGCGGGAGCAGGAGGGAGCGAGCGAGAGCGGGCGGGAGCGGGAGGGAGCGGGTGGGAGCGAGCGGGAGCGGGCGGGAGCGAGCGGGAGCGGGAGGGAGCGGGAGGGAGCGGGCGGGAGCGGTAGGGAGCGGGCGGGAGCGGGAGGGAGCGGGCGGGAGCGGGCGGGAGCGAGCGGGAGCGGGAACGGGAGGGAGCGAGCAGTATGAACTTTGCCGCGGGCGGAAGCGGGAGGGAGCGGGCGGGAGCGGGAGGGAGCGGGCGGGAGCGAGCGGGAGCAGGAGGGATTGGGCGGGATCGAGCAATATGAACTTTGCCGCGGGCAGAAGCGGGAGGGAGCGGGAGCAGGAGGGAGCGAGCGAGAGCGGGTGGGAGCGGGAGGGAGCGGGTGGGAGCGAGCGGGAGCGGGCGGGAGCGAGCGGGAGCGGGAGGGAGCGGGAGGGAGCGGGCGGGAGCGGTAGGGAGCGGGCGGGAGCGGGAGGGAGCGGGCGGGAGCGAGCGGGAGCGGGCGGGAGCGGGTGGGAGCGAGCAATATGAACTTTGCCACGGGCAGAAGCGGGAGGGAGCGGGAGGGAGCGAGCGGGAGCAGGAGGGAGCGAGCGAGAGCGGGCGGGAGAGAGCGGGAGCGAGCAATATGACCTTTGCTGCGGGCAGAAGCGGGAAGGAGTGGGCGGGAGCAGGAGGGAGCGGGCGGGAGCGGGTGGGAGCGAGCAATATGAACTTTGCCGCGGGTAGAAGCGGGAGGGAGCGAGCGGGAGCGTGCGGGAGCGAGCAGTATGAACTTTGCCGCGGGCAGAAGTGGGCGGGAGCGGGCGGGAGCGAGCGGGAGTTAAACTGTCAACAAATGTAGACATTTTTAAATCCAGGTTAAAAACATTTCTTTTCTCATGTGTTTGTGCATGAAATCTGCACGATATCTTTAACTTATCCAGACTGTTGCTTGTTTTAATAATTTTAATTTAATTTTTATTATTTAATTTCTTTCTTTTACAGTTTTAAATAAATAAAAGGCGTAAAATTCATAAAATAAATGAATAACCCCTGATGGTTGTCTTCTAAATTGCATAAGACGGGTTAGGGGTTAGGGTTAGGACGTAGGACATGTTTTGTAATAATACCACAACCAGCAATTGTACATGAAATGTGCTACACAAATACATTTGACTTTAAGTTTAGCTCATGGAAAATGGGAGCAAAAAGAAAACTTATTCTATTTTTGTTCATTGTATGTAAATGTGGTCCTGAGAATTGTTAAAAGTTGTAAATTTGCATCCGTGGGTCTAATAGGGTTAGGTCAGAGAATAGAGGTGTGAATGTTAGACAATGTGGCTCAACAAGTGTTAGGTTGGTGAAACCAACATTAACAGAGAGCAGAAGATGTTCAGGCAGGTAAACCATTCACAGGTGACAGCTTTAGGTTGGTGAAACCAACATTAACAGAGAGCAGAAGATGTTCAGTAAGGTAAACCATTCACAGGTGACAGCTTTAGGTTGGTGAAACCAACATTAACAGAGATCAGAAGATGTTCAGGCAGGTAAACCATTCACAGCGGGAGTGGGCGGGACCGGGCAGGAGCGGGAGGGAACGGGAGGGAGCGGGATGGAGCGGGCGGGAGCGAGCGGGAGCGGGTGGGAGCGTGATGGAGCGGGCGGGAGCGGGAGGGAGTGAGCGGGACCGGGCAGGAGCGGGAGGGAGCGGGCGGGGATGGCATGGAGCGGGAGGGAGCTGGTGGTGTGAACTTTGCCGCGGGCAGAAGTGGGAGGGAGCGGGCGGAAGCAGGAGGGAGCGGGCGGGAGCCGGCGGGAGCGGGAGGGAGCGGGCGGGAGCGAGCAATATGAACTTTGCTGTGGGCAGAAGCGGGAGGGAGTGGGCGGGAGTGAGCGGGAGCGGGCTGGAGCGGGCGGGAGCGAGCGGGAGCTGGAAAGAGCGCGCGGGATTGAGCGGGAGCGGGAGGGAGCGGGCGGAATCGAGCGGGAGGGAGCGGGCGGGAGCGAGCGGGAGCGGGAGGGAGCGGGCGGGATTGAGCGGGAGCGGGAGGGAGCGGGCGGAAGCGAGCGGGAGCGGGTGGGAGTGAGCGATATGAACTTTGCCGCGGGCAGAAGCGGGAGGGAGCGAGCGGGAGCAGGAGGGAGCGGGCGGGAGCGAGCGGGAGCAGGAGGGAGTGGGAGGGAGCGTGCGGGAGCGAGCGGGAGCAGGAGGGAGTGGGCGGTAGTTAAACTGTCAACAAATGTAAACATTTTTAAATCCAGGTTAAAAACATTTCTTTTCTCATGTGTTTGTGCATGAAATCTGCACGATATCTTTAACTTATCAAGACTGTTGCTTGTTTTAATAATTTTAATTTAATTTTTATTATTTCATTTCTATCTTTTACAGTTTTAAATAAATAAAAGGCGTAAAATTCATAAAATAAATGAAGCAATATGAACTTTGCCGCGGGCAGAAGCGGGAGGGACCGGGCGGGAGCGAGCGGGAGCGGGCGGGAGCGGATGGGAGTGAGCAATATGAACTTTGCCGCAGGCAGAAGCGGGAGGGAGCGGGCGGGAAAGGGAGGGAGCGAGCAATATGAACTTTGCCGCGGGAAGAAGTGGGAGGGAGCGGGCGGGAGCGAGCGGGAGCGGGAACGGGAGGGAGCGAGCAGTTTGAACTTTGCCGCGGGCGGGAGCGGGAGGGAGCGGGCGGGAGCAAGCGGGAGCAGGAGGGATTGGGCGGGAGCAAGCAATATGAACTTTGCCGCGGGCAGAAGCGGGAGGGAGCGGGCGGGAGTGAGCGGGAGTGGGAGGGAGCGGGCGGAAGCGAGCGGGAGCGGGAGGGAGCGGGCGGGAGCGGTAGGGAGCGGGCGGGAGTGGGCGGGAGCGGGAGGGAGTGGGCGGGAGCAAGCGGGAGCAGGAGGGATTGGGCGGGAGCGAGCAATATGAACTTTGCCGCGGGCAGAAGCGGGAGGGAGCGGGCGGGAGTGGGAGGGAGCGAGCAATATGAACTTTGCCGCGGGCAGAAGCGGGAGGGAGCGGGCGGGAGTGAGCGGAAGCGGGATGGAGCGGGCGGAGCGAGCGGGAGCGGGCGGGAGCGGGAGGGAGCGAGCGGGAGCGGGAGGAAGCGGGCGGGATTGAGCAATATGAACTTTTCTGTGGGCAGAAGCGGGAGGGAGCGGGCGGGAACGAGCGGGAGGGAGCGAGCGGGAGCAGGAGGGAGCGGGCGGGAGCGAGCGGGAGGAGGAGGGAGCGGGCGGAAGCGGGAGGGAGCAGGCGGGAGCGGGAGGGAGCGGGCGGGAGCAAGCGGGAGCAGGAGGGATTGGGCGGGAGCAAGCAATATGAACTTTGCCGCGGGCAGAAGCGGGAGGGAGCGGGCGGGAGTGAGCGGGATTGGGAGGGAGCGAACGGAAGCGAGCGGGAGTGGGTGGGAGTGAGCGATATGAACTTTGCCGCGGGCAGAAGCGGGAGGGAGCGGAAGCAGGAGGGAGCGAGCGAGAGCGGGCGGGAGCGGGAGGGAGCGGGTGGGAGCGAGCGGGAGCGAGCGGGAGCGGGAGGGAGCGGGCGGGAGCGAGCGGGAGCTGGCGGGAGTGAGCGGGAGCGGGAGGGAGCGGGCGGGAGCGGTAGGGAGCGGGAGGGAGCGGGAGGGAGCGGGCGGGAGCGGGAGGGAGCGGGCGGGAGCGGGCGGGAGCGAGCGGGAGCGGGAGGGAGCGGGCGGGATTGAGCAATATGAACTTTGCCGCGGGCAGAAGCGGGAGGGAGCGGGCAGGAGTGGGAGGGAGCGAACGGAAGCGAGCGGGAGTAGGTGGGAGTGAGCGATATGAACTTTGCCGCGGGCAGAAGCGGGAGGGAGCGGGAGCAGGAGGGAGCGAGCGAGAGCGAGCGGGAGCGGGCGGGAGCGGGAGCGGGAGGAAGCGGGCGGGATTGAGCAATGTGAACTTTGCCGCGGGCAGAAGCGGGAGGGAGCGGGCGGGAGTGAGCGGGAGCGGGATGGAGCGGGCGGAAGCGAGCGGGAGCGGGCGGGAGCGGGAGCGGGAGGAAGCGGGCGGGATTGAGCAATGTGAACTTTGCCGCGGGCAGAAGCGGGAGGGAGCGGGCGGGAGTGAGCGGGAGTGGGAGGGAGCGAACGGAAGCGAGCGGGAGTGGGTGGGAGTGAGCGATATGAACTTTGCCGCGGGCAGAAGCGGGAGGGAGCGGGAGCAGGAGGGAGCGAGCGAGAGCGGGCGGGAGCTGGAGGGAGCGGGTGGGAGCGAGCGGGAGCGGGCGGGAGCGAGAGGGAGCGGGCGGGAGCGAGCGGGAGCTGGCGGGAGTGAGCGGGAGCGGGAGGGAGCGGGCGGGAGCGGTAGGGAGCGGGAGGGAGCGGGGGGGAGCGGGAGGGAGCGGGCGGGAGCGGGCGGGAGCGGGCGGGAGCGAGCGGGAGCGGGAGGGAGCGGGCGGGATTGAGCAATATGAACTTTGCCGCCGGCAGAAGCGGGAGGGAGCAGGCGGGAGCGAGCGGGAGCGGGAGGGAGCGGGCGGGATTGAGCATTATGAACTTTGCCGCCGGCAGAAGCGGGAGGGAGCAGGCGGGAGCGAGCGGGAGCGGGAGGGAGCGGGCGGGAGCGGGCGGGAGCGGGTGGGAGCGAGCAATATGAACTTTGCCACGGGCAGAAGCGGGAGGGAGCGGGAGGGAGCGAGCGGGAGCAGGAGGGAGCGAGCGAGAGCGGGCGGGAGAGAGCGGGAGCGAGCAATATGACCTTTGCCGCGGGCAGAAGCGGGAGAGAGTGGGCGGGAGTGAGCGGGATGGAGCGGGCGGGAGCGAGCGGGAGCGGGTGGGAGCGGGATGGAGCGGGATGGAGCGGGCGGGAGCGGGAGGGAGTGAGCGGGAGCGAGCAATATGAACTTTGCTGTGGGCAGAAGCGGGAGGGATTGGGCAGGAGTGAGCGGGAGCGGGCTGGAGCGGGAGGGAGCGGGCGGGAGCGAGCGGGAGCGGGAGGGAGCGGGCGGGATTGAGCGGGAGCGGGAGCGGGAGGGAGCGAGCGGGATTGACCGGGAGCGGGAGGGAGCGTGCGGAAGCAAGCGGGAGCGGGAGGGAGCGGGCGGGATTGAGCGGGAGCGGGAGGGAATGGGCGGAATCGAGCGGGAGTGGGCTGGAGCGGGAGGGAGCGGGCGGGAGCGAGCGGGAGCGGGAGGGAGCGGGCGGGATTGAGCGGGAGCGGGAGGGAGCGGGCGGAAGCGAGCGGGAGCGGGTGGGAGTGAGCGATATGAACTTTGCCGCGGGCAGAAGCGGGAGGGAGCGGGCGGGAGCGAGCGGGAGCGGGAGGGAGCGGGCGGGAGCGAGCGGGAGCAGGAGGGAGCGGGAGGGAGCGGGAGGGAGCGGGCGGGAGCAGGAGGGAGTGGGCGGTAGTTAAACTGTCAACAAATGTAGACATTTTTAAATCCAGGTTAAAAACATTTCTTTTCTCATGTGTTTGTGCATGAAATCTGCACGATATCTTTAACTTATCCAGACTGTTGCTTGTTTTAATAATTTTAATTTAATTTTTATTATTTGATTTCTATCTTTACAGTTTTAAATAAATAAAAGGCGTAAAATTCATAAAATAAATGAAGCAATATGAACTTTGCCGCGGGCAGAAGCGGGAGGGAGCGGGTGGGAGCGAGCGGGAGTGGGCGGGAGCGGGTGGGAGTGAGCAATATTAACTTTGCCGCAGGCAGAAGCGGGAGGGAGCGGGCGGGAGCGGGAGGGAGCGGGAGGGAGCGGGCGGGAGCGAGCGGGAGCGGCAACGGGAGGGAGCGAGCAGTATGAACTTTGCCGCGGGCGGAAGCGGGAGGGAGCGGGCGGGAGCGGGAGGGAGCGGGCGGGAGCGAGCGGGAGCAGGAGGGATTGGGCGGGAGCGAGCAATATGAACTTTGCCGCGGGCAGAAGCGGGAGGGAGCGGTCGGGAGTGAGCGGGAGCGGGGTGGAGTGGGCGGAAGCGGGCGGGGGCGGGAGGGAGTGGGCGGGATTGAGCAATATGAACTTTGCCGCCGGCAGAAGCGGGAGGGAGCAGGCGGGAGCGAGCGGGAGCGGGAGGGAGCGGGCGGGATTGAGCGGGAGCGGGAGGGAGCGGGCGGAAGCGAGCGGGAGCGGGTGGGAGTGAGCGATATGAACTTTGCCGCGGGCAGAAGCGGGAGGGAGCGGGCGGGAGCGAGCGGGAGCAGGAGGGAGCAGGTGGGAGCGAGCGGGAGCAGGAGGGAGCGGGACGGAGCGGGCGGGAGCGAGCGGGAGCAGGAGGGAGTGGGCGGTAGTTAAACTGTCAACAAATGTAGACATTTTTAAATCCAGGTTAAAAACATTTCTTTTCTCATGTGTTTGTGCATGAAATCTGCACGATATCTTTAACTTATCCAGACTGTTGCTTGTTTTAATAATTGTAATTTAATTTTTATTATTTCATTTCTATCTTTTACAGTTTTAAATAAATAAAAGGCGTAAAATTCATAAAATTAATGAAGCAATATGATTTTTGCCGCGGGCAGAAGCAGGAGGGAGCGGGCGGGAGCGAGCGGGAGCGGGTGGGAGTGAGCAATATATACTTTGCCGCAGGCAGTAGCGGGAGGGAGCGGGCGGGAGCGGGAGGGAGCGAGCAATATGAACTTTGCCGTGGGCAGAAGTGGGAGGGAGCGGGCGGGAGCGAGCGGGACGGGAACAGGAGGGAGCGAGCAGTATGAACTTTGCCGCGGGCGGAAGCGGGAGTGAGCGGGCGGGAGCGGGAGGGAGCGGGCGGGAGCGAGCGGGAGCAGGAGGGATTGGGCGGGAGCGAGCAATATGAACTTTGCCGCGGGCAGAAGCGGGAGGGAGCGGGCGGGCGGGAGTGAGCGGGAGCAGGGTGGAGCGGGCGGAAGCGAGCGGGAGCGGGCGGGGGCGGGAGGGAGCGAGCGGGAGCGGGAGGGAGTGGGCGGGATTGAGCAATATGAACTTTGCCGCGGGCAGAAGCGGGAGGGAGCAGGCGGGAGTGAGCGGAAGCGGGAGGGAGCGGGCGGGATTGAGCGGGAGCGGGAGGGAGCGGGAGCGGAAGGGAGCGGGCGGAATCGAGCGGGAGCGGGCTGGAGTGGGAGGGAGCGGGTGGGAGCGAGCGGGAGCGGGAGCGAGCGGGAGCGGGAGGGAGCGGGCGGGATTGAGCGGGAGCGGGAGGGAGCGGGCGGAAGCGAGCGGGAGCGGGTGGGAGTGAGCGATATGAACTTTGCCGCGGGCAGAAGCGGGAGGGAGCGGGAAGAGGAGGGAGCAAGCGAAAGTGGGAAGGAGCGGGCGGGACAGGGCGGTAGCCGGCGGGAGCGGGAGGGAGCGGGCGGGATTGAGCGGGAGCGGGAGGGAGCGGGCGGAAGCGAGCGGGAGCGGGCGGGAGCGGATGGGAGTGAGCAATATGAACTTTGCCGCAGGCAGAAGCGGGAGGGAGCGGGCGGGAGCGGGAGGGAGCGAGCAATATGAACTTTGCCGCGGGAAGAAGTGGGAGGGAGCGGGCGGGAGCGAGCGGGAGCGGGAACGGGAGGGAGCGAGCAGTATGAACTTTGCCGCGGGCGGAAGCGGGAGGGAGCGGGCGGGAGCGGGAGGGAGCGGGCGGGAGCAAGCGGGAGCAGGAGGGATTGGGCGGGAGCGAGCAATATGAACTTTGCCGCGGGCAGAAGCGGGAGGGAGCGTGCGGGAGTGAGCGGGAGTGGGAGGGAGCGGGCGGAAGCGAGCGGGAGCGGGAGGGAGCGGGCGGGAGCGGTAGGGAGCGGGCGGGAGCGAGCGGGAGCAGGAGGGAGTGGGCGGTAGTTAAACTGTCAACAAATGTAGACATTTTTAAATCCAGGTTAAAAACATTTCTTTTCTCATGTGTTTGTGCATGAAATCTGCACGATATCTTTAACTTATCCAGACTGTTGCTTGTTTTAATAATTTTAATTTAATTTTTATTATTTGATTTCTATCTTTACAGTTTTAAATAAATAAAAGGCGTAAAATTCATAAAATAAATGAAGCAATATGAACTTTGCCGCGGGCAGAAGGGGGAGGGAGCGGGTGGGAGCGAGCGGGAGTGGGCGGGAGCGGGTGGGAGTGAGCAATATGAACTTTGCCGCAGGCAGAAGCGGGAGGGAGCGGGCGGGAGCGGGAGGGAGCGGGCGGGAGCGAGTGGGAGCGGGAACGGGAACGGGAGGGAGCGAGCAGTATGAACTTTGCCGCGGGCGGAAGCGGGAGGGAGCGGGCGGGAGCGGGAGGGAGCGGGCGGGAGCGAGCGGGAGCAGGAGGGATTGGGCAGGAGCGAGCAATATGAACTTTGCCGCGGGCAGAAGCGGGAGGGAGCGGTCGGGAGTGAGCGGGAGCGGGGTGGAGTGGGCGGAAGCGGGCGGGGGCGGGAGGGAGCGAGCGGGAGCGGTAGGGAGCGGGAGGGAGCGGGAGGGAGCGGGCGGGAGCTAGCGGGAGTGGGAGGGAGCGGGTGGGAGCGAGCAATATGAACTTTGCCGCCGGCAGAAGCGGGAGGGAGAAGGCGGGAGCGAGCGGGAGCGGGAGGGAGCAGGCGGGAGCGAGCGGGAGCGGGCGGGAGCGGGTGGGAGCGAGCAATATGAAATTTGCCGTGGGCAGAAGCGGGAGGGAGCGGGCGGGAGTGGGAGGGAGCGGGCGGAAGCGAGCGGGAGTGGGTGGGAGTGAGCGATATGAACTTTGCCGCGGGCAGAAGCGGGAGGGAGCGGGAGCAGGAGGGAGCGAGCGAGAGCGGGCGGGAGCGGGAGGGAGCGGGTGGGAGCGAGCGGGAGCGGGCGGGAGCGAGCGGGAGCGGGAGGGAGCGGGAGGGAGCGGTAGGGAGCGGGCGGGAGCGGGAGGGAGCGGGCGGGAGCGAGCGGGAGCTGGCGGGAGCGAGCGGGAGTGGGAGGGAGCGGGCGGGAACGGTAGGGAGCGGGAGGGAGCGGGAGGGAGCGGGCGGGAGCGAGCGGGAGCGGGAGGGAGCGGGCGGGAGCGGGAGGGAGCGGGCGGGATTGAGCAATATGAACTTTGCCGCCGGCAGAAGCGGGAGGGAGCAGGCGGGAGCGAGCGGGAGCGGGAGGGAGCGGGCTGGAGCGGGAGGGAGCGGGCGGGATTGAGCAATATGAACTTTGCCGCCGGCAGAAGCGGGAGGGAGCAGGCGGGAGCGAGCGGGAGCGGGAGGGAGCGGGCGGGAGCGAGCGGGAGCGGGCGGGAGCGGGTGGGAGCGAGCAATATGAACTTTGCCACGGGCAGAAGCGGGAGGGAGCGGGAGGGAGCGAGCGGGAGCAGGAGGGAGCGAGCGAGAGCGGGCGGGAGAGAGCGGGAGCGAGCAATATGACCTTTGCTGCGGGCAGAAGCGGGAAGGAGTGGGCGGGAGCAGGAGGGAGCGGGCGGGAGCGGGTGGGAGCGAGCAATATGAACTTTGCCGCGGGTAGAAGCGGGAGGGAGCGAGCGGGAGCGTGCGGGAGCGAGCAGTATGAACTTTGCCGCGGGCAGAAGTGGGCGGGAGCGGGCGGGAGCGAGCGGGAGTTAAACTGTCAACAAATGTAGACATTTTTAAATCCAGGTTAAAAACATTTCTTTTCTCATGTGTTTGTGCATGAAATCTGCACGATATCTTTAACTTATCCAGACTGTTGCTTGTTTTAATAATTTTAATTTAATTTTTATTATTTAATTTCTTTCTTTTACAGTTTTAAATAAATAAAAGGCGTAAAATTCATAAAATAAATGAATAACCCCTGATGGTTGTCTTCTAAATTGCATAAGACGGGTTAGGGGTTAGGGTTAGGACGTAGGACATGTTTTGTAATAATACCACAACCAGCAGTTGTACATGAAATGTGCTACACAAATACATTTGACTTTAAGTTTAGCTCATGGAAAATGGGAGCAAAAAGAAAACTTATTCTATTTTGTTCATTGTATGTAAATGTGGTCCTGAGAATTGTTAAAAGTTGTAAATTTGCATCCGTGGGTCTAATAGGGTTAGGTCAGAGAATAGAGGTGTGAATGTTAGACAATGTGGCTCAACAAGTGTTAGGTTGGTGAAACCAACATTAACAGAGAGCAGAAGATGTTCAGGCAGGTAAACCATTCACAGGTGACAGCTTTAGGTTGGTGAAACCAACATTAACAGAGAGCAGAAGATGTTCAGTAAGGTAAACCATTCACAGGTGACAGCTTTAGGTTGGTGAAACCAACATTAACAGAGATCAGAAGATGTTCAGGCAGGTAAACCATTCACAGCGGGAGTGGGCGGGACCGGGCAGGAGCGGGAGGGAACGGGAGGGAGCGGGATGGAGCGGGCGGGAGCGAGCGGGAGCGGGTGGGAGCGTGATGGAGCGGGCGGGAGCGGGAGGGAGTGAGCGGGACCGGGCAGGAGCGGGAGGGAGCGGGCGGGGATGGCATGGAGCGGGAGGGAGCTGGTGGTGTGAACTTTGCCGCGGGCAGAAGTGGGAGGGAGCGGGCGGAAGCAGGAGGGAGCGGGCGGGAGCCGGCGGGAGCGGGAGGGAGCGGGCGGGAGCGAGCAATATGAACTTTGCTGTGGGCAGAAGCGGGAGGGAGTGGGCGGGAGTGAGCGGGAGCGGGCTGGAGCGGGCGGGAGCGAGCGGGAGCTGGAAAGAGCGCGCGGGATTGAGCGGGAGCGGGAGGGAGCGGGCGGAATCGAGCGGGAGGGAGCGGGCGGGAGCGAGCGGGAGCGGGAGGGAGCGGGCGGGATTGAGCGGGAGCGGGAGGGAGCGGGCGGAAGCGAGCGGGAGCGGGTGGGAGTGAGCGATATGAACTTTGCCGCGGGCAGAAGCGGGAGGGAGCGAGCGGGAGCAGGAGGGAGTGGGCGGTAGTTAAACTGTCAACAAATGTAAACATTTTTAAATCCAGGTTAAAAACATTTCTTTTCTCATGTGTTTGTGCATGAAATCTGCACGATATCTTTAACTTATCAAGACTGTTGCTTGTTTTAATAATTTTAATTTAATTTTTATTATTTCATTTCTATCTTTTACAGTTTTAAATAAATAAAAGGCGTAAAATTCATAAAATAAATGAAGCAATATGAACTTTGCCGCGGGCAGAAGCGGGAGGGACCGGGCGGGAGCGAGCGGGAGCGGGCGGGGAGCGGATGGGAGTGAGCAATATGAACTTTGCCGTGGGCAGAAGTGGGAGGGAGCGGGCGGGAGCGAGCGGGACGGGAACAGGAGGGAGCGAGCAGTATGAACTTTGCCGCGGGCGGAAGCGGGAGTGAGCGGGCGGGAGCGGGAGGGAGCGGGCGGGAGCGAGCGGGAGCAGGAGGGATTGGGCGGGAGCGAGCAATATGAACTTTGCCGCGGGCAGAAGCGGGAGGGAGCGGGCGGGCGGGAGGGAGCGAGCGGGAGCGGGAGGGAGTGGGCGGGATTGAGCAATATGAACTTTGCCGCGGGCAGAAGCGGGAGGGAGCAGGCGGGAGTGAGCGGAAGCGGGAGGGAGCGGGCGGGATTGAGCGGGAGCGGGAGGGAGCGGGAGCGGAAGGGAGCGGGCGGGATTGAGCGGGAGCGGGAGGGAGCGGGCGGAATCGAGCGGGAGCGGGCTGGAGTGGGAGGGAGCGGGCGGGAGCGAGCGGGAGCGGGAGCGAGCGGGAGCGGGAGGGAGCGGGCGGGATTGAGCGGGAGCGGGAGGGAGCGGGCGGAAGCGAGCGGGAGCGGGTGGGAGTGAGCGATATGAACTTTGCCGCGGGCAGAAGCGGGAGGGAGCGGGAAGAGGAGGGAGCAAGCGAAAGTGGGAAGGAGCGGGCGGGACAGGGCGGGAGCCGGCGGGAGCGGGAGGGAGCGGGCGGGATTGAGCGGGAGCGGGAGGGAGCGGGCGGGATTGAGCGGGAGCGGGAGGGAGCGGGCGGAAGCGGGTGGGAGTGAGCGATATGAACTTTGCCGCGGGCAGAAGCGGGAGGGAGCGGGCGGGAACGAGCGGGAGGGAGCGAGCGGGAGCAGGAGGGAGCGGGCGGGAGCGAGCGGGAGCAGGAGGGAGCGGGAGGGCGCGGGCGGGAGCGAGCGGGAGCAGGAGGGAGTTAGACGGGTTAGGGGTTAGGGTTAGGACGTAGGACATGTTTTGTAATAATACCACAACCAGCAATTGTACATGAAATGTGCTACACAAATACATTTGACTTTAAGTTTAGCTCATGGAAAATGGGAGCAAAAAGAAAACTTATTCTATTTTTGTTCATTGTATGTAAATGTGGTCCTGAGAATTGTTAAAAGTTGTAAATTTGCATCCGTGGGTCTAATAGGGTTAGGTCAGAGAATAGAGGTGTGAATGTTAGACAATGTGGCTCAACAAGTGTTAGGTTGGTGAAACCAACATTAACAGAGAGCAGAAGATGTTCAGGCAGGTAAACCATTCACAGGTGACAGCTTTAGGTTGGTGAAACCAACATTAACAGAGAGCAGAAGATGTTCAGTAAGGTAAACCATTCACAGGTGACAGCTTTAGGTTGGTGAAACCAACATTAACAGAGATCAGAAGATGTTCAGGCAGGTAAACCATTCACAGCGGGAGCGGGCGGGACCGGGCAGGAGCGGGAGGGAACGGGAGGGAGCGGGCTGGAGCGAGCGGGAGCGGGTGGGAGCGGGATGGAGCGGGATGGAGCGGGCGGGAGCGGGAGGGAGTGAGCGGGAGCGAGCAATATGAACTTTGCTGTGGGCAGAAGCGGGAGGGAGTGGGCGGGAGTGAGCGGGATGGAGCGGGCGGGAGCGGGTGGGAGCGGGATGGAGCGGGATGGAGCGGGCGGGAGCGGGAGGGAGTGAGCGGGAGCGAGCAATATGAACTTTGCTGTGGGCAGAAGCGGGAGGGAGTGGGCGGGAGTGAGCGGGAGCGGGCTGGAGCGGGAGGGAGCGGGCGGGAGCGAGCGGGAGCGGGAGGGAGCGGGCGGGATTGAGCGGGAGCGGGAGGGAGCGGGCGGGATTGAGCGGGAGCGGGAGGGAGCGTGCGGAAGCGAGCGGGAATGGGAGGGAGCGGGCGGGATTGAGCGGGAGCGGGAGGGAGCGGGCGGAATCGAGCGGGAGTGGGCTGGAGCGGGCGGGAGCGGGCGGAAGCGAGCGGGAGCGGGTGGGAGTGAGCGATATGAACTTTGCCGCGGGCAGAAGCGGGAGGGAGCGGGCGGGAGCGAGCGGGAGCGGGAGGGAGCGGGCGGGAGCGAGCGGGAGCAGGAGGGAGCGGGAGGGAGCGGGAGGGAGCGGGCGGGAGCAGGAGGGAGTGGGCGGTAGTTAAACTGTCAACAAATGTAGACATTTTTAAATCCAGGTTAAAAACATTTCTTTTCTCATGTGTTTGTGCATGAAATCTGCACGATATCTTTAACTTATCCAGACTGTTGCTTGTTTTAATAATTTTAATTTAATTTTTATTATTTGATTTCTATCTTTACAGTTTTAAATAAATAAAAGGCGTAAAATTCATAAAATAAATGAAGCAATATGAACTTTGCCGCGGGCAGAAGCGGGAGGGAGCGGGCGGGAGCGGGTGGGAGTGAGCAATATGAACTTTGCCGCAGGCAGAAGCGGGAGGGAGCGGGCGGGAGCGGGAGGGAGCGGGAGGGAGCGGGCGGGAGCGAGCGGGAGCGGGAACGGGAGGGAGCGAGCAGTATGAACTTTGCCGCTGGCGGAAGCGGGAGGGAGCGGGCGGGAGCGGGAGGGAGCGGGCGGGAGCGAGCGGGAGCAGGAGGGATTGGGCGGGAGCGAGCAATATGAACTTTGCCGCGGTCAGAAGCGGGAGGGAGCGGGAGCAGGAGGGAGCGAGCGAGAGCGGGCGGGAGCGGGAGGGAGCGGGTGGGAGCGAGCGGGAGCGGGCGGGAGCGGGACGGAGCGGGAGGGAGCGGGCGGGAGCGGTAGGGAGCGGGCGGGAGCGGGAGGGAGCGGGCGGGAGCGAGCGGGAGCTGGCGGGAGCGAGCGGGAGTGGGAGGGAGCGGGCGGGAGCGGTAGGGAGCGGGAGGGAGCGGGAGGGAGCGGGCGGGAGCAAGCGGGAGCGGGAGGGAGCGGGCGGGAGCGGGAGGGAGCGGGCGGGATTGAGCAATATGAACTTTGCCGCCGGCAGAAGCGGGAGGGAGCAGGCGGGAGCGAGCGGGAGCGGGAGGGAGCGGGCGGGAGCGAGCGGGAGCGGGCGGGAGCGGGTGGGAGCGAGCAATATGAACTTTGCCACGGGCAGAAGCGGGAGGGAGCGGGAGGGAGCGAGCGGGAGCAGGAGGGAGCGAGCGAGAGCGGGCGGGAGAGAGCGGGAGCGAGCAATATGACCTTTGCTGCGGGCAGAAGCGGGAAGGAGTGGGCGGGAGCAGGAGGGAGCGGGTGGGAGCGAGCAATATGAACTTTGCTGCGGGTAGAAGCGGGAGGGAGCGAGCGGGAGCGTGCGGGAGCGAGCAGTATGAACTTTGCCGCGGGCAGAAGTGGGCGGGAGCGGGCGGGAGCGAGCGGGAGTTAAACTGTCAACAAATGTAGACATTTTTAAATCCAGGTTAAAAACATTTCTTTTCTCATGTGTTTGTGCATGAAATCTGCACGATATCTTTAACTTATCCAGACTGTTGCTTGTTTTAATAATTTTAATTTAATTTTTATTATTTAATTTCTTTCTTTTACAGTTTTAAATAAATAAAAGGCGTAAAATTCATAAAATAAATGAATAACCCCTGATGGTTGTCTTCTAAATTGCATAAGACGGGTTAGGGGTTAGGGTTAGGACGTAGGACATGTTTTGTAATAATACCACAACCAGCAATTGTACATGAAATGTGCTACACAAATACATTTGACTTTAAGTTTAGCTCATGGAAAATGGGAGCAAAAAGAAAACTTATTCTATTTTTGTTCATTGTATGTAAATGTGGTCCTGAGAATTGTTAAAAGTTGTAAATTTGCATCCGTGGGTCTAATAGGGTTAGGTCAGAGAAAAGACGTGTGAATGTTAGACAATGTGGCTCAACAAGTGTTAGGTTGGTGAAACCAACATTAACAGAGAGCAGAAGATGTTCAGGCAGGTAAACCATTCACAGGTGACAGCTTTAGGTTGGTGAAACCAACATTAACAGAGATCAGAAGATGTTCAGGCAGGTAAACCATTCACAGCGGGAGCGGGCGGGACCGGGCAGGAGCGGGAGGGAACGGGAGGGAGCGGGATGGAGCGGGCGGGAGCGAGCGGGAGCGGGTGGGAGCGGGATGGAGCGGGATGGAGCGGGCGGGAGCGGGAGGGAGTGAGCGGGAGCGAGCAATATGAACTTTGCTGTGGGCAGAAGCGGGAGGGAGTGGGCGGGAGTGAGCGGGAGCGGGCTGGAGCGGGAGGGAGCGGGCGGGAGCGGGAGGGAGCGGGCGGGATTGAGCGGGAGCGGGAGGGAGCGGGCGGGATTGAGCGGCAGCGGGAGGGAGCGGGCGGAATCGAGCGGGAGTGGGCTGGAGCAGGAGGGAGCGGGCGCGAGCGAGCGGGAGCGGGAGGGAGCGGGCGGGATTGAGCGGGAGCGGGAGGGAGCGGGCGGAAGCGAGCGGGAGCAGGAGGGAGCGGGAGGGAGCGGGAGGGAGCGGGCGGGAGCGAGCGGGAGCAGGAGGGAGTGGGCGGTAGTTAAACTGTCAACAAATGTAGACATTTTTAAATCCAGGTTAAAAACATTTCTTTTCTCATGTGTTTGTGCATGAAATCTGCACGATATCTTTAACTTATCCAGACTGTTGCTTGTTTTAATAATTTTAATTTAATTTTTATTATTTGATTTCTATCTTTACAGTTTTAAATAAATAAAAGAAGTAAAATTCTTAAAATAAATGAAGCAATATGAACTTTGCCGCGGGCAGAAGCGGGAGGGAGCGGGAGGGAGCGGGCGGGAGCGAGCGGGAGTGGGCGGGAGCGGGTGGGAGTGAGCGGGAGCGGGCTGGAGCGGGAGGGAGCGGGCGGGAGCGAGCGGGAGCGGGAGGGAGCGGGCGGGATTGAGCGGGAGCGGGAGGGAGCGGGCGGGATTGAGCGGGAGCGGGAGGGAGCGTGCGGAAGCGAGCGGGAATGGGAGGGAGCGGGCGGGATTGAGCGGGAGCGGGAGGGAGCGGGCGGAATCGAGCGGGAGTGGGCTGGAGCGGGAGGGAGCGGGCGGAAGCGAGCGGGAGCGGGTGGGAGTGAGCGATATGAACTTTGCCGCGGGCAGAAGCGGGAGGGAGCGGGCGGGAGCGAGCGGGAGCGGGAGGGAGCGGGCGGGAGCGAGCGGGAGCAGGAGGGAGCGGGAGGGAGCGGGAGGGAGCGGGCGGGAGCAGGAGGGAGTGGGCGGTAGTTAAACTGTCAACAAATGTAGACATTTTTAAATCCAGGTTAAAAACATTTCTTTTCTCATGTGTTTGTGCATGAAATCTGCACGATATCTTTAACTTATCCAGACTGTTGCTTGTTTTAATAATTTTAATTTAATTTTTATTATTTGATTTCTATCTTTACAGTTTTAAATAAATAAAAGGCGTAAAATTCATAAAATAAATGAAGCAATATGAACTTTGCCGCGGGCAGAAGCGGGAGGGAGCGGGCGGGAGCGGGTGGGAGTGAGCAATATGAACTTTGCCGCAGGCAGAAGCGGGAGGGAGCGGGCGGGAGCGGGAGGGAGCGGGAGGGAGCGGGCGGGAGCGAGCGGGAGCGGGAACGGGAGGGAGCGAGCAGTATGAACTTTGCCGCTGGCGGAAGCGGGAGGGAGCGGGCGGGAGCGGGAGGGAGCGGGCGGGAGCGAGCGGGAGCAGGAGGGATTGGGCGGGAGCGAGCAATATGAACTTTGCCGCGGTCAGAAGCGGGAGGGAGCGGGAGCAGGAGGGAGCGAGCGAGAGCGGGCGGGAGCGGGAGGGAGCGGGTGGGAGCGAGCGGGAGCGGGCGGGAGCGGGACGGAGCGGGAGGGAGCGGGCGGGAGCGGTAGGGAGCGGGCGGGAGCGGGAGGGAGCGGGCGGGGAGCGAGCGGGAGCTGGCGGGAGCGAGCGGGAGTGGGAGGGAGCGGGCGGGAGCGGTAGGGAGCGGGAGGGAGCGGGAGGGAGCGGGCGGGAGCAAGCGGGAGCGGGAGGGAGCGGGCGGGAGCGGGAGGGAGCGGGCGGGATTGAGCAATATGAACTTTGCCGCCGGCAGAAGCGGGAGGGAGCAGGCGGGAGCGAGCGGGAGCGGGAGGGAGCGGGCGGGAGCGAGCGGGAGCGGGCGGGAGCGGGTGGGAGCGAGCAATATGAACTTTGCCACGGGCAGAAGCGGGAGGGAGCGGGAGGGAGCGAGCGGGAGCAGGAGGGAGCGAGCGAGAGCGGGCGGGAGAGAGCGGGAGCGAGCAATATGACCTTTGCTGCGGGCAGAAGCGGGAAGGAGTGGGCGGGAGCAGGAGGGAGCGGGTGGGAGCGAGCAATATGAACTTTGCTGCGGGTAGAAGCGGGAGGGAGCGAGCGGGAGCGTGCGGGAGCGAGCAGTATGAACTTTGCCGCGGGCAGAAGTGGGCGGGAGCGGGCGGGAGCGAGCGGGAGTTAAACTGTCAACAAATGTAGACATTTTTAAATCCAGGTTAAAAACATTTCTTTTCTCATGTGTTTGTGCATGAAATCTGCACGATATCTTTAACTTATCCAGACTGTTGCTTGTTTTAATAATTTTAATTTAATTTTTATTATTTAATTTCTTTCTTTTACAGTTTTAAATAAATAAAAGGCGTAAAATTCATAAAATAAATGAATAACCCCTGATGGTTGTCTTCTAAATTGCATAAGACGGGTTAGGGGTTAGGGTTAGGACGTAGGACATGTTTTGTAATAATACCACAACCAGCAATTGTACATGAAATGTGCTACACAAATACATTTGACTTTAAGTTTAGCTCATGGAAAATGGGAGCAAAAAGAAAACTTATTCTATTTTTGTTCATTGTATGTAAATGTGGTCCTGAGAATTGTTAAAAGTTGTAAATTTGCATCCGTGGGTCTAATAGGGTTAGGTCAGAGAAAAGACGTGTGAATGTTAGACAATGTGGCTCAACAAGTGTTAGGTTGGTGAAACCAACATTAACAGAGAGCAGAAGATGTTCAGGCAGGTAAACCATTCACAGGTGACAGCTTTAGGTTGGTGAAACCAACATTAACAGAGATCAGAAGATGTTCAGGCAGGTAAACCATTCACAGCGGGAGCGGGCGGGACCGGGCAGGAGCGGGAGGGAACGGGAGGGAGCGGGATGGAGCGGGCGGGAGCGAGCGGGAGCGGGTGGGAGCGGGATGGAGCGGGATGGAGCGGGCGGGAGCGGGAGGGAGTGAGCGGGAGCGAGCAATATGAACTTTGCTGTGGGCAGAAGCGGGAGGGAGTGGGCGGGAGTGAGCGGGAGCGGGCTGGAGCGGGAGGGAGCGGGCGGGAGCGGGAGGGAGCGGGCGGGATTGAGCGGGAGCGGGAGGGAGCGGGCGGGATTGAGCGGCAGCGGGAGGGAGCGGGCGGAATCGAGCGGGAGTGGGCTGGAGCAGGAGGGAGCGGGCGCGAGCGAGCGGGAGCGGGAGGGAGCGGGCGGGATTGAGCGGGAGCGGGAGGGAGCGGGCGGAAGCGAGCGGGAGCAGGAGGGAGCGGGAGGGAGCGGGAGGGAGCGGGCGGGAGCGAGCGGGAGCAGGAGGGAGTGGGCGGTAGTTAAACTGTCAACAAATGTAGACATTTTTAAATCCAGGTTAAAAACATTTCTTTTCTCATGTGTTTGTGCATGAAATCTGCACGATATCTTTAACTTATCCAGACTGTTGCTTGTTTTAATAATTTTAATTTAATTTTTATTATTTGATTTCTATCTTTACAGTTTTAAATAAATAAAAGAAGTAAAATTCTTAAAATAAATGAAGCAATATGAACTTTGCCGCGGGCAGAAGCGGGAGGGAGCGGGAGGGAGCGGGCGGGAGCGAGCGGGAGTGGGCGGGAGCGGGTGGGAGTGAGCAATATGAACTTTGCCGCAGGCAGAAGCGGGAGGGAGCGGGCGGGAGCGGGAGGGAGCGGGCGGGAGCGAGCGGGAGCGGGAACGGGAGGGAGCGAGCAGTATGAACATTGCCGCGGGCGGAAGCGGGCGGGAGCGGGCGGGAGCGGGAGGGAGCGGGCGGGAGCGAGCGGGAGCAGCAGGGATTGGGCGGGAGCGAGCAATATGAACTTTGCCGCGGGCAGAAGCGGGAGGGAGCGGTCGGGAGTGAGCGGGAGCGGGGTGGAGTGGGCGGAAGCGGGCGGGGGCGGGAGGGAGCGAGCGGGAGCGGGAGGGAGTGGGCGGGATTGAGCAATATGAACTTTGCCGCGGGTAGAAGCGGGAGGGAGCGGGCGGGAGTGAGCGGGAATGGGAGGGAGCGGGCGGAAGCGAGCGGGAGCGGGAGGGAGCGGGCGGGAGCGGTAGGGAGCGGGCGGGAGCGGGAGGGAGTGGGCGGGAGCGAGCGGGAGCTGGCGGGAGCAAGCGGGAGTGGGAGGGAGCGGGCGGGAGCGGTAGGGAGCGGGAGGGAGCGAGCGGGAGTTAAACTGTCAACAAATGTAGACATTTTTAAATCCAGGTTAAAAACATTTCTTTTCTCATGTGTTTGTGCATGAAATCTGCACGATATCTTTAACTTATCCAGACTGTTGCTTGTTTTAATAATTTTAATTTAATTTTTATTATTTAATTTCTTTCTTTTACAGTTTTAAATAAATAAAAGGCGTAAAATTCATAAAATAAATGAATAACCCCTGATGGTTGTCTTCTAAATTGCATAAGACGGGTTAGGGGTTAGGGTTAGGACGTAGGACATGTTTTGTAATAATACCACAACCAGCAATTGTACATGAAATGTGCTACACAAATACATTTGACTTTAAGTTTAGCTCATGGAAAATGGGAGCAAAAAGAAAACTTATTCTATTTTTGTTCATTGTATGTAAATGTGGTCCTGAGAATTGTTAAAAGTTGTAAATTTGCATCCGTGGGTCTAATAGGGTTAGGTCAGATAATAGAGGTGTGAATGTTAGACAATGTGGCTCAACAAGTGTTAGGTTGGTGAAACCAACATTAACAGAGAGCAGAAGATGTTCAGGCAGGTAAACCATTCACAGGTTTCAGCTTTAGGTTGGTGAAACCAACATTAACAGAGAGCAGAAGATGTTCAGTAAGGTAAACCATTCACAGGTGACAGCTTTCGGTTGGTGAAGCCAACATTAACAGAGATCAGAAGATGTTCAGGCAGGTAAACCATTCACAGCGGGAGTGGGCGGGACCGGGCAGGAGCGGGAGGGAACGGGAGGGAGCGGGATGGAGCGGGCGGGAGCGAGCGGGAGCGGGTGGGAGCGTGATGGAGCGGGCGGGAGCGGGAGGGAGTGAGCGGGACCGGGCAGGAGCGGGAGGGAGCGGGCGGGGATGGCATGGAGCGGGAGGGAGCTGGTGGTGTGAACTTTGCCGCGGGCAGAAGTGGGAGGGAGCGGGCGGAAGCAGGAGGGAGCGGGCGGGAGCCGGCGGGAGCGGGAGGGAGCGGGAGGGAGCGGGCGGGAGCGAGCAATATGAACTTTGCTGTGGGCAGAAGCGGGAGGGAGTGGGCGGGAGTGAGCGGGAGCGGGCTGGAGCGGGAGGGAGCGGGCGGGAGCGAGCGGGAGCGGGAGGGAGCGGGCGGGATTGAGCGGGAGCGGGAGGGAGCGGGCGGAATCGAGCGGGAGCGGGCTGGAGTGGGAGGGAGCGGGCGGCAGCGAGCGGGAGCGGGAGGGAGCGGGCGGGATTGAGCGGGAGCGGGAGGGAGCGGGCGGAAGCGAGCAGGAGCGGGTGGGAACGGGAGGGAGCGGGATGGAGCGGGCGGGAGCGAGCGGGAGCGGGTGGGAGCGTGATGGAGCGGGCGGGAGCGGGAGGGAGTGAGCGGGACCGGGCAGGAGCGGGAGGGAGCGGGCGGGGATGGCATGGAGCGGGAGGGAGCTGGTGGTGTGAACTTTGCCGCGGGCAGAAGTGGGAGGGAGCGGGCGGAAGCAGGAGGGAGCGGGCGGGAGCCGGCGGGAGCGGGAGGGAGCGGGCGGGAGCGAGCAATATGAACTTTGCTGTGGGCAGAAGCGGGAGGGAGTGGGCGGGAGTGGGCGGGAGCGGGCTGGAGCGGGCGGGAGCGAGCGGGAGCTGGAAAGAGCGCGCGGGATTGAGCGGGAGCGGGAGGGAGCGGGCGGAATCGAGCGGGAGCGGGCTGGAGCGGGAGGGAGCGGGCGGGAGCGAGCGGGAGCGGGAGGGAGCGGGCGGGATTGAGCGGGAGCGGGAGGGAGCGGGCGGAAGCGAGCGGGAGCGGGTGGGAGTGAGCGATATGAACTTTGCCGCGGGCAGAAGCGGGAGGGAGCGGGCGGGAGCGAGCGGGAGCAGGAGGGAGCGGGCGGGAGCGAGCGGGAGCAGGAGGGAGCAGGCGGGAGCGAGCGGGAGCAGGAGGGAGCGGGCGGGAGCGAGCGGGAGCAGGAGGGAGTGGGCGGTAGTTAAACTGTCAACAAATGTAGACATTTTTAAATCCAGGTTAAAAACATTTCTTTTCTCATGTGTTTGTGCATGAAATCTGCACGATATCTTTAACTTATCCAGACTGTTGCTTGTTTTAATAATTGTAATTTAATTTTTATTATTTCATTTCTATCTTTTACAGTTTAAAATAAATAAAAGGCGTAAAATTCATAAAATTAATGAAGCAATATGATTTTTGCCGCGGGCAGAAGCAGGAGGGAGCGGGCGGGAGCGAGCGGGAGCGAGCGGGAGCGGGCGGGAGCGGGTGGGAGTGAGCAATATGAACTTTGCCGCAGGCAGTAGCGGGAGGGAGCGGGCGGGAGCGGGAGGGAGCGAGCAATATGAGCTTTGCCGTGGGCAGAAGTGGGAGGGAGCGGGCGGGAGCGAGCGGGATGGGAACGGAAGGGAGCGAGCAGTATGAACTTTGCCGCGGGCGGAAGCGGGAGTGAGCGGGCGGGAGCGGGAGGGAGCGGGCGGGAGCGAGCGGGAGCAGGAGGGATTGGGCGGGAGCGAGCAATATGAACTTTGCCGCGGGCAGAAGCGGGAGGGAGCGGGCGGGAGTGAGCGGGAGCGGGGTGGAGCGGGCGGAAGCGAGCGGGAGCGGGCGGGGGCGGGAGGGAGCGAGCGGGAGCGGGAGGGAGTGGGCGGGATTGAGCAATATGAACTTTGCCGCGGGCAGAAGCGGGAGGGAGCAGGCGGGAGTGAGCGGGAGTGGGAGGGAGCGGGCGGAAGCGAGCGGGAGCGGGAGGGAGCGGGCGGGAGCGGTAGGGAGCGGGCGGGAGCGGGAGGGAGAGGGCGGGAGCGAGCGGGAGCTGGCGGGAGCGAGCGGGAGTGGGAGGGAGCGGGCGGGAGCGGTAGGGAGCGGGAGAGAGCGGGAATAAAAGGCGTAAAATTCATAAAATAAATGAAGCAGGCAGAAGCGGGAGGGAGCGGGCGGGAGCGGGAGGGAGCGAGCAATATGAACTTTGCGGTGGGCAGAAGTGGGAGGGAGCGGGCGGGAGCGAGCGGGACGGGAAAGGGAGGGAACGAGCAGTATGAACTTTGCCGCGCGCGGAAGCGGGAGTGAGCGGGCGGGAGCGGGAGGGAGCGGGCGGGAGCGAGCGGGAGCAGGAGGGATTGGGCGGGAGCGAGCAATATGAACTTTGCCGCGGGCAGAAGCGGGAGGGAGCGGGCGGGAGTGAGCGGGAGCGGGGTGGAGCGGGCGGAAGCGAGCGAGAGCCGGCGGGGGCGGGAGGGAGCGAGCGGGAGCGGGAGGGAGTGGGCGGGATTGAGCAATATGAACTTTGCCGCGGGCAGAAGCGGGAGGGAGCGGGCGGGAGTGAGCGGGAGTGGGAGGGAGCGGGCGGAAGCGAGCGGGAGCGGGCGGGAGCGGTAGGGAGCGGGCGGGAGCGGGAGGGAGCGGGCGGGAGCGAGCGGGAGCTGGCGGGAGCGAGCGGGAGTGGGAGGGAGCGGGCGGGAGCGGTAGGGAGCGGGAAAGAGTGGGAGGGAGCGGGCGGGAGCGAGCGGGAGCGGGAGGGAGCGGGCGGGATTGAGCGGGAGCGGGAGGGAGTGAGCGATATGAACTTTGCCGCCGGCAGAAGCGGGAGGTAGAAGGCGGGAGCGAGCGGGAGCGAGCAGTATGAACTTTGCCGTGGGCGGAAGTGGGAGGGAGCGGGCGGGAGCGGGAGGGAGCGGGCGGCAGTGAGCGGGAGCAGGAGGGATTGGGCGGGAGCGAGCAATATGAACTTTGCCTTGGGCAGAAGCGGGAGGGATCGGGCAGGAGCGGGCGGGAGCGAGTGGGAGCGGGAACGGGAGGGAGCGGGCAGGACCGGGCAGGAGCGGGAGGGAGCGGGCGGGGATGGCATGGAGCAGGAGGGAGCTGGTGGTGTGAACTTTGCCGCGGGCAGAAGTGGGAGGGAGCGGGCGGAAGCGGGAGGGAGCGGGCGGGAGCGGGCGGGAGCCTGCGGGAGCGGGAGGGAGCGGGCGGGAGCGAGCAATATGAACTTTGCTGTGGGCAGAAGCGGGAGGGAGTGGGCGGGAGTGAGCGGGAGCGGGCTGGAGCGGGAGGGAGCGGGCGGGAGCGAGCGGGAGCGGGAGGGAGCGGGCGGGATTGAGCGGGAGCGGGAGGGAGCGGGCGGAATCGAGCGGGAGCGGGCTGGAGTGGGAGGGAGCGGGCGGCAGCGAGCGGGAGCGGGAGGGAGCGGGCGGGATTGAGCGGGAGCGGGAGGGAGCGGGCGGAAGCGAGCAGGAGCGGGTGGGAGTGAGCGATATGGACTTTGCCGCGGGCAGAAGCGGGAGGGAGCGGGAAGAGGAGGGAGCGAGCGAAAGCGGGAAGGAGCGGGCGGGACAGGGCGGGAGCCGGTGGGAGCGGGAGGGAGCGGGCGGGAGCGAGCAATATGAACTTTTCTGTGGGCAGAAGCGGGAGGGAGTGGGCGGGAGTGAGCGGGAGCGGGCTGGAGCGGGAGGGAGTGGGCGGGAGCGAGCGGGAGCGGGAGGGAGCGGGCGGGATTGAGCGGGAGCGAGAGGGAGCGGGCGGAAGCGATCGGGAGCGGGTGGGAGTGAGCGATATGAACTTTGCCGCGGGCAGAAGCGGGAGGGAGCGGGCGGGAACGAGCGGGAGGGAGCGAGCGGGAGCAGGAGGGAGCGGGCGGGAGCGAGCGGGAGCAGGAGGGAGTGGGAGGGAGCGGGCGGGAGCGAGCGGGAGCAGGAGGGAGTGGGCGGTAGTTAAACTGTCAACAAATGTAAACATTTTTAAATCCAGGTTAAAAACATTTCTTTTCTCATGTGTTTGTGCATGAAATCTGCACGATATCTTTAACTTATCAAGACTGTTGCTTGTTTTAATAATTTTAATTTAATTTTTATTATTTCATTTCTATCTTTTACAGTTTTAAATAAATAAAAGGCGTAAAATTCATAAAATAAATGAAGCAATATGAACTTTGCCGCGGGCAGAAGCGGGAGGGACCGGGCGGGAGCGAGCGGGAGCGGGCGGGAGCGGATGGGAGTGAGCAATATGAACTTTGCCGCAGGCAGAAGCGGGAGGGAGCGGGCGGGAAAGGGAGGGAGCGAGCAATATGAACTTTGCCGCGGGAAGAAGTGGGAGGGAGCGGGCGGGAGCGAGCGGGAGCGGGAACGGGAGGGAGCGAGCAGTATGAACTTTGCCGCGGGCGGAAGCGGGAGGGAGCGGGCGGGAGCGGGAGGGAGCGGGCGGGAGCAAGCGGGAGCAGGAGGGATTGGGCGGGAGCAAGCAATATGAACTTTGCCGCGGGCAGAAGCGGGAGGGAGCGGGCGGGAGTGAGCGGGAGTGGGAGGGAGCGGGCGGAAGCGAGCGGGAGCGGGAGGGAGCGGGCGGGAGCGGTAGGGAGCGGGCGGGAGCGGGCGGGAGCGGGAGGGAGTGGGCGGGAGCGAGAGGGAGCAGGAGGGATTGGGCGGGAGCGAGCAATATGAACTTTGCCGCGGGCAGAAGCGGGAAGGAGCGGGCGGGAGTGGGAGGGAGCGAGCAATATGAACTTTGCTGCGGGCAGAAGCGGGAGGGAGCGGGCGGGAGTGAGCGGGAGCGGGATGGAGCGGGCGGAAGCGAGCGGGAGCGGGCGGGAGCGGGAGGGAGCGAGCGGGAGCGGGAGGAAGCGGGCGGGATTGAGCAATATGAACTTTGCCGCCGGCAGAAGCGGGAGGGAGCAGGCGGGAGCGAGCGGGAGCGGGAGGGAGCGGGCGGGATTGAGCAATATGAACTTTGCTGCCGGCAGAAGCGGGAGGGAGCAGGCGGAAGCGGGAGGGAGCAGGCGGGAGCAGGCGGGAGCGAGCGGGAGCGGGAGGGAGTGGGCGGGAGCGAGCGGGAGCAGGAGGGATTGGGCGGGAGCGAGCAATATAAACTTTGCCGCGGGCAGAAGCGGGAGGGAGCGGGCGGGAGTGGGAGGGAGCGAGCAATATGAACTTTGCCGCGGGCAGAAGCGGGAGGGAGCGGGCGGGAGTGAGCGGGAGCGGGATGGAGCGGGCGGAAGCGAGCGGGAGCGGGCGGGAGCGGGAGGGAGCGAGCGGGAGCGGGAGGAAGCGGGCGGGATTGAGCAATATGAACTTTGCCGCGGGCAGAAGCGGGAGGGAGCGGGCGGGAGTGAGCGGGAGTGGGAGGGAGCGAACGGAAGCGAGCGGGAGTGGGTGGGAGTGAGCGATATGAACTTTGCCGCGGGCAGAAGCGGGAGGGAGCGGGAGTGAGCGGGAGCGGGAGGGAGCGGGCGGGGAGCGGTAGGGAGCGGGAGTGAGCGGGAGCGAGCGGGAGCGGGCGGGAGCGGGAGGGAGCGGGCGGGAGCGAGCGGGAGCTGGCGGGAGTGAGCGGGAGCGGGAGGGAGCGGGCGGGAGCGGTAGGGAGCGGGAGGGAGCGGGGGGGAGCGGGAGGGAGCGGGCGGGAGCGGGCGGGAGCGAGCGGGAGTGGGAGGGAGCGAGCAATATGAACTTTGCCGCGGGCAGAAGCGGGAGGGAGCGGGCGGGAGTGAGCGGGAGCGGGATGGAGCGGGCGGAAGCGAGCGGGAGCGGGCGGGAGCGGGAGCGGGAGGAAGCGGGCGGGATTGAGCAATGTGAACTTTGCCGCGGGCAGAAGCGGGAGGGAGCGGGCGGGAGTGAGCGGGAGTGGGAGGGAGCGAACGGAAGCGAGCGGGAGTGGGTGGGAGTGAGCGATATGAACTTTGCCGCGGGCAGAAGCGGGAGGGAGCGGGAGCAGGAGGGAGCGAGCGAGAGCGGGAGGGAGCGGGCGGGAGCAGGCGGGAGCGAGCGGGAGCGAGCGGGAGCGAGCGGGAGCGGGAGGGAGCGGGCGGGATTGAGCAATATGAACTTTGCCGCCGGCAGAAGCGGGAGGGAGCAGGCGGGAGCGAGCGGGAGCGGGAGGGAGCGGGCGGGATTGAGCAATATGAACTTTGCCGCCGGCAGAAGCGGGAGGGAGCAGGCGGGAGCGAGCGGGAGCGGGAGGGAGCGGGCGGGAGCGAGCGGGAGTGGGCGGGAGCGGGTGGGAGCGAGCAATATGAACTTTAACACGGGCAGAAGCGGGAGGGAGCGGGAGGGAGCGAGCGGGAGCAGGAGGGAGCGAGCGAGAGCGGGAGGGAGCGGGCGGGATTGAGCAATATGAACTTTGCCGCCGGCAGAAGCGGGAGGGAGCAGGCGGGAGCGAGCGGGAGCGGGAGGGAGCGGGCGGGAGCGAGCGGGAGCAGGAGGGAGCGGGCGGGATTGAGCAATATGAACTTTGCCGCCGGCAGAAGCGGGAGGGAGCAGGCGGGAGCGAGCGGGAGCGGGAGGGAGCGGGCGGGAGCGAGCGGGAGTGGGCGGGAGCGGGTGGGAGCGAGCAATATGAACTTTGCCACGGGCAGAAGCGGGAGGGAGCGGGAGGGAGCGAGCGGGAGCAGGAGGGAGCGAGCGAGAGCGGGAGGGAGCGGGCGGGATTGAGCAATATGAACTTTGCCGCCGGCAGAAGCGGGAGGGAGCAGGCGGGAGCGAGCGGGAGCGGGAGGGAGCGGGAGGGAGCGAGCGAGCGGGAGCAGGAGGGAGCGGGCGGGATTGAGCAATATGAACTTTGCCGCCGGCAGAAGCGGGAGGGAGCAGGCGGGAGCGAGCGGGAGCGGGAGGGAGCGGGCGGGAGCGAGCGGGAGCGGGCGGGAGCGGGTGGGAGCGAGCAATATGAACTTTGCCACGGGCAGAAGCGGGAGGGAGCGGGAGGGAGCGAGCGGGAGCAGGAGGGAGCGAGCGAGAGCGGGCGGGAGAGAGCGGGAGCGAGCAATATGACCTTTGCCGCGGGCAGAAGCGGGAGAGAGTGGGCGGGAGCAGGAGGGAGCGGGCGGGAGCGGGTGGGAGCGGGCGGGATTGAGCGGGAGCGGGCGGGAGCGGGTGGGAGCGAGCAATATGAACTTTGCCACGGGCAGAAGCGGGAGGGAGCGGGCGGAAGCGAGCGGGAGCGGGTGGGAGTGAGCGATATGAACTTTGCCGCGGGCAGAAGCGGGAGGGAGCGGGAAGAGGAGGGAGCAAGCGAAAGTGGGAAGGAGCGGGCGGGACAGGGCGGTAGCCGGCGGGAGCGGGAGGGAGCGGGCGGGATTGAGCGGGAGCGGGAGGGAGCGGGCGGAAGCGAGCGGGAGCGGGCGGGAGCGGATGGGAGTGAGCAATATGAACTTTGCCGCAGGCAGAAGCGGGAGGGAGCGGGCGGGAGCGGGAGGGAGCGAGCAATATGAACTTTGCCGCGGGAAGAAGTGGGAGGGAGCGGGCGGGAGCGAGCGGGAGCGGGAACGGGAGGGAGCGAGCAGTATGAACTTTGCCGCGGGCGGAAGCGGGAGGGAGCGGGCGGGAGCGGGAGGGAGCGGGCGGGAGCAAGCGGGAGCAGGAGGGATTGGGCGGGGAGCGAGCAATATGAACTTTGCCGCGGGCAGAAGCGGGAGGGAGCGTGCGGGAGTGAGCGGGAGTGGGAGGGAGCGGGCGGAAGCGAGCGGGAGCGGGAGGGAGCGGGCGGGAGCGGTAGGGAGCGGGCGGGAGCGAGCGGGAGCAGGAGGGAGTGGGCGGTAGTTAAACTGTCAACAAATGTAGACATTTTTAAATCCAGGTTAAAAACATTTCTTTTCTCATGTGTTTGTGCATGAAATCTGCACGATATCTTTAACTTATCCAGACTGTTGCTTGTTTTAATAATTTTAATTTAATTTTTATTATTTGATTTCTATCTTTACAGTTTTAAATAAATAAAAGGCGTAAAATTCATAAAATAAATGAAGCAATATGAACTTTGCCGCGGGCAGAAGGGGGAGGGAGCGGGTGGGAGCGAGCGGGAGTGGGCGGGAGCGGGTGGGAGTGAGCAATATGAACTTTGCCGCAGGCAGAAGCGGGAGGGAGCGGGCGGGAGCGGGAGGGAGCGGGCGGGAGCGAGTGGGAGCGGGAACGGGAACGGGAGGGAGCGAGCAGTATGAACTTTGCCGCGGGCGGAAGCGGGAGGGAGCGGGCGGGAGCGGGAGGGAGCGGGCGGGAGCGAGCGGGAGCAGGAGGGATTGGGCAGGAGCGAGCAATATGAACTTTGCCGCGGGCAGAAGCGGGAGGGAGCGGTCGGGAGTGAGCGGGAGCGGGGTGGAGTGGGCGGAAGCGGGCGGGGGCGGGAGGGAGCGAGCGGGAGCTGGCGGGAGCAAGCGGGAGTGGGAGGGAGCGGGCGGGAGCGGTAGGGAGCGGGAGGGAGCGGGAGGGAGCGGGCGGGAGCTAGCGGGAGTGGGAGGGAGCGGGTGGGAGCGAGCAATATGAACTTTGCCGCCGGCAGAAGCGGGAGGGAGAAGGCGGGAGCGAGCGGGAGCGGGAGGGAGCAGGCGGGAGCGAGCGGGAGCGGGCGGGAGCGGGTGGGAGCGAGCAATATGAAATTTGCCGTGGGCAGAAGCGGGAGGGAGCGGGCGGGAGTGGGAGGGAGCGGGCGGAAGCGAGCGGGAGTGGGTGGGAGTGAGCGATATGAACTTTGCCGCGGGCAGAAGCGGGAGGGAGCGGGAGCAGGAGGGAGCGAGCGAGAGCGGGCGGGAGCGGGAGGGAGCGGATGGGAGCGAGCGGGAGCGGGCGGGAGCGAGCGGGAGCGGGAGGGAGCGGGAGGGAGCGGTAGGGAGCGGGCGGGAGCGGGAGGGAGCGGGCGGGAGCGAGCGGGAGCTGGCGGGAGCGAGCGGGAGTGGGAGGGAGCGGGCGGGAACGGTAGGGAGCGGGAGGGAGCGGGAGGGAGCGGGCGGGAGCGAGCGGGAGCGGGAGGGAGCGGGCGGGAGCGGGAGGGAGCGGGCGGGATTGAGCAATATGAACTTTGCCGCCGGCAGAAGCGGGAGGGAGCAGGCGGGAGCGAGCGGGAGCGGGAGGGAGCGGGCTGGAGCGGGAGGGAGCGGGCGGGATTGAGCAATATGAACTTTGCCGCCGGCAGAAGCGGGAGGGAGCAGGCGGGAGCGAGCGGGAGCGGGAGGGAGCGGGCGGGAGCGAGCGGGAGCGGGCGGGAGCGGGTGGGAGCGAGCAATATGAACTTTGCCACGGGCAGAAGCGGGAGGGAGCGGGAGGGAGCGAGCGGGAGCAGGAGGGAGCGAGCGAGAGCGGGCGGGAGAGAGCGGGAGCGAGCAATATGACCTTTGCTGCGGGCAGAAGCGGGAAGGAGTGGGCGGGAGCAGGAGGGAGCGGGCGGGAGCGGGTGGGAGCGAGCAATATGAACTTTGCCGCGGGTAGAAGCGGGAGGGAGCGAGCGGGAGCGTGCGGGAGCGAGCAGTATGAACTTTGCCGCGGGCAGAAGTGGGCGGGAGCGGGCGGGAGCGAGCGGGAGTTAAACTGTCAACAAATGTAGACATTTTTAAATCCAGGTTAAAAACATTTCTTTTCTCATGTGTTTGTGCATGAAATCTGCACGATATCTTTAACTTATCCAGACTGTTGCTTGTTTTAATAATTTTAATTTAATTTTTATTATTTAATTTCTTTCTTTTACAGTTTTAAATAAATAAAAGGCGTAAAATTCATAAAATAAATGAATAACCCCTGATGGTTGTCTTCTAAATTGCATAAGACGGGTTAGGGGTTAGGGTTAGGACGTAGGACATGTTTTGTAATAATACCACAACCAGCAGTTGTACATGAAATGTGCTACACAAATACATTTGACTTTAAGTTTAGCTCATGGAAAATGGGAGCAAAAAGAAAACTTATTCTATTTTGTTCATTGTATGTAAATGTGGTCCTGAGAATTGTTAAAAGTTGTAAATTTGCATCCGTGGGTCTAATAGGGTTAGGTCAGAGAATAGAGGTGTGAATGTTAGACAATGTGGCTCAACAAGTGTTAGGTTGGTGAAACCAACATTAACAGAGAGCAGAAGATGTTCAGGCAGGTAAACCATTCACAGGTGACAGCTTTAGGTTGGTGAAACCAACATTAACAGAGAGCAGAAGATGTTCAGTAAGGTAAACCATTCACAGGTGACAGCTTTAGGTTGGTGAAACCAACATTAACAGAGATCAGAAGATGTTCAGGCAGGTAAACCATTCACAGCGGGAGTGGGCGGGACCGGGCAGGAGCGGGAGGGAACGGGAGGGAGCGGGATGGAGCGGGCGGGAGCGAGCGGGAGCGGGTGGGAGCGTGATGGAGCGGGCGGGAGCGGGAGGGAGTGAGCGGGACCGGGCAGGAGCGGGAGGGAGCGGGCGGGGATGGCATGGAGCGGGAGGGAGCTGGTGGTGTGAACTTTGCCGCGGGCAGAAGTGGGAGGGAGCGGGCGGAAGCAGGAGGGAGCGGGCGGGAGCCGGCGGGAGCGGGAGGGAGCGGGCGGGAGCGAGCAATATGAACTTTGCTGTGGGCAGAAGCGGGAGGGAGTGGGCGGGAGTGAGCGGGAGCGGGCTGGAGCGGGCGGGGAGCGAGCGGGAGCTGGAAAGAGCGCGCGGGATTGAGCGGGAGCGGGAGGGAGCGGGCGGAATCGAGCGGGAGGGAGCGGGCGGGAGCGAGCGGGAGCGGGAGGGAGCGGGCGGGATTGAGCGGGAGCGGGAGGGAGCGGGCGGAAGCGAGCGGGAGCGGGTGGGAGTGAGCGATATGAACTTTGCCGCGGGCAGAAGCGGGAGGGAGCGAGCGGGAGCAGGAGGGAGTGGGCGGTAGTTAAACTGTCAACAAATGTAAACATTTTTAAATCCAGGTTAAAAACATTTCTTTTCTCATGTGTTTGTGCATGAAATCTGCACGATATCTTTAACTTATCAAGACTGTTGCTTGTTTTAATAATTTTAATTTAATTTTTATTATTTCATTTCTATCTTTTACAGTTTTAAATAAATAAAAGGCGTAAAATTCATAAAATAAATGAAGCAATATGAACTTTGCCGCGGGCAGAAGCGGGAGGGACCGGGCGGGAGCGAGCGGGAGCGGGCGGGAGCGGATGGGAGTGAGCAATATGAACTTTGCCGTGGGCAGAAGTGGGAGGGAGCGGGCGGGAGCGAGCGGGACGGGAACAGGAGGGAGCGAGCAGTATGAACTTTGCCGCGGGCGGAAGCGGGAGTGAGCGGGCGGGAGCGGGAGGGAGCGGGCGGGAGCGAGCGGGAGCAGGAGGGATTGGGCGGGAGCGAGCAATATGAACTTTGCCGCGGGCAGAAGCGGGAGGGAGCGGGCGGGCGGGCGGAAGCGGGCGGGGGCGGGAGGGAGCGAGCGGGAGCGGGAGGGAGTGGGCGGGATTGAGCAATATGAACTTTGCCGCGGGCAGAAGCGGGAGGGAGCAGGCGGGAGTGAGCGGAAGCGGGAGGGAGCGGGCGGGATTGAGCGGGAGCGGGAGGGAGCGGGAGCGGAAGGGAGCGGGCGGGATTGAGCGGGAGCGGGAGGGAGCGGGCGGAATCGAGCGGGAGCGGGCTGGAGTGGGAGGGAGCGGGCGGGAGCGAGCGGGAGCGGGAGCGAGCGGGAGCGGGAGGGAGCGGGCGGGATTGAGCGGGAGCGGGAGGGAGCGGGCGGAAGCGAGCGGGAGCGGGTGGGAGTGAGCGATATGAACTTTGCCGCGGGCAGAAGCGGGAGGGAGCGGGAAGAGGAGGGAGCAAGCGAAAGTGGGAAGGAGCGGGCGGGACAGGGCGGGAGCCGGCGGGAGCGGGAGGGAGCGGGCGGGATTGAGCGGGAGCGGGAGGGAGCGGGCGGGATTGAGCGGGAGCGGGAGGGAGCGGGCGGAAGCGGGTGGGAGTGAGCGATATGAACTTTGCCGCGGGCAGAAGCGGGAGGGAGCGGGCGGGAACGAGCGGGAGGGAGCGAGCGGGAGCAGGAGGGAGCGGGCGGGAGCGAGCGGGAGCAGGAGGGAGCGGGAGGGCGCGGGCGGGAGCGAGCGGGAGCAGGAGGGAGTTAGACGGGTTAGGGGTTAGGGTTAGGACGTAGGACATGTTTTGTAATAATACCACAACCAGCAATTGTACATGAAATGTGCTACACAAATACATTTGACTTTAAGTTTAGCTCATGGAAAATGGGAGCAAAAAGAAAACTTATTCTATTTTTGTTCATTGTATGTAAATGTGGTCCTGAGAATTGTTAAAAGTTGTAAATTTGCATCCGTGGGTCTAATAGGGTTAGGTCAGAGAATAGAGGTGTGAATGTTAGACAATGTGGCTCAACAAGTGTTAGGTTGGTGAAACCAACATTAACAGAGAGCAGAAGATGTTCAGGCAGGTAAACCATTCACAGGTGACAGCTTTAGGTTGGTGAAACCAACATTAACAGAGAGCAGAAGATGTTCAGTAAGGTAAACCATTCACAGGTGACAGCTTTAGGTTGGTGAAACCAACATTAACAGAGATCAGAAGATGTTCAGGCAGGTAAACCATTCACAGCGGGAGCGGGCGGGACCGGGCAGGAGCGGGAGGGAACGGGAGGGAGCGGGCTGGAGCGAGCGGGAGCGGGTGGGAGCGGGATGGAGCGGGATGGAGCGGGCGGGAGCGGGAGGGAGTGAGCGGGAGCGAGCAATATGAACTTTGCTGTGGGCAGAAGCGGGAGGGAGTGGGCGGGAGTGAGCGGGATGGAGCGGGCGGGAGCGGGTGGGAGCGGGATGGAGCGGGATGGAGCGGGCGGGAGCGGGAGGGAGTGAGCGGGAGCGAGCAATATGAACTTTGCTGTGGGCAGAAGCGGGAGGGAGTGGGCGGGAGTGAGCGGGAGCGGGCTGGAGCGGGAGGGAGCGGGCGGGAGCGAGCGGGAGCGGGAGGGAGCGGGCGGGATTGAGCGGGAGCGGGAGGGAGCGGGCGGGATTGAGCGGGAGCGGGAGGGAGCGTGCGGAAGCGAGCGGGAATGGGAGGGAGCGGGCGGGATTGAGCGGGAGCGGGAGGGAGCGGGCGGAATCGAGCGGGAGTGGGCTGGAGCGGGAGGGAGCGGGCGGAAGCGAGCGGGAGCGGGTGGGAGTGAGCGATATGAACTTTGCCGCGGGCAGAAGCGGGAGGGAGCGGGCGGGAGCGAGCGGGAGCGGGAGGGAGCGGGCGGGAGCGAGCGGGAGCAGGAGGGAGCGGGAGGGAGCGGGAGGGAGCGGGCGGGAGCAGGAGGGAGTGGGCGGTAGTTAAACTGTCAACAAATGTAGACATTTTTAAATCCAGGTTAAAAACATTTCTTTTCTCATGTGTTTGTGCATGAAATCTGCACGATATCTTTAACTTATCCAGACTGTTGCTTGTTTTAATAATTTTAATTTAATTTTTATTATTTGATTTCTATCTTTACAGTTTTAAATAAATAAAAGGCGTAAAATTCATAAAATAAATGAAGCAATATGAACTTTGCCGCGGGCAGAAGCGGGAGGGAGCGGGCGGGAGCGGGTGGGAGTGAGCAATATGAACTTTGCCGCAGGCAGAAGCGGGAGGGAGCGGGCGGGGAGCGGGAGGGAGCGGGAGGGAGCGGGCGGGAGCGAGCGGGAGCGGGAACGGGAGGGAGCGAGCAGTATGAACTTTGCCGCTGGCGGAAGCGGGAGGGAGCGGGCGGGAGCGGGAGGGAGCGGGCGGGAGCGAGCGGGAGCAGGAGGGATTGGGCGGGAGCGAGCAATATGAACTTTGCCGCGGTCAGAAGCGGGAGGGAGCGGGAGCAGGAGGGAGCGAGCGAGAGCGGGCGGGAGCGGGAGGGAGCGGGTGGGAGCGAGCGGGAGCGGGCGGGAGCGGGACGGAGCGGGAGGGAGCGGGCGGGAGCGGTAGGGAGCGGGCGGGAGCGGGAGGGAGCGGGCGGGAGCGAGCGGGAGCTGGCGGGAGCGAGCGGGAGTGGGAGGGAGCGGGCGGGAGCGGTAGGGAGCGGGAGGGAGCGGGAGGGAGCGGGCGGGAGCAAGCGGGAGCGGGAGGGAGCGGGCGGGAGCGGGAGGGAGCGGGCGGGATTGAGCAATATGAACTTTGCCGCCGGCAGAAGCGGGAGGGAGCAGGCGGGAGCGAGCGGGAGCGGGAGGGAGCGGGCGGGAGCGAGCGGGAGCGGGCGGGAGCGGGTGGGAGCGAGCAATATGAACTTTGCCACGGGCAGAAGCGGGAGGGAGCGGGAGGGAGCGAGCGGGAGCAGGAGGGAGCGAGCGAGAGCGGGCGGGAGAGAGCGGGAGCGAGCAATATGACCTTTGCTGCGGGCAGAAGCGGGAAGGAGTGGGCGGGAGCAGGAGGGAGCGGGTGGGAGCGAGCAATATGAACTTTGCTGCGGGTAGAAGCGGGAGGGAGCGAGCGGGAGCGTGCGGGAGCGAGCAGTATGAACTTTGCCGCGGGCAGAAGTGGGCGGGAGCGGGCGGGAGCGAGCGGGAGTTAAACTGTCAACAAATGTAGACATTTTTAAATCCAGGTTAAAAACATTTCTTTTCTCATGTGTTTGTGCATGAAATCTGCACGATATCTTTAACTTATCCAGACTGTTGCTTGTTTTAATAATTTTAATTTAATTTTTATTATTTAATTTCTTTCTTTTACAGTTTTAAATAAATAAAAGGCGTAAAATTCATAAAATAAATGAATAACCCCTGATGGTTGTCTTCTAAATTGCATAAGACGGGTTAGGGGTTAGGGTTAGGACGTAGGACATGTTTTGTAATAATACCACAACCAGCAATTGTACATGAAATGTGCTACACAAATACATTTGACTTTAAGTTTAGCTCATGGAAAATGGGAGCAAAAAGAAAACTTATTCTATTTTTGTTCATTGTATGTAAATGTGGTCCTGAGAATTGTTAAAAGTTGTAAATTTGCATCCGTGGGTCTAATAGGGTTAGGTCAGAGAAAAGACGTGTGAATGTTAGACAATGTGGCTCAACAAGTGTTAGGTTGGTGAAACCAACATTAACAGAGAGCAGAAGATGTTCAGGCAGGTAAACCATTCACAGGTGACAGCTTTAGGTTGGTGAAACCAACATTAACAGAGATCAGAAGATGTTCAGGCAGGTAAACCATTCACAGCGGGAGCGGGCGGGACCGGGCAGGAGCGGGAGGGAACGGGAGGGAGCGGGATGGAGCGGGCGGGAGCGAGCGGGAGCGGGTGGGAGCGGGATGGAGCGGGATGGAGCGGGCGGGAGCGGGAGGGAGTGAGCGGGAGCGAGCAATATGAACTTTGCTGTGGGCAGAAGCGGGAGGGAGTGGGCGGGAGTGAGCGGGAGCGGGCTGGAGCGGGAGGGAGCGGGCGGGAGCGGGAGGGAGCGGGCGGGATTGAGCGGGAGCGGGAGGGAGCGGGCGGGATTGAGCGGCAGCGGGAGGGAGCGGGCGGAATCGAGCGGGAGTGGGCTGGAGCAGGAGGGAGCGGGCGCGAGCGAGCGGGAGCGGGAGGGAGCGGGCGGGATTGAGCGGGAGCGGGAGGGAGCGGGCGGAAGCGAGCGGGAGCAGGAGGGAGCGGGCGGGAGCGAGCGGGAGCAGGAGGGAGTGGGCGGTAGTTAAACTGTCAACAAATGTAGACATTTTTAAATCCAGGTTAAAAACATTTCTTTTCTCATGTGTTTGTGCATGAAATCTGCACGATATCTTTAACTTATCCAGACTGTTGCTTGTTTTAATAATTTTAATTTAATTTTTATTATTTGATTTCTATCTTTACAGTTTTAAATAAATAAAAGAAGTAAAATTCTTAAAATAAATGAAGCAATATGAACTTTGCCGCGGGCAGAAGCGGGAGGGAGCGGGAGGGAGCGGGCGGGAGCGAGCGGGAGTGGGCGGGAGCGGGTGGGAGTGAGCAATATGAACTTTGCCGCAGGCAGAAGCGGGAGGGAGCGGGCGGGAGCGGGAGGGAGCGGGCGGGAGCGAGCGGGAGCGGGAACGGGAGGGAGCGAGCAGTATGAACATTGCCGCGGGCGGAAGCGGGCGGGAGCGGGCGGGAGCGGGAGGGAGCGGGCGGGAGCGAGCGGGAGCAGCAGGGATTGGGCGGGAGCGAGCAATATGAACTTTGCCGCGGGCAGAAGCGGGAGGGAGCGGTCGGGAGTGAGCGGGAGCGGGGTGGAGTGGGCGGAAGCGGGCGGGGGCGGGAGGGAGCGAGCGGGAGCGGGAGGGAGTGGGCGGGATTGAGCAATATGAACTTTGCCGCGGGTAGAAGCGGGAGGGAGCGGGCGGGAGTGAGCGGGAATGGGAGGGAGCGGGCGGAAGCGAGCGGGAGCGGGAGGGAGCGGGCGGGAGCGGTAGGGAGCGGGCGGGAGCGGGAGGGAGTGGGCGGGAGCGAGCGGGAGCTGGCGGGAGCAAGCGGGAGTGGGAGGGAGCGGGCGGGAGCGGTAGGGAGCGGGAGGGAGCGAGCGGGAGTTAAACTGTCAACAAATGTAGACATTTTTAAATCCAGGTTAAAAACATTTCTTTTCTCATGTGTTTGTGCATGAAATCTGCACGATATCTTTAACTTATCCAGACTGTTGCTTGTTTTAATAATTTTAATTTAATTTTTATTATTTAATTTCTTTCTTTTACAGTTTTAAATAAATAAAAGGCGTAAAATTCATAAAATAAATGAATAACCCCTGATGGTTGTCTTCTAAATTGCATAAGACGGGTTAGGGGTTAGGGTTAGGACGTAGGACATGTTTTGTAATAATACCACAACCAGCAATTGTACATGAAATGTGCTACACAAATACATTTGACTTTAAGTTTAGCTCATGGAAAATGGGAGCAAAAAGAAAACTTATTCTATTTTTGTTCATTGTATGTAAATGTGGTCCTGAGAATTGTTAAAAGTTGTAAATTTGCATCCGTGGGTCTAATAGGGTTAGGTCAGATAATAGAGGTGTGAATGTTAGACAATGTGGCTCAACAAGTGTTAGGTTGGTGAAACCAACATTAACAGAGAGCAGAAGATGTTCAGGCAGGTAAACCATTCACAGGTTTCAGCTTTAGGTTGGTGAAACCAACATTAACAGAGAGCAGAAGATGTTCAGTAAGGTAAACCATTCACAGGTGACAGCTTTCGGTTGGTGAAGCCAACATTAACAGAGATCAGAAGATGTTCAGGCAGGTAAACCATTCACAGCGGGAGTGGGCGGGACCGGGCAGGAGCGGGAGGGAACGGGAGGGAGCGGGATGGAGCGGGCGGGAGCGAGCGGGAGCGGGTGGGAGCGTGATGGAGCGGGCGGGGAGCGGGAGGGAGTGAGCGGGACCGGGCAGGAGCGGGAGGGAGCGGGCGGGGATGGCATGGAGCGGGAGGGAGCTGGTGGTGTGAACTTTGCCGCGGGCAGAAGTGGGAGGGAGCGGGCGGAAGCAGGAGGGAGCGGGCGGGAGCCGGCGGGAGCGGGAGGGAGCGGGCGGGAGCGAGCAATATGAACTTTGCTGTGGGCAGAAGCGGGAGGGAGTGGGCGGGAGTGGGCGGGAGCGGGCTGGAGCGGGCGGGAGCGAGCGGGAGCTGGAAAGAGCGCGCGGGATTGAGCGGGAGCGGGAGGGAGCGGGCGGAATCGAGCGGGAGCGGGCTGGAGCGGGAGGGAGCGGGCGGGAGCGAGCGGGAGCGGGAGGGAGCGGGCGGGATTGAGCGGGAGCGGGAGGGAGCGGGCGGAAGCGAGCGGGAGCGGGTGGGAGTGAGCGATATGAACTTTGCCGCGGGCAGAAGCGGGAGGGAGCGGGCGGGAGCGAGCGGGAGCAGGAGGGAGCGGGCGGGAGCGAGCGGGAGCAGGAGGGAGCAGGCGGGAGCGAGCGGGAGCAGGAGGGAGCGGGCGGGAGCGAGCGGGAGCAGGAGGGAGTGGGCGGTAGTTAAACTGTCAACAAATGTAGACATTTTTAAATCCAGGTTAAAAACATTTCTTTTCTCATGTGTTTGTGCATGAAATCTGCACGATATCTTTAACTTATCCAGACTGTTGCTTGTTTTAATAATTGTAATTTAATTTTTATTATTTCATTTCTATCTTTTACAGTTTAAAATAAATAAAAGGCGTAAAATTCATAAAATTAATGAAGCAATATGATTTTTGCCGCGGGCAGAAGCAGGAGGGAGCGGGCGGGAGCGAGCGGGAGCGAGCGGGAGCGGGCGGGAGCGGGTGGGAGTGAGCAATATGAACTTTGCCGCAGGCAGTAGCGGGAGGGAGCGGGCGGGAGCGGGAGGGAGCGAGCAATATGAGCTTTGCCGTGGGCAGAAGTGGGAGGGAGCGGGCGGGAGCGAGCGGGATGGGAACGGAAGGGAGCGAGCAGTATGAACTTTGCCGCGTGCGGAAGCGGGAGTGAGCGGGCGGGAGCGGGAGGGAGCGGGCGGGAGCGAGCGGGAGCAGGAGGGATTGGGCGGGAGCGAGCAATATGAACTTTGCCGCGGGCAGAAGCGGGAGGGAGCGGGCGGGAGTGAGCGGGAGCGGGGTGGAGCGGGCGGAAGCGAGCGGGAGCGGGCGGGGGCGGGAGGGAGCGAGCGGGAGCGGGAGGGAGTGGGCGGGATTGAGCAATATGAACTTTGCCGCGGGCAGAAGCGGGAGGGAGCAGGCGGGAGTGAGCGGGAGTGGGAGGGAGCGGGCGGAAGCGAGCGGGAGTGGGAGGGAGCGGGCGGGAGCGGTAGGGAGCGGGCGGGAGCGGGAGGGAGAGGGCGGGAGCGAGCGGGAGCTGGCGGGAGCGAGCGGGAGTGGGAGGGAGCGGGCGGGAGCGGTAGGGAGCGGGAGAGAGCGGGAATAAAAGGCGTAAAATTCATAAAATAAATGAAGCAGGCAGAAGCGGGAGGGAGCGGGCGGGAGCGGGAGGGAGCGAGCAATATGAACTTTGCGGTGGGCAGAAGTGGGAGGGAGCGGGCGGGAGCGAGCGGGACGGGAAAGGGAGGGAACGAGCAGTATGAACTTTGCCGCGGGCGGAAGCGGGAGTGAGCGGGCGGGAGCGGGAGGGAGCGGGCGGGAGCGAGCGGGAGCAGGAGGGATTGGGCGGGAGCGAGCAATATGAACTTTGCCGCGGGCAGAAGCGGGAGGGAGCGGGCGGGAGTGAGCGGGAGCGGGGTGGAGCGGGCGGAAGCGAGCGAGAGCCGGCGGGGGCGGGAGGGAGCGAGCGGGAGCGGGAGGGAGTGGGCGGGATTGAGCAATATGAACTTTGCCGCGGGCAGAAGCGGGAGGGAGCGGGCGGGAGTGAGCGGGAGTGGGAGGGAGCGGGCGGAAGCGAGCGGGAGCGGGCGGGAGCGGTAGGGAGCGGGCGGGAGCGGGAGGGAGCGGGCGGGAGCGAGCGGGAGCTGGCGGGAGCGAGCGGGAGTGGGAGGGAGCGGTAGGGAGCGGGAAAGAGTGGGAGGGAGCGGGCGGGAGCGAGCGGGAGCGGGAGGGAGCGGGCGGGATTGAGCGGGAGCGGGAGGGAGTGAGCGATATGAACTTTGCCGCCGGCAGAAGCGGGAGGTAGAAGGCGGGAGCGAGCGGGAGCGAGCAGTATGAACTTTGCCGTGGGCGGAAGTGGGAGGGAGCGGGCGGGAGCGGGAGGGAGCGGGCGGCAGTGAGCGGGAGCAGGAGGGATTGGGCGGGAGCGAGCAATATGAACTTTGCCTTGGGCAGAAGCGGGAGGGATCGGGCAGGAGCGGGAGGGATCGGGCAGGAGCGGGCGGGAGCGAGTGGGAGCGGGAACGGGAGGGAGCGGGCAGGACCGGGCAGGAGCGGGAGGGAGCGGGCGGGGATGGCATGGAGCAGGAGGGAGCTGGTGGTGTGAACTTTGCCGCGGGCAGAAGTGGGAGGGAGCGGGCGGAAGCGGGAGGGAGCGGGCGGGAGCGGGCGGGAGCCTGCGGGAGCGGGAGGGAGCGGGCGGGAGCGAGCAATATGAACTTTGCTGTGGGCAGAAGCGGGAGGGAGTGGGCGGGAGTGAGCGGGAGCGGGCTGGAGCGGGAGGGAGCGGGCGGGAGCGAGCGGGAGCGGGAGGGAGCGGGCGGGATTGAGCGGGAGCGGGAGGGAGCGGGCGGAATCGAGCGGGAGCGGGCTGGAGTGGGAGGGAGCGGGCGGCAGCGAGCGGGAGCGGGAGGGAGCGGGCGGGATTGAGCGGGAGCGGGAGGGAGCGGGCGGAAGCGAGCAGGAGCGGGTGGGAACGGGAGGGAGCGGGATGGAGCGGGCGGGAGCGAGCGGGAGCGGGTGGGAGCGTGATGGAGCGGGCGGGAGCGGGAGGGAGTGAGCGGGACCGGGCAGGAGCGGGAGGGAGCGGGCGGGGATGGCATGGAGCGGGAGGGAGCTGGTGGTGTGAACTTTGCCGCGGGCAGAAGTGGGAGGGAGCGGGCGGAAGCAGGAGGGAGCGGGCGGGAGCCGGCGGGAGCGGGAGGGAGCGGGCGGGAGCGAGCAATATGAACTTTGCTGTGGGCAGAAGCGGGAGGGAGTGGGCGGGAGTGGGCGGGAGCGGGCTGGAGCGGGCGGGAGCGAGCGGGAGCTGGAAAGAGCGCGCGGGATTGAGCGGGAGCGGGAGGGAGCGGGCGGAATCGAGCGGGAGCGGGCTGGAGCGGGAGGGAGCGGGCGGGAGCGAGCGGGAGCGGGAGGGAGCGGGCGGGATTGAGCGGGAGCGGGAGGGAGCGGGCGGAAGCGAGCGGGAGCGGGTGGGAGTGAGCGATATGAACTTTGCCGCGGGCAGAAGCGGGAGGGAGCGGGCGGGGAGCGAGCGGGAGCAGGAGGGAGCGGGCGGGAGCGAGCGGGAGCAGGAGGGAGCAGGCGGGAGCGAGCGGGAGCAGGAGGGAGCGGGCGGGAGCGAGCGGGAGCAGGAGGGAGTGGGCGGTAGTTAAACTGTCAACAAATGTAGACATTTTTAAATCCAGGTTAAAAACATTTCTTTTCTCATGTGTTTGTGCATGAAATCTGCACGATATCTTTAACTTATCCAGACTGTTGCTTGTTTTAATAATTGTAATTTAATTTTTATTATTTCATTTCTATCTTTTACAGTTTAAAATAAATAAAAGGCGTAAAATTCATAAAATTAATGAAGCAATATGATTTTTGCCGCGGGCAGAAGCAGGAGGGAGCGGGCGGGAGCGAGCGGGAGCGAGCGGGAGCGGGCGGGAGCGGGTGGGAGTGAGCAATATGAACTTTGCCGCAGGCAGTAGCGGGAGGGAGCGGGCGGGAGCGGGAGGGAGCGAGCAATATGAGCTTTGCCGTGGGCAGAAGTGGGAGGGAGCGGGCGGGAGCGAGCGGGATGGGAACGGAAGGGAGCGAGCAGTATGAACTTTGCCGCGGGCGGAAGCGGGAGTGAGCGGGCGGGAGCGGGAGGGAGCGGGCGGGAGCGAGCGGGAGCAGGAGGGATTGGGCGGGAGCGAGCAATATGAACTTTGCCGCGGGCAGAAGCGGGAGGGAGCGGGCGGGAGTGAGCGGGAGCGGGGTGGAGCGGGCGGAAGCGAGCGGGAGCGGGCGGGGGCGGGAGGGAGCGAGCGGGAGCGGGAGGGAGTGGGCGGGATTGAGCAATATGAACTTTGCCGCGGGCAGAAGCGGGAGGGAGCAGGCGGGAGTGAGCGGGAGTGGGAGGGAGCGGGCGGAAGCGAGCGGGAGCGGGAGGGAGCGGGCGGGAGCGGTAGGGAGCGGGCGGGAGCGGGAGGGAGAGGGCGGGAGCGAGCGGGAGCTGGCGGGAGCGAGCGGGAGTGGGAGGGAGCGGGCGGGAGCGGTAGGGAGCGGGAGAGAGCGGGAATAAAAGGCGTAAAATTCATAAAATAAATGAAGCAGGCAGAAGCGGGAGGGAGCGGGCGGGAGCGGGAGGGAGCGAGCAATATGAACTTTGCGGTGGGCAGAAGTGGGAGGGAGCGGGCGGGAGCGAGCGGGACGGGAAAGGGAGGGAACGAGCAGTATGAACTTTGCCGCGCGCGGAAGCGGGAGTGAGCGGGCGGGAGCGGGAGGGAGCGGGCGGGAGCGAGCGGGAGCAGGAGGGATTGGGCGGGAGCGAGCAATATGAACTTTGCCGCGGGCAGAAGCGGGAGGGAGCGGGCGGGAGTGAGCGGGAGCGGGGTGGAGCGGGCGGAAGCGAGCGAGAGCCGGCGGGGGCGGGAGGGAGCGAGCGGGAGCGGGAGGGAGTGGGCGGGATTGAGCAATATGAACTTTGCCGCGGGCAGAAGCGGGAGGGAGCGGGCGGGAGTGAGCGGGAGTGGGAGGGAGCGGGCGGAAGCGAGCGGGAGCGGGCGGGAGCGGTAGGGAGCGGGCGGGAGCGGGAGGGAGCGGGCGGGAGCGAGCGGGAGCTGGCGGGAGCGAGCGGGAGTGGGAGGGAGCGGGCGGGAGCGGTAGGGAGCGGGAAAGAGTGGGAGGGAGCGGGCGGGAGCGAGCGGGAGCGGGAGGGAGCGGGCGGGATTGAGCGGGAGCGGGAGGGAGTGAGCGATATGAACTTTGCCGCCGGCAGAAGCGGGAGGTAGAAGGCGGGAGCGAGCGGGAGCGAGCAGTATGAACTTTGCCGTGGGCGGAAGTGGGAGGGAGCGGGCGGGAGCGGGAGGGAGCGGGCGGCAGTGAGCGGGAGCAGGAGGGATTGGGCGGGAGCGAGCAATATGAACTTTGCCTTGGGCAGAAGCGGGAGGGATCGGGCAGGAGCGGGCGGGAGCGAGTGGGAGCGGGAACGGGAGGGAGCGGGCAGGACCGGGCAGGAGCGGGAGGGAGCGGGCGGGGATGGCATGGAGCAGGAGGGAGCTGGTGGTGTGAACTTTGCCGCGGGCAGAAGTGGGAGGGAGCGGGCGGAAGCGGGAGGGAGCGGGCGGGAGCGGGCGGGAGCCTGCGGGAGCGGGAGGGAGCGGGCGGGAGCGAGCAATATGAACTTTGCTGTGGGCAGAAGCGGGAGGGAGTGGGCGGGAGTGAGCGGGAGCGGGCTGGAGCGGGAGGGAGCGGGCGGGAGCGAGCGGGAGCGGGAGGGAGCGGGCGGGATTGAGCGGGAGCGGGAGGGAGCGGGCGGAATCGAGCGGGAGCGGGCTGGAGTGGGAGGGAGCGGGCGGCAGCGAGCGGGAGCGGGAGGGAGCGGGCGGGATTGAGCGGGAGCGGGAGGGAGCGGGCGGAAGCGAGCAGGAGCGGGTGGGAGTGAGCGATATGGACTTTGCCGCGGGCAGAAGCGGGAGGGAGCGGGAAGAGGAGGGAGCGAGCGAAAGCGGGAAGGAGCGGGCGGGACAGGGCGGGAGCCGGTGGGAGCGGGAGGGAGCGGGCGGGAGCGAGCAATATGAACTTTTCTGTGGGCAGAAGCGGGAGGGAGTGGGCGGGAGTGAGCGGGAGCGGGCTGGAGCGGGAGGGAGTGGGCGGGAGCGAGCGGGAGCGGGAGGGAGCGGGCGGGATTGAGCGGGAGCGAGAGGGAGCGGGCGGAAGCGATCGGGAGCGGGTGGGAGTGAGCGATATGAACTTTGCCGCGGGCAGAAGCGGGAGGGAGCGGGCGGGAACGAGCGGGAGGGAGCGAGCGGGAGCAGGAGGGAGCGGGCGGGAGCGAGCGGGAGCAGGAGGGAGTGGGAGGGAGCGGGCGGGAGCGAGCGGGAGCAGGAGGGAGTGGGCGGTAGTTAAACTGTCAACAAATGTAAACATTTTTAAATCCAGGTTAAAAACATTTCTTTTCTCATGTGTTTGTGCATGAAATCTGCACGATATCTTTAACTTATCAAGACTGTTGCTTGTTTTAATAATTTTAATTTAATTTTTATTATTTCATTTCTATCTTTTACAGTTTTAAATAAATAAAAGGCGTAAAATTCATAAAATAAATGAAGCAATATGAACTTTGCCGCGGGCAGAAGCGGGAGGGACCGGGCGGGAGCGAGCGGGAGCGGGCGGGAGCGGATGGGAGTGAGCAATATGAACTTTGCCGCAGGCAGAAGCGGGAGGGAGCGGGCGGGAAAGGGAGGGAGCGAGCAATATGAACTTTGCCGCGGGAAGAAGTGGGAGGGAGCGGGCGGGAGCGAGCGGGAGCGGGAACGGGAGGGAGCGAGCAGTATGAACTTTGCCGCGGGCGGAAGCGGGAGGGAGCGGGCGGGAGCGGGAGGGAGCGGGCGGGAGCAAGCGGGAGCAGGAGGGATTGGGCGGGAGCAAGCAATATGAACTTTGCCGCGGGCAGAAGCGGGAGGGAGCGGGCGGGAGTGAGCGGGAGTGGGAGGGAGCGGGCGGAAGCGAGCGGGAGCGGGAGGGAGCGGGCGGGAGCGGTAGGGAGCGGGCGGGAGCGGGCGGGAGCGGGAGGGAGTGGGCGGGAGCGAGAGGGAGCAGGAGGGATTGGGCGGGAGCGAGCAATATGAACTTTGCCGCGGGCAGAAGCGGGAAGGAGCGGGCGGGAGTGGGAGGGAGCGAGCAATATGAACTTTGCTGCGGGCAGAAGCGGGAGGGAGCGGGCGGGAGTGAGCGGGAGCGGGATGGAGCGGGCGGAAGCGAGCGGGAGCGGGCGGGAGCGGGAGGGAGCGAGCGGGAGCGGGAGGAAGCGGGCGGGATTGAGCAATATGAACTTTGCCGCCGGCAGAAGCGGGAGGGAGCAGGCGGGAGCGAGCGGGAGCGGGATGGAGCGGGCGGAAGCGAGCGGGAGCGGGCGGGAGCGGGAGGGAGCAGGCGGAAGCGGGAGGGAGCAGGCGGGAGCAGGCGGGAGCGAGCGGGAGCGGGAGGGAGTGGGCGGGAGCGAGCGGGAGCAGGAGGGATTGGGCGGGAGCGAGCAATATAAACTTTGCCGCGGGCAGAAGCGGGAGGGAGCGGGCGGGAGTGGGAGGGAGCGAGCAATATGAACTTTGCCGCGGGCAGAAGCGGGAGGGAGCGGGCGGGAGTGAGCGGGAGCGGGATGGAGCGGGCGGAAGCGAGCGGGAGCGGGCGGGAGCGGGAGGGAGCGAGCGGGAGCGGGAGGAAGCGGGCGGGATTGAGCAATATGAACTTTGCCGCGGGCAGAAGCGGGAGGGAGCGGGCGGGAGTGAGCGGGAGTGGGAGGGAGCGAACGGAAGCGAGCGGGAGTGGGTGGGAGTGAGCGATATGAACTTTGCCGCGGGCAGAAGCGGGAGGGAGCGGGAGTGAGCGGGAGCGGGAGGGAGCGGGCGGGAGCGGTAGGGAGCGGGAGTGAGCGGGAGCGAGCGGGAGCGGGCGGGAGCGGGAGGGAGCGGGCGGGAGCGAGCGGGAGCTGGCGGGAGTGAGCGGGAGCGGGAGGGAGCGGGCGGGAGCGGTAGGGAGCGGGAGGGAGCGGGGGGGAGCGGGAGGGAGCGGGCGGGAGCGGGCGGGAGCGAGCGGGAGTGGGAGGGAGCGAGCAATATGAACTTTGCCGCGGGCAGAAGCGGGAGGGAGCGGGCGGGAGTGAGCGGGAGTGGGAGGAAGCGGGCGGAAGCGAGCGGGAGCGGGAGGGAGCGGGCGGGAGCGGTAGGGAGCGGGCGGGAGCGAGCGGGAGCAGGAGGGAGTGGGCGGTAGTTAAACTGTCAACAAATGTAGACATTTTTAAATCCAGGTTAAAAACATTTCTTTTCTCATGTGTTTGTGCATGAAATCTGCACGATATCTTTAACTTATCCAGACTGTTGCTTGTTTTAATAATTGTAATTTAATTTTTATTATTTCATTTCTATCTTTTACAGTTTTAAATAAATAAAAGGCGTAAAATTCATAAAATTAATGAAGCAATATGATTTTTGCCGCGGGCAGAAGCAGGAGGGAGCGGGCGGGAGCGAGCGGGACGGGAACGGGAGTGAGCGAGCAGTATGAACTTTGCCGCGGGCGGAAGCGGGAGGGAGCGGGCGGGAGTGAGCGGGAGCTGGGTGGAGCGGGCGGAAGCGAGCGGGAGCGGGCGGGGGCGGGAGGGAGCGAACGGGAGCGGGAGGGAGTGGGCGGGATTGAGCAATATGAACTTTGCCGCGGGCAGAAGCGGGAGGGAGCAGGCGGGAGTGAGCGGAAGCGGGAGGGAGCGGGCGGGATTGAGCGGGAGCGGGAGGGAGCGGGAGCGGGAGGGAGCGGGCGGGATTGAGCGGGAGCGGGAGGGAGCGGGCGGAATCGAGCGGGAGCGGGCTGGAGCGGGAGGGAGCGGGCGGGAGCGAGCGGGAGCGGGAGGGAGCGGGCGGGATTGAGCGGGAGCGGGAAGGAGCGGGCGGAAGCGAGCGGGAGCGGGTGGGAGTGAGCGATATGAACTTTGCCGCGGGCAGAAGCGGGAGGGAGCGGGAAGAGGAGGGAGCAAGCGAAAGTGGGAAGGAGCGGGCGGGACAGGGCGGGAGCCGGCGGGAGCGGGAGGGAGCGGGCGGGAGCGAGCAATATGAACTTTTCTGTGGGCAGAAGCGGGAGGGAGTGGGCGGGAGTGAGCGGGAGCGGGCTGGAGCGGGAGGGAGCGGGCGGGAGCGAGCGGGAGCGGGCGGGATTGAGCGGGAGCGGGAGGGAGCGGGCGGAAGCGAGCGGGAGCGGGTGGGAGTGAGCGATATGAACTTTGCCGCGGGCAGAAGCGGGAGGGAGCGGGCGGGAACGAGCGGGAGGGAGCGAGCGGGAGCAGGAGGGAGCGGGAGGGAGCGGGCGGTAGTTAAACTGTCAACAAATGTAGACATTTTTAAATCCAGGTTAAAAACATTTCTTTTCTCATGTGTTTGTGCATGAAATCTGCACGATATCTTTAACTTATCAAGACTGTTGCTTGTTTTAATAATTTTAATTTAATTTTTATTATTTCATTTCTATCTTTTACAGTTTTAAATAAATAAAAGGCGTAAAATTCATAAAATAAATGAAGCAATATGAACTTTGCCGCTGGCAGAAGCGGGAGGGACCGGGCGGGGAGCGAGCGGGAGCGGGCGGGAGCGGATGGGAGTGAGCAATATGAACTTTGCCGCAGGCAGAAGCGGGAGGGAGCGGGCGGGAGCGGGAGGGAGCGGGCGGGAGCGAGCGGGAGCGGGAACGGGAGGGAGCGAGCAGTATGAACTTTGCCACGGGCAGAAGCGGGAGGGAGCGGGAGGGAGCGAGCGGGAGCAGGAGGGAGCGAGCGAGAGCGGGCGGGAGAGAGCGGGAGCGAGCAATATGACCTTTGCCGCGGGCAGAAGCGGGAGAGAGTGGGCGGGAGCAGGAGGGAGCGGGCGGGAGCGGGTGGGAGCGAGCAATATGAACTTTGCCGCGGGCAGAAGCGGGAGGGAGCGAGCGGGAGCGTGCGGGAGCGAGCAGTATGAACTTTGCCGCGGGCAGAAGTGGGCGGGAGCGGGCGGGAGCGAGCGGGAGTTAAACTGTCAACAAATGTAGACATTTTTAAATCCAGGTTAAAAACATTTCTTTTCTCATGTGTTTGTGCATGAAATCTGCACGATATCTTTAACTTATCCAGACTGTTGCTTGTTTTAATAATTTTAATTTAATTTTTATTATTTAATTTCTTTCTTTTACAGTTTTAAATAAATAAAAGGCGTAAAATTCATAAAATAAATGAATAACCCCTGATGGTTGTCTTCTAAATTGCATAAGACGGGTTAGGGGTTAGGGTTAGGACGTAGGACATGTTTTGTAATAATACCACAACCAGCAATTGTACATGAAATGTGCTACACAAATACATTTGACTTTAAGTTTAGCTCATGGAAAATGGGAGCAAAAAGAAAACTTATTCTATTTTTGTTCATTGTATGTAAATGTGGTCCTGAGAATTGTTAAAAGTTGTAAATTTGCATCCGTGGGTCTAATAGGGTTAGGTCAGAGAATAGAGGTGTGAATGTTAGACAATGTGGCTCAACAAGTGTTAGGTTGGTGAAACCAACATTAACAGAGAGCAGAAGATGTTCAGGCAGGTAAACCATTCACAGGTTTCAGCTTTAGGTTGGTGAAACCAACATTAACAGAGAGCAGAAGATGTTCAGTAAGGTAAACCATTCACAGGTGACAGCTTTCGGTTGGTGAAACCAACATTAACAGAGATCAGAAGATGTTCAGGCAGGTAAACCATTCACAGCGGGAGTGGGCGGGACCGGGCAGGAGCGGGAGGGAACGGGAGGGAGCGGGATGGAGCGGGCGGGAGCGAGCGGGAGCGGGTGGGAGCGTGATGGAGCGGGCGGGAGCGGGAGGGAGTGAGCGGGACCGGGCAGGAGCGGGAGGGAGCGGGCGGGGATGGCATGGAGCGGGAGGGAGCTGGTGGTGTGAACTTTGCCGCGGGCAGAAGTGGGAGGGAGCGGGCGGAAGCAGGAGGGAGCGGGCGGGAGCCGGCGGGAGCGGGAGGGAGCGGGCGGGAGCGAGCAATATGAACTTTGCTGTGGGCAGAAGCGGGAGGGAGTGGGCGGGAGTGGGCGGGAGCGGGCTGGAGCGGGCGGGAGCGAGCGGGAGCTGGAAAGAGCGCGCGGGATTGAGCGGGAGCGGGAGGGAGCGGGCGGAATCGAGCGGGAGCGGGCTGGAGCGGGAGGGAGCGGGCGGGAGCGAGCGGGAGCGGGCGGGATTGAGCGGGAGCGGGAGGGAGCGGGCGGAAGCGAGCGGGAGCGGGTGGGAGTGAGCGATATGAACTTTGCCGCGGGCAGAAGCGGGAGGGAGCGGGCGGGAGCGAGCGGGAGCAGGAGGGAGCAGGCGGGAGCGAGCGGGAGCAGGAGGGAGCGGGCGGGAGCGAGCGGGAGCAGGAGGGAGTGGGCGGTAGTTAAACTGTCAACAAATGTAGACATTTTTAAATCCAGGTTAAAAACATTTCTTTTCTCATGTGTTTGTGCATGAAATCTGCACGATATCTTTAACTTATCCAGACTGTTGCTTGTTTTAATAATTGTAATTTAATTTTTATTATTTCATTTCTATCTTTTACAGTTTAAAATAAATAAAAGGCGTAAAATTCATAAAATTAATGAAGCAATATGATTTTTGCCGCGGGCAGAAGCAGGAGGGAGCGGGCGGGAGCGAGCGGGAGCGAGCGGGAGCGGGCGGGAGCGGGTGGGAGTGAGCAATATGAACTTTGCCGCAGGCAGTAGCGGGAGGGAGCGGGCGGGAGCGGGAGGGAGCGAGCAATATGAGCTTTGCCGTGGGCAGAAGTGGGAGGGAGCGGGCGGGAGCGAGCGGGATGGGAACGGAAGGGAGCGAGCAGTATGAACTTTGCCGCGGGCGGAAGCGGGAGTGAGCGGGCGGGAGCGGGAGGGAGCGGGCGGGAGCGAGCGGGAGCAGGAGGGATTGGGCGGGAGCGAGCAATATGAACTTTGCCGCGGGCAGAAGCGGGAGGGAGCGGGCGGGAGTGAGCGGGAGCGGGGTGGAGCGGGCGGAAGCGAGCGGGAGCGGGCGGGGGCGGGAGGGAGCGAGCGGGAGCGGGAGGGAGTGGGCGGGATTGAGCAATATGAACTTTGCCGCGGGCAGAAGCGGGAGGGAGCAGGCGGGAGTGAGCGGGAGTGGGAGGGAGCGGGCGGAAGCGAGCGGGAGCGGGAGGGAGCGGGCGGGAGCGGTAGGGAGCGGGCGGGAGCGGGAGGGAGAGGGCGGGAGCGAGCGGGAGCTGGCGGGAGCGAGCGGGAGTGGGAGGGAGCGGGCGGGAGCGGTAGGGAGCGGGAGAGAGAGGGAATAAAAGGCGTAAAATTCATAAAATAAATGAAGCAGGCAGAAGCGGGAGGGAGCGGGCGGGAGCGGGAGGGAGCGAGCAATATGAACTTTGCGGTGGGCAGAAGTGGGAGGGAGCGGGCGGGAGCGAGCGGGACGGGAAAGGGAGGGAACGAGCAGTATGAACTTTGCCGCGGGCGGAAGCGGGAGTGAGCGGGCGGGAGCGGGAGGGAGCGGGCGGGAGCGAGCGGGAGCAGGAGGGATTGGGCGGGAGCGAGCAATATGAACTTTGCCGCGGGCAGAAGCGGGAGGGAGCGGGCGGGAGTGAGCGGGAGCGGGGTGGAGCGGGCGGAAGCGAGCGACAGCCGGCGGGGGCGGGAGGGAGCGAGCGGGAGCGGGAGGGAGTGGGCGGGATTGAGCAATATGAACTTTGCCGCGGGCAGAAGCGGGAGGGAGCGGGCGGGAGTGAGCGGGAGTGGGAGGGAGCGGGCGGAAGCGAGCGGGAGCGGGCGGGAGCGGTAGGGAGCGGGCGGGAGCGGGAGGGAGCGGGCGGGAGCGAGCGGGAGCTGGCGGGAGCGAGCGGGAGTGGGAGGGAGCGGGCGGGAGCGGTAGGGAGCGGGAAAGAGTGGGAGGGAGCGGGCGGGAGCGAGCGGGAGCGGGAGGGAGCGGGCGGGATTGAGCGGGAGCGGGAGGGAGTGAGCGATATGAACTTTGCCGCCGGCAGAAGCGGGAGGTAGAAGGCGGGAGCGAGCGGGAGCGAGCAGTATGAACTTTGCCGTGGGCGGAAGTGGGAGGGAGCGGGCGGGAGCGGGAGGGAGCGGGCGGCAGTGAGCGGGAGCAGGAGGGATTGGGCGGGAGCGAGCAATATGAACTTTGCCTTGGGCAGAAGCGGGAGGGATCGGGCAGGAGCGGGCGGGAGCGAGTGGGAGCGGGAACGGGAGGGAGCGGGCAGGACCGGGCAGGAGCGGGAGGGAGCGGGCGGGGATGGCATGGAGCAGGAGGGAGCTGGTGGTGTGAACTTTGCCGCGGGCAGAAGTGGGAGGGAGCGGGCGGAAGCGGGAGGGAGCGGGCGGGAGCCTGCGGGAGCGGGAGGGAGCGGGCGGGAGCGAGCAATATGAACTTTGCTGTGGGCAGAAGCGGGAGGGAGTGGGCGGGAGTGAGCGGGAGCGGGCTGGAGCGGGAGGGAGCGGGCGGGAGCGAGCGGGAGCGGGAGGGAGCGGGCGGGATTGAGCGGGAGCGGGAGGGAGCGGGCGGAATCGAGCGGGAGCGGGCTGGAGTGGGAGGGAGCGGGCGGCAGCGAGCGGGAGCGGGAGGGAGCGGGCGGGATTGAGCGGGAGCGGGAGGGAGCGGGCGGAAGCGAGCAGGAGCGGGTGGGAGTGAGCGATATGGACTTTGCCGCGGGCAGAAGCGGGAGGGAGCGGGAAGAGGAGGGAGCGAGCGAAAGCGGGAAGGAGCGGGCGGGACAGGGCGGGAGCCGGTGGGAGCGGGAGGGAGCGGGCGGGAGCGAGCAATATGAACTTTTCTGTGGGCAGAAGCGGGAGGGAGTGGGCGGGAGTGAGTTGGAGCGGGCTGGAGCGGGAGGGAGTGGGCGGGAGCGAGCGGGAGCGGGAGGGAGCGGGCGGGATTGAGCGGGAGCGGGAGGGAGCGGGCGGAAGCGATCGGGAGCGGGTGGGAGTGAGCGATATGAACTTTGCCGCGGGCAGAAGCGGGAGGGAGCGGGCGGGAACGAGCGGGAGGGAGCGAGCGGGAGCAGGAGGGAGCGGGCGGGAGCGAGCGGGAGCAGGAGGGAGTGGGAGGGAGCGGGCGGGAGCGAGCGGGAGCAGGAGGGAGTGGGCGGTAGTTAAACTGTCAACAAATGTAAACATTTTTAAATCCAGGTTAAAAACATTTCTTTTCTCATGTGTTTGTGCATGAAATCTGCACGATATCTTTAACTTATTGCTTGTTTTAATAATTTTAATTTAATTTTTATTATTTCATTTCTATCTTTTACAGTTTTAAATAAATAAAAGGCGTAAAATTCATAAAATAAATGAAGCAATATGAACTTTGCCGCGGGCAGAAGCGGGAGGGACCGGGCGGGAGCGAGCGGGAGCGGGCGGGAGCGGATGGGAGTGAGCAATATGAACTTTGCCGCAGGCAGAAGCGGGAGGGAGCGGGCGGGAAAGGGAGGGAGCGAGCAATATGAACTTTGCCGCGGGAAGAAGTGGGAGGGAGCGGGCGGGAGCGAGCGGGAGCGGGAACGGGAGGGAGCGAGCAGTATGAACTTTGCCGCGGGCGGAAGCGGGAGGGAGCGGGCGGGAGCGGGAGGGAGCGGGCGGGAGCAAGCGGGAGCAGGAGGGATTGGGCGGGAGCAAGCAATATGAACTTTGCCGCGGGCAGAAGCGGGAGGGAGCGGGCGGGAGTGAGCGGGAGTGGGAGGGAGCGGGCGGAAGCGAGCGGGAGCGGGAGGGAGCGGGCGGGAGCGGTAGGGAGCGGGCGGGAGCGGGCGGGAGCGGGAGGGAGTGGGCGGGAGCGAGAGGGAGCAGGAGGGATTGGGCGGGAGCGAGCAATATGAACTTTGCCGCGGGCAGAAGCGGGAAGGAGCGGGCGGGAGTGGGAGGGAGCGAGCAATATGAACTTTGCTGCGGGCAGAAGCGGGAGGGAGCGGGCGGGAGTGAGCGGGAGCGGGATGGAGCGGGCGGAAGCGAGCGGGAGCGGGCGGGAGCGGGAGGGAGCGAGCGGGAGCGGGAGGAAGCGGGCGGGATTGAGCAATATGAACTTTGCCGCCGGCAGAAGCGGGAGGGAGCAGGCGGGAGCGAGCGGGAGCGGGAGGGAGCGGGCGGGATTGAGCAATATGAACTTTGCTGCCGGCAGAAGCGGGAGGGAGCAGGCGGAAGCGGGAGGGAGCAGGCGGGAGCAGGCGGGAGCGAGCGGGAGCGGGAGGGAGTGGGCGGGAGCGAGCGGGAGCAGGAGGGATTGGGCGGGAGCGAGCAATATAAACTTTGCCGCGGGCAGAAGCGGGAGGGAGCGGGCGGGAGTGGGAGGGAGCGAGCAATATGAACTTTGCCGCGGGCAGAAGCGGGAGGGAGCGGGCGGGAGTGAGCGGGAGCGGGATGGAGCGGGCGGAAGCGAGCGGGAGCGGGCGGGAGCGGGAGGGAGCGAGCGGGAGCGGGAGGAAGCGGGCGGGATTGAGCAATATGAACTTTGCCGCGGGCAGAAGCGGGAGGGAGCGGGCGGGAGTGAGCGGGAGTGGGAGGGAGCGAACGGAAGCGAGCGGGAGTGGGTGGGAGTGAGCGATATGAACTTTGCCGCGGGCAGAAGCGGGAGGGAGCGGGAGTGAGCGGGAGCGGGAGGGAGCGGGCGGGAGCGGTAGGGAGCGGGAGTGAGCGGGAGCGAGCGGGAGCGGGCGGGAGCGGGAGGGAGCGGGCGGGAGCGAGCGGGAGCTGGCGGGAGTGAGCGGGAGCGGGAGGGAGCGGGCGGGAGCGGTAGGGAGCGGGAGGGAGCGGGGGGGGAGCGGGAGGGAGCGGGCGGGAGCGGGCGGGAGCGAGCGGGAGTGGGAGGGAGCGAGCAATATGAACTTTGCCGCGGGCAGAAGCGGGAGGGAGCGGGCGGGAGTGAGCGGGAGCGGGATGGAGCGGGCGGAAGCGAGCGGGAGCGGGCGGGAGCGGGAGCGGGAGGAAGCGGGCGGGATTGAGCAATGTGAACTTTGCCGCGGGCAGAAGCGGGAGGGAGCGGGCGGGAGTGAGCGGGAGTGGGAGGGAGCGAACGGAAGCGAGCGGGAGTGGGTGGGAGTGAGCGATATGAACTTTGCCGCGGGCAGAAGCGGGAGGGAGCGGGAGCAGGAGGGAGCGAGCGAGAGCGGGAGGGAGCGGGCGGGAGCAGGCGGGAGCGAGCGGGAGCGAGCGGGAGCGAGCGGGAGCGGGAGGGAGCGGGCGGGATTGAGCAATATGAACTTTGCCGCCGGCAGAAGCGGGAGGGAGCAGGCGGGAGCGAGCGGGAGCGGGAGGGAGCGGGCGGGATTGAGCAATATGAACTTTGCCGCCGGCAGAAGCGGGAGGGAGCAGGCGGGAGCGAGCGGGAGCGGGAGGGAGCGGGCGGGAGCGAGCGGGAGTGGGCGGGAGCGGGTGGGAGCGAGCAATATGAACTTTGCCACGGGCAGAAGCGGGAGGGAGCGGGAGGGAGCGAGCGGGAGCAGGAGGGAGCGAGCGAGAGCGGGAGGGAGCGGGCGGGATTGAGCAATATGAACTTTGCCGCCGGCAGAAGCGGGAGGGAGCAGGCGGGAGCGAGCGGGAGCGGGAGGGAGCGGGCGGGAGCGAGCGGGAGCGGGCGGGAGCGGGTGGGAGCGAGCAATATGAACTTTGCCACGGGCAGAAGCGGGAGGGAGCGGGAGGGAGCGAGCGGGAGCAGGAGGGAGCGGGCGGGATTGAGCAATATGAACTTTGCCGCCGGCAGAAGCGGGAGGGAGCAGGCGGGAGCGAGCGGGAGCGGGAGGGATTGGGCGGGAGCGAGCGGGAGCGGGCGGGAGCGGGTGGGAGCGAGCAATATGAACTTTGCCACGGGCAGAAGCGGGAGGGAGCGGGAGGGAGCGAGCGGGAGCAGGAGGGAGCGAGCGAGAGCGGGCGGGAGAGAGCGGGAGCGAGCAATATGACCTTTGCCGCGGGCAGAAGCGGGAGAGAGTGGGCGGGAGCAGGAGGGAGCGGGCGGGAGCGGGTGGGAGCGGGCGGGATTGAGCGGGAGCGGGAGGGAGCGGGAGCGGGAGGGAGCGGGCGGGATTGAGCGGGAGCGGGAGGGAGCGGGCGGAATCGAGCGGGAGCGGGCTGGAGCGGGAGGGAGCGGGCGGGAGCGAGCGGGAGCGGGAGGGAGCGGGCGGGATTGAGCGGGAGCGGGAGGGAGCGGGCGGAAGCGAGCGGGAGCGGGTGGGAGTGAGCGATATGAACTTTGCCGCGGGCAGAAGCGGGAGGGAGCGGGAAGAGGAGGGAGCAAGCGAAAGTGGGAAGGAGCGGGCGGGACAGGGCGGGAGCCGGCGGGAGCGGGAGGGAGCGGGCGGGAGCGAGCAATATGAACTTTTCTGTGGGCAGAAGCGGGAGGGAGTGGGCGGGAGTGAGCGGGAGCGGGCTGGAGCGGGAGGGAGCGGGCGGGAGCGAGCGGGAGCGGGCGGGATTGAGCGGGAGCGGGAGGGAGCGGGCGGAAGCGAGCGGGAGCGGGTGGGAGTGAGCGATATGAACTTTGCCGCGGGCAGAAGCGGGAGGGAGCGGGCGGGAACGAGCGGGAGGGAGCGGGCGGGAACGAGCGGGAGGGAGCGAGCGGGAGCAGGAGGGAGCGGGCGGGAGCGAGCGGGAGCAGGAGGGAGCGGGAGGGAGCGGGCGGGAGCGAGCGGGAGCAGGAGGGAGTGGGCGGTAGTTAAACTGTCAACAAATGTAGACATTTTTAAATCCAGGTTAAAAACATTTCTTTTCTCATGTGTTTGTGCATGAAATCTGCACGATATCTTTAACTTATCAAGACTGTTGCTTGTTTTAATAATTTTAATTTAATTTTTATTATTTCATTTCTATCTTTTACAGTTTTAAATAAATAAAAGGCGTAAAATTCATAAAATAAATGAAGCAATATGAACTTTGCCGCGGGCAGAAGCGGGAGGGACCGGGCGGGAGCGAGCGGGAGCGGGCGGGAGCGGATGGGAGTGAGCAATATGAACTTTGCCGCAGGCAGAAGCGGGAGGGAGCGGGCGGGAGCGGGAGGGAGCGAGCAATATGAACTTTGCCGCGGGAAGAAGTGGGAGGGAGCGGGCGGGAGCGAGCGGGAGCGGGAACGGGAGGGAGCGAGCAGTATGAACTTTGCCGCGGGCGGAAGCGGGAGGGAGCGGGCGGGAGCGGGAGGGAGCGGGCGGGAGCAAGCGGGAGCAGGAGGGATTGGGCGGGAGCGAGCAATATGAACTTTGCCGCGGGCAGAAGCGGGAGGGAGCGGGCGGGAGTGAGCGGGAGTGGGAGGAAGCGGGCGGAAGCGAGCGGGAGCGGGAGGGAGCGGGCGGGAGCGGTAGGGAGCGGGCGGGAGCGAGCGGGAGCAGGAGGGAGTGGGCGGTAGTTAAACTGTCAACAAATGTAGACATTTTTAAATCCAGGTTAAAAACATTTCTTTTCTCATGTGTTTGTGCATGAAATCTGCACGATATCTTTAACTTATCCAGACTGTTGCTTGTTTTAATAATTGTAATTTAATTTTTATTATTTCATTTCTATCTTTTACAGTTTTAAATAAATAAAAGGCGTAAAATTCATAAAATTAATGAAGCAATATGATTTTTGCCGCGGGCAGAAGCAGGAGGGAGCGGGCGGGAGCGAGCGGGACGGGAACGGGAGTGAGCGAGCAGTATGAACTTTGCCGCGGGCGGAAGCGGGAGGGAGCGGGCGGGAGTGAGCGGGAGCTGGGTGGAGCGGGCGGAAGCGAGCGGGAGCGGGCGGGGGCGGGAGGGAGCGAACGGGAGCGGGAGGGAGTGGGCGGGATTGAGCAATATGAACTTTGCCGCGGGAAGAAGCGGGAGGGAGCAGGCGGGAGTGAGCGGAAGCGGGAGGGAGCGGGCGGGATTGAGCGGGAGCGGGAGGGAGCGGGAGCGGGAGGGAGCGGGCGGGATTGAGCGGGAGCGGGAGGGAGCGGGCGGAATCGAGCGGGAGCGGGCTGGAGCGGGAGGGAGCGGGCGGGAGCGAGCGGGAGCGGGAGGGAGCGGGCGGGATTGAGCGGGAGCGGGAAGGAGCGGGCGGAAGCGAGCGGGAGCGGGTGGGAGTGAGCGATATGAACTTTGCCGCGGGCAGAAGCGGGAGGGAGCGGGAAGAGGAGGGAGCAAGCGAAAGTGGGAAGGAGCGGGCGGGACAGGGCGGGAGCCGGCGGGAGCGGGAGGGAGCGGGCGGGAGCGAGCAATATGAACTTTTCTGTGGGCAGAAGCGGGAGGGAGTGGGCGGGAGTGAGCGGGAGCGGGCTGGAGCGGGAGGGAGCGGGCGGGAGCGAGCGGGAGCGGGCGGGATTGAGCGGGAGCGGGAGGGAGCGGGCGGAAGCGAGCGGGAGCGGGTGGGAGTGAGCGATATGAACTTTGCCGCGGGCAGAAGCGGGAGGGAGCGGGCGGGAACGAGCGGGAGGGAGCGAGCGGGAGCAGGAGGGAGCGGGAGGGAGCGGGCGGTAGTTAAACTGTCAACAAATGTAGACATTTTTAAATCCAGGTTAAAAACATTTCTTTTCTCATGTGTTTGTGCATGAAATCTGCACGATATCTTTAACTTATCAAGACTGTTGCTTGTTTTAATAATTTTAATTTAATTTTTATTATTTCATTTCTATCTTTTACAGTTTTAAATAAATAAAAGGCGTAAAATTCATAAAATAAATGAAGCAATATGAACTTTGCCGCTGGCAGAAGCGGGAGGGACCGGGCGGGAGCGAGCGGGAGCGGGCGGGAGCGGATGGGAGTGAGCAATATGAACTTTGCCGCAGGCAGAAGCGGGAGGGAGCGGGCGGGAGCGGGAGGGAGCGGGCGGGAGCGAGCGGGAGCGGGAACGGGAGGGAGCGAGCAGTATGAACTTTGCCACGGGCAGAAGCGGGAGGGAGCGGGAGGGAGCGAGCGGGAGCAGGAGGGAGCGAGCGAGAGCGGGCGGGAGAGAGCGGGAGCGAGCAATATGACCTTTGCCGCGGGCAGAAGCGGGAGAGAGTGGGCGGGAGCAGGAGGGAGCGGGCGGGAGCGGGTGGGAGCGAGCAATATGAACTTTGCCGCGGGCAGAAGCGGGAGGGAGCGAGCGGGAGCGAGCAGTATGAACTTTGCCGCGGGCAGAAGTGGGCGGGAGCGGGCGGGAGCGAGCGGGAGTTAAACTGTCAACAAATGTAGACATTTTTAAATCCAGGTTAAAAACATTTCTTTTCTCATGTGTTTGTGCATGAAATCTGCACGATATCTTTAACTTATCCAGACTGTTGCTTGTTTTAATAATTTTAATTTAATTTTTATTATTTAATTTCTTTCTTTTACAGTTTTAAATAAATAAAAGGCGTAAAATTCATAAAATAAATGAATAACCCCTGATGGTTGTCTTCTAAATTGCATAAGACGGGTTAGGGGTTAGGGTTAGGACGTAGGACATGTTTTGTAATAATACCACAACCAGCAATTGTACATGAAATGTGCTACACAAATACATTTGACTTTAAGTTTAGCTCATGGAAAATGGGAGCAAAAAGAAAACTTATTCTATTTTTGTTCATTGTATGTAAATGTGGTCCTGAGAATTGTTAAAAGTTGTAAATTTGCATCCGTGGGTCTAATAGGGTTAGGTCAGAGAATAGAGGTGTGAATGTTAGACAATGTGGCTCAACAAGTGTTAGGTTGGTGAAACCAACATTAACAGAGAGCAGAAGATGTTCAGGCAGGTAAACCATTCACAGGTGACAGCTTTAGGTTGGTGAAACCAACATTAACAGAGAGCAGAAGATGTTCAGTAAGGTAAACCATTCACAGGTGACAGCTTTAGGTTGGTGAAACCAACATTAACAGAGATCAGAAGATGTTCAGGCAGGTAAACCATTCACAGCGGGAGTGGGCGGGACCGGGCAGGAGCGGGAGGGAACGGGAGGGAGCGGGATGGAGCGGGCGGGAGCGAGCGGGAGCGGGTGGGAGCGTGATGGAGCGGGCGGGAGCGGGAGGGAGTGAGCGGGACCGGGCAGGAGCGGGAGGGAGCGGGCGGGGATGGCATGGAGCGGGAGGGAGCTGGTGGTGTGAACTTTGCCGCGGGCAGAAGTGGGAGGGAGCGGGCGGAAGCAGGAGGGAGCGGGCGGGAGCCGGCGGGAGCGGGAGGGAGCGGGCGGGAGCGAGCAATATGAACTTTGCTGTGGGCAGAAGCGGGAGGGAGTGGGCGGGAGTGAGCGGGAGCGGGCTGGAGCGGGCGGGAGCGAGCGGGAGCTGGAAAGAGAGCGCGGGATTGAGCGGGAGCGGGAGGGAGCGGGCGGAATCGAGCGGGAGCGGGCTGGAGCGGGAGGGAGCGGGCGGGAGCGAGCGGGAGCGGGCGGGATTGAGCGGGAGCGGGAGGGAGCGGGCGGAAGCGAGCGGGAGCGGGTGGGAGTGAGCGATATGAACTTTGCCGCGGGCAGAAGCGGGAGGGAGCGGGCGGGAGCGAGCGGGAGCAGGAGGGAGCAGGCGGGAGCGAGCGGGAGCAGGAGGGAGCGGGCGGGAGCGAGCGGGAGCAGGAGGGAGTGGGCGGTAGTTAAACTGTCAACAAATGTAGACATTTTTAAATCCAGGTTAAAAACATTTCTTTTCTCATGTGTTTGTGCATGAAATCTGCACGATATCTTTAACTTATCCAGACTGTTGCTTGTTTTAATAATTGTAATTTAATTTTTATTATTTCATTTCTATCTTTTACAGTTTTAAATAAATAAAAGGCGTAAAATTCATAAAATTAATGAAGCAATATGATTTTTGCCGCGGGCAGAAGCAGGAGGGAGCGGGCGGGAGCGAGCGGGTGGGAGTGAGCAATATGAACTTTGCCGCAGGCAGTAGTGGGAGGGAGCGGGCGGGAGCGGGAGGGAGCGAGCAATATGAACTTTGCCGTGGGCAGAAGTGGGAGGGAGCGGGCGGGAGCGAGCGGGACGGGAACGGGAGGGAGCGAGCAGTATGAACTTTGCCGCGGGCGGAAGTGGGAGTGAGCGGGCGGGAGCGGGAGGGAGCGGGCGGGAGCGAGCGGGAGCAGGAGGGATTGGGCGGGAGCGAGCAATATGAACTTTGCCGCGGGCAGAAGCGGGAGGGAGCGGGCGGGAGTGAGCGGGAGCGGGGTGGAGCGGGCGGAAGCGAGCGGGAGCGGGCGGGGGCGGGAGGGAGCGAGCGGGAGCGGGAGGGAGTGGGCGGGATTGAGCAATATGAACTTTGCCGCGGGCAGAAGCGGGAGGGAGCAGGCGGGAGTGAGCGGAAGCGGGAGGGAGCGGGCGGGATTGAGCGGGAGCGGGAGGGAGCGGGCGGAATCGAGCGGGAGCGGGCTGGAGCGGGAGGGAGCGGGCGGGAGCGAGCGGGAGCGGGAGGGAGCGGGCGGGATTGAGCGGGAGCGGGAGGGAGCGGGCGGAAGCGAGCGGGAGCGGGTGGGAGTGAGCGATATGAACTTTGCCGCGGGCAGAAGCGGGAGGGAGCGGGAAGAGGAGGGAGCAAGCGAAAGTGGGAAGGAGCGGGCGGGACAGGGCGGGAGCCGGCGGGAGCGGGAGGGAGCGGGCGGGAGCGAGCAATATGAACTTTGCCGCCGGCAGAAGCGGGAGGGAGCAGGCGGGAGCGAGCGGGAGCGGGAGGGAGCGGGCTGGAGCGGGAGGGAGCGGGCGGGATTGAGCAATATGAACTTTGCCGCCGGCAGAAGCGGGAGGGAGCAGGCGGGAGCGAGCGGGAGCGGGAGGGAGCGGGCGGGAGCGAGCGGGAGCGGGCGGGAGCGGGTGGGAGCGAGCAATATGAACTTTGCCACGGGCAGAAGCGGGAGGGAGCGGGAGGGAGCGAGCGGGAGCAGGAGGGAGCGAGCGAGAGCGGGCGGGAGAGAGCGGGAGCGAGCAATATGACCTTTGCTGCGGGCAGAAGCGGGAAGGAGTGGGCGGGAGCAGGAGGGAGCGGGCGGGAGCGGGTGGGAGCGAGCAATATGAACTTTGCCGCGGGTAGAAGCGGGAGGGAGCGAGCGGGAGCGTGCGGGAGCGAGCAGTATGAACTTTGCCGCGGGCAGAAGTGGGCGGGAGCGGGCGGGAGCGAGCGGGAGTTAAACTGTCAACAAATGTAGACATTTTTAAATCCAGGTTAAAAACATTTCTTTTCTCATGTGTTTGTGCATGAAATCTGCACGATATCTTTAACTTATCCAGACTGTTGCTTGTTTTAATAATTTTAATTTAATTTTTATTATTTAATTTCTTTCTTTTACAGTTTTAAATAAATAAAAGGCGTAAAATTCATAAAATAAATGAATAACCCCTGATGGTTGTCTTCTAAATTGCATAAGACGGGTTAGGGGTTAGGGTTAGGACGTAGGACATGTTTTGTAATAATACCACAACCAGCAGTTGTACATGAAATGTGCTACACAAATACATTTGACTTTAAGTTTAGCTCATGGAAAATGGGAGCAAAAAGAAAACTTATTCTATTTTGTTCATTGTATGTAAATGTGGTCCTGAGAATTGTTAAAAGTTGTAAATTTGCATCCGTGGGTCTAATAGGGTTAGGTCAGAGAATAGAGGTGTGAATGTTAGACAATGTGGCTCAACAAGTGTTAGGTTGGTGAAACCAACATTAACAGAGAGCAGAAGATGTTCAGGCAGGTAAACCATTCACAGGTGACAGCTTTAGGTTGGTGAAACCAACATTAACAGAGAGCAGAAGATGTTCAGTAAGGTAAACCATTCACAGGTGACAGCTTTAGGTTGGTGAAACCAACATTAACAGAGATCAGAAGATGTTCAGGCAGGTAAACCATTCACAGCGGGAGTGGGCGGGACCGGGCAGGAGCGGGAGGGAACGGGAGGGAGCGGGATGGAGCGGGCGGGAGCGAGCGGGAGCGGGTGGGAGCGTGATGGAGCGGGCGGGAGCGGGAGGGAGTGAGCGGGACCGGGCAGGAGCGGGAGGGAGCGGGCGGGGATGGCATGGAGCGGGAGGGAGCTGGTGGTGTGAACTTTGCCGCGGGCAGAAGTGGGAGGGAGCGGGCGGAAGCAGGAGGGAGCGGGCGGGAGCCGGCGGGAGCGGGAGGGAGCGGGCGGGAGCGAGCAATATGAACTTTGCTGTGGGCAGAAGCGGGAGGGAGTGGGCGGGAGTGAGCGGGAGCGGGCTGGAGCGGGCGGGAGCGAGCGGGAGCTGGAAAGAGCGCGCGGGATTGAGCGGGAGCGGGAGGGAGCGGGCGGAATCGAGCGGGAGGGAGCGGGCGGGAGCGAGCGGGAGCGGGAGGGAGCGGGCGGGATTGAGCGGGAGCGGGAGGGAGCGGGCGGAAGCGAGCGGGAGCGGGTGGGAGTGAGCGATATGAACTTTGCCGCGGGCAGAAGCGGGAGGGAGCGAGCGGGAGCAGGAGGGAGTGGGCGGTAGTTAAACTGTCAACAAATGTAAACATTTTTAAATCCAGGTTAAAAACATTTCTTTTCTCATGTGTTTGTGCATGAAATCTGCACGATATCTTTAACTTATCAAGACTGTTGCTTGTTTTAATAATTTTAATTTAATTTTTATTATTTCATTTCTATCTTTTACAGTTTTAAATAAATAAAAGGCGTAAAATTCATAAAATAAATGAAGCAATATGAACTTTGCCGCGGGCAGAAGCGGGAGGGACCGGGCGGGAGCGAGCGGGAGCGGGCGGGAGCGGATGGGAGTGAGCAATATGAACTTTGCCGTGGGCAGAAGTGGGAGGGAGCGGGCGGGAGCGAGCGGGACGGGAACAGGAGGGAGCGAGCAGTATGAACTTTGCCGCGGGCGGAAGCGGGAGTGAGCGGGCGGGAGCGGGAGGGAGCGGGCGGGAGCGAGCGGGAGCAGGAGGGATTGGGCGGGAGCGAGCAATATGAACTTTGCCGCGGGCAGAAGCGGGAGGGAGCGGGCGGGCGGGCGGAAGCGAGCGGGAGCGGGCGGGGGCGGGAGGGAGCGAGCGGGAGCGGGAGGGAGTGGGCGGGATTGAGCAATATGAACTTTGCCGCGGGCAGAAGCGGGAGGGAGCAGGCGGGAGTGAGCGGAAGCGGGAGGGAGCGGGCGGGATTGAGCGGGAGCGGGAGGGAGCGGGAGCGGAAGGGAGCGGGCGGGATTGAGCGGGAGCGGGAGGGAGCGGGCGGAATCGAGCGGGAGCGGGCTGGAGTGGGAGGGAGCGGGCGGGAGCGAGCGGGAGCGGGAGCGAGCGGGAGCGGGAGGGAGCGGGCGGGATTGAGCGGGAGCGGGAGGGAGCGGGCGGAAGCGAGCGGGAGCGGGTGGGAGTGAGCGATATGAACTTTGCCGCGGGCAGAAGCGGGAGGGAGCGGGAAGAGGAGGGAGCAAGCGAAAGTGGGAAGGAGCGGGCGGGACAGGGCGGGAGCCGGCGGGAGCGGGAGGGAGCGGGCGGGATTGAGCGGGAGCGGGAGGGAGCGGGCGGGATTGAGCGGGAGCGGGAGGGAGCGGGCGGAAGCGGGTGGGAGTGAGCGATATGAACTTTGCCGCGGGCAGAAGCGGGAGGGAGCGGGCGGGAACGAGCGGGAGGGAGCGAGCGGGAGCAGGAGGGAGCGGGCGGGAGCGAGCGGGAGCAGGAGGGAGCGGGAGGGCGCGGGCGGGAGCGAGCGGGAGCAGGAGGGAGTTAGACGGGTTAGGGGTTAGGGTTAGGACGTAGGACATGTTTTGTAATAATACCACAACCAGCAATTGTACATGAAATGTGCTACACAAATACATTTGACTTTAAGTTTAGCTCATGGAAAATGGGAGCAAAAAGAAAACTTATTCTATTTTTGTTCATTGTATGTAAATGTGGTCCTGAGAATTGTTAAAAGTTGTAAATTTGCATCCGTGGGTCTAATAGGGTTAGGTCAGAGAATAGAGGTGTGAATGTTAGACAATGTGGCTCAACAAGTGTTAGGTTGGTGAAACCAACATTAACAGAGAGCAGAAGATGTTCAGGCAGGTAAACCATTCACAGGTGACAGCTTTAGGTTGGTGAAACCAACATTAACAGAGAGCAGAAGATGTTCAGTAAGGTAAACCATTCACAGGTGACAGCTTTAGGTTGGTGAAACCAACATTAACAGAGATCAGAAGATGTTCAGGCAGGTAAACCATTCACAGCGGGAGCGGGCGGGACCGGGCAGGAGCGGGAGGGAACGGGAGGGAGCGGGCTGGAGCGAGCGGGAGCGGGTGGGAGCGGGATGGAGCGGGATGGAGCGGGCGGGAGCGGGAGGGAGTGAGCGGGAGTGAGCAATATGAACTTTGCTGTGGGCAGAAGCGGGAGGGAGTGGGCGGGAGTGAGCGGGATGGAGCGGGCGGGAGCGGGTGGGAGCGGGATGGAGCGGGATGGAGCGGGCGGGAGCGGGAGGGAGTGAGCGGGAGCGAGCAATATGAACTTTGCTGTGGGCAGAAGCGGGAGGGAGTGGGCGGGAGTGAGCGGGAGCGGGCTGGAGCGGGAGGGAGCGGGCGGGAGCGAGCGGGAGCGGGAGGGAGCGGGCGGGATTGAGCGGGAGCGGGAGGGAGCGGGAGCGGGAGGGAGCGGGCGGGATTGAGCGGGAGCGGGAGGGAGCGTGCGGAAGCGAGCGGGAATGGGAGGGAGCGGGCGGGATTGAGCGGGAGCGGGAGGGAGCGGGCGGAATCGAGCGGGAGTGGGCTGGAGCGGGAGGGAGCGGGCGGTAGCGAGCGGGAGCGGGAGGGAGCGGGCGGGATTGAGCGGGAGCGGGAGGGAGCGGGCGGAAGCGAGCGGGAGCGGGTGGGAGTGAGCGATATGAACTTTGCCGCGGGTAGAAGCGGGAGGGAGCGGGCGGGAGTGAGCGGGAGCGGGAGGGAGCGGGCGGGAGCGAGCGGGAGCAGGAGGGAGCGGGAGGGAGCGGGAGGGAGCGGGCGGGAGCAGGAGGGAGTGGGCGGTAGTTAAACTGTCAACAAATGTAGACATTTTTAAATCCAGGTTAAAAACATTTCTTTTCTCATGTGTTTGTGCATGAAATCTGCACGATATCTTTAACTTATCCAGACTGTTGCTTGTTTTAATCATTTTAATTTAATTTTTATTATTTGATTTCTATCTTTACAGTTTTAAATAAATAAAAGGCTTAAAATTCATAAAATAAATGAAGCAATATGAACTTTGCCGCGGGCAGAAGCGGGAGGGAGCGGGTGGGAGCGAGCGGGAGTGGGCGGGAGCGGGTGGGAGTGAGCAATATGAACTTTGCCGCAGGCAGAAGCGGGAGGGAGCGGGAGCAGGAGGGAGCGAGCGAGAGCGGGCGGGAGCGGGAGGGAGCGGGTGGGAGCGAGCGGGAGCGGGCGGGAGCGAGCGGGAGCGGGAGGGAGCGGGAGGGAGCGGGCGGGAGCGGTAGGGAGCGGGCGGGAGCGGGAGGGAGCGGGCGGGAGCGGGCGGGAGCGAGCGGGAGCGGGAACGGGAGGGAGCGAGCAGTATGAACTTTGCCGCGGGCGGAAGCGGGAGGGAGCGGGCGGGAGCGGGAGGGAGCGGGCGGGAGCGAGCGGGAGCAGGAGGGATTGGGCGGGATCGAGCAATATGAACTTTGCCGCGGGCAGAAGCGGGAGGGAGCGGGAGCAGGAGGGAGCGAGCGAGAGCGGGTGGGAGCGGGAGGGAGCGGGTGGGAGCGAGCGGGAGCGGGCGGGAGCGAGCGGGAGCGGGAGGGAGCGGGAGGGAGCGGGCGGGAGCGGTAGGGAGCGGGCGGGAGCGGGAGGGAGCGGGCGGGAGCGAGCGGGAGCGGGCGGGAGCGGGTGGGAGCGAGCAATATGAACTTTGCCACGGGCAGAAGCGGGAGGGAGCGGGAGGGAGCGAGCGGGAGCAGGAGGGAGCGAGCGAGAGCGGGCGGGAGAGAGCGGGAGCGAGCAATATGACCTTTGCTGCGGGCAGAAGCGGGAAGGAGTGGGCGGGTGCAGGAGGGAGCGGGCGGGAGCGGGTGGGAGCGAGCAATATGAACTTTGCCGCGGGTAGAAGCGGGAGGGAGCGAGCGGGAGCGTGCGGGAGCGAGCAGTATGAACTTTGCCGCGGGCAGAAGTGGGCGGGAGCGGGCGGGAGCGAGCGGGAGTTAAACTGTCAACAAATGTAGACATTTTTAAATCCAGGTTAAAAACATTTCTTTTCTCATGTGTTTGTGCATGAAATCTGCACGATATCTTTAACTTATCCAGACTGTTGCTTGTTTTAATAATTTTAATTTAATTTTTATTATTTAATTTCTTTCTTTTACAGTTTTAAATAAATAAAAGGCGTAAAATTCATAAAATAAATGAATAACCCCTGATGGTTGTCTTCTAAATTGCATAAGACGGGTTAGGGGTTAGGGTTAGGACGTAGGACATGTTTTGTAATAATACCACAACCAGCAATTGTACATGAAATGTGCTACACAAATACATTTGACTTTAAGTTTAGCTCATGGAAAATGGGAGCAAAAAGAAAACTTATTCTATTTTTGTTCATTGTATGTAAATGTGGTCCTGAGAATTGTTAAAAGTTGTAAATTTGCATCCGTGGGTCTAATAGGGTTAGGTCAGAGAATAGAGGTGTGAATGTTAGACAATGTGGCTCAACAAGTGTTAGGTTGGTGAAACCAACATTAACAGAGAGCAGAAGATGTTCAGGCAGGTAAACCATTCACAGGTGACAGCTTTAGGTTGGTGAAACCAACATTAACAGAGAGCAGAAGATGTTCAGTAAGGTAAACCATTCACAGGTGACAGCTTTAGGTTGGTGAAACCAACATTAACAGAGATCAGAAGATGTTCAGGCAGGTAAACCATTCACAGCGGGAGTGGGCGGGACCGGGCAGGAGCGGGAGGGAACGGGAGGGAGCGGGATGGAGCGGGCGGGAGCGAGCGGGAGCGGGTGGGAGCGTGATGGAGCGGGCGGGAGCGGGAGGGAGTGAGCGGGACCGGGCAGGAGCGGGAGGGAGCGGGCGGGGATGGCATGGAGCGGGAGGGAGCTGGTGGTGTGAACTTTGCCGCGGGCAGAAGTGGGAGGGAGCGGGCGGAAGCAGGAGGGAGCGGGCGGGAGCCGGCGGGAGCGGGAGGGAGCGGGCGGGAGCGAGTAATATGAACTTTGCTGTGGGCAGAAGCGGGAGGGAGTGGGCGGGAGTGAGCGGGAGCGGGCTGGAGCGGGCGGGAGCGAGCGGGAGCTGGAAAGAGCGCGCGGGATTGAGCGGGAATGGGAGGGAGCGGGCGGAATCGAGCGGGAGGGAGCGGGCGGGAGCGAGCGGGAGCGGGAGGGAGCGGGCGGGATTGAGCGGGAGCGGGAGGGAGCGGGCGGAAGCGAGCGGGAGCGGGTGGGAGTGAGCGATATGAACTTTGCCGCGGGCAGAAGCGGGAGGGAGCGAGCGGGAGCAGGAGGGAGCGGGCGGGAGCGAGCGGGAGCAGGAGGGAGTGGGAGGGAGCGTGCGGGAGCGAGCGGGAGCAGGAGGGAGTGGGCGGTAGTTAAACTGTCAACAAATGTAAACATTTTTAAATCCAGGTTAAAAACATTTCTTTTCTCATGTGTTTGTGCATGAAATCTGCACGATATCTTTAACTTATCAAGACTGTTGCTTGTTTTAATAATTTTAATTTAATTTTTATTATTTCATTTCTATCTTTTACAGTTTTAAATAAATAAAAGGCGTAAAATTCATAAAATAAATGAAGCAATATGAACTTTGCCGCGGGCAGAAGCGGGAGGGACCGGGCGGGAGCGAGCGGGAGCGGGCGGGAGCGGATGGGAGTGAGCAATATGAACTTTGCCGCAGGCAGAAGCGGGAGGGAGCGGGCGGGAAAGGGAGGGAGCGAGCAATATGAACTTTGCCGCGGGAAGAAGTGGGAGGGAGCGGGCGGGAGCGAGCGGGAGCGGGAACGGGAGGGAGCGAGCAGTTTGAACTTTGCCGCGGGCGGGAGCGGGAGGGAGCGGGCGGGAGCAAGCGGGAGCAGGAGGGATTGGGCGGGAGCAAGCAATATGAACTTTGCCGCGGGCAGAAGCGGGAGGGAGCGGGCGGGAGTGAGCGGGAGTGGGAGGGAGCGGGCGGAAGGGAGCGGGAGCGGGAGGGAGCGGGCGGGAGCGGTAGGGAGCGGGCGGGAGTGGGCGGGAGCGGGAGGGAGTGGGCGGGAGCAAGCGGGAGCAGGAGGGATTGGGCGGGAGCGAGCAATATGAACTTTGCCGCGGGCAGAAGCGGGAGGGAGCGGGCGGGAGTGGGAGGGAGCGAGCAATATGAACTTTGCCGCGGGCAGAAGCGGGAGGGAGCGGGCGGGAGTGAGCGGAAGCGGGATGGAGCGGGCGGAGCGAGCGGGAGCGGGCGGGAGCGGGAGGGAGCGAGCGGGAGCGGGAGGAAGCGGGCGGGATTGAGCAATATGAACTTTTCTGTGGGCAGAAGCGGGAGGGAGTGGGCGGGAGTGAGCGGGAGCGGGCTGGAGCGGGAGGGAGCGGGCGGGAGCGAGCGGGAGCGGGAGGGAGCGGGCGGGATTGAGCGGGAGCGGGAGGGAGCGGGCGGAAGCGAGCGGGAGCGGGTGGGAGTGAGCGATATGAACTTTGCCGCGGGCAGAAGCGGGAGGGAGCGGGCGGGAACGAGCGGGAGGGAGCGAGCGGGAGCAGGAGGGAGCGGGCGGGAGCGAGCGGGAGCAGGAGGGAGCGGGCGGAAGCGGGAGGGAGCAGGCGGGAGCGGGAGGGAGCGGGCGGGAGCAAGCGGGAGCAGGAGGGATTGGGCGGGAGCAAGCAATATGAACTTTGCCGCGGGCAGAAGCGGGAGGGAGCGGGCGGGAGTGAGCGGGAGTGGGAGGGAGCGAACGGAAGCGAGCGGGAGTGGGTGGGAGTGAGCGATATGAACTTTGCCGCGGGCAGAAGCGGGAGGGAGCGGAAGCAGGAGGGAGCGAGCGAGAGCGGGCGGGAGCGGGAGGGAGCGGGTGGGAGCGAGCGGGAGCGAGCGGGAGCGGGAGGGAGCGGGCGGGAGCGAGCGGGAGCTGGCGGGAGTGAGCGGGAGCGGGAGGGAGCGGGCGGGAGCGGTAGGGAGCGGGAGGGAGCGGGAGGGAGCGGGCGGGAGCGGGAGGGAGCGGGCGGGAGCGGGCGGGAGCGAGCGGGAGCGGGAGGGAGCGGGCGGGATTGAGCAATATGAACTTTGCCGCGGGCAGAAGCGGGAGGGAGCGGGCAGGAGTGGGAGGGAGCGAACGGAAGCGAGCGGGAGTAGGTGGGAGTGAGCGATATGAACTTTGCCGCGGGCAGAAGCGGGAGGGAGCGGGAGCAGGAGGGAGCGAGCGAGAGCGAGCGGGAGCGGGCGGGAGCGGGAGCGGGAGGAAGCGGGCGGGATTGAGCAATGTGAACTTTGCCGCGGGCAGAAGCGGGAGGGAGCGGGCGGGAGTGAGCGGGAGCGGGATGGAGCGGGCGGAAGCGAGCGGGAGCGGGCGGGAGCGGGAGCGGGAGGAAGCGGGCGGGATTGAGCGGGAGCGGGAGGGAGCGGGCGGGATTGAGCAATATGAACTTTGCCGCCGGCAGAAGCGGGAGGGAGCAGGCGGGAGCGAGCGGGAGCGGGAGGGAGCGGGCGGGATTGAGCATTATGAACTTTGCCGCCGGCAGAAGCGGGAGGGAGCAGGCGGGAGCGAGCGGGAGCGGGAGGGAGCGGGCGGGAGCGGGCGGGAGCGGGTGGGAGCGAGCAATATGAACTTTGCCACGGGCAGAAGCGGGAGGGAGCGGGAGGGAGCGAGCGGGAGCAGGAGGGAGCGAGCGAGAGCGGGCGGGAGAGAGCGGGAGCGAGCAATATGACCTTTGCCGCGGGCAGAAGCGGGAGAGAGTGGGCGGGAGCAGGAGGGAGCGGGCGGGAGCGGGTGGGAGCGAGCAATATGAACTTTGCTGCGGGCAGAAGCGGGAGGGAGCGAGCGGGAGCGTGCGGGAGCGAGCAGTATGAACTTTGCCGCGGGCAGAAGTGGGCGGGAGCGGGCGGGAGCGGGCGGGAGCGAGCGGGAGTTAAACTGTCAACAAATGTAGACATTTTTAAATCCAGGTTAAAAACATTTCTTTTCTCATGTGTTTGTGCATGAAATCTGCACGATATCTTTAACTTATCCAGACTGTTGCTTGTTTTAATAATTTTAATTTAATTTTTATTATTTAATTTCTTTCTTTTACAGTTTTAAATAAATAAAAGGCGTAAAATTCATAAAATAAATGAATAACCCCTGATGGTTGTCTTCTAAATTGCATAAGACGGGTTAGGGGTTAGGGTTAGGACGTAGGACATGTTTTGTAATAATACCACAACCAGCAATTGTACATGAAATGTGCTACACAAATACATTTGACATTAAGTTTAGCTCATGGAAAATGGGAGCAAAAAGAAAACTTATTCTATTTTTGTTCATTGTATGTAAATGTGGTCCTGAGAATTGTTAAAAGTTGTAAATTTGCATCCGTGGGTCTAATAGGGTTAGGTCAGAGAATAGAGGTGTGAATGTTAGACAATGTGGCTCAACAAGTGTTAGGTTGGTGAAACCAACATTAACAGAGAGCAGAAGATGTTCAGGCAGGTAAACCATTCACAGGTGACAGCTTTAGGTTGGTGAAACCAACATTAACAGAGAGCAGAAGATGTTCAGTAAGGTAAACCATTCACAGGTGACAGCTTTAGGTTGGTGAAACCAACATTAACAGAGATCAGAAGATGTTCAGGCAGGTAAACCATTCACAGCGGGAGCGGGCGGGACCGGGCAGGAGCGGGAGGGAACGGGAGGGAGCGGGATGGAGCGGGCTGGAGCGAGCGGGAGCGGGTGGGAGCGTGATGGAGCGGGCGGGAGCGGGAGGGAGTGAGCGGGACCGGGTGGGAGCGGGATGGAGCGGGATGGAGCGGGCGGGAGCGGGAGGGAGTGAGCGGGAGCGAGCAATATGAACTTTGCTGTGGGCAGAAGCGGGAGGGAGTGGGCGGGAGTGAGCGGGATGGAGCGGGCGGGAGCGAGCGGGAGCGGGTGGGAGCGGGATGGAGCGGGATGGAGCGGGCGGGAGCGGGAGGGAGTGAGCGGGAGCGAGCAATATGAACTTTGCTGTGGGCAGAAGCGGGAGGGAGTGGGCGGGAGTGAGCGGGAGCGGGCTGGAGCGGGAGGGAGCGGGCGGGAGCGAGCGGGAGCGGGAGGGAGCGGGCGGGATTGAGCGGGAGCGGGAGGGAGCGGGCGGGATTGAGCGGGAGCGGGAGGGAGCGTGCGGAAGCGAGCGGGAATGGGAGGGAGCGGGCGGGATTGAGCGGGAGCGGGAGGGAGCGGGCGGAATCGAGCGGGAGTGGGCTGGAGCGGGAGGGAGCGGGCGGAAGCGAGCGGGAGCGGGTGGGAGTGAGCGATATGAACTTTGCCGCGGGCAGAAGCGGGAGGGAGCGGGCGGGAGCGAGCGGGAGCGGGAGGGAGCGGGCGGGAGCGAGCGGGAGCAGGAGGGAGCGGGAGGGAGCGGGAGGGAGCGGGCGGGAGCAGGAGGGAGTGGGCGGTAGTTAAACTGTCAACAAATGTAGACATTTTTAAATCCAGGTTAAAAACATTTCTTTTCTCATGTGTTTGTGCATGAAATCTGCACGATATCTTTAACTTATCCAGACTGTTGCTTGTTTTAATAATTTTAATTTAATTTTTATTATTTGATTTCTATCTTTACAGTTTTAAATAAATAAAAGGCGTAAAATTCATAAAATAAATGAAGCAATATGAACTTTGCCGCGGGCAGAAGCGGGAGGGAGCGGGCGGGAGCGGGTGGGAGTGAGCAATATGAACTTTGCCGCAGGCAGAAGCGGGAGGGAGCGGGCGGGAGCGGGAGGGAGCGGGAGGGAGCGGGCGGGAGCGAGCGGGAGCGGGAACGGGAGGGAGCGAGCAGTATGAACTTTGCCGCTGGCGGAAGCGGGAGGGAGCGGGCGGGAGCGGGAGGGAGCGGGCGGGAGCGAGCGGGAGCAGGAGGGATTGGGCGGGAGCGAGCAATATGAACTTTGCCGCGGTCAGAAGCGGGAGGGAGCGGGAGCAGGAGGGAGCGAGCGAGAGCGGGCGGGGAGCGGGAGGGAGCGGGTGGGAGCGAGCGGGAGCGGGCGGGAGCGGGACGGAGCGGGAGGGAGCGGGCGGGAGCGGTAGGGAGCGGGCGGGAGCGGGAGGGAGCGGGCGGGAGCGAGCGGGAGCTGGCGGGAGCGAGCGGGAGTGGGAGGGAGCGGGCGGGAGCGGTAGGGAGCGGGAGGGAGCGGGAGGGAGCGGGCGGGAGCAAGCGGGAGCGGGAGGGAGCGGGCGGGAGCGGGAGGGAGCGGGCGGGATTGAGCAATATGAACTTTGCCGCCGGCAGAAGCGGGAGGGAGCAGGCGGGAGCGAGCGGGAGCGGGAGGGAGCGGGCGGGAGCGAGCGGGAGCGGGCGGGAGCGGGTGGGAGCGAGCAATATGAACTTTGCCACGGGCAGAAGCGGGAGGGAGCGGGAGGGAGCGAGCGGGAGCAGGAGGGAGCGAGCGAGAGCGGGCGGGAGAGAGCGGGAGCGAGCAATATGACCTTTGCTGCGGGCAGAAGCGGGAAGGAGTGGGCGGGAGCAGGAGGGAGCGGGTGGGAGCGAGCAATATGAACTTTGCTGCGGGTAGAAGCGGGAGGGAGCGAGCGGGAGCGTGCGGGAGCGAGCAGTATGAACTTTGCCGCGGGCAGAAGTGGGCGGGAGCGGGCGGGAGCGAGCGGGAGTTAAACTGTCAACAAATGTAGACATTTTTAAATCCAGGTTAAAAACATTTCTTTTCTCATGTGTTTGTGCATGAAATCTGCACGATATCTTTAACTTATCCAGACTGTTGCTTGTTTTAATAATTTTAATTTAATTTTTATTATTTAATTTCTTTCTTTTACAGTTTTAAATAAATAAAAGGCGTAAAATTCATAAAATAAATGAATAACCCCTGATGGTTGTCTTCTAAATTGCATAAGACGGGTTAGGGGTTAGGGTTAGGACGTAGGACATGTTTTGTAATAATACCACAACCAGCAATTGTACATGAAATGTGCTACACAAATACATTTGACTTTAAGTTTAGCTCATGGAAAATGGGAGCAAAAAGAAAACTTATTCTATTTTTGTTCATTGTATGTAAATGTGGTCCTGAGAATTGTTAAAAGTTGTAAATTTGCATCCGTGGGTCTAATAGGGTTAGGTCAGAGAAAAGACGTGTGAATGTTAGACAATGTGGCTCAACAAGTGTTAGGTTGGTGAAACCAACATTAACAGAGAGCAGAAGATGTTCAGGCAGGTAAACCATTCACAGGTGACAGCTTTAGGTTGGTGAAACCAACATTAACAGAGATCAGAAGATGTTCAGGCAGGTAAACCATTCACAGCGGGAGCGGGCGGGACCGGGCAGGAGCGGGAGGGAACGGGAGGGAGCGGGATGGAGAGGGCGGGAGCGAGCGGGAGCGGGTGGGAGCGGGATGGAGCGGGATGGAGCGGGCGGGAGCGGGAGGGAGTGAGCGGGAGCGAGCAATATGAACTTTGCTGTGGGCAGAAGCGGGAGGGAGTGGGCGGGAGTGAGCGGGAGCGGGCTGGAGCGGGAGGGAGCGGGCGGGAGCGGGAGGGAGCGGGCGGGATTGAGCGGGAGCGGGAGGGAGCGGGCGGGATTGAGCGGCAGCGGGAGGGAGCGGGCGGAATCGAGCGGGAGTGGGCTGGAGCAGGAGGGAGCGGGCGCGAGCGAGCGGGAGCGGGAGGGAGCGGGCGGGATTGAGCGGGAGCGGGAGGGAGCGGGCGGAAGCGAGCGGGAGCAGGAGGGAGCGGGAGGGAGCGGGAGGGAGTGGGCGGGAGCGAGCGGGAGCAGGAGGGAGTGGGCGGTAGTTAAACTGTCAACAAATGTAGACATTTTTAAATCCAGGTTAAAAACATTTCTTTTCTCATGTGTTTGTGCATGAAATCTGCACGATATCTTTAACTTATCCAGACTGTTGCTTGTTTTAATAATTTTAATTTAATTTTTATTATTTGATTTCTATCTTTACAGTTTTAAATAAATAAAAGAAGTAAAATTCTTAAAATAAATGAAGCAATATGAACTTTGCCGCGGGCAGAAGCGGGAGGGAGCGGGAGGGAGCGGGCGGGAGCGAGCGGGAGTGGGCGGGAGCGGGTGGGAGTGAGCAATATGAACTTTGCCGCAGGCAGAAGCGGGAGGGAGCGGGCGGGAGCGGGAGGGAGCGGGCGGGAGCGAGCGGGAGCGGGAACGGGAGGGAGCGAGCAGTATGAACATTGCCGCGGGCGGAAGCGGGCGGGAGCGGGCGGGAGCGGGAGGGAGCGGGCGGGAGCGAGCGGGAGCAGCAGGGATTGGGCGGGAGCGAGCAATATGAACTTTGCCGCGGGCAGAAGCGGGAGGGAGCGGTCGGGAGTGAGCGGGAGCGGGGTGGAGTGGGCGGAAGCGGGCGGGGGCGGGAGGGAGCGAGCGGGAGCGGGAGGGAGTGGGCGGGATTGAGCGGGAATGGGAGGGAGCGGGCGGGAGCGAGCGGGAGCAGCAGGGATTGGGCGGGAGCGAGCAATATGAACTTTGCCGCGGGTAGAAGCGGGAGGGAGCGGGCGGGAGTGAGCGGGAATGGGAGGGAGCGGGCGGAAGCGAGCGGGAGCGGGAGGGAGCGGGCGGGAGCGGTAGGGAGCGGGCGGGAGCGGGAGGGAGTGGGCGGGAGCGAGCGGGAGCTGGCGGGAGCAAGCGGGAGTGGGAGGGAGCGGGCGGGATTGAGCGGGAGCGGGAGGGAGCGGGCGGGAGCGAGCGGGAGCAGCAGGGATTGGGCGGGAGCGAGCAATATGAACTTTGCCGCGGGTAGAAGCGGGAGGGAGCGGGCGGGAGTGAGCGGGAATGGGAGGGAGCGGGCGGAAGCGAGCGGGAGCGGGAGGGAGCGGGCGGGAGCGGTAGGGAGCGGGCGGGAGCGGGAGGGAGTGGGCGGGAGCGAGCGGGAGCTGGCGGGAGCAAGCGGGAGTGGGAGGGAGCGGGCGGGAGCGGTAGGGAGCGGGAGGGAGCGAGCGGGAGTTAAACTGTCAACAAATGTAGACATTTTTAAATCCAGGTTAAAAACATTTCTTTTCTCATGTGTTTGTGCATGAAATCTGCACGATATCTTTAACTTATCCAGACTGTTGCTTGTTTTAATAATTTTAATTTAATTTTTATTATTTAATTTCTTTCTTTTACAGTTTTAAATAAATAAAAGGCGTAAAATTCATAAAATAAATGAATAACCCCTGATGGTTGTCTTCTAAATTGCATAAGACGGGTTAGGGGTTAGGGTTAGGACGTAGGACATGTTTTGTAATAATACCACAACCAGCAATTGTACATGAAATGTGCTACACAAATACATTTGACTTTAAGTTTAGCTCATGGAAAATGGGAGCAAAAAGAAAACTTATTCTATTTTTGTTCATTGTATGTAAATGTGGTCCTGAGAATTGTTAAAAGTTGTAAATTTGCATCCGTGGGTCTAATAGGGTTAGGTCAGATAATAGAGGTGTGAATGTTAGACAATGTGGCTCAACAAGTGTTAGGTTGGTGAAACCAACATTAACAGAGAGCAGAAGATGTTCAGGCAGGTAAACCATTCACAGGTTTCAGCTTTAGGTTGGTGAAACCAACATTAACAGAGAGCAGAAGATGTTCAGTAAGGTAAACCATTCACAGGTGACAGCTTTCGGTTGGTGAAGCCAACATTAACAGAGATCAGAAGATGTTCAGGCAGGTAAACCATTCACAGCGGGAGTGGGCGGGACCGGGCAGGAGCGGGTGGGAACGGGAGGGAGCGGGATGGAGCGGGCGGGAGCGAGCGGGAGCGGGTGGGAGCGTGATGGAGCGGGCGGGAGCGGGAGGGAGTGAGCGGGACCGGGCAGGAGCGGGAGGGAGCGGGCGGGGATGGCATGGAGCGGGAGGGAGCTGGTGGTGTGAACTTTGCCGCGGGCAGAAGTGGGAGGGAGCGGGCGGAAGCAGGAGGGAGCGGGCGGGAGCCGGCGGGAGCGGGAGGGAGCGGGCGGGAGCGAGCAATATGAACTTTGCTGTGGGCAGAAGCGGGAGGGAGTGGGCGGGAGTGGGCGGGAGCGGGCTGGAGCGGGCGGGAGCGAGCGGGAGCTGGAAAGAGCGCGCGGGATTGAGCGGGAGCGGGAGGGAGCGGGCGGAATCGAGCGGGAGCGGGCTGGAGCGGGAGGGAGCGGGCGGGAGCGAGCGGGAGCGGGAGGGAGCGGGCGGGATTGAGCGGGAGCGGGAGGGAGCGGGCGGAAGCGAGCGGGAGCGGGTGGGAGTGAGCGATATGAACTTTGCCGCGGGCAGAAGCGGGAGGGAGCGGGCGGGAGCGAGCGGGAGCAGGAGGGAGCGGGCGGGAGCAGGAGGGAGCAGGAGGGAGCAGGCGGGAGCGAGCGGGAGCAGGAGGGAGCGGGCGGGAGCGAGCGGGAGCAGGAGGGAGTGGGCGGTAGTTAAACTGTCAACAAATGTAGACATTTTTAAATCCAGGTTAAAAACATTTCTTTTCTCATGTGTTTGTGCATGAAATCTGCACGATATCTTTAACTTATCCAGACTGTTGCTTGTTTTAATAATTGTAATTTAATTTTTATTATTTCATTTCTATCTTTTACAGTTTAAAATAAATAAAAGGCGTAAAATTCATAAAATTAATGAAGCAATATGATTTTTGCCGCGGGCAGAAGCAGGAGGGAGCGGGCGGGAGCGAGCGGGAGCGAGCGGGAGCGGGCGGGAGCGGGTGGGAGTGAGCAATATGAACTTTGCCGCAGGCAGTAGCGGGAGGGAGCGGGCGGGAGCGGGAGGGAGCGAGCAATATGAGCTTTGCCGTGGGCAGAAGTGGGAGGGAGCGGGCGGGAGCGAGCGGGATGGGAACGGAAGGGAGCGAGCAGTATGAACTTTGCCGCGGGCGGAAGCGGGAGTGAGCGGGCGGGAGCGGGAGGGAGCGGGCGGGAGCGAGCGGGAGCAGGAGGGATTGGGCGGGAGCGAGCAATATGAACTTTGCCGCGGGCAGAAGCGGGAGGGAGCGGGCGGGAGTGAGCGGGAGCGGGGTGGAGCGGGCGGAAGCGAGCGGGAGCGGGCGGGGGCGGGAGGGAGCGAGCGGGAGCGGGAGGGAGTGGGCGGGATTGAGCAATATGAACTTTGCCGCGGGCAGAAGCGGGAGGGAGCAGGCGGGAGTGAGCGGGAGTGGGAGGGAGCGGGCGGAAGCGAGCGGGAGCGGGAGGGAGCGGGCGGGAGCGGTAGGGAGCGGGCGGGAGCGGGAGGGAGAGGGCGGGAGCGAGCGGGAGCTGGCGGGAGCGAGCGGGAGTGGGAGGGAGCGGGCGGGAGCGGTAGGGAGCGGGAGAGAGCGGGAATAAAAGGCGTAAAATTCATAAAATAAATGAAGCAGGCAGAAGCGGGAGGGAGCGGGCGGGAGCGGGAGGGAGCGAGCAATATGAACTTTGCGGTGGGCAGAAGTGGGAGGGAGCGGGCGGGAGCGAGCGGGACGGGAAAGGGAGGGAACGAGCAGTATGAACTTTGCCGTGGGCGGAAGCGGGAGTGAGCGGGCGGGAGCGGGAGGGAGCGGGCGGGAGCGAGCGGGAGCAGGAGGGATTGGGCGGGAGCGAGCAATATGAACTTTGCCGCGGGCAGAAGCGGGAGGGAGCGGGCGGGAGTGAGCGGGAGCGGGGTGGAGCGGGCGGAAGCGAGCGAGAGCCGGCGGGGGCGGGAGGGAGCGAGCGGGAGCGGGAGGGAGTGGGCGGGATTGAGCAATATGAACTTTGCCGCGGGCAGAAGCGGGAGGGAGCGGGCGGGAGTGAGCGGGAGTGGGAGGGAGCGGGCGGAAGCGAGCGGGAGCGGGCGGGAGCGGTAGGGAGCGGGCGGGAGCGGGAGGGAGCGGGCGGGAGCGAGCGGGAGCTGGCGGGAGCGAGCGGGAGTGGGAGGGAGCGGGCGGGAGCGGTAGGGAGCGGGAAAGAGTGGGAGGGAGCGGGCGGGAGCGGGAGGGAGTGGGCGGGAGCGGGCGGGATTGAGCGGGAGCGGGAGGGAGTGAGCGATATGAACTTTGCCGCCGGCAGAAGCGGGAGGTAGAAGGCGGGAGCGAGCGGGAGCGAGCAGTATGAACTTTGCCGTGGGCGGAAGTGGGAGGGAGCGGGCGGGAGCGGGAGGGAGCGGGCGGCAGTGAGCGGGAGCAGGAGGGATTGGGCGGGAGCGAGCAATATGAACTTTGCCTTGGGCAGAAGCGGGAGGGATCGGGCAGGAGCGGGCGGGAGCGAGTGGGAGCGGGAACGGGAGGGAGCGGGCAGGACCGGGCAGGAGCGGGAGGGAGCGGGCGGGGATGGCATGGAGCAGGAGGGAGCTGGTGGTGTGAACTTTGCCGCGGGCAGAAGTGGGAGGGAGCGGGCGGAAGCGGGAGGGAGCGGGCGGGAGCGGGCGGGAGCCTGCGGGAGCGGGAGGGAGCGGGCGGGAGCGAGCAATATGAACTTTGCTGTGGGCAGAAGCGGGAGGGAGTGGGCGGGAGTGAGCGGGAGCGGGCTGGAGCGGGAGGGAGCGGGCGGGAGCGAGCGGGAGCGGGAGGGAGCGGGCGGGATTGAGCGGGAGCGGGAGGGAGCGGGCGGAATCGAGCGGGAGCGGGCTGGAGTGGGAGGGAGCGGGCGGCAGCGAGCGGGAGCGGGAGGGAGCGGGCGGGATTGAGCGGGAGCGGGAGGGAGCGGGCGGAAGCGAGCAGGAGCGGGTGGGAGTGAGCGATATGGACTTTGCCGCGGGCAGAAGCGGGAGGGAGCGGGAAGAGGAGGGAGCGAGCGAAAGCGGGAAGGAGCGGGCGGGACAGGGCGGGAGCCGGTGGGAGCGGGAGGGAGCGGGCGGGAGCGAGCAATATGAACTTTTCTGTGGGCAGAAGCGGGAGGGAGTGGGCGGGAGTGAGCGGGAGCGGGCTGGAGCGGGAGGGAGTGGGCGGGAGCGAGCGGGAGCGGGAGGGAGCGGGCGGGATTGAGCGGGAGCGAGAGGGAGCGGGCGGAAGCGATCGGGAGCGGGTGGGAGTGAGCGATATGAAATTTGCCGCGGGCAGAAGCGGGAGGGAGCGGGCGGGAACGAGCGGGAGGGAGCGAGCGGGAGCAGGAGGGAGCGGGCGGGAGCGAGCGGGAGCAGGAGGGAGTGGGAGGGAGCGGGCGGGAGCGAGCGGGAGCAGGAGGGAGTGGGCGGTAGTTAAACTGTCAACAAATGTAAACATTTTTAAATCCAGGTTAAAAACATTTCTTTTCTCATGTGTTTGTGCATGAAATCTGCACGATATCTTTAACTTATCAAGACTGTTGCTTGTTTTAATAATTTTAATTTAATTTTTATTATTTCATTTCTATCTTTTGCAGTTTTAAATAAATAAAAGGCGTAAAATTCATAAAATAAATGAAGCAATATGAACTTTGCCGCGGGCAGAAGCGGGAGGGACCGGGCGGGAGCGAGCGGGAGCGGGCGGGAGCGGATGGGAGTGAGCAATATGAACTTTGCCGCAGGCAGAAGCGGGAGGGAGCGGGCGGGAAAGGGAGGGAGCGAGCAATATGAACTTTGCCGCGGGAAGAAGTGGGAGGGAGCGGGCGGGAGCGAGCGGGAGCGGGAACGGGAGGGAGCGAGCAGTATGAACTTTGCCGCGGGCGGAAGCGGGAGGGAGCGGGCGGGAGCGGGAGGGAGCGGGCGGGAGCAAGCGGGAGCAGGAGGGATTGGGCGGGAGCAAGCAATATGAACTTTGCCGCGGGCAGAAGCGGGAGGGAGCGGGCGGGAGTGAGCGGGAGTGGGAGGGAGCGGGCGGAAGCGAGCGGGAGCGGGAGGGAGCGGGCGGGAGCGGTAGGGAGCGGGCGGGAGCGGGCGGGAGCGGGAGGGAGTGGGCGGGAGCGAGAGGGAGCAGGAGGGATTGGGCGGGAGCGAGCAATATGAACTTTGCCGCGGGCAGAAGCGGGAAGGAGCGGGCGGGAGTGGGAGGGAGCGAGCAATATGAACTTTGCTGCGGGCAGAAGCGGGAGGGAGCGGGCGGGAGTGAGCGGGAGCGGGATGGAGCGGGCGGAAGCGAGCGGGAGCGGGCGGGAGCGGGAGGGAGCGAGCGGGAGCGGGAGGAAGCGGGCGGGATTGAGCAATATGAACTTTGCCGCCGGCAGAAGCGGGAGGGAGCAGGCGGGAGCGAGCGGGAGCGGGAGGGAGCGGGCGGGATTGAGCAATATAAACTTTGCTGCCGGCAGAAGCGGGAGGGAGCAGGCGGAAGCGGGAGGGAGCAGGCGGGAGCAGGCGGGAGCGAGCGGGAGCGGGAGGGAGTGGGCGGGAGCGAGCGGGAGCAGGAGGGATTGGGCGGGAGCGAGCAATATAAACTTTGCCGCGGGCAGAAGCGGGAGGGAGCGGGCGGGAGTGGGAGGGAGCGAGCAATATGAACTTTGCCGCGGGCAGAAGCGGGAGGGAGCGGGCGGGAGTGAGCGGGAGCGGGATGGAGCGGGCGGAAGCGAGCGGGAGCGGGCGGGAGCGGGAGGGAGCGAGCGGGAGCGGGAGGAAGCGGGCGGGATTGAGCAATATGAACTTTGCCGCGGGCAGAAGCGGGAGGGAGCGGGCGGGAGTGAGCGGGAGTGGGAGGGAGCGAACGGAAGCGAGCGGGAGTGGGTGGGAGTGAGCGATATGAACTTTGCCGCGGGCAGAAGCGGGAGGGAGCGGGAGTGAGCGGGAGCGGGAGGGAGCGGGCGGGAGCGGTAGGGAGCGGGAGTGAGCGGGAGCGAGCGGGAGCGGGCGGGAGCGGGAGGGAGCGGGCGGGAGCGAGCGGGAGCTGGCGGGAGTGAGCGGGAGCGGGAGGGAGCGGGCGGGAGCGGTAGGGAGCGGGAGGGAGCGGGGGGGAGCGGGAGGGAGCGGGCGGGAGCGGGCGGGAGCGAGCGGGAGTGGGAGGGAGCGAGCAATATGAACTTTGCCGCGGGCAGAAGCGGGAGGGAGCGGGCGGGAGTGAGCGGGAGCGGGATGGAGCGGGCGGAAGCGAGCGGGAGCGGGCGGGAGCGGGAGCGGGAGGAAGCGGGCGGGATTGAGCAATGTGAACTTTGCCGCGGGCAGAAGCGGGAGGGAGCGGGCGGGAGTGAGCGGGAGTGGGAGGGAGCGAACGGAAGCGAGCGGGAGTGGGTGGGAGTGAGCGATATGAACTTTGCCGCGGGCAGAAGCGGGAGGGAGCGGGAGCAGGAGGGAGCGAGCGAGAGCGGGAGGGAGCGGGCGGGAGCAGGCGGGAGCGAGCGGGAGCGAGCGGGAGCGAGCGGGAGCGAGCGGGAGCGGGAGGGAGCGGGCGGGATTGAGCAATATGAACTTTGCCGCCGGCAGAAGCGGGAGGGAGCAGGCGGGAGCGAGCGGGAGCGGGAGGGAGCGGGCGGGATTGAGCAATATGAACTTTGCCGCCGGCAGAAGCGGGAGGGAGCAGGCGGGAGCGAGCGGGAGCGGGAGGGAGCGGGCGGGAGCGAGCGGGAGTGGGCGGGAGCGGGTGGGAGCGAGCAATATGAACTTTGCCACGGGCAGAAGCGGGAGGGAGCGGGAGGGAGCGAGCGGGAGCAGGAGGGAGCGAGCGAGAGCGGGAGGGAGCGGGCGGGATTGAGCAATATGAACTTTGCCGCCGGCAGAAGCGGGAGGGAGCAGGCGGGAGCGAGCGGGAGCGGGAGGGAGCGGGCGGGAGCGAGCGGGAGCAGGAGGGAGCGGGCGGGATTGAGCAATATGAACTTTGCCGCCGGCAGAAGCGGGAGGGAGCAGGCGGGAGCGAGCGGGAGCGGGAGGGAGCGGGCGGGAGCGAGCGGGAGTGGGCGGGAGCGGGTGGGAGCGAGCAATATGAACTTTGCCACGGGCAGAAGCGGGAGGGAGCGGGAGGGAGCGAGCGGGAGCAGGAGGGAGCGAGCGAGAGCGGGAGGGAGCGGGCGGGATTGAGCAATATGAACTTTGCCGCCGGCAGAAGCGGGAGGGAGCAGGCGGGAGCGAGCGGGAGCGGGAGGGAGCGGGAGGGAGCGAGCGGGAGCAGGAGGGAGCGGGCGGGATTGAGCAATATGAACTTTGCCGCCGGCAGAAGCGGGAGGGAGCAGGCGGGAGCGAGCGGGAGCGGGAGGGAGCGGGCGGGAGCGAGCGGGAGCGGGCGGGAGCGGGTGGGAGCGAGCAATATGAACTTTGCCACGGGCAGAAGCGGGAGGGAGCGGGAGGGAGCGAGCGGGAGCAGGAGGGAGCGAGCGAGAGCGGGCGGGAGAGAGCGGGAGCGAGCAATATGACCTTTGCCGCGGGCAGAAGCGGGAGAGAGTGGGCGGGAGCAGGAGGGAGCGGGCGGGAGCGGGTGGGAGCGGGCGGGATTGAGCGGGAGCGGGAGGGAGCGGGAGCGGGAGGGAGCGGGCGGGATTGAGCGGGAGCGGGAGGGAGCGGGCGGAATCGAGCGGGAGCGGGCTGGAGCGGGAGGGAGCGGGCGGGAGCGAGCGGGAGCGGGAGGGAGCGGGCGGGATTGAGCGGGAGCGGGAGGGAGCGGGCGGAAGCGAGCGGGAGCGGGTGGGAGTGAGCGATATGAACTTTGCCGCGGGCAGAAGCGGGAGGGAGCGGGAAGAGGAGGGAGCAAGCGAAAGTGGGAAGGAGCGGGCGGGACAGGGCGGGAGCCGGCGGGAGCGGGAGGGAGCGGGCGGGAGCGAGCAATATGAACTTTTCTGTGGGCAGAAGCGGGAGGGAGTGGGCGGGAGTGAGCGGGAGCGGGCTGGAGCGGGAGGGAGCGGGCGGGAGCGAGCGGGAGCGGGCGGGATTGAGCGGGAGCGGGAGGGAGCGGGCGGAAGCGAGCGGGAGCGGGTGGGAGTGAGCGATATGAACTTTGCCGCGGGCAGAAGCGGGAGGGAGCGGGCGGGAACGAGCGGGAGGGAGCGGGCGGGAACGAGCGGGAGGGAGCGAGCGGGAGCAGGAGGGAGCGGGCGGGAGCGAGCGGGAGCAGGAGGGAGCGGGAGGGAGCGGGCGGGAGCGAGCGGGAGCAGGAGGGAGTGGGCGGTAGTTAAACTGTCAACAAATGTAGACATTTTTAAATCCAGGTTAAAAACATTTCTTTTCTCATGTGTTTGTGCATGAAATCTGCACGATATCTTTAACTTATCAAGACTGTTGCTTGTTTTAATAATTTTAATTTAATTTTTATTATTTCATTTCTATCTTTTACAGTTTTAAATAAATAAAAGGCGTAAAATTCATAAAATAAATGAAGCAATATGAACTTTGCCGCGGGCAGAAGCGGGAGGGACCGGGCGGGAGCGAGCGGGAGCGGGCGGGAGCGGATGGGAGTGAGCAATATGAACTTTGCCGCAGGCAGAAGCGGGAGGGAGCGGGCGGGAGCGGGAGGGAGCGAGCAATATGAACTTTGCCGCGGGAAGAAGTGGGAGGGAGCGGGCGGGGAGCGAGCGGGAGCGGGAACGGGAGGGAGCGAGCAGTATGAACTTTGCCGCGGGCGGAAGCGGGAGGGAGCGGGCGGGAGCGGGAGGGAGCGGGCGGGAGCAAGCGGGAGCAGGAGGGATTGGGCGGGGAGCGAGCAATATGAACTTTGCCGCGGGCAGAAGCGGGAGGGAGCGGGCGGGAGTGAGCGGGAGTGGGAGGAAGCGGGCGGAAGCGAGCGGGAGCGGGAGGGAGCGGGCGGGAGCGGTAGGGAGCGGGCGGGAGCGAGCGGGAGCAGGAGGGAGTGGGCGGTAGTTAAACTGTCAACAAATGTAGACATTTTTAAATCCAGGTTAAAAACATTTCTTTTCTCATGTGTTTGTGCATGAAATCTGCACGATATCTTTAACTTATCCAGACTGTTGCTTGTTTTAATAATTGTAATTTAATTTTTATTATTTCATTTCTATCTTTTACAGTTTTAAATAAATAAAAGGCGTAAAATTCATAAAATTAATGAAGCAATATGATTTTTGCCGCGGGCAGAAGCAGGAGGGAGCGGGCGGGAGCGAGCGGGACGGGAACGGGAGTGAGCGAGCAGTATGAACTTTGCCGCGGGCGGAAGCGGGAGGGAGCGGGCGGGAGTGAGCGGGAGCTGGGTGGAGCGGGCGGAAGCGAGCGGGAGCGGGCGGGGGCGGGAGGGAGCGAACGGGAGCGGGAGGGAGTGGGCGGGATTGAGCAATATGAACTTTGCCGCGGGCAGAAGCGGGAGGGAGCAGGCGGGAGTGAGCGGAAGCGGGAGGGAGCGGGCGGGATTGAGCGGGAGCGGGAGGGAGCGGGAGCGGGAGGGAGCGGGCGGGATTGAGCGGGAGCGGGAGGGAGCGGGCGGAATCGAGCGGGAGCGGGCTGGAGCGGGAGGGAGCGGGCGGGAGCGAGCGGGAGCGGGAGGGAGCGGGCGGGATTGAGCGGGAGCGGGAAGGAGCGGGCGGAAGCGAGCGGGAGCGGGTGGGAGTGAGCGATATGAACTTTGCCGCGGGCAGAAGCGGGAGGGAGCGGGAAGAGGAGGGAGCAAGCGAAAGTGGGAAGGAGCGGGCGGGACAGGGCGGGAGCCGGCGGGAGCGGGAGGGAGCGGGCGGGAGCGAGCAATATGAACTTTTCTGTGGGCAGAAGCGGGAGGGAGTGGGCGGGAGTGAGCGGGAGCGGGCTGGAGCGGGAGGGAGCGGGCGGGAGCGAGCGGGAGCGGGCGGGATTGAGCGGGAGCGGGAGGGAGTGGGCGGAAGCGAGCGGGAGCGGGTGGGAGTGAGCGATATGAACTTTGCCGCGGGCAGAAGCGGGAGGGAGCGGGCGGGAACGAGCGGGAGGGAGCGAGCGGGAGCAGGAGGGAGCGGGAGGGAGCGGGCGGTAGTTAAACTGTCAACAAATGTAGACATTTTTAAATCCAGGTTAAAAACATTTCTTTTCTCATGTGTTTGTGCATGAAATCTGCACGATATCTTTAACTTATCAAGACTGTTGCTTGTTTTAATAATTTTAATTTAATTTTTATTATTTCATTTCTATCTTTTACAGTTTTAAATAAATAAAAGGCGTAAAATTCATAAAATAAATGAAGCAATATGAACTTTGCCGCTGGCAGAAGCGGGAGGGACCGGGCGGGAGCGAGCGGGAGCGGGCGGGAGCGGATGGGAGTGAGCAATATGAACTTTGCCGCAGGCAGAAGCGGGAGGGAGCGGGCGGGAGCGGGAGGGAGCGGGCGGGAGCGAGCGGGAGCGGGAACGGGAGGGAGCGAGCAGTATGAACTTTGCCACGGGCAGAAGCGGGAGGGAGCGGGAGGGAGCGAGCGGGAGCAGGAGGGAGCGAGCGAGAGCGGGCGGGAGAGAGCGGGAGCGAGCAATATGACCTTTGCCGCGGGCAGAAGCGGGAGAGAGTGGGCGGGAGCAGGAGGGAGCGGGCGGGAGCGGGTGGGAGCGAGCAATATGAACTTTGCCGCGGGCAGAAGCGGGAGGGAGCGAGCGGGAGCGTGCGGGAGCGAGCAGTATGAACTTTGCCGCGGGCAGAAGTGGGCGGGAGCGGGCGGGAGCGAGCGGGAGTTAAACTGTCAACAAATGTAGACATTTTTAAATCCAGGTTAAAAACATTTCTTTTCTCATGTGTTTGTGCATGAAATCTGCACGATATCTTTAACTTATCCAGACTGTTGCTTGTTTTAATAATTTTAATTTAATTTTTATTATTTAATTTCTTTCTTTTACAGTTTTAAATAAATAAAAGGCGTAAAATTCATAAAATAAATGAATAACCCCTGATGGTTGTCTTCTAAATTGCATAAGACGGGTTAGGGGTTAGGGTTAGGACGTAGGACATGTTTTGTAATAATACCACAACCAGCAATTGTACATGAAATGTGCTACACAAATACATTTGACTTTAAGTTTAGCTCATGGAAAATGGGAGCAAAAAGAAAACTTATTCTATTTTTGTTCATTGTATGTAAATGTGGTCCTGAGAATTGTTAAAAGTTGTAAATTTGCATCCGTGGGTCTAATAGGGTTAGGTCAGAGAATAGAGGTGTGAATGTTAGACAATGTGGCTCAACAAGTGTTAGGTTGGTGAAACCAACATTAACAGAGAGCAGAAGATGTTCAGGCAGGTAAACCATTCACAGGTTTCAGCTTTAGGTTGGTGAAACCAACATTAACAGAGAGCAGAAGATGTTCAGTAAGGTAAACCATTCACAGGTGACAGCTTTCGGTTGGTGAAACCAACATTAACAGAGATCAGAAGATGTTCAGGCAGGTAAACCATTCACAGCGGGAGTGGGCGGGACCGGGCAGGAGCGGGAGGGAACGGGAGGGAGCGGGATGGAGCGGGCGGGAGCGAGCGGGAGCGGGTGGGAGCGTGATGGAGCGGGCGGGAGCGGGAGGGAGTGAGCGGGACCGGGCAGGAGCGGGAGGGAGCGGGCGGGGATGGCATGGAGCGGGAGGGAGCTGGTGGTGTGAACTTTGCCGCGGGCAGAAGTGGGAGGGAGCGGGCGGAAGCAGGAGGGAGCGGGCGGGAGCCGGCGGGAGCGGGAGGGAGCGGGCGGGAGCGAGCAATATGAACTTTGCTGTGGGCAGAAGCGGGAGGGAGTGGGCGGGAGTGGGCGGGAGCGGGCTGGAGCGGGCGGGAGCGAGCGGGAGCTGGAAAGAGCGCGCGGGATTGAGCGGGAGCGGGAGGGAGCGGGCGGAATCGAGCGGGAGCGGGCTGGAGCGGGAGGGAGCGGGCGGGAGCGAGCGGGAGCGGGCGGGATTGAGCGGGAGCGGGAGGGAGCGGGCGGAAGCGAGCGGGAGCGGGTGGGAGTGAGCGATATGAACTTTGCCGCGGGCAGAAGCGGGAGGGAGCGGGCGGGAGCGAGCGGGAGCAGGAGGGAGCAGGCGGGAGCGAGCGGGAGCAGGAGGGAGCGGGCGGGAGCGAGCGGGAGCAGGAGGGAGTGGGCGGTAGTTAAACTGTCAACAAATGTAGACATTTTTAAATCCAGGTTAAAAACATTTCTTTTCTCATGTGTTTGTGCATGAAATCTGCACGATATCTTTAACTTATCCAGACTGTTGCTTGTTTTAATAATTGTAATTTAATTTTTATTATTTCATTTCTATCTTTTACAGTTTAAAATAAATAAAAGGCGTAAAATTCATAAAATTAATGAAGCAATATGATTTTTGCCGCGGGCAGAAGCAGGAGGGAGCGGGCGGGAGCGAGCGGGAGCGAGCGGGAGCGGGCGGGAGCGGGTGGGAGTGAGCAATATGAACTTTGCCGCAGGCAGTAGCGGGAGGGAGCGGGCGGGAGCGGGAGGGAGCGAGCAATATGAGCTTTGCCGTGGGCAGAAGTGGGAGGGAGCGGGCGGGAGCGAGCGGGATGGGAACGGAAGGGAGCGAGCAGTATGAACTTTGCCGCGGGCGGAAGCGGGAGTGAGCGGGCGGGAGCGGGAGGGAGCGGGCGGGAGCGAGCGGGAGCAGGAGGGATTGGGCGGGAGCGAGCAATATGAACTTTGCCGCGGGCAGAAGCGGGAGGGAGCGGGCGGGAGTGAGCGGGAGCGGGGTGGAGCGGGCGGAAGCGAGCGGGAGCGGGCGGGGGCGGGAGGGAGCGAGCGGGAGCGGGAGGGAGTGGGCGGGATTGAGCAATATGAACTTTGCCGCGGGCAGAAGCGGGAGGGAGCAGGCGGGAGTGAGCGGGAGTGGGAGGGAGCGGGCGGAAGCGAGCGGGAGCGGGAGGGAGCGGGCGGGAGCGGTAGGGAGCGGGCGGGAGCGGGAGGGAGAGGGCGGGAGCGAGCGGGAGCTGGCGGGAGCGAGCGGGAGTGGGAGGGAGCGGGCGGGAGCGGTAGGGAGCGGGAGAGAGAGGGAATAAAAGGCGTAAAATTCATAAAATAAATGAAGCAGGCAGAAGCGGGAGGGAGCGGGCGGGAGCGGGAGGGAGCGAGCAATATGAACTTTGCGGTGGGCAGAAGTGGGAGGGAGCGGGCGGGAGCGAGCGGGACGGGAAAGGGAGGGAACGAGCAGTATGAACTTTGCCGCGGGCGGAAGCGGGAGTGAGCGGGCGGGAGCGGGAGGGAGCGGGCGGGAGCGAGCGGGAGCAGGAGGGATTGGGCGGGAGCGAGCAATATGAACTTTGCCGCGGGCAGAAGCGGGAGGGAGCGGGCGGGAGTGAGCGGGAGCGGGGTGGAGCGGGCGGAAGCGAGCGAGAGCCGGCGGGGGCGGGAGGGAGCGAGCGGGAGCGGGAGGGAGTGGGCGGGATTGAGCAATATGAACTTTGCCGCGGGCAGAAGCGGGAGGGAGCGGGCGGGAGTGAGCGGGAGTGGGAGGGAGCGGGCGGAAGCGAGCGGGAGCAGGCGGGAGCGGTAGGGAGCGGGCGGGAGCGGGAGGGAGCGGGCGGGAGCGAGCGGGAGCTGGCGGGAGCGAGCGGGAGTGGGAGGGAGCGGGCGGGAGCGGTAGGGAGCGGGAAAGAGTGGGAGGGAGCGGGCGGGAGCGAGCGGGAGCGGGAGGGAGCGGGCGGGATTGAGCGGGAGCGGGAGGGAGTGAGCGATATGAACTTTGCCGCCGGCAGAAGCGGGAGGTAGAAGGCGGGAGCGAGCGGGAGCGAGCAGTATGAACTTTGCCGTGGGCGGAAGTGGGAGGGAGCGGGCGGGAGCGGGAGGGAGCGGGCGGCAGTGAGCGGGAGCAGGAGGGATTGGGCGGGAGCGAGCAATATGAACTTTGCCTTGGGCAGAAGCGGGAGGGATCGGGCAGGAGCGGGCGGGAGCGAGTGGGAGCGGGAACGGGAGGGAGCGGGCAGGACCGGGCAGGAGCGGGAGGGAGCGGGCGGGGATGGCATGGAGCAGGAGGGAGCTGGTGGTGTGAACTTTGCCGCGGGCAGAAGTGGGAGGGAGCGGGCGGAAGCGGGAGGGAGCGGGCGGGAGCGGGCGGGAGCCTGCGGGAGCGGGAGGGAGCGGGCGGGAGCGAGCAATATGAACTTTGCTGTGGGCAGAAGCGGGAGGGAGTGGGCGGGAGTGAGCGGGAGCGGGCTGGAGCGGGAGGGAGCGGGCGGGAGCGAGCGGGAGCGGGAGGGAGCGGGCGGGATTGAGCGGGAGCGGGAGGGAGCGGGCGGAATCGAGCGGGAGCGGGCTGGAGTGGGAGGGAGCGGGCGGCAGCGAGCGGGAGCGGGAGGGAGCGGGCGGGATTGAGCGGGAGCGGGAGGGAGCGGGCGGAAGCGAGCAGGAGCGGGTGGGAGTGAGCGATATGGACTTTGCCGCGGGCAGAAGCGGGAGGGAGCGGGAAGAGGAGGGAGCGAGCGAAAGCGGGAAGGAGCGGGCGGGACAGGGCGGGAGCCGGTGGGAGCGGGAGGGAGCGGGCGGGAGCGAGCAATATGAACTTTTCTGTGGGCAGAAGCGGGAGGGAGTGGGCGGGAGTGAGTTGGAGCGGGCTGGAGCGGGAGGGAGTGGGCGGGAGCGAGCGGGAGCGGGAGGGAGCGGGCGGGATTGAGCGGGAGCGGGAGGGAGCGGGCGGAAGCGATCGGGAGCGGGTGGGAGTGAGCGATATGAACTTTGCCGCGGGCAGAAGCGGGAGGGAGCGGGCGGGAACGAGCGGGAGGGAGCGAGCGGGAGCAGGAGGGAGCGGGCGGGAGCGAGCGGGAGCAGGAGGGAGTGGGAGGGAGCGGGCGGGAGCGAGCGGGAGCAGGAGGGAGTGGGCGGTAGTTAAACTGTCAACAAATGTAAACATTTTTAAATCCAGGTTAAAAACATTTCTTTTCTCATGTGTTTGTGCATGAAATCTGCACGATATCTTTAACTTATCAAGACTGTTGCTTGTTTTAATAATTTTAATTTAATTTTTATTATTTCATTTCTATCTTTTACAGTTTTAAATAAATAAAAGGCGTAAAATTCATAAAATAAATGAAGCAATATGAACTTTGCCGCGGGCAGAAGCGGGAGGGACCGGGCGGGAGCGAGCGGGAGCGGGCGGGAGCGGATGGGAGTGAGCAATATGAACTTTGCCGCAGGCAGAAGCGGGAGGGAGCGGGCGGGAAAGGGAGGGAGCGAGCAATATGAACTTTGCCGCGGGAAGAAGTGGGAGGGAGCGGGCGGGAGCGAGCGGGAGCGGGAACGGGAGGGAGCGAGCAGTATGAACTTTGCCGCGGGCGGAAGCGGGAGGGAGCGGGCGGGAGCGGGAGGGAGCGGGCGGGAGCAAGCGGGAGCAGGAGGGATTGGGCGGGAGCAAGCAATATGAACTTTGCCGCGGGCAGAAGCGGGAGGGAGCGGGCGGGAGTGAGCGGGAGTGGGAGGGAGCGGGCGGAAGCGAGCGGGAGCGGGAGGGAGCGGGCGGGAGCGGTAGGGAGCGGGCGGGAGCGGGCGGGAGCGGGAGGGAGTGGGCGGGAGCGAGAGGGAGCAGGAGGGATTGGGCGGGAGCGAGCAATATGAACTTTGCCGCGGGCAGAAGCGGGAAGGAGCGGGCGGGAGTGGGAGGGAGCGAGCAATATGAACTTTGCTGCGGGCAGAAGCGGGAGGGAGCGGGCGGGAGTGAGCGGGAGCGGGATGGAGCGGGCGGAAGCGAGCGGGAGCGGGCGGGAGCGGGAGGGAGCGAGCGGGAGCGGGAGGAAGCGGGCGGGATTGAGCAATATGAACTTTGCCGCCGGCAGAAGCGGGAGGGAGCAGGCGGGAGCGAGCGGGAGCGGGAGGGAGCGGGCGGGATTGAGCAATATGAACTTTGCTGCCGGCAGAAGCGGGAGGGAGCAGGCGGAAGCGGGAGGGAGCAGGCGGGAGCAGGCGGGAGCGAGCGGGAGCGGGAGGGAGTGGGCGGGAGCGAGCGGGAGCAGGAGGGATTGGGCGGGAGCGAGCAATATAAACTTTGCCGCGGGCAGAAGCGGGAGGGAGCGGGCGGGAGTGGGAGGGAGCGAGCAATATGAACTTTGCCGCGGGCAGAAGCGGGAGGGAGCGGGCGGGAGTGAGCGGGAGCGGGATGGAGCGGGCGGAAGCGAGCGGGAGCGGGCGGGAGCGGGAGGGAGCGAGCGGGAGCGGGAGGAAGCGGGCGGGATTGAGCAATATGAACTTTGCCGCGGGCAGAAGCGGGAGGGAGCGGGCGGGAGTGAGCGGGAGTGGGAGGGAGCGAACGGAAGCGAGCGGGAGTGGGTGGGAGTGAGCGATATGAACTTTGCCGCGGGCAGAAGCGGGAGGGAGCGGGAGTGAGCGGGAGCGGGAGGGAGCGGGCGGGAGCGGTAGGGAGCGGGAGTGAGCGGGAGCGAGCGGGAGCGGGCGGGAGCGGGAGGGAGCGGGCGGGAGCGAGCGGGAGCTGGCGGGAGTGAGCGGGAGCGGGAGGGAGCGGGCGGGAGCGGTAGGGAGCGGGAGGGAGCGGGGGGGAGCGGGAGGGAGCGGGCGGGAGCGGGCGGGAGCGAGCGGGAGTGGGAGGGAGCGAGCAATATGAACTTTGCCGCGGGCAGAAGCGGGAGGGAGCGGGCGGGAGTGAGCGGGAGCGGGATGGAGCGGGCGGAAGCGAGCGGGAGCGGGCGGGAGCGGGAGCGGGAGGAAGCGGGCGGGATTGAGCAATGTGAACTTTGCCGCGGGCAGAAGCGGGAGGGAGCGGGCGGGAGTGAGCGGGAGTGGGAGGGAGCGAACGGAAGCGAGCGGGAGTGGGTGGGAGTGAGCGATATGAACTTTGCCGCGGGCAGAAGCGGGAGGGAGCGGGAGCAGGAGGGAGCGAGCGAGAGCGGGAGGGAGCGGGCGGGAGCAGGCGGGAGCGAGCGGGAGCGAGCGGGAGCGAGCGGGAGCGGGAGGGAGCGGGCGGGATTGAGCAATATGAACTTTGCCGCCGGCAGAAGCGGGAGGGAGCGGGAAGAGGAGGGAGCAAGCGAAAGTGGGAAGGAGCGGGCGGGACAGGGCGGGAGCCGGCGGGAGCGGGAGGGAACGGGCGGGAGCGAGCGGGAGCGGGAGGGAGCGGGCGGGATTGAGCAATATGAACTTTGCTGCCGGCAGAAGCGGGAGGGAGCAGGCGGAAGCGGGAGGGAGCAGGCGGGAGCAGGCGGGAGCGAGCGGGAGCGGGAGGGAGTGGGCGGGAGCGAGCGGGAGCAGGAGGGATTGGGCGGGAGCGAGCAATATAAACTTTGCCGCGGGCAGAAGCGGGAGGGAGCGGGCGGGAGTGGGAGGGAGCGAGCAATATGAACTTTGCCGCGGGCAGAAGCGGGAGGGAGCGGGCGGGAGTGAGCGGGAGCGGGATGGAGCGGGCGGAAGCGAGCGGGAGCGGGCGGGAGCGGGAGGGAGCGAGCGGGAGCGGGAGGAAGCGGGCGGGATTGAGCAATATGAACTTTGCCGCGGGCAGAAGCGGGAGGGAGCGGGCGGGAGTGAGCGGGAGTGGGAGGGAGCGAACGGAAGCGAGCGGGAGTGGGTGGGAGTGAGCGATATGAACTTTGCCGCGGGCAGAAGCGGGAGGGAGCGGGAGTGAGCGGGAGCGGGAGGGAGCGGGCGGGAGCGGTAGGGAGCGGGAGTGAGCGGGAGCGAGCGGGAGCGGGCGGGAGCGGGAGGGAGCGGGCGGGAGCGAGCGGGAGCTGGCGGGAGTGAGCGGGAGCGGGAGGGAGCGGGCGGGAGCGGTAGGGAGCGGGAGGGAGCGGGGGGGAGCGGGAGGGAGCGGGCGGGAGCGGGCGGGAGCGAGCGGGAGTGGGAGGGAGCGAGCAATATGAACTTTGCCGCGGGCAGAAGCGGGAGGGAGCGGGCGGGAGTGAGCGGGAGCGGGATGGAGCGGGCGGAAGCGAGCGGGAGCGGGCGGGAGCGGGAGCGGGAGGAAGCGGGCGGGATTGAGCAATGTGAACTTTGCCGCGGGCAGAAGCGGGAGGGAGCGGGCGGGAGTGAGCGGGAGTGGGAGGGAGCGAACGGAAGCGAGCGGGAGTGGGTGGGAGTGAGCGATATGAACTTTGCCGCGGGCAGAAGCGGGAGGGAGCGGGAGCAGGAGGGAGCGAGCGAGAGCGGGAGGGAGCGGGCGGGAGCAGGCGGGAGCGAGCGGGAGCGAGCGGGAGCGAGCGGGAGCGGGAGGGAGCGGGCGGGATTGAGCAATATGAACTTTGCCGCCGGCAGAAGCGGGAGGGAGCGGGAAGAGGAGGGAGCAAGCGAAAGTGGGAAGGAGCGGGCGGGACAGGGCGGGAGCCGGCGGGAGCGGGAGGGAGCGGGCGGGAGCGAGCAATATGAACTTTTCTGTGGGCAGAAGCGGGAGGGAGTGGGCGGGAGTGAGCGGGAGCGGGCTGGAGCGGGAGGGAGCGGGCGGGAGCGAGCGGGAGCGGGCGGGATTGAGCGGGAGCGGGAGGGAGCGGGCGGAAGCGAGCGGGAGCGGGTGGGAGTGAGCGATATGAACTTTGCCGCGGGCAGAAGCGGGAGGGAGCGGGCGGGAACGAGCGGGAGGGAGCGGGCGGGAACGAGCGGGAGGGAGCGAGCGGGAGCAGGAGGGAGCGGGCGGGAGCGAGCGGGAGCAGGAGGGAGCGGGAGGGAGCGGGCGGGAGCGAGCGGGAGCAGGAGGGAGTGGGCGGTAGTTAAACTGTCAACAAATGTAGACATTTTTAAATCCAGGTTAAAAACATTTCTTTTCTCATGTGTTTGTGCATGAAATCTGCACGATATCTTTAACTTATCAAGACTGTTGCTTGTTTTAATAATTTTAATTTAATTTTTATTATTTCATTTCTATCTTTTACAGTTTTAAATAAATAAAAGGCGTAAAATTCATAAAATAAATGAAGCAATATGAACTTTGCCGCGGGCAGAAGCGGGAGGGACCGGGCGGGAGCGAGCGGGAGCGGGCGGGAGCGGATGGGAGTGAGCAATATGAACTTTGCCGCAGGCAGAAGCGGGAGGGAGCGGGCGGGAGCGGGAGGGAGCGAGCAATATGAACTTTGCCGCGGGAAGAAGTGGGAGGGAGCGGGCGGGAGCGAGCGGGAGCGGGAACGGGAGGGAGCGAGCAGTATGAACTTTGCCGCGGGCGGAAGCGGGAGGGAGCGGGCGGGAGCGGGAGGGAGCGGGCGGGAGCAAGCGGGAGCAGGAGGGATTGGGCGGGAGCGAGCAATATGAACTTTGCCGCGGGCAGAAGCGGGAGGGAGCGGGCGGGAGTGAGCGGGAGTGGGAGGAAGCGGGCGGAAGCGAGCGGGAGCGGGAGGGAGCGGGCGGGAGCGGTAGGGAGCGGGCGGGAGCGAGCGGGAGCAGGAGGGAGTGGGCGGTAGTTAAACTGTCAACAAATGTAGACATTTTTAAATCCAGGTTAAAAACATTTCTTTTCTCATGTGTTTGTGCATGAAATCTGCACGATATCTTTAACTTATCCAGACTGTTGCTTGTTTTAATAATTGTAATTTAATTTTTATTATTTCATTTCTATCTTTTACAGTTTTAAATAAATAAAAGGCGTAAAATTCATAAAATTAATGAAGCAATATGATTTTTGCCGCGGGCAGAAGCAGGAGGGAGCGGGCGGGAGCGAGCGGGACGGGAACGGGAGTGAGCGAGCAGTATGAACTTTGCCGCGGGCGGAAGCGGGAGGGAGCGGGCGGGAGTGAGCGGGAGCTGGGTGGAGCGGGCGGAAGCGAGCGGGAGCGGGCGGGGGCGGGAGGGAGCGAACGGGAGCGGGAGGGAGTGGGCGGGATTGAGCAATATGAACTTTGCCGCGGGCAGAAGCGGGAGGGAGCAGGCGGGAGTGAGCGGAAGCGGGAGGGAGCGGGCGGGATTGAGCGGGAGCGGGAGGGAGCGGGAGCGGGAGGGAGCGGGCGGGATTGAGCGGGAGCGGGAGGGAGCGGGCGGAATCGAGCGGGAGCGGGCTGGAGCGGGAGGGAGCGGGCGGGAGCGAGCGGGAGCGGGAGGGAGCGGGCGGGATTGAGCGGGAGCGGGAAGGAGCGGGCGGAAGCGAGCGGGAGCGGGTGGGAGTGAGCGATATGAACTTTGCCGCGGGCAGAAGCGGGAGGGAGCGGGAAGAGGAGGGAGCAAGCGAAAGTGGGAAGGAGCGGGCGGGACAGGGCGGGAGCCGGCGGGAGCGGGAGGGAGCGGGCGGGAGCGAGCAATATGAACTTTTCTGTGGGCAGAAGCGGGAGGGAGTGGGCGGGAGTGAGCGGGAGCGGGCTGGAGCGGGAGGGAGCGGGCGGGAGCGAGCGGGAGCGGGCGGGATTGAGCGGGAGCGGGAGGGAGCGGGCGGAAGCGAGCGGGAGCGGGTGGGAGTGAGCGATATGAACTTTGCCGCGGGCAGAAGCGGGAGGGAGCGGGCGGGAACGAGCGGGAGGGAGCGAGCGGGAGCAGGAGGGAGCGGGAGGGAGCGGGCGGTAGTTAAACTGTCAACAAATGTAGACATTTTTAAATCCAGGTTAAAAACATTTCTTTTCTCATGTGTTTGTGCATGAAATCTGCACGATATCTTTAACTTATCAAGACTGTTGCTTGTTTTAATAATTTTAATTTAATTTTTATTATTTCATTTCTATCTTTTACAGTTTTAAATAAATAAAAGGCGTAAAATTCATAAAATAAATGAAGCAATATGAACTTTGCCGCTGGCAGAAGCGGGAGGGACCGGGCGGGAGCGAGCGGGAGCGGGCGGGAGCGGATGGGAGTGAGCAATATGAACTTTGCCGCAGGCAGAAGCGGGAGGGAGCGGGCGGGAGCGGGAGGGAGCGGGCGGGAGCGAGCGGGGAGCGGGAACGGGAGGGAGCGAGCAGTATGAACTTTGCCACGGGCAGAAGCGGGAGGGAGCGGGAGGGAGCGAGCGGGAGCAGGAGGGAGCGAGCGAGAGCGGGCGGGAGAGAGCGGGAGCGAGCAATATGACCTTTGCCGCGGGCAGAAGCGGGAGAGAGTGGGCGGGAGCAGGAGGGAGCGGGCGGGAGCGGGTGGGAGCGAGCAATATGAACTTTGCCGCGGGCAGAAGCGGGAGGGAGCGAGCGGGAGCGTGCGGGAGCGAGCAGTATGAACTTTGCCGCGGGCAGAAGTGGGCGGGAGCGGGCGGGAGCGAGCGGGAGTTAAACTGTCAACAAATGTAGACATTTTTAAATCCAGGTTAAAAACATTTCTTTTCTCATGTGTTTGTGCATGAAATCTGCACGATATCTTTAACTTATCCAGACTGTTGCTTGTTTTAATAATTTTAATTTAATTTTTATTATTTAATTTCTTTCTTTTACAGTTTTAAATAAATAAAAGGCGTAAAATTCATAAAATAAATGAATAACCCCTGATGGTTGTCTTCTAAATTGCATAAGACGGGTTAGGGGTTAGGGTTAGGACGTAGGACATGTTTTGTAATAATACCACAACCAGCAATTGTACATGAAATGTGCTACACAAATACATTTGACTTTAAGTTTAGCTCATGGAAAATGGGAGCAAAAAGAAAACTTATTCTATTTTTGTTCATTGTATGTAAATGTGGTCCTGAGAATTGTTAAAAGTTGTAAATTTGCATCCGTGGGTCTAATAGGGTTAGGTCAGAGAATAGAGGTGTGAATGTTAGACAATGTGGCTCAACAAGTGTTAGGTTGGTGAAACCAACATTAACAGAGAGCAGAAGATGTTCAGGCAGGTAAACCATTCACAGGTGACAGCTTTAGGTTGGTGAAACCAACATTAACAGAGAGCAGAAGATGTTCAGTAAGGTAAACCATTCACAGGTGACAGCTTTAGGTTGGTGAAACCAACATTAACAGAGATCAGAAGATGTTCAGGCAGGTAAACCATTCACAGCGGGAGTGGGCGGGACCGGGCAGGAGCGGGAGGGAACGGGAGGGAGCGGGATGGAGCGGGCGGGAGCGAGCGGGAGCGGGTGGGAGCGTGATGGAGCGGGCGGGAGCGGGAGGGAGTGAGCGGGACCGGGCAGGAGCGGGAGGGAGCGGGCGGGGATGGCATGGAGCGGGAGGGAGCTGGTGGTGTGAACTTTGCCGCGGGCAGAAGTGGGAGGGAGCGGGCGGAAGCAGGAGGGAGCGGGCGGGAGCCGGCGGGAGCGGGAGGGAGCGGGCGGGAGCGAGCAATATGAACTTTGCTGTGGGCAGAAGCGGGAGGGAGTGGGCGGGAGTGGGCGGGAGCGGGCTGGAGCGGGCGGGAGCGAGCGGGAGCTGGAAAGAGCGCGCGGGATTGAGCGGGAGCGGGAGGGAGCGGGCGGAATCGAGCGGGAGCGGGCTGGAGCGGGAGGGAGCGGGCGGGAGCGAGCGGGAGCGGGCGGGATTGAGCGGGAGCGGGAGGGAGCGGGCGGAAGCGAGCGGGAGCGGGTGGGAGTGAGCGATATGAACTTTGCCGCGGGCAGAAGCGGGAGGGAGCGGGCGGGAGCGAGCGGGAGCAGGAGGGAGCAGGCGGGAGCGAGCGGGAGCAGGAGGGAGCGGGCGGGAGCGAGCGGGAGCAGGAGGGAGCGGGCGGGAGCGAGCGGGAGCAGGAGGGAGTGGGCGGTAGTTAAACTGTCAACAAATGTAGACATTTTTAAATCCAGGTTAAAAACATTTCTTTTCTCATGTGTTTGTGCATGAAATCTGCACGATATCTTTAACTTATCCAGACTGTTGCTTGTTTTAATAATTGTAATTTAATTTTTATTATTTCATTTCTATCTTTTACAGTTTTAAATAAATAAAAGGCGTAAAATTCATAAAATTAATGAAGCAATATGATTTTTGCCGCGGGCAGAAGCAGGAGGGAGCGGGCGGGAGCGAGCGGGAGCGAGCGGGAGCGGGCGGGAGCGGGTGGGAGTGAGCAATATGAACTTTGCCGCAGGCAGTAGCGGGAGGGAGCGGGCGGGGAGCGGGAGGGAGCGAGCAATATGAGCTTTGCCGTGGGCAGAAGTGGGAGGGAGCGGGCGGGAGCGAGCGGGATGGGAACGGAAGGGAGCGAGCAGTATGAACTTTGCCGCGGGCGGAAGCGGGAGTGAGCGGGCGGGAGCGGGAGGGAGCGGGCGGGAGCGAGCGGGAGCAGGAGGGATTGGGCGGGAGCGAGCAATATGAACTTTGCCGCGGGCAGAAGCGGGAGGGAGCGGGCGGGAGTGAGCGGGAGCGGGGTGGAGCGGGCGGAAGCGAGCGGGAGCGGGCGGGGGGCGGGAGGGAGCGAGCGGGAGCGGGAGGGAGTGGGCGGGATTGAGCAATATGAACTTTGCCGCGGGCAGAAGCGGGAGGGAGCAGGCGGGAGTGAGCGGGAGTGGGAGGGAGCGGGCGGAAGCGAGCGGGAGCGGGAGGGAGCGGGCGGGAGCGGTAGGGAGCGGGCGGGGAGCGGGAGGGAGAGGGCGGGAGCGAGCGGGAGCTGGCGGGAGCGAGCGGGAGTGGGAGGGAGCGGGCGGGAGCGGTAGGGAGCGGGAGAGAGAGGGAATAAAAGGCGTAAAATTCATAAAATAAATGAAGCAGGCAGAAGCGGGAGGGAGCGGGCGGGAGCGGGAGGGAGCGAGCAATATGAACTTTGCGGTGGGCAGAAGTGGGAGGGAGCGGGCGGGAGCGAGCGGGACGGGAAAGGGAGGGAACGAGCAGTATGAACTTTGCCGCGGGCGGAAGCGGGAGTGAGCGGGCGGGAGCGGGAGGGAGCGGGCGGGAGCGAGCGGGAGCAGGAGGGATTGGGCGGGAGCGAGCAATATGAACTTTGCCGCGGGCAGAAGCGGGAGGGAGCGGGCGGGAGTGAGCGGGAGCGGGGTGGAGCGGGCGGAAGCGAGCGAGAGCCGGCGGGGGCGGGAGGGAGCGAGCGGGAGCGGGAGGGAGTGGGCGGGATTCAGCAATATGAACTTTGCCGCGGGCAGAAGCGGGAGGGAGCGGGCGGGAGTGAGCGGGAGTGGGAGGGAGCGGGCGGAAGCGAGCGGGAGCGGGCGGGAGCGGTAGGGAGCGGGCGGGAGCGGGAGGGAGCGGGCGGGAGCGAGCGGGAGCTGGCGGGGAGCGAGCGGGAGTGGGAGGGAGCGGGCGGGAGCGGTAGGGAGCGGGAAAGAGTGGGAGGGAGCGGGCGGGAGCGAGCGGGAGCGGGAGGGAGCGGGCGGGATTGAGCGGGAGCGGGAGGGAGTGAGCGATATGAACTTTGCCGCCGGCAGAAGCGGGAGGTAGAAGGCGGGAGCGAGCGGGAGCGAGCAGTATGAACTTTGCCGTGGGCGGAAGTGGGAGGGAGCGGGCGGGAGCGGGAGGGAGCGGGCGGCAGTGAGCGGGAGCAGGAGGGATTGGGCGGGAGCGAGCAATATGAACTTTGCCTTGGGCAGAAGCGGGAGGGATCGGGCAGGAGCGGGCGGGAGCGAGTGGGAGCGGGAACGGGAGGGAGCGGGCAGGACCGGGCAGGAGCGGGAGGGAGCGGGCGGGGATGGCATGGAGCAGGAGGGAGCTGGTGGTGTGAACTTTGCCGCGGGCAGAAGTGGGAGGGAGCGGGCGGAAGCGGGAGGGAGCGGGCGGGAGCGGGCGGGAGCCTGCGGGAGCGGGAGGGAGCGGGCGGGAGCGAGCAATATGAACTTTGCTGTGGGCAGAAGCGGGAGGGAGTGGGCGGGAGTGAGCGGGAGCGGGCTGGAGCGGGAGGGAGCGGGCGGGAGCGAGCGGGAGCGGGAGGGAGCGGGCGGGATTGAGCGGGAGCGGGAGGGAGCGGGCGGAATCGAGCGGGAGCGGGCTGGAGTGGGAGGGAGCGGGCGGCAGCGAGCGGGAGCGGGAGGGAGCGGGCGGGATTGAGCGGGAGCGGGAGGGAGCGGGCGGAAGCGAGCAGGAGCGGGTGGGAGTGAGCGATATGGACTTTGCCGCGGGCAGAAGCGGGAGGGAGCGGGAAGAGGAGGGAGCGAGCGAAAGCGGGAAGGAGCGGGCGGGACAGGGCGGGAGCCGGTGGGAGCGGGAGGGAGCGGGCGGGAGCGAGCAATATGAACTTTTCTGTGGGCAGAAGCGGGAGGGAGTGGGCGGGAGTGAGTTGGAGCGGGCTGGAGCGGGAGGGAGTGGGCGGGAGCGAGCGGGAGCGGGAGGGAGCGGGCGGGATTGAGCGGGAGCGGGAGGGAGCGGGCGGAAGCGATCGGGAGCGGGTGGGAGTGAGCGATATGAACTTTGCCGCGGGCAGAAGCGGGAGGGAGCGGGCGGGGAACGAGCGGGAGGGAGCGAGCGGGAGCAGGAGGGAGCGGGCGGGAGCGAGCGGGAGCAGGAGGGAGTGGGAGGGAGCGGGCGGGAGCGAGCGGGAGCAGGAGGGAGTGGGCGGTAGTTAAACTGTCAACAAATGTAAACATTTTTAAATCCAGGTTAAAAACATTTCTTTTCTCATGTGTTTGTGCATGAAATCTGCACGATATCTTTAACTTATCAAGACTGTTGCTTGTTTTAATAATTTTAATTTAATTTTTATTATTTCATTTCTATCTTTTACAGTTTTAAATAAATAAAAGGCGTAAAATTCATAAAATAAATGAAGCAATATGAACTTTGCCGCGGGCAGAAGCGGGAGGGACCGGGCGGGAGCGAGCGGGAGCGGGCGGGAGCGGATGGGAGTGAGCAATATGAACTTTGCCGCAGGCAGAAGCGGGAGGGAGCGGGCGGGAAAGGGAGGGAGCGAGCAATATGAACTTTGCCGCGGGAAGAAGTGGGAGGGAGCGGGCGGGAGCGAGCGGGAGCGGGAACGGGAGGGAGCGAGCAGTATGAACTTTGCCGCGGGCGGAAGCGGGAGGGAGCGGGCGGGAGCGGGAGGGAGCGGGCGGGAGCAAGCGGGAGCAGGAGGGATTGGGCGGGAGCAAGCAATATGAACTTTGCCGCGGGCAGAAGCGGGAGGGAGCGGGCGGGAGTGAGCGGGAGTGGGAGGGAGCGGGCGGAAGCGAGCGGGAGCGGGAGGGAGCGGGCGGGAGCGGTAGGGAGCGGGCGGGAGCGGGCGGGAGCGGGAGGGAGTGGGCGGGGAGCGAGAGGGAGCGGGCGGAAGCGAGCGGGAGCGGGCGGGAGCGGGAGGGAGCGAGCGGGAGCGGGAGGAAGCGGGCGGGATTGAGCAATATGAACTTTGCCGCCGGCAGAAGCGGGAGGGAGCAGGCGGGAGCGAGCGGGAGCGGGAGGGAGCGGGCGGGATTGAGCAATATGAACTTTGCTGCCGGCAGAAGCGGGAGGGAGCAGGCGGAAGCGGGAGGGAGCAGGCGGGAGCAGGCGGGAGCGAGCGGGAGCGGGAGGGAGTGGGCGGGAGCGAGCGGGAGCAGGAGGGATTGGGCGGGAGCGAGCAATATAAACTTTGCCGCGGGCAGAAGCGGGAGGGAGCGGGCGGGAGTGGGAGGGAGCGAGCAATATGAACTTTGCCGCGGGCAGAAGCGGGAGGGAGCGGGCGGGAGTGAGCGGGAGCGGGATGGAGCGGGCGGAAGCGAGCGGGAGCGGGCGGGAGCGGGAGGGAGCGAGCGGGAGCGGGAGGAAGCGGGCGGGATTGAGCAATATGAACTTTGCCGCGGGCAGAAGCGGGAGGGAGCGGGCGGGAGTGAGCGGGAGTGGGAGGGAGCGAACGGAAGCGAGCGGGAGTGGGTGGGAGTGAGCGATATGAACTTTGCCGCGGGCAGAAGCGGGAGGGAGCGGGAGTGAGCGGGAGCGGGAGGGAGCGGGCGGGAGCGGTAGGGAGCGGGAGTGAGCGGGAGCGAGCGGGAGCGGGCGGGAGCGGGAGGGAGCGGGCGGGAGCGAGCGGGAGCTGGCGGGAGTGAGCGGGAGCGGGAGGGAGCGGGCGGGAGCGGTAGGGAGCGGGAGGGAGCGGGGGGGAGCGGGAGGGAGCGGGCGGGAGCGGGCGGGAGCGAGCGGGAGTGGGAGGGAGCGAGCAATATGAACTTTGCCGCGGGCAGAAGCGGGAGGGAGCGGGCGGGAGTGAGCGGGAGCGGGATGGAGCGGGCGGAAGCGAGCGGGAGCGGGCGGGGAGCGGGAGCGGGAGGAAGCGGGCGGGATTGAGCAATGTGAACTTTGCCGCGGGCAGAAGCGGGAGGGAGCGGGCGGGAGTGAGCGGGAGTGGGAGGGAGCGAACGGAAGCGAGCGGGAGTGGGTGGGAGTGAGCGATATGAACTTTGCCGCGGGCAGAAGCGGGAGGGAGCGGGAGCAGGAGGGAGCGAGCGAGAGCGGGAGGGAGCGGGCGGGAGCAGGCGGGAGCGAGCGGGAGCGAGCGGGAGCGAGCGGGAGCGGGAGGGAGCGGGCGGGATTGAGCAATATGAACTTTGCCGCCGGCAGAAGCGGGAGGGAGCAGGCGGGAGCGAGCGGGAGCGGGAGGGAGCGGGCGGGATTGAGCAATATGAACTTTGCCGCCGGCAGAAGCGGGAGGGAGCAGGCGGGGAGCGAGCGGGAGCGGGAGGGAGCGGGCGGGAGCGAGCGGGAGTGGGCGGGAGCGGGTGGGAGCGAGCAATATGAACTTTGCCACGGGCAGAAGCGGGAGGGAGCGGGAGGGAGCGAGCGGGAGCAGGAGGGAGCGAGCGAGAGCGGGAGGGAGCGGGCGGGATTGAGCAATATGAACTTTGCCGCCGGCAGAAGCGGGAGGGAGCAGGCGGGAGCGAGCGGGAGCGGGAGGGAGCGGGCGGGAGCGAGCGGGAGCGGGCGGGAGCGGGTGGGAGCGAGCAATATGAACTTTGCCACGGGCAGAAGCGGGAGGGAGCGGGAGGGAGCGAGCGGGAGCAGGAGGGAGCGGGCGGGATTGAGCAATATGAACTTTGCCGCCGGCAGAAGCGGGAGGGAGCAGGCGGGAGCGAGCGGGAGCGGGAGGGATTGGGCGGGAGCGAGCGGGAGCGGGCGGGAGCGGGTGGGAGCGAGCAATATGAACTTTGCCACGGGCAGAAGCGGGAGGGAGCGGGAGGGAGCGAGCGGGAGCAGGAGGGAGCGAGCGAGAGCGGGCGGGAGAGAGCGGGAGCGAGCAATATGACCTTTGCCGCGGGCAGAAGCGGGAGAGAGTGGGCGGGAGCAGGAGGGAGCGGGCGGGAGCGGGTGGGAGCGGGCGGGATTGAGCGGGAGCGGGAGGGAGCGGGAGCGGGAGGGAGCGGGCGGGATTGAGCGGGAGCGGGAGGGAGCGGGCGGAATCGAGCGGGAGCGGGCTGGAGCGGGAGGGAGCGGGCGGGAGCGAGCGGGAGCGGGAGGGAGCGGGCGGGATTGAGCGGGAGCGGGAGGGAGCGGGCGGAAGCGAGCGGGAGCGGGTGGGAGTGAGCGATATGAACTTTGCCGCGGGCAGAAGCGGGAGGGAGCGGGAAGAGGAGGGAGCAAGCGAAAGTGGGAAGGAGCGGGCGGGACAGGGCGGGAGCCGGCGGGAGCGGGAGGGAGCGGGCGGGAGCGAGCAATATGAACTTTTCTGTGGGCAGAAGCGGGAGGGAGTGGGCGGGAGTGAGCGGGAGCGGGCTGGAGCGGGAGGGAGCGGGCGGGAGCGAGCGGGAGCGGGCGGGATTGAGCGGGAGCGGGAGGGAGCGGGCGGAAGCGAGCGGGAGCGGGTGGGAGTGAGCGATATGAACTTTGCCGCGGGCAGAAGCGGGAGGGAGCGGGCGGGAACGAGCGGGAGGGAGCGGGCGGGAACGAGCGGGAGGGAGCGAGCGGGAGCAGGAGGGAGCGGGCGGGAGCGAGCGGGAGCAGGAGGGAGCGGGAGGGAGCGGGCGGGAGCGAGCGGGAGCAGGAGGGAGTGGGCGGTAGTTAAACTGTCAACAAATGTAGACATTTTTAAATCCAGGTTAAAAACATTTCTTTTCTCATGTGTTTGTGCATGAAATCTGCACGATATCTTTAACTTATCAAGACTGTTGCTTGTTTTAATAATTTTAATTTAATTTTTATTATTTCATTTCTATCTTTTACAGTTTTAAATAAATAAAAGGCGTAAAATTCATAAAATAAATGAAGCAATATGAACTTTGCCGCGGGCAGAAGCGGGAGGGACCGGGCGGGAGCGAGCGGGAGCGGGCGGGAGCGGATGGGAGTGAGCAATATGAACTTTGCCGCAGGCAGAAGCGGGAGGGAGCGGGCGGGAGCGGGAGGGAGCGAGCAATATGAACTTTGCCGCGGGAAGAAGTGGGAGGGAGCGGGCGGGAGCGAGCGGGAGCGGGAACGGGAGGGAGCGAGCAGTATGAACTTTGCCGCGGGCGGAAGCGGGAGGGAGCGGGCGGGAGCGGGAGGGAGCGGGCGGGAGCAAGCGGGAGCAGGAGGGATTGGGCGGGAGCGAGCAATATGAACTTTGCCGCGGGCAGAAGCGGGAGGGAGCGGGCGGGAGTGAGCGGGAGTGGGAGGAAGCGGGCGGAAGCGAGCGGGAGCGGGAGGGAGCGGGCGGGAGCGGTAGGGAGCGGGCGGGAGCGAGCGGGAGCAGGAGGGAGTGGGCGGTAGTTAAACTGTCAACAAATGTAGACATTTTTAAATCCAGGTTAAAAACATTTCTTTTCTCATGTGTTTGTGCATGAAATCTGCACGATATCTTTAACTTATCCAGACTGTTGCTTGTTTTAATAATTGTAATTTAATTTTTATTATTTCATTTCTATCTTTTACAGTTTTAAATAAATAAAAGGCGTAAAATTCATAAAATTAATGAAGCAATATGATTTTTGCCGCGGGCAGAAGCAGGAGGGAGCGGGCGGGAGCGAGCGGGACGGGAACGGGAGTGAGCGAGCAGTATGAACTTTGCCGCGGGCGGAAGCGGGAGGGAGCGGGCGGGAGTGAGCGGGAGCTGGGTGGAGCGGGCGGAAGCGAGCGGGAGCGGGCGGGGGGCGGGAGGGAGCGAACGGGAGCGGGAGGGAGTGGGCGGGATTGAGCAATATGAACTTTGCCGCGGGCAGAAGCGGGAGGGAGCAGGCGGGAGTGAGCGGAAGCGGGAGGGAGCGGGCGGGATTGAGCGGGAGCGGGAGGGAGCGGGAGCGGGAGGGAGCGGGCGGGATTGAGCGGGAGCGGGAGGGAGCGGGCGGAATCGAGCGGGAGCGGGCTGGAGCGGGAGGGAGCGGGCGGGAGCGAGCGGGAGCGGGAGGGAGCGGGCGGGATTGAGCGGGAGCGGGAAGGAGCGGGCGGAAGCGAGCGGGAGCGGGTGGGAGTGAGCGATATGAACTTTGCCGCGGGCAGAAGCGGGAGGGAGCGGGAAGAGGAGGGAGCAAGCGAAAGTGGGAAGGAGCGGGCGGGACAGGGCGGGAGCCGGCGGGAGCGGGAGGGAGCGGGCGGGAGCGAGCAATATGAACTTTTCTGTGGGCAGAAGCGGGAGGGAGTGGGCGGGAGTGAGCGGGAGCGGGCTGGAGCGGGAGGGAGCGGGCGGGAGCGAGCGGGAGCAAGCGGGATTGAGCGGGAGCGGGAGGGAGCGGGCGGAAGCGAGCGGGAGCGGGTGGGAGTGAGCGATATGAACTTTGCCGCGGGCAGAAGCGGGAGGGAGCGGGCGGGAACGAGCGGGAGGGAGCGAGCGGGAGCAGGAGGGAGCGGGAGGGAGCGGGCGGTAGTTAAACTGTCAACAAATGTAGACATTTTTAAATCCAGGTTAAAAACATTTCTTTTCTCATGTGTTTGTGCATGAAATCTGCACGATATCTTTAACTTATCAAGACTGTTGCTTGTTTTAATAATTTTAATTTAATTTTTATTATTTCATTTCTATCTTTTACAGTTTTAAATAAATAAAAGGCGTAAAATTCATAAAATAAATGACGCAATATGAACTTTGCCGCTGGCAGAAGCGGGAGGGACCGGGCGGGAGCGAGCGGGAGCGGGCGGGAGCGGATGGGAGTGAGCAATATGAACTTTGCCGCAGGCAGAAGCGGGAGGGAGCGGGCGGGGAGCGGGAGGGAGCGGGCGGGAGCGAGCGGGAGCGGGAACGGGAGGGAGCGAGCAGTATGAACTTTGCCACGGGCAGAAGCGGGAGGGAGCGGGAGGGAGCGAGCGGGAGCAGGAGGGAGCGAGCGAGAGCGGGCGGGAGAGAGCGGGAGCGAGCAATATGACCTTTGCCGCGGGCAGAAGCGGGAGAGAGTGGGCGGGAGCAGGAGGGAGCGGGCGGGAGCGGGTGGGAGCGAGCAATATGAACTTTGCCGCGGGCAGAAGCGGGAGGGAGCGAGCGGGAGCGAGCAGTATGAACTTTGCCGCGGGCAGAAGTGGGCGGGAGCGGGCGGGAGCGAGCGGGAGTTAAACTGTCAACAAATGTAGACATTTTTAAATCCAGGTTAAAAACATTTCTTTTCTCATGTGTTTGTGCATGAAATCTGCACGATATCTTTAACTTATCCAGACTGTTGCTTGTTTTAATAATTTTAATTTAATTTTTATTATTTAATTTCTTTCTTTTACAGTTTTAAATAAATAAAAGGCGTAAAATTCATAAAATAAATGAATAACCCCTGATGGTTGTCTTCTAAATTGCATAAGACGGGTTAGGGGTTAGGGTTAGGACGTAGGACATGTTTTGTAATAATACCACAACCAGCAATTGTACATGAAATGTGCTACACAAATACATTTGACTTTAAGTTTAGCTCATGGAAAATGGGAGCAAAAAGAAAACTTATTCTATTTTTGTTCATTGTATGTAAATGTGGTCCTGAGAATTGTTAAAAGTTGTAAATTTGCATCCGTGGGTCTAATAGGGTTAGGTCAGAGAATAGAGGTGTGAATGTTAGACAATGTGGCTCAACAAGTGTTAGGTTGGTGAAACCAACATTAACAGAGAGCAGAAGATGTTCAGGCAGGTAAACCATTCACAGGTGACAGCTTTAGGTTGGTGAAACCAACATTAACAGAGAGCAGAAGATGTTCAGTAAGGTAAACCATTCACAGGTGACAGCTTTAGGTTGGTGAAACCAACATTAACAGAGATCAGAAGATGTTCAGGCAGGTAAACCATTCACAGCGGGAGTGGGCGGGACCGGGCAGGAGCGGGAGGGAACGGGAGGGAGCGGGATGGAGCGGGCGGGAGCGAGCGGGAGCGGGTGGGAGCGTGATGGAGCGGGCGGGAGCGGGAGGGAGTGAGCGGGACCGGGCAGGAGCGGGAGGGAGCGGGCGGGGATGGCATGGAGCGGGAGGGAGCTGGTGGTGTGAACTTTGCCGCGGGCAGAAGTGGGAGGGAGCGGGCGGAAGCAGGAGGGAGCGGGCGGGAGCCGGCGGGAGCGGGAGGGAGCGGGCGGGAGCGAGCAATATGAACTTTGCTGTGGGCAGAAGCGGGAGGGAGTGGGCGGGAGTGAGCGGGAGCGGGCTGGAGCGGGCGGGAGCGAGCGGGAGCTGGAAAGAGAGCGCGGGATTGAGCGGGAGCGGGAGGGAGCGGGCGGAATCGAGCGGGAGCGGGCTGGAGCGGGAGGGAGCGGGCGGGAGCGAGCGGGAGCGGGCGGGATTGAGCGGGAGCGGGAGGGAGCGGGCGGAAGCGAGCGGGAGCGGGTGGGAGTGAGCGATATGAACTTTGCCGCGGGCAGAAGCGGGAGGGAGCGGGCGGGAGCGAGCGGGAGCAGGAGGGAGCAGGCGGGAGCGAGCGGGAGCAGGAGGGAGCGGGCGGGAGCGAGCGGGAGCAGGAGGGAGTGGGCGGTAGTTAAACTGTCAACAAATGTAGACATTTTTAAATCCAGGTTAAAAACATTTCTTTTCTCATGTGTTTGTGCATGAAATCTGCACGATATCTTTAACTTATCCAGACTGTTGCTTGTTTTAATAATTGTAATTTAATTTTTATTATTTCATTTCTATCTTTTACAGTTTTAAATAAATAAAAGGCGTAAAATTCATAAAATTAATGAAGCAATATGATTTTTGCCGCGGGCAGAAGCAGGAGGGAGCGGGCGGGAGCGAGCGGGTGGGAGTGAGCAATATGAACTTTGCCGCAGGCAGTAGTGGGAGGGAGCGGGCGGGAGCGGGAGGGAGCGAGCAATA